>NC_135491.1:3259372-3911710 GCF_052094955.1 Ictidomys tridecemlineatus | reverse complement strand
GTCCAGATGTAGATGCAGGTAACCCGAGTGCAACAAGAAGACAATGAAGTGTGCACCCAGGACCAAGACGGAGGATGGTGGGACTGGCTGTGATCAGTCTGCAGTGAACTTGGAGTTGGCAAAGCCTGAGAGTTAAGGCTTGGGCATTTGATGGGGTGGGGCAGAGGCCATGAGAAAGGCCTGAGACCCTGGGATGGGGAGTTGAGAAGAGAACGAAGGGCACTGAAGACAGGGCTTGTAGGGTAATGGGAGGGAGAGCAGTTGTCCTGAGGCCCTGAGGACAGGCATCACAGGGAGTGACTGTGAGGCCACAGGACACAGGTGTGTGGTGATATGGGTTTGGATTGGATGCAGGGATGTGAGGGGCTGGAGGGGCATCAGCATCTGGCTAATTCCCACAGGGTGCAGACCAGGCTTTTTCTCTGAGGGGTGTGCCCACTTAGGATACAGGGGAGAAGTCCCACAGATTTCCCCATCTTCTTCTATTGAGGTTTGACAGACAAACATATTGTACACACGTAAGGTGTCCAAAGAAACCTGGTAAATACACATTGTGGAACGATTTTCACAATCCAGTTAAGTGACTTGATAGTTACGTAGTTACTTTTGTGCTTGTGTGTGGTAAGGACACTAAAGACCTCTTGGCACATTTCAAATAAAACACACTCTGTTCGTAACTACAGTCTCCATGCTGTAAGAATATTCCCAGAATCTATTCATGTTGTAGCAGAAATTCAGACACCATGACCAACTTCTCCCCATCCCTCACCACACACCTCTTTACAAAATTGTTGTACTGTTTCTACAAAATTGGTTTTTTACATTCCACATGAGCATGAGAACAAACAGCGTCTGTGTTGAGTCATGCCATCCAGGTTAGCATATGTCCCCAGGATATCTCTCTTTAGTTGGCTCCATAATGTCCAAGACATAAGAGTCACACCCCATCTTCTAGGTGGGTTCAGCCACCATGGACTCCCTGGTCTTTTCTATGCATCACCCTTGTGAATGGTGCTGCAAGGAGCACGTCTCTTTGAGATATGAATCTTCTTCAGACATCAACCCGAGGTGGGATTATGGGATTACTATGTGGTATTTTAGTTTTACTTGCAGTTCTTAGAGAAATCTGTGCACTTTTTCCATGAGGGGTGTCTCCATTTACCTCACCTCCCACAATGTCTGAGATGTTCTTTTTAATGCATTCTTGAAAACTCTTGTTGTCTCTTGTCTTACTTATATTAGTGATGCTAACATTTGGGAAGTAATCTCTCTTGGTGTTTTGTGCATGTCCTCATTGATTTCTTCATGATGAGCACTGTTTCATGTATGTGCTGGGCACTTTATGTCATTCTTTGGTAAAAAGTCAACTCAAGGGCTGGGTTGTGGCTCAGTGGTAGAGCAATTGTCTAGCATGTGTGTGAGTTACAGGGTTCGATCCTCAGCACCACTTAAAAATAAAGTAAAGGAATTGTGTCCACTTACAAACAGAAAATAAATGTTAAAAAAAGTCAACTCAAATACTTTGTTCAATTTTTAAAACAAACAATCGTACTGTGGACAGAATGATACATCAAAATATAGAGTAAGATGTTCACTAGAATGGAGAAAAAGAACTTACCAATCCAGATTCCCATATATTGCCCCAGGTGAACAACAGTTACAATCTGCACACTTAGATAATTAAGTAGTAACTATGGGTAGTTGGGACATTGTTGGAGGAAAGAGGTCACTGAGGCATGACTTTGGGCTTCATAGTTTTGTCCCTGGCACCTTTATCATTCTCTGCTTCTTGAATTCCATTAGGCAAGCTCTTTCCTCACCATGCTCTTATTTCATGATCTTCTGCCTCATCTCTGACTCACAGCAAAGGAATTGGCCAGCCATGGACTGGACCTCTCACACAGTGAGCCCCAAATAAATATTTCCTCTCCCATAAGTTGTTTCTGTAAGGTTTTAAGGTTACATACACAAAAAATGTAGATTAAGAATTATAAGGATATAGATCTAAGTCTACACACACTCATTTACACTGTCAGAAATGCAAATATTTATATGCAGGAACCCACACTCAAATATACAAATACACTCACATGCTTATGTTCATATGGTCCCTCACATACACAGACTCACTAGCATGTTCAATCATTTATGCAGAAACTTGGCACATACACCTTCACCATTCATATTTATAATACCCCAAAGATATACACATTCACATTCTTATAACTTATGTAGTCATCAGGCATGTGTCTTGATGACCTGTCCATATACATAAGAGTTACATAACTACAACTCTGGGTGATAGCAAAGAGAGCCTCTGCCATCATTTTAATCCTTCTATCGATAAAAAGTCCTATTGGAATAAAGTAACACATAACTCTATTTGTCAACTTTCCCTCCTTGTGATGAAGTCCCTGAGATAATCAAGTCAGAAAGGGAAATGGTCATTTTGGCTCACAATTATGGAGGGTCCATTCCATGTCCATTGGTGCCATTACTTTGGCACTGGCAAGGTGGCACATGATGGTGAGAGTTTGTGGTAGAGTGAAACCATTCAGCTTGGAAGGCAAGAAGCAGATAGGAAGAGGAAGTGCCAGTATCCCACAGTCCACATCACAGACAAGAGCCAGGGCCTGAGGAGCTCACACTGGGCCCTCCATCTTAAAAAGTCCTACTCCCAGAACCAGGGCTTTAACACACTAAACTGTGGGAACATTCGACATCCAAATTCAGAGACAGCCTTAAAACTGGCATGAGTGTTAGTCCTGGTGAGCAGGCCGCAGTGTTTGCAGGAGAGACACTACTTGGTTGGAGGACAGTGGGATCCAGAAGGGTAAAGGGACAGGGTGTTGGTGGGTAAGAGGGTGAGGCAACAGTCTGTGGCATAGCAGCATAGAGAGAGTAGGAGAGAGGATCTGATGGTGTTACATGAAGCTGAGGGGTCAATGTGCATTACAGGGATTGAGGACATGCAAAGTGCAGAGAGGGGATTTAAGGGCATGGAGCACTGCAGATGCTAAGGAGGGGAGAGAAGGACTTTGTGAGAGTGAAGGAGGAAGTGGGGAATGGGGAGATATTGGGCAAAAGGGTGAAAGTCAGTGGTTTGTAGAAGTCACAGCAGAAGTTCCATGAGGGGTTTAGGGAACGAGGTGTTGTAGGGGTGAGTAGCATGTTTGGGGCAGGAAGATCATGGAAGTAGACAGTGGTTCAAGGAGGTAAAAACTGTGGGAGGGGGAGATTGAGACAGTGAGATAAGAGACCTGGGCAAGGGACAACAGGGCAGAGGTTAGAGAAGACTCTAGGGGGACAGTGGGCAGGAGTCACCAAGGAAACCAAGAAGGGACTAGGATCACAGAGGTGGTGAGTAACAGGTGCTCCACTACTCACCTGTGTCCCTGTCCTGGGAAAATAACGGTTAAAGAATACAGCAAAAAAGACATAAGAATCAAGGTAAATATTTCAAATTGTGTAGTTTGAAATTAAGAGATGTTTTATGAAATGTGTACATGAGTTTTAGAAAACTGATTGGAAGTATTTAGTGAAAATGTGGAGAAATCAACCTGTGTATACATGCAAGCTGGAGACCCAACTCTTCCCACACTGATGCCCAACAGAAATCCCTGCTGTGTCTCCAGCATGAGGCAGAACTGTCATGGTAAGAGTATCCATGAGGCCCCAAACTGAAGCCTCACCTGGGCATCAAGGGAAGGATGATTCATTGGTGGAGAGCCCCATAGTGGAATCCTGTCACTAACTGTGAAAATGAAGAGAAGGTAACAGGCATATGGAACTTTAAAAGTTAAACACTAAAGAAGTTGTGCTGTGTGGATCCTTTTATACAGAATACAAAGGGAAGAAAGTCACCATGTAGTTAGCTGTCACATCGTGGTCACCCAGGGACAGTGACTGGAGAGGAATGAGGAGGCACCAGTGACAGGGATCTTGCTTCTATTGACATTGAAGTTGCCTGCAGAGCTGTGGTCAGCTAGTGAAATCTCACTGAGCAGACCAAACATGACCCATGCATATAATTATTCTAAAGACATAGGAGCAATTAAACGTACATTGAAAGAAGCTAAACAGATTATAATTAAACAGAGTTATATTGTCAAGGAAGAGGCCAAACATTCTCAATATCTTTACTGTGTGACTATTCACATGTGGACTATCATTTCTAGGTTGATCTAAGATATGCTTAATACACGTCATGAAAGAAAAAGGGTTAAGTATGAAATTATGAAAATAAATTGGAGAAAAGGAATCAATACAGATATTTAAACACAGAACAAGTGTCACATGGTTTGTTAGTAAATCCTTCCCAGTTGTGTCCATGATTACACCAACATGAAGACTAACTGTGGTTTGAGTCAAATTCTATTGACTATATTCATTTGGACATTTTTTTCCAAGAGAAAGGACTGAGATATGAAGGCCCCCAGGCACAGCAGTAGCACATATGACTCCAGAAATAGCTAAGACCTAAGAATTGAAGTAGGTAAATAAAGATATATCCATGGAATTATAACCACTTAATCAACCAGAATGGCAAGACAAACATCCAATAAATAAACATTGTATTTAAGCAAATTGTCATTATCAAATGAGCATTATGTTAAAATATTGAATTTGCACAACTTACATAAAATTTTCTAATATCGTTTTATGCATAATAAACATCATCTAAATTATAGGCAGACATTGGCAGGTAAATCCAGAGACACAAATTATAACACACTACGCAAATGTGTGTGCGGGTGTTGCACTCTTACAGTGTGACTGCCTTATCACTAAGTCTGTGGAGTTGAGATTGTACAAAACTAAATGATTTAAATTTTTCTCACACGATTGTCATTTTTTCTATTCTGCACCCAAGTTGAGTGGATACTGGATGCAGTAGAGTCTCTGTTCATGAGCAGAAACGGGCTGACAGCTGGGAAACACCCAGAGATGATTGCAGCCGTGCTCACCACAAACTAGTTGGGATTATAAATAATAGCTAACCAAACTTGGAATACACAGGAAAGTGTGTAAAAAGAGACAAAGGTGGTCACCAGGAGGAGGATGGTTTTAATGGCTCTGGACTCAGGGGAGGACATGAGGGAGCTGGCACTTAGTTCAATTCTCAGCACCACATTTAAACAAATAAATAAAATACAGGTCCACTGACAACTATAATAATATTTTCAAATTAAAAAAAAGAAGAATATGAATAATCAGTGCTGGAGAGGATGTGGAGAATAAGAAACACTTTTGGTGAGACTGTAAATTATTCCCTCCACTATTAAAATCAGTATGGAGGTTCTTCAAAATACTAGGCATGGAGCCACCATATGATGACGCTCTACAACTCCTCAATATGTATCCTGAAAAATTTAATTATCTTTCCACAGTTATACATGCATAACCATATTTATAGCAGCATAATTCACAATGGCCAATCTATGGAACCAGCCTTGATGTCTATCAAGGAATGAATAGATAACGAACATATGGCTTACATACACAAGGCTATTTTTCCAGCCATTAAAATAAAATGGATGGAATGAGATGCAATCAAATTAAGCAAAAGAAGTCAAACTAAAATCAAGGGTCATATTTTTTTCTCTTACATGTGAAAATGATAAAAAGGAAAAAGAAATGTGTAGGTAGATCTCCAAAAATTCAAGGCATATTATTAGAGATAAGGGACCAGGGGATGGTAGTATATTAGAAGTGCTGGGGACAGACACTGGGCAAATTATATTTTAATTCTCTGTATTGTGTGAATATGTAATATGTAACAGCAAATCTCATCAGTATGTACAACTACAATGCTCCTGTAACATGGGGAAAAACATGATTGATAGGGCTTTGCTTGTTGAAAGAAACATGGTTATGATGTATCCTGTCGTGGTACCCTGTATCCTTCTTCCCTTGGTGTTTCAAGATATATCTAAAGTTCTCTTTTCTTCTCTCTGCTTATATCTTACATCCCTCTTGGGAAACTTCCTTCTCAGTTCTGGGACAGCTCCAGATCTGCTCTCAGGGTCCTCTGGGTCTCTTCGCTGGTAATTCCATTTGACCACACATTACCTTGAGGGGTTACTTAAGTCTTTTAGTAGTTCTTTCAATATTATAAAGACTGTTTTTTAAACTGATGTTCTCTGTTAGGGACACCAAACCGCCTTCATCATGAATGATTTTTATTACTATTTTTATTCATCCTTTAAATGGTCAGTATCACACATTCTTTGTTCACATTTTGATTTTTTTGATTGAAAACTGAATCTAGAAATATACCAATTATATAGAACAAGTGTCATAATGAGAATATTTGACCAATGTTTTCCATATTGAATATATCATATTCATTAGCCAATATGAATATATCATGTTCATTAGCTAACACAGGCATAAAAGTAGGCATACATATGAAACACAGGCACATAATTTTTAAAAGGAATCAACAAATAAGAAATAAATAAAACAACAGAAAGCAAATTTTATGCCAAGGATTTGCCATTGTTGAAATAGGTGTTAAATATAAATTCACATTACATATAATTTTCTAGAATTAATATTTGATGCATAATAAACATAATCCAAGTGATATGTACGCACAGACACATGTATATTTTTATATTCAATACAGGTACACATTTTTAAAATATAAAGGTGCACTTGGATTTTGATGTTTTAGTGAATTTTGACATTTTTATTTCTTTTGTATGTACATATTTGTTTCAAGCTCAGAATCCAGAACCAGGGACACAGGGCAAGCCAAGTCTTGAGATCTTTGGCAGAATGTCATTGTAGTACTAAGGGAAACCAATAGGGCTATAAACTCTAAACAGTAACCACTTGTCCTCATTTCTCATTAGGGAATAGCCAATAGTCCATTCTTAAAGAAAAGATACATAGAACCTCTTAATCTGCAAAAGATAAAGTGACCCAAATTATATGCTGTCCGCTTTAGGAAGCTTTCCATTGCTGTGACAAAGGCACCCAACAAGGATTACCTAGAGGAGAAAAGTTTTGGGGGCTCATGGTCGCAGAAGGCTCAGTGCATTGATGACTGACGTCATTCTTCTGGGCCCAAGGTGAGGCAGAGCATCCAGGGAGATGGCATGGTAGAGGGTACCTGCTCCCCTCAAGGCAGACAGGAAGCAGAATGGGAAGACAGGAAGAAGCCACAAGGAAAGATGCCCTCTTCCAGTGTTCACACCCAGTGACATGTCTCCCCCAGTGACACCACTCCTGACTACAGTTCCAACGGATCAGTCCATTCAAATTAATATGGATGGGTAAAGTTACAACTGTCACAATGGAGTCATTTCAGCTCCGAATACCTCAAAATTAACATCAGGACCATGACCTGCTTACCAGGGATGCATGAGGCCATGGAGTTCTCACAGTAGGGCCAGTTTATCTGGCTTGTCTCTTGTTTGGCCAGACCCTGGGACCACCATGTTCCTGGATATTTTTAGCCCTTTGATAATAGAGGCCAGACTGACACATTCCACCAAGGACTAATTGATCCAAATCCTGGCATGCAGCCCAGAGGTCCAGATCATCCTGCCCAGCAGGTCACTGTGGCTGGCTGCAGGGATTCCACCCACTCCAGGAACTCCAAGTGTTCTATTCTCTCCTGCAGGTTTGAAAGCTAGAATTGACCCTATGGATTACACACACACACACATTTGCTGGATATCTCGATTCTGCTCTGCTAGCTACTGTTTATGATCAGTGGATGTCTTCTGGAACTCTGCCTTTTATGTCAATTGCTGATATACCACAGAGCCAAGTGCTTCATGCAGTTGTGGTTAAGCAGCTCATCTTTGGATACCTCCAAGAGGCACTGGCCCATTCAAGACTCCATGAAAAAAAATGGATGAGATCTTCATGTGCGTCTCCCCTGGAAGCTGGTTACAGGACACCCAAGTCCTCATCAGTGCAACTCAGGCCTTTTCCAGTGCTGGAGAACATATACCCTATCCGAAGACTACAAGCCCTAATGTTTCCACACTGTGCCCTTCAGCATATGCTGCAAGTAACCCATCCTGTTGGTTACTCTCCTTTCTGGTGAAAATCTCCATCTCCAATCATGGATGTAATGCCACCATCAGATGTCACAATCAGGAGCACTCACCCTGGGTGTGGTCTGCACTCTCCATACACCAGCCTGCCTGAGATGAGGAGACAGGGCTACCAGATAGGCCTGGATCCAGGTCCCAGCCTCTCCCCAAAGAAGATGGGAATGGAGAAAGAGGGGAAAAGAGGCAGAATTATTAAGATTTGGGGTACTTAGTCAGGGAAGCCTGGAGTCCAGTGAGATGCACAAACCCTCTATAAGTCCCTCATGGTTCACACCTCACTATTTCCTCTGATAGCCTCCATGAATTATGAAACCGCAGCAGCCTCTTCCAAACTCTTCAACACTTGTTTTGAAGATACTAACAAGGAACTCATAATTGCCTTATTAATTAGCAAGTGTGGAGAAAGTTTTTCAGCCTTGTCCTGGGCTCCTCAGGCCTGCACTGTCATTGTCTCTCCAGGTGAAGTGATAATTGCAGCCCTGAGGGGAAGTGAGGTCACAGGAGCACAGACCTTTATCTCAGGGCCCAACTCCCTCCCTCCCTCCATGCTGGCTGTCAGGACCTCACACTGAGCCCAGCACCTTGCACACAAGAAGCACAGTGAGTATTTTCAATATCAGTCTTTTGTTTCAGAAGAGATAGTAAGAAAATTGATCAAAATTCTGCTGAAGTCTGCAGAGGAAATAAACAAATTCTGGGGTAGAAAGAGATTTGGTGGAAAGGCAGACAAAAGAGGAATAATTCTTTCACTATGTATCTATAATTATTATCTAATAGAATTATTATCTAATAATTCTTTTCACCAATGTATCTATCAATGCACAGACGCTTTTAGCCTGAAATCAGTGAGGACTTTGTTTTTATTTTAAACTAATTTGCCATGTGCCATTGTTGAGGAACAAAGTATATTTCCTAATAATTCACTGATATATTACACTATTCTTTTATTCCTGGAATAACAATATGAGAAATAGAAAGTCCAGTGATCCATTTTCAGAATAAATATTATGCTTTAAAACTTTAGTGACTTTGGATGTAAGAAAGGAAGCTGAGGAGAGAGCACAGTGAACAGTCACAAGCATAAAACACAGGCATGTAAAAATTGATGTGTTTGTGCTGTTTAATACGTGTTTTGTTTTCTAAAACCATAGAAATAGTTTTTGTTATTATTTAAAAAAAGGCCATGACTGATCTTTAAACTTTAGTTCAGAAATCCACCGAGATCTGATTTCTTATATGGTGTAGATGGTGACTGAGGTTCTTTATCCAACATGACTACAATATATCAGTTCATTCTGAAATAGTACATGCTAAATTCTTCCTAAGCATTTGGTCTCATTTTTTATTGCTCCTCGTAATTTAGCATAACCTCATCAAGTCTTTTTTCCTATAAAGTACATTGTTAATTCTCCCCATCAACATGTGCACCTTGATGTCTTTTGAATCCCACAAGTGCTTTCAATGAAAATTAGTCTTGGTATCAAAAATTATTTTAAGATGGGGGATCACACTACATAGCTCAGGCTGGATTCAAACTTGTAGGTTTCAGTGATCATTCTTCCTCAGCTCTGCAGGTAGCAAGGGAAGGTGCTCACCACTATACTTGGGCACAGTTATTATTAAGGAGTCATTTTTCTGAGGTGAACAACTCTTGCCATAATATAAAGGACAATGTTTTGAATTACAGAATGGGCCCCACAAATGTGGCAATAGGACTGATGTTTTTATCACAGAATGCTGTTGGAATTCTGGGAAATTTCTCTGTACTTTATTATCATTTGGTGCTTTCCTGCAGTGGGTGCACATTAAGGTCCAGAGATTTGATTCTTGGGCACCTTATGGTAGCCAACTCTTTGGTCATTCTTGCTAGAGGAATTCCCCTCACAATGACAGCTTTTGGGATGAGATATTTCTTCAGTATTTCTGGATGCCATGTTATTTTGTATATTCAGCGAGTGAGCAGAAGTGTGTCCATTGTCATCACCTGCCTCTTGAGCATCTTCCAGACATCACCATCAGCCCCATGAACTCCTGTTGGAAGGATCTCAAAGGAAAAGCTCCAAAGTACATTGGCTTCTCCATTTCCCTCTGCTGGATCCTGTACATGGTGGTGAATTCCATTTTTCCTCTCTATATACACAGCAAATGGAACAGTGTAAACACAACAGAGAAAAGGGATTATGGGTACTGTTTTACTGTAGGTCGTGAAAAATTCACAGATTCATTATATGCAGCCTTATTTGTATTTCCTGAGGTTGTCTTTTCCATGATTATGATCTGGTCCAGTGGCTCCATGGTTCTCCTTCTGTACAGGCACAAGCAGAGGGTTCAGCACATTCATAGCATCAAAGTTTCCCCCAGATCCTGCCCTGAGTCCAGAGCCACCCAGAAAATCCTTGTCCTGGTGGGAAACTTTGTGACTTTCCAGACCCTCTCCTCGCTATTAAGTCTTTATGTTGCTCTGTCTTCAAACCACATTTGGTGGGTGGTGAACATTTATGAACTAATTTCACTGTGTTTTCCCACTGTCAGCCCCTTTCTTCTCATGAGCCATGAATTCACGGTATCCAAACTATCCAGACTCTGCTTTGTCTGCATAAAAAATTTAAAAAATCCTGCTGAGTACTGTGGAAAAACATATTTTCTCCAAATCTTGGGAGACCCAGAGAGGAGGATCACAAATGAAAGGCCAGTCCCAACAATGTAATCCTTATCTCAAGAATAAAAATTAAGGAATGCTGTAGATGAAGCTCAGGAGCAAAGCAATCCTGGTCTTCATTGACAGTTTCAAATACAATTAAAAACTGCCTAATTGTATCAAAATTACATCAGTTGCATATTTTTACACAAATGTTTAAGTGTTTACACTCAAAACATCAACAGAAAAATGGATGGAAGAGTCACTTGTCTTTCTATTGAAAAACCCTAAAGAGCACTGGGATCCTTAGCTGGCTGACTGTGGGACCCACATGGTTGTGGTGGAGGGGAACAGAGCTGGTGGTCCTCACCCTGTACACAGCATGCTGTAGACAGCCATCCTAGTTCCTGTTCCTGGAGGCACATGGAATGGATGAATGCCGCAGTCTGGCTGGGCACAAAATCACCGAGCCACCACAAAGCCTTGTATATTCAAACAGCAACTCTTTATTCCCGAACTCTCACCAACACTCTACTCACACTTTCCGTGAACACCCTGCCTCCACCCAGCTCCACCCACCAATTCTCTCAGAACCCCGTGAGAACTCAACTGGAACTCCAAAGGAGCAGGTGCCTGAGACAGCAGGATATGCCCTAATCCCAGCAGGATTTGCCCTAATCCTGGAGCAGCCCTATTCCCAGCAAGATCCACCCTAAACTGAGAGACACCCTAATCCCTGAGCAGGTCACCTTTCAACCCAAAATGCCATGTGTCATTCCTACTTGGCTATGGCTCTCAGCAGATGACTTCTTCAGTCCTTCCAGGTCAGTTGAATCACTAGTCGACTAAGTGCAACAGTCCTGGAAATTTTGTCTGCAGTAAATGCAGTGGAGAAATGAGTAGTGCACCTTGTTCATGGATAATTCTCCTTACCATGATCAGTAAGTTTATAGCTTCCAAGAAAGTTTGTTCCAAACTGTTAATTTTTGACTAGTTGTGAAAACAGAGCTTGGGAGGACAGATTTAGCATCAAATTCTGGAATAAAGGGGAATTATTTTTTCCTGCACAATGAAGTGAAGATAATATTTCTCAGGGGCAAGGAACAGGCAGGCTTATTTAGAATTCTCCTGAAAGGGTTTGATTTCCTGTGTGCAGGGATCCTTGGGTGGGATGCAAACTCCTTTCCTGTGCAGCGTCCACCTGGGCCACTCCACACCGCCCAGACTGCGGTTGGCAGGAGAAAGGGGAGTGGCCTAGAGCAAAGCAATCCTTCTGCCTGCCATACCTCCAGGAGGAAAGGCCTTTTCCTCATGAAGGAATCAAACCTCTCCTGCTGGGCTCTACATGACTGTAGCAGTAACTTCACACTTTCACATTTTGTTAAAAATACACAGATATTTTGACATATAATAGATAAATGGTCACATCCTCACCTACCCTTCCCCCCCCCCCCGCTGTATTCTTGAAATTGGACTCAGTGGCACTTAATCCCAGAGCCACGTCCCTAACAGTTACTTTTTGAAAGTTTTACACAGTGTCTCACTGAGTTGCTGAAGGCCTTGATAAGTTGCTGAGGCTGGCTTTGAACTTGTGATCCTCCTGTCTCAGCTGCCACTGGGATTACAGGCATTAGCCACCACTCCTGGCCTCACCTTCAATCTTAAAATGCAGCACTAACGCCTCTCTAAATTATAATACCTTTATGTATTGGGGCGGGTTTGTGTTTATATGAGAAAAAATTCATTTGTAAATAATGAAGCTGCTGGTGCAGGTAGGGACACAGGGACAGTCAGAGCAGGTCCCCTAAGTGGAGAACTGAGCTCAGAGCAGTACTGTTTGAATGACAGTCCAGTGGGGACCATTTATGGTCATCTGAGGGTAAACTGCCACATCTTCCCATGCCAAATATTCCTGAGTACCAGCATGAGGATCAGGCCACCCATTCCCACAGGTCAACTAGTGGCAGTGATTAAAGATTAACCACACAGTGGAAAATACCTTTCCTGTGTCACTTCAGGCTGTCCCTGGAGGGCAGATACACTTGTGTGGACTCACTGTCCACCTGTCCTGACATCTAAGTGAGGGTTGTGCTGGTCGGTGACTACCGCTGTACTGCACAGGTCCACTGCAGCTGGGAGGTGGCATTGTCTTGGACTGGCATCTGCTCTGTGGCCAAAGCTCTGCAAGATGCCAATTCTGGCAGTCCTGGAGATGCTAAGGGATGTAGGGATATGTGATGATGTTTTTTCTGGGGGGAGGCACATAGGGTAGTGGTTAACAATGATATCAGGGAAGTGCCCATTTAGAGCACTTGCTAAGCACTTTTATCATGAATGCAGTTGGAGTGCTGTCCAATGCTCCTAGTCATCTGTTCATGCCCTAAAAAGGTTTTTCTCCTTTAGTCACTTAGTGTTCTGAATGAAAATTCTTATCAATAGTGAATGTACCTTTCACTTCCAAGGTAAGAGTCATTTGGTTTTGATGCATTATACATCTTCACATTAATACTTCAGTTTTTAAAGCAATCTGTATTTAAAGAACAATCGAGCATATGCTAGAGTTCAATATACCCCTACTCCCTGCACACAGTCTCCATAACTGTGACATCTGGGATATGTGTGATCTGTGTTACAGCATCAAACTGTACATAGATTATTCTTAGCTGAAGTCCATTGTTTACTTTGGAGTTCACTCATTGTTGTAACTGCATATAAAATTGAAAAAATGCGTTTTATGGACCCATCTTTGCCATATCCTTCTAAAGTTTCAGGGCACTAAAAGTCCACAGTGCTTTATTGTCCATCCTTCCCTTCTGCAGTCCTCTGACACCCACTGACCCTCTCATGGGGTGTCTGTAATTGCCCATAGAGAAGAGCTCTGCAGTGTGGCCTTTTAGATTGTCTTCTTGCATTTAGAAACCTGCATTTTCAGGTTCCTCCATGTGTTTCCATGGCAGGATAGCTCATTGCTCTTCACCACTGGATGATATTCCATTGTCTGGACAACCACAGAAATTGCTCCAGGAGCCTGTTGAAGACCTCCTTGAGGGTTTCTTCCCCTGCTGTTTCCTTAAGATAAAGCTGCTATAAACACTGATGTATGTCTGTCTAGGTAGACTAAACTGTTAACTTCTTCATCAACACAGAATGAGTTGCATTAATGGAAGAGGGTGGAATACGGGATGTAAGATTTAACATTTGCCTGTAAAAGAAAAAATCTCTTCCAATTCTCTAGGCAGCTTTCTTCTTATATTGCAAACACACAGCTACATTTGAAAATATGCCTTTTGAATTTTATACGTATACATTAATAGCTTGAATCCATTTTTGTTTTTATTTGTTCTAATTAGTTATACATGACAGTAGAATGCACTTATGCACTTTGATATATCATACATAAATAGAGAATAGTTTCTCATTTTTCTCTTTCTACATGTTGCAGAATCACATCAGTCATGTGGGTGTATATTAACATAAAGTAATAATACCCGACTTTTTTCTACTATCCTTCCTATCCCCACACCTCCTCTCCTCCCTTCACACCCCTCTACATAATCAAAAGTAACTGTGGAGCGGAGGTTGTGCTCAGTGGTGCTTGCCTTGTGCATGTAAGGCACTGGGTTTCATCCTCAGCACCACATAAAAATAAACAAACAAAATAAAGAAAATGTGCTCATGTATAACTAAAAAATTTTTTTTAAAAAAGAAGTAACTATTTTCTTCCAAATTTGGATCCCCTTATTGTGAATTAGCATTCACATATCATAGAAAACAGTTGGCCTTTGTTTTGGGGATTGGCTTATTTTGCTTAGCATAGTATTCTCCAACTCCATCCATTTACTGGCAAATGCCATAATTTCCTTCTTCTTTAATGCTGAGTAATATTCCATTGTGTATATATACCTCACTTTTTTACCCATTCATCTGTTGAAGGGCACCTAGATTAGTTCCACAGTTTAGCTCTTGTGCAGTGAGATGCTATAAACATCGATGTGGCTGCATTACTATGGGATGCTGATTTTAAGTCCTTTGAGTGTTAACTGAGGACTGGGATAGCTGGATCAAATGGTGGTTCCATTGCAAGTTGTTTGAGGGATCTCTACATCACTTTGTGTAGTGGCTGCACCAGTTTGCAACATGGCTTTGAATTCTGTACTCCCCAAATTCATATATTGAAAAGTCTTAAGCCCTACCTCTCAATGTACAGCAGAAAGTGACCTTATCTGACCTGGGTCAGGACAGAGGTGATTAGTGATGGGAGGATGGGGTCCTAGTGGTGGTGAGCCTGCTCTTCCTTGTGAGCTGGTGACAGGCATCTGGATCCCTGTGTCTCCATGTGTTCTCACCTTAGAGACAAGCAGTGGAGGAATGCAACCACAGCCTAAATCCATGAGCCCAAGACACCTTTCCTACTTAACGAGTTTTCCTCTAGTGTTTGTCACAGGAAAAAAGGACCAACACACTCTCTCCACCTTCTCTCACCTCTGAGTCTTCCTCCACAGGGATCAATATGCTCACTCAAATGACCTCAACCCAGTACCCATGACCTCTATGGCCCTCCTTGGAAATCTCAGCCACAAACCTTTTGTGAGATACAATACTGTGTCCCCATCTGCTCCTGCACTTTTCCTCTGGGGCCTTCACTCTGTTCAGCCCGACAGTCTTCTCAACCTCCCTGAGTCACCAAGAGCTACCATTAGGCCTCCTTGTCCCATTAGCCTTCAAACTCAGGTCTTGGCTCCTGTCTCCACCCTCAGCTGCTCTACTTCTAACAACTCCCAGGACCTCACTTTATCAACAGACATAAACACACACACACACACACACACACACACACACACACATTTTGAACTTCTTGGCACACTTTTTTCTTTTTGGGGGGGGTGATACTTAAGTATTGCTCAGGGGCACGTGACTACTGAGCCACATACTCAGCCCTGTGTTTTGTCTTTTATATAGACACAGGGTCTCACTGAGTTGCTTAGCACTTCACTTTGCTGAGGCTCGATTTGAATTTGTGATCCTCCTGCCTTAGCTTCCCTAGCCACTAAGATGATAATTGAGTGCCACCATGCCCAGCTTGACACAATTTTTTTTTAAAAAAATAAATTTTAGTTATAGATGGACACGATATTTTTGTATATTTATTTGTTTCTTAATGTGGTGTCAGTGCCATATGCATGCCCCACAAGTGCTCTACCAGTGGACCACAAACCCAGCCCTTGACACACGATAAACATTTCCTTTCCTTGAGCAACTGATTAAGTCCACATTTAAGCAACATCTCTAACTGAACTCTCACACACATGGCTATTAACCAACTGACCAAATTTCCCAAGAGCTAGGTACAGACAACTAGGCAGGGTCCCTCAATTCCTGAGCCCATGAAATTATTCCAACAGTCACTGCACACAGCGCCTGGGAGCCCTGACAATCCCACTTCCTCACTGAATCCATCCCACTGGCTGCTACCTCATCTCCAAGAGCATCTCCTGTGGGGCCCACCTGACCTCTGCTCTCCTTTTCAGCTGTACATGGGGAAGATTCCTGCAGTTCTTCTGTCCGTGTGTCTGTGTGTTTGTCTTTCCATCCAAATAGTCTTTAAATGAAAAAATGATTTAAATGCACTTTTTCCCTAGGGTATTTTATCCGTGGGGATTTTAATTGACCTTAAAGTTTTCCTACCTCTGTCTTTCAGACACTTGAGCTCATGGTCTCCACCTCCCCACCGTATCCTTTGTCCCCAGGACTGCTGCACCCATAGGATCTGAGACCCCAACTGTCTCATCCCCTTAATTTCTGTGCACACTTTGCCCTTTGGTCCCTTAAAACCCCCACTGCACTCAAGATGCACCAGCCCCTGTAGCCATGTGCCCTTTCTTCCACAGCCATGTCCCTGTTACTGTACTCTCCACAATGTCCAGCCACGAGCTCCCGCACCTCGTCTAACCCACAGGACCTCCATTCTCTCTCACAGAGGAGCGCAGCTGACCCTGACTCAGGTCTTCTCTCTCCCCACCCCCCACCATCAGCAAACACCAGAGCACACTCAGATGCCACATGTGTGAAATGCTGTCCTGGAGGGCTATGGGGACGGGGAAGGAATGTAAAGAGCAGAGGTGACGACCCTCCTGCTGACATCCACAGGCCTGGAGAAAATGTCACAGTAGTCCACCTTTAGATATTGACCTTTCTGCTCTGCCACTGCGGCTTATTTTAAAATAGGCCTCTCTCTCTTCCCCTCTCTCTTCTTCTCCCTCTCCATATCCTCGGGAAACAGGATTACCTTTCTCCCACACTGAGCCAAGTTATCTGACTTGCAGCCACAACCACAGTGGAAACCAAGCAATTCAGACTTCAGGGATGGGCCAGAAGGTCTAAGGAGTTCTATCTCCCAAGTTAACAAATGAATCTCACACACGCTCCTCAGGGAGCACCAGAATGGATCTGTTTTTAAAACTTCCTCTTCTTTCTGGGGGGTAGAATACCTTATCGCTGCCTTTGATGTACCCCCTTAGATAAACCAGCAGAGCCTTTTCCTTTTTCTAGTTCCAGAGCCCATGTGGACTATATCTATATGGGGCCTTGCCTTTTGGAAATATATTTGAGTATCTGTATTTTGTTACTCACTAATTATTTGAGTCTTTAAATTGTAGGATGGATTAGAATCCTCTGGGCAGGAAAAAGATCCACCAATGACACACTGGCCATTAACACGGTATACAACAGTGTGATGAGATCACACATCATGATATGTATTGTAGAGCATAAAGTATATGTATTATATGTTTGTTATTCTTTAGTGACATGTGTTTTTGTTTTCATTTGGGCATCTGACTCTGTATATTTCAACCTGTGCAGACAGTTTTCTCACAACCTTTCCCTAGCTCACTTTTTTGGTAATTTTTACTTGTTCTTTTTAATTAAAGGAACATGCAGAAATCTTGAATGCACAGTTCAGCAGAATTCCACAAATGAAACACACTTCAGTGTACAACACAGGGATCAAAAAGCAGAATGTTGTCAGCTTCCCAGGAGACCCCTTGTGACTCTGCTAAGTCAATAGCCCCAATGCAGGCATCTCCTGGTTTATTTGTAGGAGTGACATTGTTGAGGTAAACCTTTCTGTGTGTTCTAACATATGTGAGTTGAAATGACTTTTACCTGTTTTGTACTATAACACATGGATTTGAAGAGATAAATCATTTCATACTAAAACCAGTACATCTGATTTTTATTATGATTCTGGCACTTGTTGACATTGCAGTATGGGATTTTATAGTGTGACCCTCAGTCTATTGAGTCATTTGGCTAATAATGGAGATATCCCAGTGGCCTTTCCTCTTATTACTATGAGTACTATGTAAATTCTAAAATTTGTGTTTTAAGATAAAAATAGAAATTTTATTTGGGTTCTACTTGTAGAATGGGATGGTCAGCACGTAGTAAGAATCTATTAGTAGAACCTAGGACTTTTCAAAAATGTCTGTACCAATTACAGAATGCACTGTCATTGCACGAGATTCCTAGTTTATCTCATCAGAACTCTGTAGTTCCTGCCTTTTCTACTTTGCTTCTATTGGTGTGTGATACCAGGAATGGTCTTAACCCAGACACTAGACTATTACCCAAATCACCCATTGAATAAGTCTATTCTCATAGGGTTTGTTGGATTGTGTTCCTCATTTTTTCTGTTGGGCTCTCTGTAAGTGTCACTCCCACTGGACTCTCTCGCTGTCACCCAATCCGGGAGTGTAGGTACGGTGCTGGATGAAAACAAGGTCTCATTTAATATGACATAATTTGTCACTTCAAATATATATATAAATATCCTTAATGTGCTCATTCTGGTCAATAGACACTCATACTTAAGACCACAGATGTTCTTTTTATTATAAGGGTTCCATTATTTTTTAAAACTTACATCAGAAATCCATTCTGAGTTGTTTCATTGCATGGGTAGTGATTCAATTTTGGTCTTTTTCACTATCAACACCCAATATCACTTTATGCTTGAAAAACTGAATCATGCTTTCTGCCCAGTTCTCCCACTTTTCATTGCTTTTCCTAGGATATCATCACCTAATTTTAATGCTGACTTGTCTTTGAAAAGTCTTGACAATCTCTTATAACATAATGCATGCATCTTGATGTCCTTGGCTCTCCCAAAGGTGCATAAGATGAATGTTTTCTTTGGTGTAAATCTATATAGTATTTTGAGTTGACTGTCATGTTGCACAGGCTCAGCTCCAGCTCCTAGAACCACATGGTACTTCTGCTTCAGCCTCCTGGGAAGCCACCTAACACTGTGCCTGATTACAAAAATTCTTAATCATTCTGTTCATAACAATGACTGTTACCATAATTTACTTTTTCCCACAATAATTGATACAGAAATTTATAAATTTACTGATAGTATGGAGTTTCAGAGAAAAAAGAATATATATATATATATATATAGAGAGAGAGAGAGAGAGAGAGAGAGAATACAAATTTAGTGGATTAATGACTCAAAATAATAATTTTTGAAAATCAAAGTATCTAGGGAGAAACTTTTCAAAGATTTTCAAACTTCTGTTGAAATGTCACATGATGTGTCTATCATATAACTTTGCCTAAGCAGAAAATGTAATCATGATGTAAAAGCATTTTTTCTAAATAAGGAAGGTTACTCAACTAATTTTAATAAATTCCAAATAAACACTAAGTGACATCTTTCTTCTCAAATCATTTGCCTTATTTGGTTCTTGCAATTCCTTTCTTCTGGTTTCCCATTGAATTAGCCAGCTCAGATTAACCTAACAAAACATCAATCTTCAATGGCTTAAAAAATAAAATTTACCTTACAGTGCTGGAGAGCTGAGGTCAGGTTATTGTCTGGAGAAGGCTCTCCTCCTGGTTTGCAGGTGGCTACTTACTCACCCTTTTCTCATTTGGGAGAGAGAAAACTTTGCAGCTCGGTTATTTGTGCCCAGCCAGACTGCAGCATGTCTCCTCTATTTATAAAGGCACCCTCCTTTTGGACTATGACCTTGTTCTTCTTGTGTCAACTACCCTGTATTACGTACTCACAGGCTCCATCCCCAAATAGTCTTATTGGAAATTGAGGATTCAACATGTATTAGGGTTGTTGCACAATCTAGTCCATACATTTCTGAAAACATAGCTTCTGTTGGCTCAGTGTGCATTTTTTCCACTGCATTTTTTAAAAAATTATTTGTTCTAATTAGTTAAACATGACAGCAGCATGTATTTCAACTCATTGTACACAAATGGAGCACAGATTTTCATTTCTCTGTTGTTCACAATGCAGAATCACAGCACTCGGGCAAAGATACACATACTTAGGATAATAATGTCTGTCTCATTCAACTGTCTTTTATACCCACATAGCCCCGTTTCTTCTGACACTCCTCTCTGCCCAATCTAATGGTCCTTATTTCTTACACCACACAAATATCAGAGATAATATTTGGGCCTTTGATTTTTTTTTTTTTGGATTGGCTTATTTCACTTCACATGATATTCTCCACCTTCATCCATTTACCTGCAAATGCTATAAATTCATTCTTCTTTTAAGGCTGAATAATATTCCATTGTGAACATACATTACAGTTTCTCTATTCATTCATCTATTGAAAAGCACCTAAGTGGTTCCACACTTTAGCTATGTGAACTGGTATAAACATTGATGTGACCACATCACTGTGGACTCTGATTTTAAGACTTTTCAGTATAGACCAAAAAGTGAGATAAATGCATCAAATGTTGTTTCCATTCCAAGTTTTATGAAGAATCACTGTACTGCTTTCTACAGGGGTTGCACCAATTTTCAGTCCCACCAGCAGTGAATGAGTGCACTTTTCCCCATATTTTTGCCGACAAATATTGTTGTTTGTACTCTTGACAACTGACATTCTTACTGGAGTGTGATGAAATATTACAGTATTATTGTTCCATAATTTAAAGGAAAATGTGCTAAATGACTGCATGAACTCCAGGGATGTGGTAATACACTGATGTTTCCATCACTTATAATAGTTTGATTTCTGGCAAAGTTCTCACTTCTTTACTACTATCTAGTCCTTTTCTGTAATGAGTGCTCATTAAGATCCATAGATCTGATTCTCAAATACCTTTATAGCCAATTGTTTCAATCATTCTCACTACTTGAATTCCCAGGACAAGGATAGCTTTTGGCCTGAAATATTTCTTCAGTGACTTTAGATGGAAAAGAATTTTGTACAAACAGTGAGTGTGCAGGAGTGTGTCCATTGGCATTACCTGCATCTTGAGCATCTTCTAGCATATCACAATCAGCCCATGAATTCGTGTTGGAAGGATCTCAAAGGAAAAGTTCCAAAGAAGATTGGCTTCTTCATTTCCTTTTGCTGGATTCTCTACATGCTGATAAATTCCATTTTTCCTCTTTATCCCCTTACCAAATGAAGAAGTGAAAGCCTCACAGAGATAAGAACTTAGGATTACTCTCCTTACATATGTCATAGCAAAACCACAGAAGCATCTTTTGCAGAACTGTTGGTATTTCCTAAGCTCATAATCTGGTCTGGAGGCTCCATGGTTCTCATTCTGTACAGACACAAGCAAAGGGTCCAGACATTTACAGCACCAAAGTTTCCTCTAGATTCTGCCCAAGACCAAAGCCACCCAGAGCATTTTTGTCCTCATGTGCACGTTCTACAGCCTCTCCTCCTTATTAAATGATGAATTAACCTTTATTTCAATCCTCGCTGGTGGTTGGTGAATACCAATGTGCTGATCTCCATGTGTTTTCCTGCTGTCAGCCCCTTTCTTCTTATGAGACCCAACTTCATTTTCTCCAGGTTCAGCTTTGACTATGTAATTCCAAACTTTGATAATATAGGAATTGCTTTCTACAATGTCCAATAGTTTAGTCATATTCATTCTTAACACACCAATATAGAAGCCATAGAAGGGCCACTTTTCTTTCCTTTATAAACATGCATCATCATGGAAGTCCTCAGCTGCCTGAATGTGGGATCTGTATGGTCATGATGCAGAGAAATAAAGAATATTGTCCTCATATGATGAACAGCATCCTGTATATGGTCATCCAAATTCATGCTCCTGAGGCCAACTGAATGGATTAATTCTCCATCCTTCAATGTAACTTTAACCAACATGATGGACAGGTGGTGGACTACTGAAAATGATGGCCAGAATAGAGTGGAGAAATGAGTGATGGATATTGTTGGAGAACCGTTCTCCATATATCTATATCATATGCTTATATGGTATAGACAGCTTTTGTTCTGGAGTGAGACCAGACTTAATAGTAGTTGGGAAATGAGAAGAATTAATATATTGTTTTTTTCAAAATCATAATGTTTGTGTGATTAGAGAATGGAGGTGAAATAAAGGGAGGCCTAGAGAAGAGTAGGTTGATGGGGTGGCCCTGCAGGTGGGGATCTGTTTCACTGGGTCATGGAGAATATCACGCAGTATTCCTTCCTCATGCAGGGGATGCAGTTCAGAATGCCTGATGAATTCTGGAAGCCATGCACACTACCAACATAACTGTTTTCCTATACACATGTGCATAGCTATGCCAAGGCTCAGCTTGTAAATTAGGGACAGTAAGATATTGATGATAGCATTTCTTAATGAATTAGAACTTTATAAAAACATGTCACTAATCATCAAGTAATCATGGTGATTGGTTTAAATTCAGGGTTTTTGTTTTGAGTAAACACCACTCTTTGAGGTTAAACTGTAGAAACCTTCCAAATATTCCAGCCAACTCCTTTGTCCTGGAGTGCCTAAAAATGGAAGTTGGTGCATACTAGGACAGAAATTACAGAAATGTTCCAACTCAATATTTAAAATACACAGACACTTGGAGTGTCACAGAGCAAGACAACATCTTTAACACTGTTTCAATACCTGTTAAGCTTGAATTTTGTTCAATGCCCCTACCAGAAGTTATATAAGCCCTATAGACTTGTACATTTAAGCTGAAAAAGTTGCTATAATTTTCTGTCTACCCTTGCAGAAATTCTCTTTTCTTCTCATTTAAATAAATCTTACTTTATTCACTCTTGTTTTCTGTATTGTCTACATATTTTATTCTTCAAATTTGTGATTAAAAAACGCATAAATAAATTAGCATATCAGAGAATATAGTTACATCTCAAACTCTAGTTTCATGATGGCAGACATTAATAAAAGTGAGGGGAAAGTGCTCTTGTCTCTGGGATTCTCCATTTAACCTGAAGTTTTCCACAAATGTCTGAACTTGTGATGGAGCACTTCAAACTCTTTTATGTTGACTTGACCGAGTCAACTAGAAGCCCTGCAGTTCCCCGTCCAGAGCAGCCCATACAATCCAGAGCAGAAAGCACAATGGAGACTTCTGTCATTTTAACCAAGCTCAATCCAGCCCCACTGCCTGGGCTCCAAGGCTGCCCTGAAGGCACAGTGAGAGTCCGCCCTCTAGTGGAGGAAGGAGGAATTGGAAATGGACCTGATACACCTAAAAACACTCATGGTGAATTTTGATTCTTGAACCTCTTTGGTAGCTTGATGATAAATTCATTGCTTATTATTTCTCCCCCTTCAACATGCCACAGAACCTGATCACTTGAGAACACTAAAACTCATGGGACACAGGTTATATTCATAAAGATTGATTTAAAACATGCATTTAAGAAAGGGTCTAAGAGTAGAAATGAGTTACAAGAAAGTTGGTGTAGGGAAATATATTTTGGTGCTTTTGGAGAAAATGTATGTGGTAGAGCTAAATTCCAAGATGAAAGTGAGGATAAAACTAAGGCTGTAAGCACGTTGTATAATGCTGCAGAAGGTTTGTAGAAAATAAATCTCACAAAGCTGGTGTGTGTGAGTTACCTAGCCATATCCAGCACAAAGGTATATGAGGGTTTTCCTAAGGTTTAATTTTAACATATTGACATGAAACAGTCTCAAATATTGATCTCCTCTTATCAATTAAGATAGTCATGTGTTTCTCTTAGGTTTAATTATTTAGGAAAACTAATGTCTTCCAGGGATTAAGGTTTGTATCTATTTTTAAGTACTGGTAACTTAACAACTGTTATTTTATGTTCTTAAAATACAATTAACAAACTAATCATGTGACTAGATATATGTATACATCTGAAATTAAAAATGTTTGTATGAACCTTTTCTAAATATTGTGTAAAAGTTTATAAAATGAAAGTTTATGTTAATGTTATACGCAAGATAACCTGTTATCAATGTTATAAATAAAATTTTATATTTTACACTGGGATGGGAATTCAAATGCATTTTTGGAAGGTAACATGGAGAACCTAATATGTTCAAACATTGACTATATAAGACAGGAAAATAGTTTACCATAGTTTTCATTAAGTGAAGTTCACAACTCTGTTAGTTTTTCTGTTTGATTTCATGTTTCAAATGTAATAATGTCTTATTATGTAATCTAATATTCAGAGAGACTCAGGAAACAATACACGAGAACTTGTAGAATGATCCCTTTAAAAAGTGGAAAAGATCAGCTACAGAAATAAAAGGCTTCAAGATTTTTTTTTTGATGGCAGATATGCTTTTATTTTTTTTTATTGTTGGTCGTTCAAAACATTACACAGTTCTTAATACATCATCTTTCACAGTTTGATTCAAGTGGGTTATGAACTCCCAACTTTACCCCATATACAGATTGCTGTATCACATCAGTTACCCTTCCATTGATTGACATATTGCTTTTCTAGTGTCTGATGTATTCTGCTGTCAGTCCTATTCTCTACTATCCCCCCTCCCCTCCCCTCCCCTCCCCTTTTCTCTCTCTACCCCTTCTACTGTAAATCATTTCTTCCATTTGTATTATCTTGTCTTACCCCTCCTTTCCTCTTATATATCATTCTCACTCCCTTTCCCTCCCACCTCTCATCCCTGTTTAATGTAAATCTTCTTCTCAAGCTCTTCATCCCTACCCTGTCCTTGTTTACTCCCCTTATATCAAAGGGGTCATTTGGTATTTGTTTTTTAACGATTGACTAGCTTCACTTAGCATAATCTGCTCTAATGCCATCCATTTCCCTCCAAATTCTATGATTTTGTCGTTTCTTAATGCAGAGTAATACTCCATTGTGTATAAATGCCACATTTTTTTTATCCATTCATCTATTGAAGGGCATCTAGGTTGGTTCCACAATCTTGCTATTGTGAATTGTGCTGCTATGAACATCGATGCAGCAGTGTCCCTGTAGCATGCTCTTTTTAAGTCTTTAGGGAATAGACCGAGAAGGGGAATAGCTGGGTCAAATGGTGGTTCCATTCCCAGCTTTCCAAGAAATCTCCATACTGCTTTCCAAATTGGCTGCACCAATTTGCAGTCCCACCAGCAATGAACAAGAGTGCCCTTTTCCCCGCATCCTCTCCAGCACTTATTGTTGTTTGACTTCCTAATGGCTGCCATTCTTACTGGAGTGAGATGGTATCTTAGGGTAGTTTTGATTTGCATTTCTCTGACTGCTAGCGATGGTGAGCATTTCTTCATGTACTTATTGATTGATTGTATGTCCTCCTCTGAGAAGTGTCTATTCAGGTCCTTGGCCCATTTGTTGATTGGGTTATTTGTTATCTTATTGTCTAATTTTTTGAGTTCTTTGTATATTCTGGTTATTAGGGCTCTATCTGAAGTGTGTGGATTAAATATTTGTTCCCAGGATGTAGGCTCCCTATTTATCTCTCTTATTGTTTCTTTTGCTGAGAAAAAACTTTTTAGTTTGAGTAAGTCCCATTTGTTGATTCTAGTTGTTAACTCTTGCGCTATGGGTGTCCTATTGAGGAATTTGGGGCCCGATCCCACAGTATGTAGATCGTAGCCAACTTTTTCTTCTATCAGATGCCCTGTCTCTGATTTAATATCAAGCTCCTTGATCCATTTTGAGTTAACTTTTGTACATGGCGAGAGATAGGGATTCAGATTCATTTTGATGCAAATGGATTTCCAGTTTTCCCAGCACCATTTGTTGAAGATGCTATCCTTCCTCCATTGCATGCTTTTAGCCCCTTTATCAAATATAAGGTAGTTGTAGTTTTGTGGATTGGTTACTTTGTCCTCTATTCTGTACCATTGGTCCACCCGCCTGTTTTGGTACCAGTACCATGCTGTCTTTGTTACTATTGCTCTGTAGTATAGTTTGAAGTCTGGTATCGCTATACCACCTGATTCACACTTCCTGCTTAGCATTGTTTTTGCTATTCTGGGTCTTTTATTATTCCATATGAATTTCATGATTCTTTTATCTATTTCTACAAGAAATGCTGTTGGGATTTTTATTGGTATTGCATTGAACTTATAGAGAACTTTTGGTAATATCGCCATTTTGATGATGTTAGTTCTGCCTATCCATGAGCAGGGTATATTTCTCCATCTTCTAAGGTCTTCTTCTATGTCTTTCTTTAGGGTTCTGTAATTTTCATTATATAAATCTTTCACCTCTCTTGTTAGGTTGATTCCCAAGTATTTTATTTTTTGGGGGGATATTGTGAATGGAGTAGTTGTCCTCATTTCCGTTTCAGAGGATTTGTCGCTGATATACAGGAACGCCTTTGATTTATGCGTGTTGATCTTATATCCTGCCACTTTGCTGAATTCATTTATTAGCTCTAGTAGCTTCTTTGTAGACCCTTTTGGGTCTGCTAGGTATAGGATCATATCATCTGCAAATAGTGATAATTTAAGTTCTTCTTTTCCTATTTTTATGCCTTTAATTTCTTTCGTCTGTCTAATTGCTCTGGCCAGTGTTTCAAGGACTATGTTGAACAGAAGTGGTGAGAGAGGGCATCCCTGTCTTGTACCAGATCTTAGAGGGAATGCCTTCAATTTTTCTCCATTCAGAATGATGCTGGCCTGTGGCTTATCATAGAATGCTTTTTCAATGTTGAGGTA
This sequence comes from Ictidomys tridecemlineatus, assembly GCF_052094955.1. Lineage (NCBI taxonomy): Eukaryota > Metazoa > Chordata > Mammalia > Rodentia > Sciuridae > Ictidomys > Ictidomys tridecemlineatus. Next base: position 3,885,057 of record NC_135491.1, on the reverse strand, counting down.
TGTTCCGGTTATCCCTAATTTTTCTAGAGTTTTGAACATAAAGGGATGCTGAACTTTGTCGAATGCTTTTTCTGCAACTATCGAGATGATCATATGGTTCTTATTTTTAAGTCTATTGATGTGGTGAATAACATTTATTGATTTCCGTATATTGAACCAGCCTTGCATCCCAGGGATGAATCCTACTTGATCATGTTGTATAATTTTTTTGATATGTATTTGAATCCGATTCGCCAGAATTTTATTGAGGATTTTTGCGTCAAGGTTCATTAGAAATATTGGTCTGTAGTTTTCTTTTTTTGAAGTGTCTTTGTCTGGTTTCGGAATCAGGGTGATGTTGGCCTCGTAGAATGAATTTGGAAGTTCTCCCTCTTTTTCTATTTCCTGAAATAGCTTAAAAAGTATTGGTGTTAGTTCCTCTTTAAAGGTTTTGTAAAACTCTGCTGTATACCCATCCGGTCCTGGGCTTTTCTTAGTTGGTAATCTTTTGATGGTTTCTTCTATTTCCTCTATTGTTATTGGTCTTTTTAGGTTGTCTATATCCTCCTGACTCAATCTGGGCAGATCATAAGACTTAAGGAATTTATCTATGCCTTCACTATCTTCTATTTTATTGGAGTATAAGGATTCAAAATAATTTCTGATTATCTTCTGTATTTCTGAAGTGTCTGTTGTGATATTGCCTTTTTCATCCCGTATGTTAGTAATTTGAGTTCTCTCTCTTCTTCTCTTCGTTAGCATGGCTAAGGGCCTGTCGATTTTATTTATTTTTTCAAAGAACCAACTTTTGGTTTTGTCAATTTTTTCAATTGTTTCTTTTGTTTCAATTTCATTAATTTCAGCTCTGATTTTAATTATTTCTTGCCTTCTACTTCTTTTGCTGTTGTTTTTCTCTTCTTTTTCTAGGATTTTGAGATGAAGTAAGAGATCATTTATTTGTTGGTTTTTTCTTTTTTTGAGGAATGAACTCCAAGCGATAAATTTTCCTCTTAGAACTGCTTTCAATGTATCCCATAGATTCCGATATGTTGTGTCTGTGTTTTCATTTAACTCTAGGAAGTTTTTAATTTCCTCCTTGATGTCTTCTAAAACCCATTGATCATTCAGCATCCTATTGTTAATTCTCCAAGTGATGCTTGATGTTTCCTTTCTTCTTTTATCATTGATTTTCAGTTTTATTCCATTATGATCAGATAAGATGCATGGTATTATCTCTACCCCTTTATATTGTCTAAGAGTTGCCCTGTGACATAATATGTGGTCTATTTTTGAGAAGGTTCCATGTGCTGCTGAGAAAAAGGTGTAACTACTTGATGTTGGGTGGTATAGTCTATATATGTCAATTAAGTCTAGGTTGTTAATTGTGTTATTGAGTTCTATAGTTTCCTTATTTAACTTTCGTTTGGAAGATCTGTCCAGTGGTGAGAGAGGTGTGTTGAAGTCTCCCATGATTATTGTATGGTGATCTATTAGACTCTTGAACTTGAGATGAGTTTGCTTGATGAACACAGCTGCACCATTATTTGGGGCATATATATTTATGATTGTTATGTCTTGTTGGTGTATGGTTCCCTTGAGCAGTATGAAGTGTCCTTCTTTATCCCTTTTAATTAACTTTGACTTGAAATCTATTTTATTAGATATGAGTATGGACACTCCTGCTTGTTTCTGAAGTCCTTATGAGTGATATGATTTTTCCCAACCTTTCACCTTCAGTCTATGAATATATTTTCCTATCAGATGTGTCTCCTGTAGGCAGCATATTGTTGGGTCTTGTTTTGTGATCCATTTTACTAGCCTGTGTCTCTTAATTGGTGAGTTTAAGCCATTAACATTTAGGGTTATTATTGAGATCTGGTTTGTTCTTCTAGCCATATTTGTTTATTGATGTTACTAAACCTGATTTGTTATTCTCTTTGACTACATTCCCCCCTTTACTGTCCTACCTCCCATTGTTGGTTTTCAATGTTATTGTCCATTTCCTCTTCCTGTAATGTTTTGCAAACGATTTTTTGAAGAGATGGTTTTCTAGCTGCGAATTCTTTTAACTTTTGTTTATCGTGGAAGGTTTTAATTTCATCTTCTATCCTGAAGCTTAATTTCACCGGATACACGATTCTTGGTTGGAACCCATTTTCTTTCAGTGTTTGAAATATGTTATTCCAGGATCTTCTAGCTTTCAGAGTCTGTGTTGAGAGATCAGCTGTTATCCTGATTGGTTTGCCCCTAAATGTAATCTGCTTTCTTTCTCTTGCAGCTTTTAAAATTCTCTCCTTATTCTGTATGTTGGACATCTTCATTATAATGTGTCTAGGTGTGGATCTCATGATTTTGCACATTCGGCGTCCTGTAGGCTTCTAGGATTTGGGATTCTGTCTCATTGTTCAAGTCTGTGAAGTTTTCTCGTATTATTTCACTGAATAGACTGTTTATTCCTTTGGTATGGAGCTCTGTACCTTCTTGTATCCCAATGACTCTTAAATTTGGTCTTTTGATATTGTCCCATAATTCTTGGATGTTCTGCTCATGGTTTCTTAGCAGACTTGTTGAGCTGTCTATGTTCTTTTCCAGTTGAAATACTTTGTCTTCATTGTCTGATGTTTTCTCTTCTAAGTGATCTACACTGCTGGTAGTATTCTCAATTGAGTTTTTAAGTTGGTTTATTGTTTCCTGCATTTCTAGGATTTCTATTTGTTTGTTTTTTATTACCTCTATCTCCCTGTGAAATTGATCTTTTACTTCCTGGATTTGTTTGTCAATGTGATCTTTCATTGTCTGATTTTGCTGTCTCATGTCTTCCTTGAGACTCCAGATCATCTGAAGCATATATATCCTGAACTCCTTATCTGACATTCCATCTGTTGCAGCTATTACCTCTTCTAAAGTTGAGTTGACCTGCATTGCTTGTGGTCCTTTCTTTCCTTGTCTTTTCATGCTGCTCACGTTTCTTTCTGCTTGGTGAAACTGTTGTGTTTATGAGTTTTTCCCCCTAATTATTTATATTGCTCTTGTATAGTTGAAAAATCTCCCTTGCAGGGCGGGTATGGCTGTGCTCCTTCACTAGTTGGGGTGATCTCAATACTGCGCTGGCAGGTCGCTAGGCCTGCTCTGCCGGTTGTTCGCAGGTCTGCCCACCCTGCAGGAGTGGGTGGCGGCTCTGCTCTGCCCCCCCTCCAATTGTGGCGATATCACTATCACCCCCTCGGGTCGTTGGGCCTGATCCGGATGCGGGCGGCTGCTCTGCTCTGCCCCCCTACTCCAAATGGAGTGGCGTATCTACCATGCTGGCAGGCCTCTAGGCCTGTTCCATTGGTGGGTCTCAGATCTGCCTGACTCTGGCAGTAAGGGGAGTTGGGTGTCGAGAGTCCTTTGGTCCTTGCGGTCACGCCCACAGAGAGATTTTGAAGTTTCCCGGTTGTTCGCCAGGTGGGCGGGGCTATTAGCAGAGCCCGGAGGGCATGGCCATGTGCAGGGCCATGCGGGGACCCTTCTAGCTGAGTCAGGCCACCGGGAGCCACGTGAAGAGCGGGGTAGCTGTGTCTGCGTGGTTAAGATCCGGGCGGGTGGTTTGGCTGTTCGCCGAGCGAGAGCAGGGCCTCCCAGGAGAGCCGATATGGCGGAGGCGTCTGCCGGTTTGGGCTGCCACTCCGCTCCGGGCCGCTGCCGATTTCAGAAGCTGCTGGTGGTTGCGGGATTGGACCTCTGCGCCCGCCGGGGGGGCCACCTGTAGAGCCGGGTAGCTGCGACCGCGTGGTTAGGAACCGGGCAGGTGAGGCGGCTGTTCCCAGAGCGAGCACTAAGCCTCCCAGGGGAGCCCGGATGGCAGAGGCCGAATTCCGGTTTGGGCGGGGTGGGCCAAGTCGCTCCGGGTGTCCGCCGCTTGCAAAAACGGCTGCTGTTTGCAGGAGTTGATTTCTGCACCCGTCGCGGGGCCACTTGTCTAGCCGGGTAGCTGTGGCCGCGTGGTTAGGGACCGGGTGGGTGATGTGGCTGCTCCCAGAGCAGGCACTAGGCCTCCCAGGGGAGCCACTTGCGGGAGCGGCTGATGGCTGCGGGACTAGATTTCTGTGCCCGCGTGGCCGTCCAAGATACACTTCTCTGGGACAAACTGTCACTTCCAATAAACCTACCAGTTCACGGCAGCTCTCTTTTTAAGGGAATTATGCTAGAAGTTCCTCCGTAGGTAGGCTGCCGCTGTTCCGATGGGTCTTTCTTATCCGGTTAAAGTGGAGACGTTAGAATCGCTGCTTCCTCGCCGACCGCCATGTTGGATCCCCCAAGGCTTCAAGATTTGACAAGAGGACAGCCTCACCTGAGTTAGGATTCTGCCTCTCATCCTTCTCCATGATTGGAAGGTTCAAAGTGGGCTAGTACTAAGATTATTTCAATTATTCTCCAAAGATAAATTTTTGTTGTAAACATTATTCTGGTCTCAAAATTAAGTGGAGATGTGACACAGAATGTAACTAAGTTTGGGTAACTTGTAAAAGATTTTAAGGTTTGTGAAACAGTATTAAAAGAAAGTAAATCTTTTATATAATTGAGTTGACGATTGTGCAAGTCTTTCTAGACCCTAAATAGATACCAAAGTTGCATTAGTATGCACCTTCTATTTTCTTTGTCAAACTTTATGACTGTTGCCTGATAGTGGTTTCCAGATATATTTCTTCAAACATAAGTAACTGAATTAATTTAAGAAAATAAGCTATTATCTAAAGGATATAATGCTGATTTCCAGTACTGATGCTGACGCTAATTAAACAAAGGGGGTAATCATGAAATTAGAGGGAACCAAAGTAAAACACATTTCTCTCACTTTAAGACTGGTGAAATCCACTTATTGAAAGGCAAAACAAAAAGAGCAAAATAAAGGAAGTGTAAGGGCTTGGGGCAAAAAGCCCATATTTTTTTCTTTGTCCTGTAATAGAAGCCAGGATTCAAGAAGTGGGGAGAATTCACTAAGGGTCCTGCAATTCAAAAGAATTCACTAGGGTTACCTGACTACCCAATATGGAGGATCCAGAGGACCCTAAAGAAATGGAAGCCAATCAATGCACATTCTGCAAAGAAAAGTCCCTGATGCCTCTAAGAGAAGTTTCTATAGCAAAACAAAACTATAGACCAGAATTGGTAATGAAATAAAATATTCTCATGTTAAGCAGAAACCAAAAGACTCCATAACCAATAAGACAGCACTACAAAACACCCTTAATAAAATACTTCACACAAACACTGAAATTAGAAACCAAAAACAAGGTGAAAACCAAATCATTTAAACAATACATTTAAATAATGCATGCATGAATGAGCAAGGAGGAACAGAAGAAATCAGTAATCAAAATGGAATCAAAGCACCTAAAATCTTCAATCCAAAGACATAGATTAGAACTGGGGCTGTAGATCACTGGAAGAGCACTTCAATCCTTAGCACCACATTTTAAAAAAGAAAAGAAAAGAAAGGCATTCTGTTCATCAAAAACTACAAAAATATTTTATTTTTTTTATTGGTTGTTCAAAACATTACAAAGCTTTTGACATATCATGTTTCATACATTAGATTCAAGTTGGTTATGAACTCCCATTTTTACCCCAAATACAGATTGTAGAATCACATCTGTTACATATCCACATTTTTACATAATGCCCTATTAGTAACTGTTGTATTCTGCTCCCTTTCTTATCCTCTACTATCCCCCCTACCCTCCCCTCCCATCTTGTCTCTCTACCCCATCTACTGTATTTCATTTCTCTCCTTGTTTATTTACCCGTTCCCCTCGCAACCTCTTATGTGTGATTTTGTATAACAATGAGCGTCTCCCTCCTTTACCATGCAATTTCCCTTTTCTCTCCCTTTCCCTCCCACCTAGTGTATCCGTTTAATGTTGATCTTTCCTTCCTGCTCTTCCTCCCTGCTCTGATCTTGGTTATTCTCATTATATCAAAGAAGACATTTAGTATTTGTTTTTTAGGGATTGGCTAGCTTCACTAAGCATAATCTGCTCTAGTGCCATCCATTTCCCTGCAAAATCCATGATTTTGTAATTTTTTGTGCTGCGTAATATTCCATAGTGTATAAATGCCACATTTTTTTTTATCCATTCATCTATTGAAGGGCATCTGGGTTGGTTCCACAGTCTAGCAATTGTGAATTGTGCCGCTATGAACATCGATGTGGCAGTATCCCTGTAGTAATCTCTTTTAAGGTCTTCAGGGAATAGTCCGAGAAGGGCAATAGCTGGGTCAAATGGTGGTTCTATTCCCAGCTTTCCCAGGAATCTCCATACTGCTTTCCAAATTGGCTGCACTAGTTTGCAGTCCCACCAACAATGTACAAGAGTACCCTTTTCCCCACATCCTCGCCAGCACTTGTTGTTGTTTGAGTTCATAATGGCTGCCAATCTTACTGGAGTGAGATGGTATCTTAGGGTGGTTTTGATTTGCATTTCTCTGACTGCTAGAGAAGGTGAGCATTTTTTCATGTATTTGTTGATTGATTGTATGTCCTCCTCTGAGAAGTGTCTGTTCAGATCTTTGGCCCATTTGTTGATTGGGTTATTTGTTTTCTTATTGTTTAATTTTTTGAGTTCTTTGTATACTCTGGATATTAGGGCTCTATCTGAAGTGTGAGGAGTAAAAATTTGTTCCCATGATGTAGGCTCCCTATTTACCTCTCTTATTGTTTCTCTTGCTGAGAAAAAACTTTTCAGTTTAAGTAAGTCCCATTTATTGATTCTTGTTATTAACTCTTGTGCTATGGGTGTCCTGTTAAGGAATTTGGAACCCGACCCCACAATATGTAGATCGGAGCCAACTTTTTCTTCTATCAGGCGCAGAGTCTCTGATTTGATATCTAGCTCCTTGATCCACTTTGGGTTAACTTTTGTGCATGGCGAGAGGAAGGGATTCAGATTCATTTTGTTGCAAATGGATTTCCAGTTTTCCCAGCACCATTTGTTGAAGATGCTATCCTTCCTCCATTGCATGCTTTTAGCTCCTTTATCAAATATAAGATAGTTGTAGCTTTGTGGATTAGTCTCTGTGTCCTCTATTCTGTACCATTGGTCCACCCACCTGTTTTGGTACCAGTACCATGCTGTCTTTCTTACTATTGCTCTGTAATATAGTTTGAAATCTGGTATCGCTATACCGCCTGATTCACGCTTCCTGCTTAGAATTGCTATTGCTATTCTGGGTCTTTTATTTTTCCATATGAATTTCATGATTGCTTTATCTATTTCTACAAGAAATGCCGTTGGGATTTTGATTGGGATTGCATTAAACCTATAGATAACTTTTGGTAATATCGCCATTTTGATGATGTTAGTTCTGCCTATCCATGAACAGGGTATATTTTTCCATCTTCTAAGATCTTCTTCTACTTCTCTCTTTAGGGTTTTGTAGTTTTCATTGTATAGATCTTTCACCTCTTTTGTTAGGTTGATTCCCAAGTATTTTATTTTTTGGGGGGATATTGTGAATGGAGTGTTTTTCCTCATTTCCATTTCAGAAGTTTTGTCGCTGATATACAGAAATGCCTTTGATTTATGCGTGTTGATTTTATATCCTGCCACTTTGCTGAATTCATTTATTAGTTCTAATAGTTTTTTTGTGGACCCTTTTGGTTCTTCTAGGTATAGAATCAGGTCGTCCGCAAATAGTGATAATTTAAGTTATTCTTTTCCTATTTTTATGCCTTTAATTTCTGTCGTCTGTCTAATTGCTCTGGCCAGTGTTTCGAGAACTATATTGAATAGAAGTGGTGATAGAGGGCATCCCTGTCTTGTTCCAGATTTTAGGGGGAATGCCTCCAATTTTTCTCCATTGAGAATGATGCTAGCCTGAGGCTTGGCATAAATAGCTTTTACAATGTCGAGGTAAGTTCCTGTTATCCCTAGTTTTTCTAGTGTTTTGAACATAAAGGGATGCTGTACTTTGTCGAAAGCTTTTTCTGCGTCTATTGAGATGATCATATGGTTCTTATCTTTAAGTTGATTAATGTGGTGAATAACATTTATTGATTTCCGTATATTGAACCATCCTTGCATCCCAGGGATGAATCCTACTTGATCATGGTGTACAATTTTTTTGATGTGCCTTTGTATCCAATTCGCCAGAATTTTATTGAGGATTTTTGCATCTAGATTCATCAGAGATATTGGTCTGTAGTTTTCTTTCTTTGAGGTGTCTTTGTCTGGTTTTGGAATCAGGGTGATGTTGGCCTCATAGAATGAATTTGGCAGAGCTCCCTCTTTTTCTATTTCCTGAAATAACTTGAAAAGTATTGGTATTAATTATTCTTTAAAGGTTTTGTAAAACTCCGCTGTATACCCATTTGGTCCTGGGCTTTTCTTGGTTGGAAGTCTTTTGATTGCTTCTTCTATTTCATCTATTGATATTGGTCTGTTTAAGTTGTGGGTATCCTCCTGACTCAGTCTGGGCAAATCATATGACTTAATGAATTTATCGATGTCTTCACTATCCTCTATTTTATTGGAATATACGTTTTCAAAATAATTTCTAATTGTCTTCTGTATTTCTGTTGTGTCTGTTGTAATATTGCCTTTTTCATCCCATATGTTAGTAATTTGAGTTCTCTCTCTTCTTCTCTTCGTTAGCATGGCTAGGGGTCTGTCGAAAAATTTTTTAAGTGACATAGATTGGCTATTTGGATTTTAAAAACTCCAATGATATGTTGTTTCTAAAAGACCAACCTGACAATCACATCATCCACAGAGTAAGGTTCAATGGATGGGAAATTTATACCAAGAAAACAGAAACAAAAAAAAGTCAGGGAAAGCTATACTCATGTCAGACAAAATAGATTTCAAGCCAAAATTAAAAAGAAGAGATAAAAAAAAGATGACTTCCTACTGGTTAAGATAATAATCCAATAACAAGTTAATAATAATTGTAAGTTCTTATGCCCAAACAATGGTACATCTTCAGACAAAAAAAAACTCTTCTCAGTATTAGGAATCAAATAAATCACAATACAATAATATGTTGTAACTTCATTATACATTCTCATTACTAGATATGTCATCAATAAGTAAACTAAGATTTTTCAGAAATGTAAAATACTCTTAATCAAGAACCTAACAGAGATCTAGATAATATTTCACTCATCCACAAATGAATTTACATTGTTCTTAGTGTTAAATACAACACACTCTAAAATAGATTATATTTAGAGCACAAAGAAAATTTTTTTTGCTTGCAATTATTTCTATTGATTTTTTTAAAAATAAATGACAGCAGAATGCATTACAATTCTTATTACACTTATATAGCACAATTTTTCATATCGATGATTGTATATAAAGTATGTTGACACCAATTTGTGTCTTCATACCTGTACTTTGGATAATAATGATCACCACATTCCACCATCATTTCTAACCCCCTGTCCCCTGCCTTTCCCTCCCACCTCTCTGCCCTGTCTAAATTTTGTCTATTTCTCCCATGCTCCCCATCACTACCCCACTATAAATCACCCCCCTTATATCAGAGAAAACATTCAGCATTTGTCTTTTGGGGGATTGGCTAACTTCACTTAGCATTATCTTCACCAACTCCATCCATTTACCTGCAAATGCCATGATTTTATTCTCTTTTATTGCTGAGTAAAATTCCATTGTGTATATATGCCACATTTTTTATCCATTTATCCATTGAAGGGCATCTAGGATTGCTACACAGTTATTGTGAATTGTGCTGCTATAAACATTGATGTGGCTGTGTCCCTGTAGAATGCTGATTTTAAGTTCTTTGGGTATAGACTGAGGAGAGGGATAGCTGGGTCAAATGGAGGTTCCATTCCCAGATTTCCAAGGAATCTCCATACTGCTTTGCATATTGGCTGCACCAATTTGCAGTCCCACGAGCAATGTATAAGTGTTCCTTTTCCCCCAAATTCTTGTCAACATTTATTGTTTATCTTCATAATAGCTGCCATTCGGACTGAAGTGAGATGGTATCTTAGAGATATGCAAATCAAAACTACTCTAATTGCTAGAGATGATGAATATTTTTTCATAAATTTGTTGATTGATTGTATGTCATCTTCTGAGAAGTGTCTTTTCAGGTCCTTAGCGCATTTGTTGATTGGGTTATTTGTTTTTTGTTTTGTTTTGTTTTTTGTATTTTTGGTGTTGATCTTTTTGAGTTCTTTATATGCCCTAGAGATTAGTGCTCTATCTGATGTGTGAGGGGTAAAAATTTGCTCCCAATATGTAGGCTTTCTGTTCACCTCACAGATTGTTCCTTTTGCTGAGAAAAAACTTTTCATTTGATTCCACCCCATTTATTGATCCTTGATTTTAATTCTTGCACCACAAGAGTCTTATTAAGGAAGATGGGGCCTATTCCCACATGAAGATGATTAGGGCCTACTTTTTCTTTTATTAAGATGCAGAGTCTCTGGTTTAATTCCTAGGTCCTTGATCCACTTTGAGTTGAGTTTTGTGCATGGTGAGAGATAGGGGTTTAATTTCATTTTGTTGCATATTTTGTTCCAATTTACTCAGTACCATTTGTTGAAGATGCTATCTTTTCTCCAATACATGTTTTTGGCAAATGGTGCTGAGTAAATATGAAGAAAATATGCAACAAATGAAATTAAACCCCTATCTCTCACCATGCACAAAATAGCATCTTCAACAAATGGTGCTGTGTAAATTGGAACAAAATAACATAAGATAATTGTAACTTTGTGGATTAGTCTCTGTGTCCTCTATTCTATACCATTGGTCTACCAGACTGTTTTGGTGGCAATATCATGCTTGTTTTGACACTACTGCTCTGCAATATAGTTTAAGGTCTGGTATAGTGATGCCACCTGCTTCACTCTTCCTTCTAAAGAACTGCTTTAGCTCTTCTGGGTCTCCTATTTTTCCAGATGAGTTTCATGATTGCTTCTTCTATTTCTATGAGGGATGTCATTGAGATTTTACTGGCATTGCATTAGATCTGTATAGTACTTTCGATGGTATGACCATCTTTTGATAATATTAATTCTGCCTATCCAAGCACAAGGTAGATCTTTCCATTTTCTAAGGTCTTCAAAAAGCAAATCTTAATAATTGCAAAAATTACAAACTTTCCTGGCATTCAATCAACTTATAATGAAATTATCAAGATCAAAAGAAATTAATAGAAGACCACAAGATTAAATAATGCTCTTTTAAATGAATAAATAATCATAAAAATTTGGTAAGAAGTTAAAAAATTCTAGAAACAATTGAGAATAGAGATACAATATATCAAAATCTCTTGGAAAACTCAGTATGAAGGCATTTCTAAGAGGAATGCTTATAGAACTGAGTTGCTACAATTAAAAAAAAAGAAAGATATCAAATAATCATTCTAATGTTGTGCTGTAAGTCCCTATAAAAGAATACCAAATGAATACCAAAATCAGTAGAAAACAAGAAATGTCAAAACCAAAGCCCAAATTAGTGAAGTTAAAATAATAAAGGACCATGATGAATCACTGTGATAGAGAGTGTTTCTTAGGGTATGTAAATAAAACAATAAATGTCAGCCAAAGTAACCAAAAGAAAGAGAAAAAGAACTAGAGTTCACAAAATTAGAGCTCAAAAAGGATATATCACCACAGTTATGACCAAAATGCTGGGGATCATTAGAGATTATTTTGAAAGTGTTTACTCCAATAAGCTAGTATTTTTCAGACACTGAACAATTCCTAAAGACATGTCCTACCCAAATTGAACCATGAATATATAGAACACAAGCATGTTAATATCAACCAATCACACTGAAGCAGCATTAGAAGACTTCTACAACAAAAACCCCAAGGCCCTTTGGATTCTCACCTAAGATCTACAACCTTTAAAGAAGAACTCATTCCAATCCTCCTGAAACCATTCTAGAAAGTGAGAAAAACCTGCTCAGTTCATTCTATGAAGCCAGCATAATTCTGATGCCACAACCAGACAAAAAAATATCAAAGACAGAAAACTTCAGACCAATACTTTTGTAGCATGTAGATTCAAACATTTCAAACACAATATTGGCAAACACATTCAAAGACCCATTAAGACAGCCTGCCATGATCAAGTGGGTTTCACTGCAGGGATGCAAGGTTGGTTCAAACTACAAAATCAATAAATGTGACCCATTAAATAAATAGACTTAAGTAGAGGGGTGGGAGGAAAAAGGAGGTGGCAGGGGATTAACAAGGATGGTGGAATGTGATAGACATCATTATCCAAAGTCCATGTATGAAGACACAAATTGGTATCAACATTTATATACAACGAGAGATATGAAAAATTGTACTGTATATGTGTAATTGTAATGCATTCTGCTGTCATTTATGTTTGAAAAATTAATTTAAAAATTGTTTAAAAAAACACATAATCATCTGAATAGATCTGGAAAAGTCATTTGACTATATCCACCAACCACTCAATTCTAAAACCCAGTAACTAGAGAGACGAAAAGGGGACTTATGTCAACATTATAAAGGTTTATATGATGAACAAAGGGAAGCATTACACTGAGTGTAGAAAAGCTGAACGCATTTCATAGAAAAAGAGGAAGGAGTCCAAAATATCCACTTTCAGGATACCTATTAAACATGGTACTTATGAAGAAAATCAAAGAAATAAAAATAGGAAAAAAATAAAATTACTTCTTTGCAGATTATATAATCCTATGTTGAGAAGGTACATACAAAATACCACCAAAAGATTCATAGAGCTAATGAATTCAGAAATGTAGCAGGATATAAAATCAACACATAAATCAGTCATTTTTCTATATGCAAACAATAACCTATTGGAAATGAAATTAGAAAAGTGATCCCATTCACAATAACACCAAAATTAGAATACCTAGGAATAAATCTAACAAAGGATTTTACGACATCTAAAATTAAAACTAGAATACAATGAAGCAAAAAATTGAAATAGAATGTAGAATATGGAAAGACCAACATATTTTAGATAGGAAGAATTAATATTGTAGAACAGAATATAATCAAAACCATTTTAAAAATTTAATGCACACCCATCAAAATATCAATAACAATCTTAACACAATGACATAGTGACATAAACAGTTCTCATAAGATATGATACAGAAATCAACATACAGAAAATCATAGATGACATGTTAGATGAGGCCAAGAGGACTCTCTAAGACACATCATAATCAACATTGAAAATAAAGACACAATATTAAAATCTGCAAGAAAAACAAAAGCATCACAGCACATTTAGAGGCATATCAATAAGATTTACCTTTGACTTCTCATCTCAGATACTAATATCAAAGAAAGACTAGAATTAGATATTTCAAGCTCAACAAAATTTTTTCAGCAAGATTTCTATATGCAAAAAAGCTGTGTTTCAAAATGAGTTGGGAAATAAAAACATTGCATGATAAAACTAAACTGAAAGAAATTATGATCACCAAGCTAGAACTATGAAGAATATACAAGATATGCTGCACACAGAGATATGCTGCCCACAGAGATATCCAGAACAAACCCCAAAGGACCCAAGTGGATGAGGCCCACTATAAGAGTAACCAACTATATGAAAACCAAAACCAAATTAAATATGGCAAATAAATAAAAATATCAAGAAACTACAAACTTATATTCATACTAACTCTGAAAATAAATGGTCTCTATCTCCAATTAAAATACATAGATTAGCAGAATAAATCAAAAGACAAGATCCAACAGGATGCTGTTTGCAAGAGACTGATCACAGAGGCAAAGATGCCCACAGGCTGAAGTTTGTAAAAAGACATTTACATATCACACAAATGGAATCTGAAAACAATCATGAGGAGCTAGCTATTCTCAGATGAAAACAAAGGAGGTTTCAAGCAAAAAAATAACCACAGAAGGACAGTACATTCTGGCAAAGGAACAATTCAACCAGAAAAAAATAACAGTAGTAAATACACATGCACCAATGTCAGGATAGGTTAAATAAAATAATTCTTGACATTAAATCCTAGATATACTGAAGTAAAATAATGCCTAGTGAAGTTAACACACTTTTATCACCAATAGATAGCTCATCCAAAGATAAAATCAATAAAGATATTACCAACATAAATAGTACTATAAACCTAAGGGACCTAATATACATTAGAATACACCTAAACACATCACCTCTTCCTCTCACACACATTCTTCCCCTAATATCACCCAGAATCATGTGACATAACCCAGGAGATTCACAGGAACTGAGCTGCTGTTGGTGCCATACTTGTGATCTTCCAAAACCATGAGACAAACCCTTCTCTCTTCAGGGAACTGAGCTTCTGGGGATTTGTCATAGAAGTAGGAAACAGGCTTATGCATGTTGTGTCCTATCCCTGTGTGAGGGCAGCGACTCTTCCCTCTGGAAGATTCCCAGTTCCACATCCGGCCTTCAGGCTCTCCTGACTTCAGTCTTATTAAATGATCTTTCCACCTGGTAGGGCCTAAATTCTTTTGCATTTTGAAACCTGCAGGTCTTGTCACAGGCACCCAAACCTCTTCTCTTTCGTATGACTTATACATGGACATACAGCACCCAGGAGGGTTCACAGGTCCACAAGCACAACCTGGGGATGAGGCAGGGAGCTTTCCAAGGCCTTATGTTCGTGGCCTGTTTGTTGTAGTGGGACAAGTCTACAGTTCCCTCTGACATGGGCGCATAGGCCAGGTGCATTTAAATACATGTTTTACCCAGAATGGGGGCAACCAGCATTCATGGTGGAGGCTGCAAGGCCCTGTTCCCATGGGAGTCATTTACTTGGGATTGATTTATAACTCCTTTCGATGTCTCTGGATGTATCTTGAGAATCTGGACACTTTGGGACGTATCTTATTTCATGGATCTCCAAACTTCTTACTATTTTTTGGTTTCCATCTTGTTTCCCTCTTCAGTAACCAAACCTGGATTTTCCCCCAAAATTTGACACAATCCTTTTCCTGAAGGTTCTCAATTAACCTAAACATCCAGGAGAAAACAGGATGTAGCAAAAACAGAAAATGCCCTCACCCTTGAGATATGAGCACACACAGGAAACTCAAATACTGTTGAACAATGTCCAGGCCCATTTTATCACTCTCTTTATGCTGGAAACTGTCTCCTTGAGTGAACAGTTTAGCAGAAAAGTGATTCAACAAATGCAGTCATTGGGACCAAGTTTATTTGCTTCAAACAACATTTACTAAGGATTGATGTGATTAGGCATCCAGACAAGGAGGATAATCACCCGTGATCCCAGAAGCTCTGGAATCTGGGCAGGAGAATTTCAAATTTGAAGCTAGTAAGAGGAACTTAGTGAGATCATGCTGCAAACTCAGTGTTTTATAAAGGAGGCTGGGATGTAACTAAGTGGTAGAAAACTTGCTTCATATGCACAATGCCTCATCTCAATCTCCAGCACAGCAAAAAAAAAAAAAAGAAAAGAAATATTTTTTAAAAAGCAATAACCAAAGTGATATTAAAGGATTCTGTGCACAAGAATGAGGTCAACCCATCCTACCCACCTCCACCATTCCCAGGCCAATCCACATGCAAGCAGTTGAAATACCCTTATCTCTGCCCAGAAAGATGTGTGAAGTGAGCAATTAAATATTTGACAACTGTGCATAACTATACAATCAAAACACTTCTGAAAGGATTTGGAAGAGTTGTATTCCAGAGCCTGGACAGAGAGGAATCCAGGTAATGTAAAGACTTGGTGTGATAGTCCAAAAAAACACAGAAAATATCAGAGAAATCTTCAACAACCTCCATACAGGATTATACAAAGCAGGAAAGAAGATATAAAGGGCTTCTTGCAGATCTCATGAAGCCCAAGGTGTCAATGGGGCACCATGCTCCACCCTCCACACAGCAGAGGATCCCAGTGCCTTCCATACAGACATTTTGTTTTTCTTAACCAAAGAAGAAGTTAAAGATGTCTGCTGACACATTAGGAGAGGTTACCAGCAGGATGTTAATATTTTCAGAAAACAAGCTGGAAAGATTTCCACTTGAATGGAGCTGCTACAATCTCTACAGTATTAGAGTGTGTATTAGGTAACTAAAATACATAATCCAGTAACCTGTTAGATTATGTGTGCCCACACATATCACTGGACCAAAAGGTTGTAATGCTAAAAGAACCACAGGACCACATGTGGAGGGTACCTTTATAGCTGGGCATGAAGATGGAGTCTCAGCAGTCAGGAAAAGGAGAGAAGCTTGAATAAAGGTATCTTCTTCCAGAAGTATGCAAGACACACAAGCTACAAAAGAAACTATTTTTGAATTCTTCATGGCCACTTCATTGAACAGAAAAGATTGAACACCAGTGCAGAGGAGGAGTTATCCAGAGTATTGCAAAAAGCCTTGGATGTGCCAACAAGCACATCTCATTTCTGACAGATGGTAGAGGCCAGCGCTGCAGGGGAAGCAGATGTGGGTGCGGCTGTGTTGGGGAGACCAGTGATGGGAGTTAACAGATGAGGACCTTCCACAACCTCATGGCATCTGCAGCACAGTCTACCTGCCTCCTCAACATAGAGGAAGGTTCTAGGAAGCCTAGACTGCACCTCACACTTGTCCCCTCGGGTCTAGTTTTATTCTAGGAGAAAATAGCTCATTCATACGTATGTATGTATGCCATGTATGTATGTACGTGCTCAAATTAATCTTTATGGATACATAAGCAAAGGGAATCTTCAGTTGCATAAAAACAAAACTTCTTCAAAGATGCTTAATATGTAGAAATTCTTTGAGAACAGAGCTCTAACACTTATTGAGGGATAAGTGCAGATAAAGGAAGAACTGCTAAAATACATATCACACGTTTTAGTTATCAGGTTGTATATGAAAATGGAAAGCTACTTTTGAGAGCTATGTAGAAGCCTATTGTTTTCAATTCCAGAATGACTTTAGAAAAGTTTCTGATAATAATTCTTTGCCTACATTTAATTGTGAGTTAGGTTTATAATAGCCATATTTCACATTAGCCTCCCTGGGGAAAGAAGACCAGAATATTTGTTTCTTCTTGGAAAGCATGAAGAATTTGGTAGAAAACTGACTTGATCAATAAGTATCTGTTACTTCAGGAGAAATGTGCTAATTATGTGGTGCCCACAGCCACCACTGGCCACATTAATAAAAATGGTGCACTGAGGAATCAGTCTCATTAGCAATGTAGTTTTTGATGTTTAACAAAGCAGACCTTATCCTGCTGCTTCTTATCAGAAGAGATTGTAACTCTGTCGTAGCACAGTTTAAAAACATAGGCCAGTTGCTATTTATTATTTTTAAAATTCTGTAGAAATTAGTTCCTTACACCAAGAAGAGTCCTCATATGTAACATTTTCCTCTCAATTGAATGTGAGAAATGTAAATTTCATAGCAGCATTATTTATTCAGGTTTACTTCTAATAAGATTTTTCATTTCTTCATGTTCAGGTTAATAAAAGCATTTTCTTCTAAAAAATATAAAAATAAAAGCAGGAGCAACTAATGGGTTAGAATTTATATAAATATTTGGTGAACTCTGGCAATACATGTTCAAGACAATTAGATATAAACCTATGATCAAACGTGTGTGGTTTATAGATACTTACACATAAATATGTTCACATATATATACAAGTTGTGAAGAAACACATGTATCATAAAAAAATGTCACACATCCCACATGTCAGTGCTGATCATGATGCTCCAGTGTGTTGTACTGATCAGTTTCTGCTGCCTATCCAAAGGCCTACACAAACACCTTATAAAGAAAGAAAATTTATTGAACTACATTTCTGGAGATTCAGGAGCATGGTGCCAGCATCTGCTCAGTCCAGGTGAGGGCCTCACAGCAGATGGAATCCCAAAGGTAGAAACGCATACAGAAGAGACCACAGAGCAGAACAGGGAGAAAGAGGCAGTTGAGACAGCTTCACTCGCTTTAGGACAACCCATGTTCTCATGGGAACTAATATAGTCCATCATTAATCGCCTCCAAAGTGACCCCCCATGACCAAACACCTTGTATTGCACCCACTTCTCAAAGGTTTCACCACCCAACACATACATAACACTGGGGCAAAAATTTCAACACATGTAACTTGGGTTGGAAACATAAATCACATTTAAACTACAGCATGTGTGCATCAAGGGAAAAATGCTAGAATTGTTTGAAATTCCTTCAGTTAGATTCTGTCAATAACAACATGGAAAAATAGAAATTTGAAGCACATGGAATTTCCATAGTCAAATATAAAACAGATGAGGATGAATGATTTCATTTATGTAAAGTGCAAAACATTGAAAGTGATCTCTACCTTTAGAAGTCACATACTGGTCACTCTTGGGAACACATGCAGGAAAGAGGAGTTATACAGACTAAGACATTGTTTTACCATGTACCAGCTTCTTGGACAAGTGTATTCAGTTTGTGAACTTTTATCAGAAATGCCTACCAACCCATACATACAAATGTTTCAAAGACACTAATTCAATAATATTTAGTAAAATAAAATTTATTAGTACCCAGTGTTTTAAATGGCCAAGGTGGACACTCAATAAAGATTAAATTCTTCTTAGCTTATGAAAAGAAAAATTGCATTGTGAAAATCACAGCACAGAAATCAATAAATTCTATATAAGCTGTTTAATAAAGAGGATATCAATAGACCTTTGCTTCTCATCATGCCCAATATTACATGAAATATATGTCTCATTTCATTGCAAAAGACAAACATTTGATAGTGTTCACTTTGATATTTTCTTGAAAAGACACATCTGAGGCATAACCATAATATGTAGATAAATGAAAAATACATTTCACTTTTTTTCACAAGTTAATCAAATAGAATAGCAGGAAAATAAAGAAAGCAGATTTTATGCTGAAGAATTTAGCTGTTATTATAATGGCTATATGGAATTAGAAATTTATATTTGTTACATCTACTTTCCTCAAAATATTGATGGATACACAGTAAAGCCAAATCTGAATGGTATACATGCGCACATACTCAGGTACACATACTCACACACATGCACACACTAACATCAAAAAAAAAAGCATGATGCTGGGTGTCATTCTTCAAGATATGACTGTATCATTCTTCTTTCAATTTGGGGGTACAAATGAAGAAACATGGAAGAATTGTGCAAAAGCATACAATTTACATATTCCTCCCAAAATCAGGGTTTTTCCTATTCCTCATCCAAGAGAGACCAAGTCTGGATGCACTGGAGTCCCTTCTCATCAGAAGAAAGGGGCTAACAGCTGGGAAACTCCCAGCAACTATTGCAGCCATCGTTACCAGCAGCCAGTGGGGATTATAAATAACAGCCACACAAACCTGAAAGATGCAGGAAAGGGTGTAAAGAAACACAAAGGTGCTCACCAGGAGGAGGATAGTTTTGGTGGCTCTGGACTCAGGAGAGGACCTGAGGGAGCTGCTCTTATGAACATGCTGCATTCTCTGCTTGTGCCTTTGCAGGATGAGCACCATGGAGCTGCTGGCCCAGAGCATGAGCCCCACACACAGGACATCAGGGAGTGTTATCAATGCTGCATACAGTGATTGTAAGGTTTTGCTAAGATGATCACCATAACAGTATCCAAAATCTTTCATGCTTGTGATATTGTTGCTCCTTTTTCTAGTCATATGTGAAATAATCATAATATTTACAAGCAGGTACAGAATCCAGCTCAGGTATATGGAGAAAGCAATGTATTTGGGAGCTTTCACTTTAAGCTCTGAACAGCTGGAATTCTCAGGACTAATCTTAATGGCCTGGAAGACACTCAGGAGGCAGGTGCTGCCAATGGACACACCCCTGCCCACCCTGTGAAGATAGAAAAGCAGCTGGCATCCAGCATCACTGAGGAAATCTTTCACTCCAAAAGCTGCCACTGTCTGGGGAACTCCTCTACACAGGAGAGCTAACAAGTTGGCCACAATCAAGTGCTGAAGAATCAAGTCTGTGTGTCTTACCTTGGACCCAGTGAAGTAAAGGACCAAGTAATGGAGGAGAAGAGAAAAATTGCCCAGAGCTCCAACCACAGTCTGTGACAAGAAGATGATTCCTAGAGCCACATCACTGGCTGCCATCCTGCCAGTTCCCTGCTGTGCCAGCCAGAGGTCCTGCAGGGGAATAGGAGGCCTGGGCTGCATGTGTTCTTTCAACAAAAACCCAGCATTTCCCACTCCCCCGTGTTCCTACTGCAAAAATTGCATGCTTTTGTTTTACTGGCAGATTTTAATGATGTCTGGTGGATATTTTTCAAGCATGAAAACAGCAGATAGAGTAGAATGGTTAAGGATTCACTAAGATTTCACCTCACTCCAGTCAGAATGACAATTACCAAGAATACAAGCAACATAAGTGTTGGCAAGATTGTTGCGGGGAAAGTACAGTCATACATTACCATTGGGACCATGGAAAGCAGTATGGAGATTCCTCATAAAACTCAGGAAGGAAGCCATCACTTGACCCAGCTATCTCACTCCTTAGTTTATACCCCCCAAGATTAAAATCAGCATACTACAGCGAACAGTCACATCAATATTTATAGCAGCTCAATTCACAATAGCTGAACCAATCTATGTGCCCTTCAACAGATAAATGGAAAAATAAAATTTGGTATATATGCTCCATGAAATATTACTCAACCTTAAAGAAAAATGAAATCATGGCATTTGCAGTAAATGGATGGAACTGGAGAAGTTCATGCTAAGTGAAATAAGCCAATCTCCCCAAACCAAAGGCCTATTGTTCTCCCTGATAAGCAGATGCTGATCCATAGACAGGGAGAGAGATAAGAAAGAAGGAAGGAACTTTGGTTTGTGCCGAGGGGAGTGAGAGGAGGGGTGGGGCTGTGGGGGTGGGAAGGACAGTAGAATGGGACAGACATTACTACCCCTATACATTATGATCACACCACTGGGGCGGCTCTGCACCATGGACAGCCAGAGGAATGAGAAGGTGTGCTCCATTTGCGTACAATGTGTCAAAATGGATTCTACCATCACTATTACTAATTACAACAAATTTGAAAAAATACAAGGGAAGCCACTAGAATAGAAGAAGGGAATCATGGAGAGGAAGGGGAAGAAAAAGGCAGGTACTGAGAAATAATATTGATCGAATTATACTTTCTTATTGTGTGCACATATATTATAACAAATTCCACTGTTGCATAATTATAATGATCAATAAAAAAAAAGACTTGAGGCAGGTGCTGAGATGACTTTGCATAATGACCAGGAGAACTTGTCACGTAGAAGCTAAACATCTGTCTAAATTCTTGCTCTGGTTAGTGGAGTGGAAGGATCATGAGCCTGGCTGAGTGGTAAAAGTCACTACTGGGAACCCGCAGGCCTCCTTAACAGTGGTGAGTGGGTTCTTCAAACAATCCACTCCTGTATTTAGCTTTTTTTCCCTCTGAATTACTATTAACTTCTAATTCAGTGCATTTTAAGCTTTTATTGTTACAGCAGGCACCTGTCCCATGGTGCATTATGTGCAGGGAGGCAGTCCTGGCTCCATGTCAGGACAGTGACCACAGGGCTCACTTGGCTGTGGGTTAGGAATACAAGGGCAACAACATCTGTCACAGGAATTGTTTCTCCTTGTTATGCCCTATGCTTTGTCACACTTCAACACTAGGGTAGTAGTGGCATCAATGCTGATTTAAGAGGACACCCTCTGAAATGTCTTAAACAGCACCTGAGTTCAGTGAAACTGCTAGCAAGAAACAATGTCAGTGACTGATATTACAACAGGAGCCACAGAGACACACTGGCACGAATACAGCATGAGATTTTATGATTCAGAATATTGAGAGAGCAGATTTTTAGCTATCATTCCTATATATTAATTCAATAGACCTTATTGTTTAGAGCAATTTTAGGCTGGTAGAAAAATTGAGATGAAGGTAAAGAGGTTTGACATCTATCCCTACACACTCATACCCTACTCCACAATGAAATTCCTAAACCAGGTGGTGCATTTGACACAATGAGGAGGATATTGTCAAACAGGCAAAACAACATATATGTATAATATGTGGTTAGAAACCACAATTATTATATTCAATTTTCTTTATAAGTTTCTTAACACTATAAGAGGTAAATATCCTCAAAAATTTACAGACATCAGATGGTTTCAGAACTGGTACAATGATTGTCTCCAAAAGCTGCACCATGCCCAGAGATAGAAATAAGGTTCTACTCAAGTTCACCATTCACATCCCTTTCTATACGGTACTAGAGGATTCCTGTAAGCTCTTCCAACTCCAACAATAGGCTTGGAGATATTGTAAGTCCTGTTCTAGAAATCCAGAGAAGTTAGCATAGAATTCAGGAGACTGATTTCAAATGCATTTTGACAATTGGTGTAGTCTATTCAGCAGTCCCTATCAGTGAGAATCACTTACTCTCCACTAAGAGCCCTCAAGTATGGCTGTAGGACCTAGGAACTGAGTGCCCTTCCCTGCCTGAATCTACTCCTTAGGAATTTTTCTGCTCTCTGTGTGGATCTGGCATTCAACCAGCAGCAACAGGGAATCCTGTTTTCAGATGTAATCATTTACCCAGACTCCTGAAATAGATCTTCCCTCACAGATGCTGCTCTCAGACTGACATTGGAATACTCACCAGGTTCTCTCTCTTTGGCAGGATGGTGATCTCAGTGCAGAGGCCTCTGTGACCAGAACATGTATTGAAGAGAGGTGGCCACTCCTGAGATATGGGTTCTCTGACTCTGTGACCTCACCTCCCTTGGGACCTGCAATTATCACTGTGCCTGTAGCAGCAATAAGTGTGCAGGCTTGGAGAGCTGAGGACAGTGCTAAAAACCTTCTCCCAAGATGACACTTTGCAAAAACAATTATAAGTTTTTTTTGTTGTCGTCTATTATGAGAATCCTAAAGTGTTGGGAGGTGCTTTTGCTTATCCATGATCCCTGGAGTCACACAATCACATGCAGGGGAAGAGTAAATACTGTGGTCTGACATGTGAGGGACTGGCAGCTCACTGCATTCCCTGTTTTCCCAATCTTGTTGCTTCCTTTTCCTCATTTACCTACTTGGAACCCCTATTAACCTGTAAGTGGAAAAATGGAATGAGACTCAACACCTGGGAAGGATTTTTAAAGACACAAGTAAAAGAATACGCTAACAATGCATTCTGAGCATTAATGCATTCTGAACGTCAATCCTCTGAAAAAAAAAATACAATTCATCTTCACTCATTTGCATAACTCAATGACAGTTAACATCAAAAAATTTCAGGGAAAATATACTTTACCAATACTGATCCCATTAGTGACAGGAGATATTTTACAAGAAATAGATAACTCTGTAAAGGGCCTCTCAGAATTGACAGTAGCAGCTCCAGATGGTCTGACAGTCCAGATCACCACTTCTGTTGTCACTAGATTCACCCCTGCTGTGAACACTAACTACTAAGAATCACGTGGTGACCACAAAAGGCAGCCATTTCCAATATTTCCAATTCATCCAACCTTGAAGAAACACTGGAGAGAGTGAAGAGTCCTAAAATCACTATGAGCTTTCCCATTCAGGTCAAGACCCGTCAGGACAGTGGAGTGCCTGGGCAGGAACTCTACATGGGTGTGAGGAGAAGGCAAGAGAGAAGGGGACACAGGAACAGGACATGGGGAGAAGGTAGCACTGAGTTCCTGGGAAGCTGAGAAAAGAACAGGGAAGAGAAGGTGGAGAGGAAGAAAAAGGTGGTGAAAGGCAGAGGAGTCAGCACATGGCTGGACTTGAGCATGCAGGGGCAAAGTGTTAGTGGGTACTAAGGACACAGGGCCCATTGGTTGTGGAGACCTGGGATGATGTTTTCATCAACCTCCTGGAGGTTGTCATGAAACAAAGTGATTATGGTCAGCAGCTTGCAAAATTCATAAAAGTTTTAAATCTTGAGTCATCAATAGACAGGTTTGAGAGGGAGATGTAAATATGAGTGGGTTTGATGACCTGGATTTAAATAGAGGCTATAACAGAGTGGCTGGAAAGGAGAAAGGGAAAGGGAGAGGTAGTGGGTCTTGGAGAAAGACAAGTTAGACACAGAGCCATGAGGGAGTTGAGAGGGCAGTGTGTTGAGAAAGCTAAGGAGGCCAAGAGACCCCCAAATAGCAAGAGAAGCATCAGAGATACCACCTTACAAGATGGGCTCTCTAGAGTTCAAGACTAAGTAGGAGGGGACATTGCTCCATCCAAGTGGTGTGGAAGGAGGTCATGCAAAGACACCAGTAAAACCAACAAATGCGTCTTGCCTTACACCACACAAACATTACAGTCAGAGCTGCACACCCTGGAGAAAAATGGAGGAGGATGGGGTTGGCAGTGATGTGCTTTGGTTTGAACTGTGAGTTGAGGATACCTCAAGATCTCTGACCTTATTTCCTGCTCCAGTGACAAATCT
This sequence comes from Ictidomys tridecemlineatus, assembly GCF_052094955.1. Classification (NCBI taxonomy): domain Eukaryota; kingdom Metazoa; phylum Chordata; class Mammalia; order Rodentia; family Sciuridae; genus Ictidomys; species Ictidomys tridecemlineatus. The sequence continues at coordinate 3,860,624 of NC_135491.1, read as the reverse complement.
TCAAATATCTGTGTTTAAAGATGACTCTTAGAGCATTAACACTGCCACCCACCTCTGTGGTCAGCCATTGCATCACTGCCTCCTTTCTGGGCTGTGGCGGGATCAGAGGTCACTTTCTGGCCCTGCTCTGCCATCTTCCTCCTTTGCCTCTGTTTCTACCTTGTACCACTAATAACTCCCAGGATATTTCCATTTAACACATTTGGGTGTGGAAATCTGTCGTCTTGAGACAGTTTGAAGGCCCTGGCTAGAGGAGGGTCAACTGCCCTCTCAATCAGCTGATTGTATCCTTATGCAATCATCTCTGGGCTCCTTCGTACTTTGCTACTCAGCAGCAGGCCAAATTCCTTGAAGCCCAGGTCCAGATAGGGAGAGGCCCTGAATGTCAGGGCCCATGGAGTTGTTCAAATCAGTCAAAGCACAGAGCAGCTGGGAGCCCTGGAAAACTCACCCTGATGACCCTCCTCAAGCCATCCCCACCTTGATGTCATCAGGCCTCTAGGAACAATTCCTCTGTGGTGACCCTGACACCTGCTCTTCATTGCAGTGTGAGTAGAGCAGATCTGCAGATCTTCTAGGCAGATGCCAGTGTGTGGTCTCTTCCCTTTATGTCTGAGTCAAATAAAACATAGGCACCTCCTTCCCTGTCCTTTGATTCCTGGTGAACACTATTTCTCCAGAACTTTTTCCTATCTCTGTCCATCAGTGACTTCAGCCCATAGTCATAATCCCGTTTTGTCCTCTGTTCCTGTGACCATTGCCCTCCTTCTTACCGCAGACTCAAATGTCTCATTCACTCAAATTTTTTAAATATATATTTTTAATTTGTTGTGCTTAATTGCATATGACAGCAGAATGCATTTTAACTCATCATACAGAAATGGAACACAGCCTTTAAGTTCTCTGGCTGTATATGGTGTAGAGATGCACCATCCATGTAATCACACATGTACCTAGGGTAACCATGTCCATCTCATTCCACCATCTTTATACCCTATGTACCTAGGGTAATGATGTCCATCTCATTTCATCATTTTGATACCCTATTAACTCCTCCCCTCCTCCTCTTTGCCTAGTTTAAAGATCCTCCATTCTTCCCACGTGCCCCCACCCCAATCATAGAGCAGTATCCACTAACTGGAGAAAACATTCAGACTTTAGTTTGGGGGGTTTGGCTTACTTCACTTAGCATAATATTTTCCAACTCCATCCATTGACAGAGAATAGGCTGAAATGTTGGGGCTAGGAGTAGATGTAGGGAAAGAGAAAAGACACAGGTGATGGTGTGTGCAGAAGAAGGTGTGGTGAGTGATTCTTGTAATGTTGGGGGACACTATTGTTGAATATGAAAAAGACAAACTCCAAAATAGTACGGCCTGCGAAGAAGGTGTATAGAGGAACGCAGCACATTCATGACATTGATACTTTCTCAATGCATTCTTTCCCAGGGATACAACAATCCCTAGAAAGAAAGCCAAAGCATTGCTCCTTCTTCAAATATATTCATTCCCAGTCGTACTACAATGAGACCCTGAAAAGAAAGAGATCATCAAAGAATGCTGATCTCAGACCCTGCACTCTTTTCTGTGTAAAACTTTTCAGTTCTCACAAACTTGTTTTCCAAAAGCCAAACTAACCACTGACCATTGACACCTCACATCTCACCCAATAAGACAAACCCCAAATACCTAAGTGCCCCAATTGACACCTTATTAATTAAGTCACCTCTCAGTGTACCCTATGTAAGCACAGATTTTCCCTTGGGCTTCAGGATCATTTCCTCAAGGAAAAAATGGTGCATCAGAGGGATTACTCCCCCCTGAGTAAAACTCCATTTTTTAATAAAACACTGAGCTGAGCCATGAAGTGTGTGTCCACCCTGGTCCTTTTGTGCTAACAAGGATAGACTAGAAGGACTGTATGGAAGTGAGGCACGAGAGGGGTTTGGTGGATGTAAAGGCAACAGAATTGGAGAGATGAACATGTAGCATGATGCACTGATGGACAATGACCCTCACAGCTCTGAGGTTTTTCCAACTCTGAGCATGGCTCTGGTGCACATGCTGCTCTCTGCATCTGTAGGGGACAGGGTAGCATGACATAAGCAGGTCCAATTGCACCCAAATGAGGACCAAGCACAGGGGAGGAGAAGCAACAAATAGCAGATGTCTGTCCAAGTACCAGATGATGGTTTGGGCCACTGGAATGCTCTGGAACATGCTGTGGTTGAAAGTGGATATTTTTAAATGATGCCATACTGGGTCAAATTGCCTCTATAGGCCATGCTGCAGGACTCTCTGGATGAGAAGTTCTGGTCCCTAATGACATGTGATGAGCATTTTTTCATATATTCTTTTGCCATCTAGTTAACTCCTTTGGGCAAATTTTTGCTTAGGACATTGACCAATTATCTGGGTTGTTTTTATTCTTGTTGACTTTTAAGAGATCTTTGTTATAAGTTTTGCATTAAAACCCTTTATCAGATATATATTTTGAAAACATTTCTCCCAGCCTCTAGCTTTTTTCTTTAATGAACATGCATTTGTGTTTGTACCTAAAAAGTCATTGTCAAGCCCAAAGTCGCCTGATTTTTTTTCTATGTGATATTCTAGATTTTTGCAAGAATTTCATTTGACATTAAAGTTTATGGAGGCATTTGGAGTTAACATTTATGCGTGGTGTAAGTAATAATGTTCCAAGTGTCCATCAGGAAGAGAATGGAATAAGGCTTTGCATATGCATTCATACACTGGAATAACACTCAGCAATATGAAGAAATTAATGCTCATACATGAACTGAACTAATGAATCAAAAACTTTTCACTGGGTATAGTAGCTGTGACAGACTTGAGTATGACCCCAAAGATGTGCACATCCTAATATCCAGAACCTGTGAACATATTACCAAACACAAAAGGGACTTCAAAGGGCCCATTATCTCTCAGGTATCTAATTTTGACCCTATAGGCTGCCCATCCATCAATGACCCCACACATGTTCCATCTATGACAGAGATTCTTCAAGGTGCAATTTCAGAGGCTCTCAGGTTGTTGACACAAATCTCCTATCAGCCCTCACACCATCTTCTTGGATGTTCAAGACACTATCACTGGCCCATATGCTCAGGCCCTCATCTTGAGGTGGGAAGGTAAAATGGGGAGAAGAAATGGACCCTTAGTAAACGGAGACCTATGAAAATAAGTCATGTTGAGCTTGCATCCTCGGGTGATGACAAACAACATTCAACATATGCTTATCAAAGATCAGACATCAACTCCAATATCATCCACCTGAGAGCTACAGAATGTGCCAGGATGCTAGGAACAGCTAGACTGTTTTGACAAATGAACCTGCTAACCTTCATGTATAAGGTGGAGACCACAACGATCTAATTGTCAGGAGCCTCAATCTTCAAGGTAAGCTACTAACCCTTACCAAATCAGCAAAATCTAACAATGGCTCCTATACTTAGGATCCCAGTCCATCTTCAATCATATGTAGAAAGCTCAAAGATGGGTACCTCACTCATCTTTTCAGATCAGGGTTTCTCAGAATTTACTGAGTGTAAATTCTGTAGATGTCCTTCAATAAATCTTTATCTTTGCCTTGTTTTCCTGAAGTGTCCTTCAATTTTGTGAAAAAAGTTGAGAAACTAGATAACTTCCACTTAGTATCCCCATCTGAAGAATTCCCTGCACCCTCTGGTGACAACCACGGATCCTCATTCATCCCTCCCAGCAGAGCTGGTGCCAAGGACCTCAAAAAACAGCAGGCTCTCCAGGACCACCTCCCCAAGTTCTCTCTAGCAAAGCACCAATAACAGAAAGTCCCTGCTGGTCATGTAGTGACCCCAAGAGACTTCGTGGGGAGTTATGGCCAACCTGTGGGTCAGCCATCCTTCAAGGTGTGCTACAGGAAAATTGGCATCTTCCATTGGTCACTTCAGCCCTGGAGCCTCCACCACCCCAAGTGTCATCAGTAACATTGATGAAAATCATCTCCACCAGCAGCAAGCCCCCTACTTCATACCAACAGCCTGGTGACCATCAGCCTTCCTTACATCCCTTCTCACAGAGGGGCAGAAACCTTATGAGAAGAGCTAGCGTCCCAACCCCAGATTGTTAGCCTGGGCAATGGGAGCATATCCAAGGACAAGTCAGGGAAGGTTTTGACAACAAAGTTTTGAGATCAAACTCAAGACCTGAGTTGAAACAGAGCTTGACCTACATTCCTCCATCAGGAAGAAAGGGGGCTGAGCAAGCCTCACTGCAGTAGGCCTGTCAACTTTGCTTTTAGACATGGGCCAAGCATTTACTGAGGAAGTGAGGGGCGGGGAGGGGGGGTACGGGTTACTAGGGATTGAACCAAAGGGGCCTAACCATTCAACCATTCCACATGTCTTCCACCCCCTTTTTTATTTTTGAGACAGATCTCACTAAATTCTTAAACCTTGATAAATTGCTGAGACAAAGCCACTAGGGTTCAAGGCACACTCCTTTATACCCAGGCCCTTTCACTTGGCCAACAGGTGCCTTGTATTTTGACAGTTCAAAAAACAGACTAACAGATGCCCAGCATTTTAATAGAGATTTTTCAAAAGATCAACAGGTGTCTGATATATTTGAATGATATTTTCTTTTAAAGCACAACAGAAGCTTGGTATTTTTGAAACACAGTTTTTTAAAAGAAATTCAGAAATCCTGAAAAAAAATCCACAGATCTCTTAGACCACTTCACTTACCCAAAGATGCCCAGGATAAACATCAAGATACAAAACTTCAGTTTTGAAAAGAAACTCAAATTTTCTACCGGTGGTAGCTGGTGAAATGGCCTTTGGCAGCTCCTAGAGGTGGGCTATAGCCCTCCCATGTTACAGCGGATCACCCCAGTTTCTACCTCTCGCACTCTCCTCTCATGAGAGGTGGAAAAGTAAAAAACGAGGCCTCAGGTTCACAGAGCAACAAGAACCACAGCAGAAGACCAAACACCTGCTCGCAGTAGAGTCCCAGAGGCTAGGGGTTTATATAGCACTTGGGTGAACGCTATTGGTTCAAACTTATGCTAATCAGGGTTTGAAAATGGAAGAATGCTATTGGTTCCCAGTTATGCCAATTAGGTTTAGAAAAGCACTGTTGCTATTGGTCAGCGCTGAATGAGACTCTGGTTTGTCTTTTATTTTCTCCTGGGTCTCAGGGAGCTGGGAGTCACGGAATTGCACATGTTCAGTGAGGGTTGGGGTCTGGCACTGGCTGCTACAGCAGGTGTCAGCTCTGGGCCTTGGAGCCCTCGGGTGACAGGTCAGCAGCCATGGCTCCCTGGCCATGGACTCTCAACAAGGGTCCTGATGGCTTGTGCTGCCAGGAACCCCGCTTGGCCCTGCTCTCCAGCTCTGCCTGCCATGCTCTACTGCCACTTCTAGGCAGGGACCAGGGGACTGGCTGCACATCCTGGCCACTGTGTCAGGCCAGTTTGTGTCATTCCGTACTGACAGTGTGCTTGCTGTGCCACCCAACCTGGCCTGCAGCCCTTGGCTCCTGAGATCCTGGACTGCAGGTGGCACCAAGGCCAGGAACTTTTCTGCCTGAAAAAAGATGTAGCCAAAGGTCGCAGGGTTTGGAGAAGCCAGATGGTACAGAGGGCAGGAGTCAGAAAACAAGGTGGCACAAATGGGGCAGGGGGACCACACCCATAATTTCAGTGTCTTGGGAGGCTGAGGCAAGAGGATCAGCAGTTGAAGGCCAGTCTCAGGAATTTAGGGAGAATCTGTCTCAAAATAAACAATATAGAGGGTCATTGTGTATGGCTGGTGGTGGACTTCCCTGGGTTCAATCCCAGGTAAGGGAGGCAGGGAGTGCTTCTTAAAGAGGGAAAACACTGCGGCCCAGAATGGGGAGGCAGAATTGTAGGGTTTCAACTTGAAGGTGGCCACCACATGCCCAGGTGTAGACATGGGGAATTTGAAGGATCCATAAACTTTGAGAAACCTCTGGACTGGAGAGATACTTGGAAAAATTTATTAAGTAAACAGAACGGGACAAGATCACATTCAGAGAACATGAGGACTCAAAGAAGGTGAAGACCCAGGGCCATTCTACATTTTGAGTTTGGAAACTAGGAAAAGTCCCCTGGAGGAAACCAGGTTGCTCCTCCTGACAGCAGGACAGGGGACACTGGTGACTGGAACAAGGAGCCCAGGAGCAAGTCAGGGTTTTCCATACTCAACCTAATGCTGGGGCAGCTCCTGGGTGCTGACCCTGTTCCTAAAACTCATCTTCTTCCTCCTGCCACCACCGGCAACCAGTTTTTTCAATGTGCTGCCTCACAGTGTCACTTCTGGGTGACACTGTGCCCACTGGCCTAGCTATGACACCCTGGTCTAATCCCACAGAAGGAGGGCAGCAGTGGCCCTCAGGGAACATCACGATGGGGTAGAGGACCAAGCTGCACTAAGAGGATCTGCTGCCCCTCTTCATGCTGCTCCTGGACAGGGAGTGTCCACCTTCTTCAGCCTCCCTGAGCCCAGAACTTGCCACTAACAGCATCATCCCACAATTCTGCCCTGATGTCTCCTGGCTTTGGTCAGTGTCTGAATGGACCTCCTCTTTCTGAATCATGGTCAAGGCAGCTTTACCTCAACTTGACTGGGAACAGGACAGAAGGATTCTTCACCTGAGAAGAAAAGGGAAGCTAGAAAAATGTAGAACAGGAAACCTACAGTCTACAACTCCACCATCAACTAGAACCACAGAATCTGCCTCAGTCAGCCTGGCAATAAAGGTCACACTGCCTGGAAATGTCCCCACAGTCCCACTGCCAGCAGGACACAGAGAACTCCCAGCCTGACCCCTTGTGCACTCAGCCCACGGAACTAGGTTCTCATCTTTTCTTTTTCTCTTATTTTTGGTCCTGGGCAGGGAACCAGGGGTGCTCTACCTCTGAGCTTCAACCCCATCCTTTTTTATTTATTTATTTTCTTTGGAGACAATCTCTCACTAAGTTGATTGGGTGAGCCTCCAACCTGGAACCCTCCTTCCTTAGCCTCCCGAGTGGCTGGGATTTTAGGCCTGTGCCTCCACACCTGGCTTCCCATGACTTCTAACTGCCCTAGGTGCTACTTTTCTTCATGGCCTTCCTCCTCTCTTTGGCAGATTTTATCAGTAGAAAATTTCTTCTCCAGGCCCCTTCGCTCCCTGAACCACCTGGGCACAATCAAAGGCAGCAGAGAATTGAAGTCTGTACTAGATGACAGCAGGAATGTCTACACGGAGTGTGTTGTGAGCACAAAAGGACCTTAAATTATTAAATCAAGGAGGTTTTAAAGGTGAGAACAGATAATAAAATAGAAAGCCGAGGGTCCTGAGAACCTCCCAGTAAGGAGAGCCTCAGGGCAAGGGTCAGATGAGCCACAAGCCCCCCAGGGCAGCAGGAGCAATGGGGCAGACAGGCAGGGAGGGAGGGTTTAGTGCTTTCTCTTGGAGAAGGGCCTGCAGAGGACACTTAGGCCTCATGCAGCTGCCCACTGCCTGTTCTCTCCCCTGCACTATCCACCCCTCTAAGCCCCAGGCCCTGTGAGTCATGCTAACCCTGAGGAGTACAGAGGTACCCTGCACCCTCCCTCCTTGACCCTGTCACACTCAGTCACTCCCCACACTCTCTATCTCATGACAACATGTCACTAAGTTTAGAATACCGTTTAAATGCTGTGCATGGGAAATATTGTCCTGCTGTCATGTGGTGGGGGAACAAGATGAAGGGCAGCCATGACAACTCATATTCAGACAGTCACAGACTTAGAGATGTGCACAATGTTATAGATGGCAGAAACCTCTGTGAAACACACACACAACAGGTGACTGGGTGAGTGATAGAAAGGGAACAGAACTATGAGTGTGTTGGTGTCTGCATTTCGAGTGTGAGTGAAGGAGCAAGGCAACTGAGATCCTGGAAGGCCTACGTGTGCCAGCATTTGACTGAGCATGTCAGAACGCACACCTTTGAGGCCACACATGAATTTGTGTGTGGGGTGTGTGTGTGTGTGTGTGTGTGTGTGTGTGTGTGTGTGTGTGTCTTGGAAGCATATGATGAGACATAGGGCTCTACACCTGGACCTGCAAATAGAGTTTCTACTTAGTGAAACCAAAGCACTGTTCATAGGTTGAGGGGGAAATGAGCAATCAACTTAATACCAGCAGTGCCAATGATTGTAATTTCATTTCCTTGAGAAGAAAGTAACAATAATCCTGCTTCACTCTTCCTGCTAAGGATTGCTTTAGCTATTCTGGGTCTCTTATTTTTCCAGATGAATTTCATGATTGCTTTTTCTATGTCTATGAGGAATGCCATTGAGATTTTGATCAGAATTGCATTAAATCTGTTCAGTGCTTTTGGTAGTATGGTCATTTTGATAATATTAATTCTGCCTATCCAAGAGCAAGGTAGACTTTTCCATCTTCTAAGGTCTTTTTTGATTTCTTTCTTTAGAGTTCTGTAGTTTTCATGGAATGAAATTGGAAATCAATGACAAAATAAACAATAAAAATTACTTCAACATCTGGAGACTAAACAATATGCTCCTGAATGAACAATGGGTGGCAGAGGACATCAAGGAGAGGTTAAATTAATTCTTAGAAGTGAATGAGAACATAGACACAACATATAGAAATCTCTGGGCATTATGAAGGCAGTTCTAAGAGGAAAGTTTATTGCATGGAGTTCATTTTTTAAAAGAAGAAAAAGTCAACAAATAAATGACCTCACATTACATCTCAAAGCCCTAGAAAAAGAAAAACAAATCAACACCAAAGCAGTAGGAGGCAAGATATAATTAAAATAAGAGCTGAAATCAATTAAATCAAAATAAAAGGAAAAAATGAAAAAACTGAGAAAACAAAAAGTTGATTCTTTCAAAAATTAAACTGACAGACCCTCAGTTATGCTAATGAAGAGAAATAGAGAGAACTCAAATTTCCAGGGTACATGATGAAAAAGGTAATATCACAACAGACACTTCAGAAATACAAGGGTGATTAGAAATTATTTTTAAAACGTATACAATAAAATACAAGATATTGAAGGTATCACAAACTTCTTAAGTCCTATGATTTGCCAAGATTGAAGCAGGAAGATACACAGAATTTAAACAGACCAACATCAAGTGGTGAAATAGAAGACGCCTGGGCTGGGCTGGGCACAGCGGTGACACACTCGCCTGGGAAGGCACTGGGTTCGACTCTCAGAACCTCATATAAATAAAATAAATAAATAAAGGTATATCTATCAACAACTAAAAAATATGAAAAAAAAGAAATAGAAGTCACCATCTGAAGCCTATCAACCAAGAAAAACCCAGGACCAGATGGATACGCAGCGGAATTCTACAAGACCTTTAAAGAAGAACTAATGCCAATAATCTACGATTTATTTCAGAAAAAAAAAAGTAGCAGAACTTCCAAACACATTATATGTGGGCAATATCACCCTGACTCCACAACCAAGCAAAGACACATCACAGAAAGAAAACTTTAGACCAATATCTCTCATGAACATAGATACAAAAATTCTCAATAAAATTCTGGAAAATCGAATACCAAAACATATCAAAAATTTCATGCACCATGACCAAGTGGGGTTCATCTCAGGGATGCAAGGTTGGTTTAACATAAAGAAACCAATAAATGTAATTCATCATATCAATAGACTCAAAGATAAGACATAAGATCATCTTAATAGATGCAGAAAAAGCATTTGACAAAATCAACACCCCTCCATGTTCAAAACACTAGAAAAACTAGGGATAAGAGGAATTTAACTCAACATCATAAAGGCTATCTACACTAAGCCCCAGGCCAACATCATTCTACATGGAGAAAAATTGAAGGCATCTAAAAACTGGAACAAGACAGAGATGCCCTCTTTCACCACTTTTAGTTAACACAGTTCTTGAAACACTGGACAGAGCAATTACACTACCATGAAAATGTACCCATGTTTTCACTGGAAACAAGACACCTGAGAAGTCGTGCCCTGAACTCTTATGTTCTCTCATCCTGCTTTACTAAGTTCTCATCTAATACCCCTTTTTAAAATTTAACTTTCTGGTCCTGGGGAAAGAACCACCACTGAAATATATCCCCAGCCCTTTTTATTTTTTATTTTGAGACAGACTCTCACTAAGTTGCCCAGGTTAGCCTCCAACTTGGGATCCTCCTTCCTCAGCCTCCTCAGTAGCTGGAACTTCAAGCCTAAGCCAACCCACCTGGCCTCACCTAACTTCTAACTGCCCTTGGCTCTTATTTTTCTTATGCCTTTTCTTCTGCTTTGGGAATATTTCATCAGTATAAAATTCCTTCTCCAGGCCATCCTCTCCCTGAACACCATGGGCAAAATCAAAACACCAGAGAGCTGAATCTGAACTAGAAGATTTCAGGGGACATCAGATTGGAGTTGGCTCTGGGAACAAAACAAGCTTTACTTACTGAAGTGAAGAAGACTTTAAAGGGTGAGCACAGATAAGAAAATGTAAAAAACAGGGTATTGAGGACCTTCCATTAAGAGAGGCTCAGGGCCAAGGCAGACTGAGTGACAGGCCTCTTCAGGAAGCAGCCCCATGGGATGGGAGGTACAGCAGTCAGAGGTCAAGGAGGATTCACAGTTCAACCTTTGCAGAAGGGCCTGAAGCTGCAATTTCGTAGCACTGGACCTGGCCAGAATAAAGAAGGAAATATCTGGGACTTGAAGGAAGAAAATTATGCCAACAAACTTCAAGATGTAGGCTAAAAAGAAAAAATCAGATGCCAAAGGAGGGAAAGAGTATATTTTTCTATAAACCCCTCCAAAGAGGAAGGTCTGCACCAAGAGGCAGATGTGGGAGGAGCGGCTCACCCCACCTTCCCCAGCTGCTCTCCCTCTCACCAGGACTGTTCACATCAGGGGTTTCATCTCCGACTGTCCATGGTTCTCCTCCTGGCCACTTGGAGAGGGCATTGCTGGCTTGACACCCTGTTCATGGGAAATGACAGACTCTTGGGCTCATCCAATTGGGCTGTGATCTGTCAACAGAACAGAATGTTCTACTTTAGTAACTCTGTGGTTGACATCTGCAAAGCAAAGGCTTTGCTCTCACAAGGGACACATTCTAACTGGCACAATGGCACACACCTGGCATGGTGGTGCACGCCTGTAATCCAGCTATTCAGGAGACTGAGGCAGGAGGATCCCAAGGTCAAAGCCAGCCTCAGCACCTAAGGTAAACTTAGTGAGATCTGGTCTCAAACAAAAAGCTTGGAAGATTTAGGTCAAAGGTAAATCGCCCCTGGGTTATATCACCTGTACCAAGACTTTCTTTCCTGTGGGCAGCACTATTTTTTCCCAGATGTAAGCCTTTCTAAGATTAAAGTGGACCCTCTTTTTATTCTGTTTAGCTCCATGGGCTTCACATGGAGAGGATCCATGAGTGAGCTGCAAGCCCAGTGGAAACAGGGCACTGATGGAAGGAGGAATGGATTACTGACCTCTGACCTGCCAGTGGCCCCCAACTCCTGACCTCCTGAAGTGCACCCCACTTCCCCCCTTAGGTTCTGTCCATTCTGTAGACTCAATGAGACCACCTTCCAGACCTGCACTTGCAACATCCCCTCCCACCTCCACCTGATGCTTCAAGGCCTCCACACCAGCTCTGCAGCACCCTTTGGTTCTCTCCTTTTGCCACACCTGTGCCCATGCACTTCAGGCATCCCTGGTGGGTACTCCTTGCCTTCCATCACCTCCTCCTCTTTTCTCCCCATGGCTCCATATCCACCTTCATTCCAGTGTCCTCAATCCAATTCCTGGTCCTCGGAGGTCCTCTTCAATGTCTAAGCCCTCAAATGCTGTCTCTTTCCCCACTCAATACCCGTTTCTTTCCTCTGGGTCACTGATTCTCTGACCCTATTTCTGTCCCTCTCTGGCCCTTACAAATGCTGGACATACTCACATGATCACACTGCTGCCTGGGTTTTGTCAGTTAGATACAAAATGTAGATTTCCAGGGGAAAATGCTCACTTTTCTGTAAGGGAGCCTTTAGCAGAGACCAGGAGGTGGTCTGAAGTGGAAAACTAGCTTACCTAAGTGAGGTCAGTCCTTTTCCTTCAGCTACTGGGCAGCGGTCTCCAGGCATTGAAATGCGATTTTTGAAGGAAGTGGATTTATTTGCCTGGGGCCTGGCCACCAGACGCTCTAATGATGTGACTGTGCTGGTTTGTGGTCCTTCAGTAAAGGTCAGCCCCACAAGAACTGAGGCTAAATTCAGCTATGGGGACAGGCTCTAGGAACAGCTCTGGGCACCAAGGCCCAGGTGAGCTTGGATATCCAGAAGTGTCTCAATAGTGGGGAAGCAGTGCCACTGTGACCCCACAGGGAGGATGATGGGAACTCCACCCTGGGCACCTCTCCTGGACTCTCCCCATCAGCGTCTGCCCTGGGCTGACTGTAACTTGCATCCCTTCCCTGTAGTGAACCATAACCAGGAGCCTAACAGACTTCTGTGTTTCATGAATTCCCAGAGTTACAAATGGTCAGAAGGGATGGTGAACCTGTGTGGCCTGTGCCCCTCAAACCCACTAGTTGACAATGATAGAGGATAGAGGTCATCCCTGCAGAAGCAAAGGACTGAGCTTGGACCATTGCATTTTATATTTATTCATTATTTACATAGCCTATGTGTTCTCCTTAGTTCCTTAGCAATCACAAGTGCAGATAGTTTGGATAACCATTCATTGCTGTTGGGTTGAGGAGGCAGCATTTCCTAACATGATGCTCCTTGCTGAGCACTTGAATCCCATAGTCAAACCCCCACCCACAACCCTGTCATCCCTCATTAGGAGAAAGGGAAAAGGGCTCACCTGGGAATCCTCAGAATCCAAGCTGTGCACCTGCAGACCCAGTGGAGCCTGCACACTTAAGGTGGCTGAACAGAGATGGGCTTGGCACAGAGGCCAATCTTCCCCTAAGGGCTACCAACCAGGGACACTGACTGGGCTCATAGTGACATCTTAGGTTTTGGTTCCACACTTATCACTTGTTCTGGATGTCAGACCCCAGAGCTGCCCGTTAATGCTGCTTGGAATCATCAGGAAGCCTGCTCTGGTTTCCTGCTTTTTTTTTTTATTGGTTGTTCACAACATTACAAAGCTCTTGACATATCATATTTCATGCATTAGATTGAAGTGGGTTATGAATTCCCAATTTTACCCCAAATGCAGATTGCAGAATCACATTGGTTATACATCCACAATTTTACATAATGCCCAATTAGTAATTGTTGTATTCTGCTAACTTTCCTATCCCCTACTATCCCCCCTCCCCTCCCCTCCCCTCCTTTCTTCTCTCTCTACCCCATCTACTGTAATTCATTACTCTCCTTGTTTATTTTCCCATTCCCCTCACAACCTCTTATATGTAATTTTGTATAGCAAATTATAACTTATTCTAATCAGAATCCTGTTCTTCCTGTTGTCCATGATGTAGAATTTCACAGGTTGAGTTCATATATAGACATAAGAAAGTTATCTTCTATTCATCTACTCTTCTATTTCCACCCCTCCCTTCCTTTTATTCCCCTTTGTAGAATCTAATAAAATTCTATACTTCTCTCCCCTCTCACATGGTGTGTTAGTGACCATATATCAGAACATTCAGCCTGTGGTTGTCAGGAAATGGCTTATTTAACTTACCAAGATAGTGACCAGGTCCATCCACCCTTGGCAAATGCTGACATTTCATTCTTCTTTATGGTTAGGTAATGTTCCATTGTGTGTACATACCACATTTTCTTTATCCATTCATCTGTTGAAGGGCACTTCCTATGCAAAATAAATAAATAAAGAGTGAAGACATTCCCACCCAGACTGACAATTTACAGACATTTTAAGGGGGAAAATACTGGAAAAAAAAAACAGAAATATGGGCTTCTCCCCTGAAAGGCTGATCAAAGGGCTTCAGTACCCTTCAGTGCTAGAACAGCAGAGAGATGAGTGACTCCAGCTCAGCCGAGGCATCAAGGAGACTGGGGACTCAAGGCCCAGCTACTCAGGGCTTTCCTGGTGTCCCTCTCTTCCTGAGAGCTGATCCAGATCTCTTGTATCCTCTGTACCCCATGCAAACTATGACAAGCCCTGGCTCCTGCACCATGTAATCACCCACAGGCTGGTTGTCACAGGCCCTTGGGACAGCAGCTTGCTTGCCAGGGATGCATGTGGCCACATAGTTCTCGTAGTATGGCCTGTTCATCTGTCTTGTCTCTCTAGTGGGGCCAGAATCTGAGACCAGGGTGTTCCTGTGAATTTTCAATCAGCTCATTGACAATAGAAGAAGGACAGCCACTGTCACCAGGACACACTTTATCACAGCCTTGGGTTCCAGATTACCCTCACCAGGGACACTATGGTCAGCTGCAGGGAACAGCCCTCCAGGAACCCCTTGTATTCCACCCTCCCCTGCAGGTATGAGGGTTGCCCACATGTATGCTGGATGGTTGCTTCTGCTGGGCCAGCTGCTATCTATGCTCAGAAGATGTGTCCCCAGCTCGGCCACATGTGTCCTCTGCTGCTGTTCCATGGAGCACAGGTGTTTCATGCAGTCATGATTTATCAGCTCATCTGTGGGCATCTCCAGGCTGCACTGGCTCCTTAAGACTCCATAAAACATATGAAGAAGGCCTTGGTGCACATCCTCTGGGAGCAGGATACTGCACACTCCATACCTCATCACTGAAACCCACGTCCTTCCCAGTGCTGGGGGTAGGTGTCCTGTTCCCAAGCCTCCACCTTCTCCATATGCCCCTCAGCATATGGTTCAAGTGACCCATCCTGTTGGCTACTTTCTGAGTCTTCTTACCTGTGACATGATCCATTGCCAAGAAATGGATGTGATGCCACCATCAGATGTCACAAACAGGAGCACTTACCTTGGTCTACACTCTCCATACCCCAGCCTGCCTGGAGCTAAGGCCACAGAACCACAGGATAGACCCAGTTCCAGGTCCCAGCCTATTCCCAGAAGAAAAGAGAATGGGAAAGAATGGGACAGAAGCCAGAATTAGCAAGATGTGGGGTCAGGAACTCTGGGAACTCACAAGTCCAGTGAGACACACAAACCCTCTGTGGTCACTCAGAGGTCCCACCTCAATATTTCCTGAACCTTCCACAGGAGACACCATCAGCCTTCAGGGAACATGGAAAAGCAACAGCCTCTCCCAAAGTCCTTGACACTTATTTTGAAGTTACTAACAAGGAACTGATAATTGCCTTAGTAATTGTCAAGTATGGAGAAACTTTTTTCAGCCTTGTCCTGGGTTCCCCAGACCTGCACTGTCAGTGCCTCTTCAGGTGAGGTAATAATTGCAGCCCCAAGGGGAAGTGAGGTCACAGGAGTGAAAAACCTTTATCTCAGGGTGCAACTGCCTCCTCCCTGTGCTGCTGTCAGGACCTCACACTGAGCTCAACTCCTTGTTCACAAGAAGCAAGGTGAGTATTTTCTACTTCAGCATCAACAGTCAGGAAAAGAAGTCTGAGGACGTGGTCATGTCTGCAGAGGGGTTTGGGGGTAGAAACTGATTCAGTGAAAAGGTGGACAAGAAAAAGAAATAAACCCTTCACTATGAGCTCAGTAGTATAAGGAGAAGTGTCCCTGACCTGATGCCAAGTCTTCCTGCTGTTATGTTATTTAATAAAATATACCCTGAGGAGGTTTACAGGTGAATAATACCATTGTTAGTGGGGTTTTATTTGAGATGAGCCTAAGGACTGAAGTTAGTCACTAATCTCTTCTTCTCATTACTGTATAAATCATAGAGCATATTTTGAAGTGCTCCATGGCTATTTGTAGTGTCGTCCTGCCCATAGTAAAGGTGACAATGGAACTGTAACACTCACCTCACCCTGTGCAGAGAACACCTGGGACTGTGTCAGAAATAAAAGTGTTGTGTTTTTCCTAACACTACATTACCATCCGCCTAGTGCAGACAGGAATCGTACCTCCCTGAACCCTGTGCTGTGATGGCTGAGGCGAGACTTCTCTCCCTGATGCACACACAAGAGAAGGCTCATTGTAGGGACAGGAACTGCACAGTGGTTGCTGGAATAAATTTATCTGTGGTATTTCCTCTGGTTTAATAATATTTCATCATTAATCACAAATTCATGGCAGTTTCCTCTGTTTTTTTACTTCATTCAGCAAAATATTCACAAGCTCCAGCTTCTACTGACATGTCTCTTGTACTGAAATGTCCTCGGCAAATCCTGCTTCATCACTGACGGTTGCAGTAATGTAGCTGTCATGCCCAGGAGCTCTTAGCCTGATATCAGTGAGGACTCCATTTCTATCCTAAACTATTTATCAGAGATTAGTGTTCCATGTTCCGTTATTCAGGACCAAATAATAATTCTGAATATTTCCTTTTGAAATTCTACTGTCCTTTATTTCTGCAATGACAACAATTGAGTATTTCTGCTCTGGAATTAAACCTTTGTTTACAATGGATATTCTTCCACTTATTTATTTTAAATTTAAAAAGTACATAATTTTGTAACTTTTAGACTGATTCCTCAAAAACAGTTTTTGTTCATTTAATTTTCAATTTATTTTTTAGAGCATTAGAGTTACACAAAATACTAGGCTCATTGGACCCTTTGTTCCACTTCAGCACCCACTACTTTCCTTTCAGTCACCTCATCGCCCCCATTTCCCCTGTTTCCTGTGGAACTGAACATTGGGTCAGTCTTGAATTTACCAACATGGACACTGGCAAACCTGAAGGACTGCATGATCATTTGTCTTATTGGAATTGCTGACCATAGAGGTCAGGATCATATATCTCATCCACTAAGTGGACCCCATCATTTGGCCAAATGTTTGCACCAATTTTAACACCCCATTGCCAGTTCTTGAGATTGCTGGCCTATCTTCATCCTTCCAATTGCAGTATTTCCTAAGATTTTATTTTAGATTCTGGTTGGTGTGCACTTGTACTGAGGAGCTGTTTAAATAACGACGTGAAACTCTCTCCTCCATATTTATTATTTATTTATTCAGTGATGATTTTGCTTTGAAATACCTTTTAAAAATGTTCACCTATCTTTTCTTCTATTATGCATTCTGTAAGATGTATCAGTACTGTATACACCAAACTCACCCAGTGTGTGGCACTTGATGATCAGTAGCCCTCAATTTAACATATCCTAGCATGTCATTTCAACCATATGCTTCATGTGTTTGTGCTGTTTAATATTCATTTTCTAACTAAGACCACAGAAATATTCTTTTTGTTATTATCAATGTCCTAATGCTCACTTTTAAAGTTAGTTCAGAAATTCTCTGAGATCAGTTTTTGTGTAGGGTGTGAGTGGCAATTGAAGTTCTTTTTCCAATGTGACTAGCAAATATCAGTTTTTTCTGAAACTTTAAGTATTAAATTCTTTCTATGAATTGTTCTCACTTTTTATTGCCTCTCCCAGGTGAGCATCACCTGATGGTCAAGGCTCATTTTTCTACACTGCACACTGTTAAATCTCCCCATCAACCTGTGCATCTTGAGGGCTTTGCGATCCCACAGGTTCATGCAATGGAAGTTACTCTTGGCATCAAACATGATTTGAAGATGTAGATCTCATTATGTTGCTCAGACTGGCTTTAAACTTCTGGGATCAAGTGATTCTCCTCCTTCATCCCCACAGCTAGCAAGCAGATACAGGTGCTTCCCCCTGTGCTTGGGCACAACTATTTTCAATGAGTCTTTTTGCTCAGAGGAATGACTGTTGCCATAATGTAAAGGACATTGTGTGAATGACAAAATGACCTCCAGGAATGTGGCAATAGGACTGATGTTCTTATCACAGGTTGCTGTTGGAATTCTGGGAAATTTCTCTCTGCTTTATGATTATTTAGTCCATTCCTGGAATGACTGTACATTGAGGTCCACAGATATGATTATCAAGCACCTGATGATAGCCAACTCCTTGGTCATTCTCTCTAAAGGAATTCCCCAGACAATCACAGCTTTTGGCTTGAAATATTTTCTCAGTGATTTTGGTTGCAAACTTATTTTGTATATTCAGCGAGTGGGCAGGAGTGTGTCCATTTTCATCACCTGCCTCTTGAGCGTCTTCCAGAAAATCACCATCAGCCCCTTGAACTCCTGTTGGAAGGATCTCAAAGGAAAAACTCCAAAGTACATTGGCTTCTCCATTTCCCTCTGCTGGATCCTTTACATGGTGGTGAATTCCATTTTTCCTCTCTATGTGCTTACCAAATGGAGTAGGAAAAACACAACAGAGAAAAGAGATCATGGGTACTGTTATGTAGGTCGTGACAAAATCACAGAATCATTATATGCAGCCTTATGTGTATTTCCTGAGGTTGTCTTTTCCATGCTCATGATCTGGTCCAGTGGCTCCATGGTTCTCCTTCTGTACAGGCACAAGCAGAGGGTTCAGCACATTCACAGCATCAAAGTTTCCCCCAGAAACTCCCCTGAGTCCAGAGCCACCCAGAGAATCCTTGTCCTGGTGGGCACCTTTGTGACTTTCCACACCCTCTCCTCCCTATTAAGTGTTCATATTGCTCTATTTTCCAAACCTACAGGGTGGTTGGTGAACACCAATGAGCTAATTTTAGTGTGTTTTCCCATGGTCAGCCCCTTTATTCTCATGAGCCGTGAGTCCACTGCCTGCACTCTATCCAGGCTCTGCTTTGTCTGTATAAAAACCACAAAATCTTGCTGGGTGCTGTGGAAAACATCTATTATGCCAGGAACCTGGAAGACTGAAACAAGTTGAAGGCCAGGCTCAACTATTTAACAACACCCTGTCTCAAAAATAAGGCTGAAGATGAAGCTCAGTAGCAAAGCATCCATGGGCTTAATCCCCAGTATTAAAATATAGGTAAAATGTAGCCTAATCTTACTATCAGTATATATATATTGCATGTTTTTATATGATGTTTCATCATTTTTGACACTCAATGCACCAATATAAAAATGGATGGGAAAGTCACATGACTTTCTGACCCTAAAAGGCAGTGTGGCCTTCAGCTGGTAGTGGCACCCATGTGGCCATGGTGGAGGGGAGCAGAGCTGGTGATTCTCACCCTATGCAGAGCATCCTACAGGCAGCAATCCTAGTTCATGTTCTTGAGGGAAACAGAATGGAGTCATTCCCAGTTCTTCCTGTGCAGCATCCACCTGGGCCACTCCACACACCCAGACTGCACTTGGCAGGAGAGAGGAAGGCTGGTGGGCAACAGTGCTCCTGCTGCCTGCTGTGTCATGAGAAGGAGCCCTGGCTTATCACCTAGGAATCACACCTCTCCTGCTGGGATGTGTACAAGAGTTGTAGCATAATGTCACACTCAGATTTGGTGAAAAATGGAAAGATAGTTGATCACATCTCTATTTCACTCTTATGAAGTACCAGTTATCACAGCTCAATGGTTATAAATTTGTGTATTTAGGCTAGATTGTATTCTTGTTGGTGCAGGCAGGGTCCTGAGAAGTGCAGGAGCAGGTCCCACTGAAAAATCAACCTGTACCTCAGAGCAAAGCCTGTCCAAGGAGGGGAGTGTGTCTCTTGTCCTTGGAAAGACCCACAGAGCACGCCTAGGCACACACCCACCCTCCTGAGTTTTTGCAAATAACAATAGAGAACTGCAGAACCAGGTGTCATTGACTCTGTCAGGCTAGGTGAGGACCCATAGCAACCTCCCAGAAACCACCAATTTTCATGAGACAGGGAAAATACCTGGGATGCCAGATGACCCTCCCAGGAGTTTATGGTGATTGATAACATGTTGGGAAACCATGTAGTTCAGCACGTACTACACCCCTTGGTGGTTTAAACCAATCAGTTCAAATGAATCCTGCTCTTATACTAACCAATCACCCCTACCCAACTTGTTCCCGCCAGTGAATGTGCTAATCATGTTTTAGAGTTGTTATTTGATTTTCCCGTGGTGTGTGATGATTTGCTAAGAGATGCTATGATGTATGTGAAGTCCCTGCCTTCCCCAAAGAGTGTATAAAACTGCTGCAAACCCTGGGCTTAGGGCCTCTCAGCATCACCAGTTGCTGTGTGCACGTGGAGGACTGAGCTAGCTCGCAATAAACACCTCTTTGCTGCTTACATCGATCTTGGTCTCTGGTGGTCTTTGGGGGTCCCGAACTAGAGCATAACACCACAGGCTGAGTGCCGCAGTCTGGCTGGGCACAAGATCATGAACCACTCACACCTTGGTAGATTCAAACATCAATCCTTTATTCCCGAACTCGCACCAGCCCTCTACAAACACATTCTGGGGAAATCCAAGTTCTGCTGCACAATTCACGTCCCAAATACTTTCTGAATTCCAGGAGAACTCAATGGGAACTCAGGCAGCAGGATATGCCCTATTCCCAGCAGGAATAACCTTAAACCTGGAACTGCCCTAAACCCAGATTGTCTTAAACCGGGAATGCCCTAAACTTGTCTTAAACCAGGAACGCCCTAAACCCAAGGAGCGGGATACTTCCTAAAACCTGCAGGATACACCCTAAACCTGGATCCACCCTGGTCCTTGAGCAGGGTCACCTTTCTCAAACACACATGCAATGTCACAGCGAATGTCCAAGGCAAGTCCATTTCCACGAGTCCTTCCTCTAAGCAACATGGGGTACGCTGGCAAGGAAATTTCGATGCATCATTCCTACTTGGCAATGGCCCTAAGCAGCTGAGAACTGCAGTGGGGGAGGGGAAGATACACAGGGCTTCCTGGGAGCATTCCCCAGGAAATAGCATCGTGGAGGGGCTGTGGGGAAAAGTGATTACTATAGGACATTAGTCTCTTTGCCCTCAGTTGCCCTAGTATCTGTGTTCCTCTGCCACCCATATGCTATCTTCTCAAAGGCCTCATGAGTAGCTGAGGTTTCACTGTGAAAGTGGATTCTTTTAGGAATGTTTGAAGGTGCTTGAGTTTTAAGGCTTTGCTTATTTAAGGCAAAGTCTAATTTTCTGGAGAAGGTAAGACGATTACAGAGGAGCTTCTGATAGGGGAAACCCCTCAGGTATTATCCCAAGGAGTGGAAGTGACTTGGTAAGTACTTGATTTTCAAGGTGTGAAACTAAACCCAGCTAGTATCTGGGTACCTGTGGAATGAACAGACCCTCCCCAACAAAGGACTTTCATGTGATGAGAACAGAGATGAAATAAAGGGAGGCCCAGGGATGAGGAGAGAAGTGGAGCTGGCCCTGCACATCCTGGGGAATGCTCACTCTGGAACCTGCCTGGAGGCTTGCTGAGAGGCCCAGGCCTCACCTTCCTCCAGTGGCTGCCTCAGCACTCCCTCACCTGTGAGCCCTGGCACTCAAGGGCATTTACTAAAAACACCCAGAGCCACTGTTAACAGTGAAGTGTTGAGGGAGGGACAGAGCTCGGCTGTGTGATGGACAAGAGTGAGCACAGGACACAGAGAAATGGATGACAGATGTGAGATGGTGGAGCAGTGAGCCTGGTGCATGAGGTCCAAAGAGCGTGGGCAGGAGAAGCTCCTGGGAAAAAGGCAACAGCATGTGACATCTTGCTCCAGGTTAAGGCCCATGCCAGGCTATGACTTCACAGGACAGAGTGAGCCAGGAAGTCATGGCAAGACAAGAACAGAAGGACAGGTCGTCCAGACAGTCAGATGATGGGGTGGGGCTGGGAAGACTGAGCTGGTGCCAAAGGACAGGAAATGCTAACTCCTGCAGAACACTCCTCCTCCTCACCTGTGGCCAATGTCACCTGCCTCCAGGGAACTGGTCCTTCCAGCAAGGAGTTGTTGGTGAACACCCCTTGGGCATCTCCCCTGTTGGCTTTCTGGGCAGATGTGGGAAATAGGGAGAGGTGCCTCCTGGAGGGCTCTCTCCCTGCCCTTTTGTTCACCAGGTAGGCAGGGTGAAAGAGGGGGCCGGAGAAGAATGGAACTCTGAAATCTATAAAAGGAGCTACAGAAAATGGAAACTTAAAACCCCAAGATTGTGAGGCCTGGGAAAATGAAAAAGAAAGCAATACATTGACAGCTTTCATCCCTCCTAAGATAAAACCTTCCAGATGCTGGCCACAGGAGAAGAGAGAGTGTTCCAGCAATTCTAGAATCATAGCCTCTAGGAAACACTTATCTTCTCCAGGACAATTCCTCTCCAGGTGCTGGCCACTGACCCCCAACCGAACATCTCAGATTCCTGATTGCCCACCCTGACAGGCTCCTAAATCACCTCTGAGTATAACCCCTGTAAGCCTGGTCCCTTTCTTTGTTTAGTGGCTCATTTCCACCAAGAAAGTGGGTCCAACAGATGACCCCATCCCTGCAAACCCTGTTCCTGGTGACTATGTTCCTGAATAAAAGATCTGAATGATTCCTGAAGTTTGCATACATCTGGCTCTTTATTGCCCTTAGGAACAAGACCTGCCCCCCCTCAAGAATCAGCTCTGGACTCCCTTCTCTCTGGAGGAATCTCTCTCTCTCTCTCTCTCTCTCTCTCTCTCTCTCTCTCTCTCTCTCTCTCTCTCTCTCTCTCTCCACCACCCCATTGTTCTATGCTTTTAAAATATGTTTTGCTCTTGCCTTGTCATTTCTTAGATATTTAGTCTTCAACAGTGTGGGAATGAGGACTTGATCCAGATTTTGAAGACTCGTTTCAACAGGCATAAAATCACTGGGTTCCCAGTGGATGGATGGCAAGGTGACAGGAACAAGGGTGTGATTCCAACCCACAGTCACTGGCTAACAGTCTGTGGTCAGGAAAGCATGTGATGGAGACCTGCTGTGGGCAAAGGAGTAGGAGAGGAGGCGTCCACCTTGGTGGACAGTGACTGAGGTGGATCCAGAGTGTAAGCAAAGGACGTGGAGCCTGGGGAGGGGACAGACATGGGGAGGGAGGAAGGATGTGCAGAGGAAGGGAGGGAGCCTGAGGGAGGGGACCCTGGTTGTGAGTGCACTGAAGCACCAGGAGCAAGGGGCAGGGCTGCAGGGTGGTGGGTAGTGGTGAGGGGCAGCATGCACTTCACAGAGGAGCAGAGGTGCCTGGAGGTTGAGCACTGTCTCAGCCTAGACAGTACTTATGCTAATCTCTACTTCTATGACACCCACACTCTTATCTTCCCATTTTCCATATGTGAGAACATATGGGTGTTCCTTTTGGTGATTTATTTCACTTATATGATACCCACTAGTTAAATCTAAAAGAGGAAGAATGTATAATATGTGAAATGTATTCACCTTTATAGCTGGATAATAATATTCTGTTGACTTTTTAAACCATGAGGCAAAAAAAAGACCACCGACTCCAATTTAAATCAAATTAAAGCAAGCTTGTGATTCCAACCAGCCGGGGCTGTGTCTTCTCAAACCTGTGGGAATAGAAGACAGACCTGCAGCTCTCTAGGAGCACAGCTTTATAGCACAGAAATTTACAAAAGGAGGTGGGGGTGCCTTGAGAACTTACAGATAACAGAATTTTGACAAGCAAAACATAAAGGTAGGTGTAGGTTAATGGTCTAAATGCTTTAGCACATGGGGAGTAAATGTAGATCCCAACATCAGAATTCATGAAGCACCACTAGAGTTTCAGAGAGGGTTGTTATCTGGCCAGAAAAGCCAGGCATGGGTGAGTTCAAGGCACTGGCAGGCATTCCAAGCTCTTAGGTGCACGGCAGGCTGAACTAACTTGTCTGCAGGGCAGACTGGATGAATGTTAGCTACAGGATAACCCATGCACTCAAACTCCACTCTCTCTGGTCCTTTCTCACCTGTTGGCTTCAAGTCTGAACACTCAACCCCACTCAAGGCACAGGAAGGGGATTATAGTTCACAATAATTTAAAACTAAAAATGGATTTTTAATGTTCTTAAAGCAAATAAATGATGAATGGTTTAAATAAATAAATGGAATACGCCTCACTGGCAGAGCAGCAAGAGCTGTACTCAAAGCATGAGGTGGACCACTGTTATGGTGTGGTGTTTGAGGGTGTTGGGCTCAGAGGATCCAGGGAATGGGACTACATAGGTAGATAGGGTAAGGGTAGAAAGCAACAGATGCTGGAATTTGCAGGAGGGACTCAGGTGAGTGTTAAGGTAGCTGGTGCAAATATCCACAAGAAACTTAGCTCTAAGTTCAAACAAAGGATTATTGACAGAATATCTGACAGGTTGCCCTTCTGTAAGGTACAGCAACCTACTGGGGAAAAATTCTTTATAAACTAGAGAGTCACGTAAAATGGAGGAGTTAAAAAATAACTCTGTGGTTGTTATTCTGCACCTTTGCTGTGATCTTGATGGTTAGGAACTCTTTCCATGTGGGCCTAATGGGAAGGTCATGCCTGGGTGGACAGACACTGATTTTCAAAATAAAGTTTCTTTGGCCTGAGGACTTAATAGTGAGGAGGATCAGACTTTGGTCTCTGGAATAAGGGGAAAAGGGTAATTTTCTTGTTGTTTTTTCAAAAGGTCACAGAGTCAGTCAACTAATATAGAGTATAAATATTTAGTGAGAGTGAGGAATATTGGAGATTTTATGGATGGAGGGATAGAGGATATAGCAGGGTTCATTAAGGAAATAAACCTCCTGGTCTCCTGGCCCATTTCCACCCAGGGCCTGACTCTAGTGCACACATGCTCACTCTGCAAACAACCTCTGCTTTAGCTCAGCACCAATTGCTCTGACTACACCTGCAGTGGCCCAGGCACAGAGGAGGAGAGACTGCCAATCACTCTGAGGGTCTGTACAGATACCAGCCAAATTCCATTTTAATATTGGAAGCCATGTCATCACAAAGTCATGAAAAGTTAATTTCTGTTTTACTATAAATTACTGTAATTTCTAAACTTGTTTGGAATTCCTACCTGTGCCTTGAATTCACTCATTCCTGGCTTTCCTTGAGAAGAAAACAACCCTCTCTAAAACCTTACTGGCACTTCATAAATCCTGGCTTCCCCTGACCAGATATCAACCCTCTCTGAAACCTCAGCGGTGCCTCATAAATTCTAATGTTGGGATCTAAATTCATTCCCTACCTTGAAATGTTAAGCCATGTAGATCATTAACCTACTATCTGTTTTTGTATTATGCTTGTCAAAATCCTGTTAGCTATAAGTTCTCCAGACATCCCCCTTTGCAACTTGTTGTGCTATAAAACCTTGTTCCTGGAAAGCTGGGGAGCGGGGGTCTGTAGCCACTGATCAGCTCTCTTTGTGTGCACAAACAATCTTGCTTAAATTTGATTTAAAATTGGAGTTGGTGGTCTTTTCTTTGTGTTGGGGTTCAACAAAAACATGCTTTGAGTTTTCATTATGCTTCAGGGCCAGTACCTGTTTGGAAGAGGCCTCCTGACTCAGCCTCTCGAGCCACTGGGAAATATTATTATTATAGTGTCATCTCATGGGAAATTTCCGATGACCGATGGCAGAATTCAGCAATTCCGCATCCAAAGTCAACCACTCCTCCCGCCACTCCTCTCAGGTCACACACAAACAACTGCATAAAACTCAAAGATGAAATCCTTCATGTATAATTCCCATGTGTGGACAGATAATGGAGGAGGATAAATCCATGCTCTTTGTATGTGTTAAACTCTGATGCAGCAAAGAAAAGACCACCAACTCCAATTGTAAACAAATTAAAGCAAGTTTATATTTTGTGTACACAAAGGAAGCTGATCAGTGGCTGACTGTCCTAACATGGGCTAGAGACCAGCAGCCCTAGCTCCCCAAAGAAGAGATTTTATAGCTCAAAAAGTTGCAAAATAAGAGGGGGGGTCTTGAGAACTTACAGCTAACAGGATTTTGACAAGCATAATTCAAAAGCAGAGAGTAGGTTAATGATCTAAACTGCACAACATTTCAAGTTAGGGAGTAAATTCAGATCCCAACACCAGGATTTATGAGACGCTGCTGAGATGTCAGAGAGGGTTGTTATCTGGTCAGGGAAAGCCAGGTGTGGGTGAGTTCAAGGCCTGGCCAGGCATTCCAAGCAAGTTTAAAACATCAAAATAGGGCCAGGCCAAATAGACATCCTAATATTTGACAGAAAACAGAAATGAACTTTTTGTTACTTTTACAAGATGGCTCCAATCTTAAGAGGGAATTAGGATGGGTTTATCTGTGTACACCTATGAGCCTCCTCTAAAGACTTTACATTGAGAAGAAGAAATTTCAGTTTTTGTAATCTTCAGATTTTTTCACAGCCTCTGGGAGGGTTTGAGGGGGATCTGGCAGACCCCAGGGTCAAACCAGAAAGACCCGTAACTTTCAGTACTCCATCCACTCCACTCTTTATTTCTACATTGATGCTGAAAAAAGAGGAATGAGGCACTGACAATCCAATCTCACTCCAGTGTCTTGAGAAACATGGCAGAAATATATTATTATAGGTAAAATATTACATATTTTACTTTTAACTTAGCTCTTGTTTCTTTGGTGTTATTCATTTTTAACATAGAGAATATTATTTCTTTTTTTCCATTAATACAGGTAAACACTTGTGATCTTTAATTGTTTATTCATTCAGGAGTCTACTAGGGAAGGGGCCAGAATCTTGCCTCCTGGTGCATGAAACTCCAGGGCTTCCTGAGGCCAGAGCTTCCTCTTTCCCATGTGAGCAGAGACTTCCCTAGTCTCTGTGTTGCTTTTCAGGTCAGCACTGTCAGGGAGGTTTCGCCCAGAAGTCTTGGTGTGGAAGGCACATGAGTTGACTCTCTTCTGTGAGGAGCCTGCCTCCACTGATGCTCTGTGCAAAGCCATGGACATACTCTGTTATCTGCCCCCAGAAGCCATCCACCACACAGAGGGATCCTGAATTCTGCACAAGCCTCAGCCCACCTTAATGCCTGCGTGCTCAAACTCCTGTCTTCAAAAGATCATGATATGCACATCCTCGGAGTCTCCATCTCAATGTGTTTTTTATTCCAACAAAATCCATTAAAAAGGGGGAAGAGGAACAAGTAAGGGAGGGTCATACTTGAGGCAGTTCTAGAGTTCCCTTACCTGACTTATTCCCTTGAACTTTGTGGAAATATTGATATAAATAAAATCATGTATTTGTCGCAGAGAAACAAAACAAGCCCCACTTGGTAGAGAGAAAGTGAAATGCATGCTGCATGTCACTTGGGTAGAGCTCCTCTCTGGGCCACTAAGTCTCTTCAGAAGGAAGGGAGAGCTCTCCTTACCTGCAGCAGGTGGGTCTCAGGCCGCCTTCTGTGCGAAGGCAGGTTCCCTCAAACATTTCATGCTGCACTGCAGAGGTATCTAGAGCCCCAAAGGGTCCTGAAGGGTGGGAAAATGAGAAAAGGAAAGGTGCACTCACAGGCCTGTCATAATGCCTTGTCTGATGCTACCTACCATTTTACCTGCAGCAGATAATCTTCTCTGTTCTCCATCACAGCACAATCCATTCATTGTATCTACACATGCAGTTTAGAATATCTATCTCACTATTCTATACGTGACCCAAGTACCATCTGCCTTTCTTCACCCACAGAAATTTTGACACTGATACTAAAGCCACAGTCTTGAAAACCTGAAGTTTTCCCAGGTACTTAATTTCTTGGTATCCTCACTGTGTTAACATAAGGCCTCCCTCCAAAGTTTGTCTTTGCTCATATCAACACAGATAGAACTCAGTCCGTGCCCATTAGATCACAAAGTCCATGTATATAAGTAAAGTTTCAGGGTGCCCCACTTAAGACAAGAGCCACGTGGAGCCAGAAAGTCTACCTCAGGCAGTAGATGTGGTCAAGACATGTCCATTAACTCTAACATTTTTCTTGGAAACTTGAATTTTTGCCAGAGCCAATCTGTTTTGTTGTTGTTGTTGTTGTTGTTGTTGTTGAATACACTATTTGTAGTTGGCAAGAAATACGGAGGAAAATTGAAAACGTTATTAGTAGAATTTCAGTTGACATATCTTAACATGTGAATATCAGATCAGAGTCACAGGGCTCAGACTTCTCTTAAGACAGGATCTCAGTAGAAAGTTAATAGCTGACTTTCAAAACAATGTGTTAGCCTGGGGTTATATTTGAGTGGTGGAGAACTTGCCTAGAATGTACAAGGCCCTGGATTCCATCCCCAGTGACAGGGACACAAACAAACAGGGTAACTACATGTGTCTGGTTTCTCAGAAGTCAACATCCTTAGGGGCATCTCTGGGTTAATGATGTTTGCCAGACTCCAAAATGTGAAGCCATAAATCCAAGATTTCTTCACCATATGAAATATGAAAAACCATAATTTGAGAGGAGTTACCACTTGAGTCAGACCTCACCAGACTGAAGGTTCTGTCTGGTCAGCAGAGCATCATCTATATGCTGAGAATATTGGACTTAGAAGGCAGAGATCCACGTGCAAAATACTGATTTGCCCCTCATGCTCAATGCAGGCAGTTTATGTCACTTTTTATGGAGAGAGTGGTGTTTTTCTCCTCCCTGTACCTCACTGAGATAAGAAGGAGATAATGTAAAACTTGAAATTAATCTTTGGTTATTCCTGACAGACAATTTATTATTTGTTCCATGGCCATGATCCAATCACCCCAGATATTCATGTCAGGGTTTTAAGGTTCAAATATGAGTTATCCTACAAATCTTCTGTGTTACTGAGGGAGTGTGCACAGGTGAAATAATTGGATAATCAGAGCTCTAACCGAATAGGTCCCTCCACATTTGAGTGGACTAAATGTGGCAACTCTAGGCATTGTGGACAAGGGCTGGGGGAATGACATCACTGGGACTGGCTTTGAAGATTCCCAAGTCACCCTGCCAATCAGCACCCGCCACATCGCCAAAGCAACCCTTCTTAAGCTGAGGCTGCTGCTCTCTTCCTCTCCTTTTCTTTCCCTTCAGGCAGCCCCCAATAAAATCTCTTGGTTGAATCTCCATCTCAGTTGAATCACTCGCCTTCCATCCCTCTCCTCAGATCCACAGCAATGGAGTTGGCCAAGCACAAACTAAATTTCTGAAACCATGAACCAACATAAATGTTTCATCTTGGTAGTTTCCAGGTATTTTGGTCTCAGCAATGAGAAGCTGGTACTGAGAAGTGGGACAGAAATTGGAACTGAGAAGTGGGACAGAAATTGGTACTGAGAAGTGGGGTCCATGCTGTGACTGGTAAAACCATGTCATTCACAAGACACTAGAACTGCTACATGTAAGGAGTTTGGAAAAGATTGGAGACATAGCATTGTCACAAGGCATCCATGGGCTGTGTGTGTGAACTATGATGCATAGTAGCAAAATGAGGGCATAGGCCTGGTTCTGCAAAATCTGTCAGGGTGTGATTCTGTGATGCATGCGTGCCTCCACCCTGCTCTGCCTAACATCCCACCCAGCACCTGAGATGGGTGTGGCTTGCCAAGATGTCAATCAATCTGCTGACCACAAGACATCAGGAAGCCAACCTCCACCCTTGAATCCTTATCCCTGCCTCTGATGTCCCTGCTATAGAATAAAGAAAACATGGGTTCACACTGTCTTTCCAGTGTGAAAGCTGACCCTTAAGGTCACAGAGCCATCCCAACCTGGTTTAAAAACTAAAAATCAAAGGCCAAATGTTTTCTTTGATATGAGGATGCTGACTCATTATGGTGATGGAGGTGGGGGAGCATGCAAGGAATGGAGAGTCTTTAAATAGGACAAAGGATAGGGAGGAGAAGAAGGGGGAAAGAGAGTAGGAATGGTGGTGGAAGGAGTTAGACATCACTACAATAAGTACACTTATGAAGACACGAATGGTGTGAAAATGCTTTGTGTACAGCCACTGACTTGAAAAATTGTGCTCTATAGATGTGATATGAAATGAATTGCATTCTGCCATCATGTATAACAAATTAGAATGAATAAATAATTTAATAAAAATAAACTCAGTTAAAACAAAACAAGACAAACAGAAAACTGTTCTCTGTGTTGTGTGATTTTTTGCCACTTTCTTAGCTTAATGTTGCAGCCAGCTCTTTTAAACCCAGTTAATCTCATCTGTGCAGATCGTGGTGGAGACAGAATGGAGGTGAAAAATGGTTATAAATGGAGCTGCATGGGAGCTTCTGGTGCAAACTCAGAAGATCAGCATACTGCTAAGAGTGCAACTTAAGGACTGTGTGCATGAAACCTCGAAGGGGAATAAAGAGTGGAAATTTGGCTGGAAGGCAGGTGTGTTACATTCTGTTCATGTCCTGAGTCTTTGTGTGGAGCCAAATTTTATGACGATGTACTATTGAAATTGGTGGGGAGCGTTTCCAGGCACCACAACATTCAGGCATTGGCAAGGGTGTGGCAGACTGGGAGAAGCAGGAGCAGAAAGTAGAATGGAAGGATTTTTAAAACTTGCAGTTTTGTCAGAAAAGCACATGTAAAATTGACACCAGTGAAAATGTGGGTATTGAAGAGATTACTGCCAATAAAGAGAAATTAAGTACTTTGCCAAAAGATAATGAGGAAATTTCTTGAGGGCCTCTTAGGGATTAGTGGGACCCATTCACCATAGGCTCAGGGGTGTGCAAAAGAAAATTATTAAGAAGAGACCATAGGGGGCTGGGGATGGGGCTCAAGCGGTAGCGCGCTCGCCTGGCATGCATGTGGCCCGGGTTCGATCCTCAGCACCACATACAAAGATGTTGTGTCTGCCAAAAACTAAAAAAAATAAATAAATATTAAAATTCTCTCTCTCTTTCTCTCTCTCTTTAAAAAAAAAGAGAGCTTAGGGACAATGTTCACATGTAGGGATTTTTAGGAAGTCATTTTCACAGGATTTTATTCACCATGTTCACTTGTACACATATTTAGAGGCCGTAGCAGCCACAGTCCAATGGGGCCTATCTAAGGCTTGACCTGTTGGAAAAGTTTGGTGTCATCCAAGGGAGAAAGCATGGTAGGAATGCAAGGTGATGGAATTGAGAGATCATGGAGGCACTTACTGAGATTGAAAAGGAAGATATGGGAGGACAGGAAAAGTGTAGCAGGGCTGGAAACCACTGAGGCAGCCCCTGATAGGGCAATGCACTAAGCTGTAAAACTAAGCTGAAGTTGGACTGAAGATCCCTGGATTAGGGGCTGGGGATGTGGCTCAGTGGTACAGCACAACGAAAAAAAAAATATTTAAAAAAATAGGTCCCTGGATTTAGAGACGCCAGTAATGTGCAATGTCTGCTGAGATAAGCTGCTAGCTATGGACAGAGCAGTCTAAGAGAGATCACGTCATCTACAAATGGCAGGTCCCCAAGAACAGAGCTACACCAACCCTTTGAAGATAACCTTTCACTTCCATGTGCCTCAGATACAGAGAAAATGCTTGCCACCTGTGTTTTACTCTCATCCCTTCTTTTTATTGCTGATTTATCCCTTTGGAATGGAAAAGTTTACTATGTGCCATTATATAGTCAACGAATAGGACTTCCTTTTGATTTTCACAGGGGCTCATTGCCACGAGCTGGTCTTGAGTCTGGGATGAGATTGTAGACTTGGATTTTTGATGGTGCTGAAGCTGCTGATTATGGAAACTCTTGGAGGTGAGTTAAATGCACTTTATATTGTGACATGGACATGAGCTCATGAGGGCCAGAGGTGGAATGCTTTTGACTGGATATGAGGCATCTCCCAAGATCTCCTGTGTTAAAGCAGAGGTACTTTAGGGTGAAATGATGAGATTACAAAACCTCTAACCTAATCAGTGCATCCTAATTTTAAACAATTGAGTAGTAACTATTGGGGCTTAGCTGGAGGAAGGAGGTCACTGAGGCATGACTTTGGGCTTCATATTTTGTCCCTGGCACCTTTATCATTCTCTTCTTCTTGACTTCCATTAGACAAGCTCTTTCCTCACCATGCTCCAATATCATGATCATCTGCCTCATCTCTGGCTCACAGCAAAAGAACTGGCCAGCCATGGACTGGACCTCTCACACAGTGAGACCCAAATATATATTTCCTACTGGAAGTTGTTCCTGTCAGGTTTTGTGGTTACATATACCAAAAAAACTGTAGATTAAGGATTATAAGGATATAGGTCTAAATCCACACACACTAATTTAGACTGTCAGAAATGCAGATATGTGTATGCAGGAATCCACACTCAAATACACATATACACTCACATGTTTATGTTCATATAGTCCCTCACATACACAAAGTCACTAGCATGTTCAATCATTTATGCAGACACTTGGCACATACACCCTCACCACTCATATTCACAATACCCCCAATGATATTCACATTCACATTCTTATAACTTATGTAGTCATCAGGCATGTGTCTTGATCACCTGTCCATATACAGAAGAGTTACATAACTACAACTCTGGGTGATAAAGCCCCTGACATCATTTTAATCCTTCTACCCATAAAAAAGTCCTATGGGAATAAAGTAGGACATAACTCTGTTTATCAACTTTCCCTCCCTGTGATGAAGTCCCTGAGATAATCAACTCAAAAAGGGAAAATGGTCATTTTGGCTCATAACTCTGGAAGGTCCATTCCCTGTCCCATAGGTGCCATTACTTTGGCACTGTGACAAGGTGGCACATGATGGTGAGAGTTTATGGCAAAGCAAAACCATTCACCTCAGCAGGCAGGAAGCAGATAGAAAGAGGAAGTGCCAGAATACCACAGTCTTCCTCATGGGCAGAAGCCAGGGACTGAGGACTTCCCACTGGGTCTCCCATCTTAAAGAGTCCACCCCCAGACTCAGGCCTTTAATACACTAATCTGTGGGGACATTCAACATCCAAATTCAGAGATAGCCTTAAAAACTGGTATGAGTGTGAGCACCTAACACCAAGAAATCTGGTGAGAAGGCTGCAGTGATTGCAGGCGAAATACTGCTTTGGTGGAGGACAGTGGAATCCAGAAGGGTAAAGGGACAGTGTGAGTCTGACAGTCTGTGGTATGGCAGCATAGAGAGCAGGAGAGGATCTGAAAGGAAAAGAGATGGTGTTGCATGAAGCTGAGGGGTCAATGTGCATTACAGGGAATGAGGACATGGGGCAAAGTGCAGGGAGGTGACTTAAGGGCATGGAGCACTGCAGATGCTAAGGAGAGGAGGGCAAGATTTTGTGAGAGTGAAGGAGGAAGTGGGGATGGGAGATATTGGGCAAAAGGGTGAAAGTCAGTGGTTTGTAGAAGTCACAGCAGAAGTCCCATGAGGGGTTTAGGGAACAAGGTGTTGCTGGGGTGAGTAGCATATTTGGGGCAAGAAGATCGTGGAAGTAGGCAGTGGTCCAAGGAGGTTAAAACTGTGGGAGGGGGAGATTGAGACAGAGGGAGAGAAGAGACCTGGGCAAGGGGCAACAGGGCAGAGGATAGAGAAGACTCTAGGGGGACAGTGGGCAGGAGTCACCAAGGAAACCAAGAAGGGACTAGGATCACAGAGGTGGTGAATAACAGGTGTTCCACTACTCACCTGTGTCCCTGCCCTGGGTAAATAAAACAACAACAAAGACATAAGAATCAAGGTAAATATATCAAGCTGTATAGTTTAAAATTAAGATTTTTTTATGAAATGTGTACATGGATTTTATAAAAATGATTGGAAGCATTTGGTGGAAATGAGGAGAAATCAACCTTTGTATACGTGCAAGCTGGAGACCCAACTCTTCCAACACTGACACCCAACAAAAAGCCCTGCTGTGTCTCCAACATGAGGTAGACCTTTCATGGCAAGACTATCCACGAGGCCCCAAATTGAAGCCTCACCTTGGCATCAAGGGAGGGATGATTCATTGCTGGAGACCCCCACAGTGGAATCCTGTCACTAACTGTGAAAATGAAGAGATGGTAACAGGCATATGGAAGTTTAAAAGTCAAACACTAAAGAAGTCATGCTGCATGGATCCATCTATACAGATTGCAAAGGGAAAAAAGTGACCATGTAGTTATCTGTCACATCATGGTCACCCAGGGACAGTGACTGGAGAGGAAAGAGGAGGCACGAGTGAGGGGTACCTTGCTTCTTTTGGACATTGGAGCTCCCTGCATAGCTGCAGTCACTTAGTGAAACTCACTGAGCAGACCAATCATGATCCATGTATAAAATTATTTTAAAGACACAGGAGCAATTAAAAGTACATTGAAAGAAGGTAAACAGATTAATATACAACAGTCTTAAATTGTTAAGGAAGAGGCCAAACATTCTAAATATCTTTACGGGGTGACTATCCACATGTGGACTATCATTACTAGGCTGATCTAAGATATACTCAATACACATCATGAAATAAAAAGGGAGAAGTATGGAATTATGAGAACAAATTGCAGAAAAGGAATCAATACAGATATTTAAACATAGAACAAGTGTCATGAAGAGCACAAGGTTTCTTAATAAATCCTTCCCAGGTGTGTCCATGATTGTATCACCTTGAAGACTAACTGTGATTTTAGTCAAATTTAGTTGAGTAAACATATCTGATCATTTTTTTTCCAAGAAAAAATTCGGAGATAAGAAGGTGCCCAGGCACAGCAGTAGCACATCTGAATCCAGAAATAGCTAAGACCAAAGAATTGAATTAGGTTAAAATATATATATATATATATATATATCTCCATGGCATTTTAACCAGTTAACCAACTAGAATGGCAAGACAAACATACAATAAATAAACATTGTATTAAAGCACATTGTCATTATCAAATGAGCATTATTTTACAATCTTGAATTTGTACAACGTACATAAAATGTTCTAATATTGTTTTATGCATAATAAACATCATCTGAATGTGGTCAGACATACTCAGGTAGATGCAGAGACACACATTATAACACACTATGCAAACGTATGTGCGTGTGTTGCACTCTTACACTGTGACTGCTTTATCACTAAGAGTCTGTGGAGATGAGATAGTACAAAACTAAATGATGTATATTTTTCTCACATGATTGGCATTCTTTCTATTCTGCACCCAGGCAGAGTGCATCCTGGATGCACTGGAGTCTCTGCTCATGAGCAGAAAGGGGCTGACAGCTGGGAAACACCCAGAGATGATTGCAGCCGTGCTCACCACAAACCAGTTGGGATTATAAACAACAGCTAAACTAACTTGGAACATGCAGGAAAGTGTGTAAAAGGAGACAAAGGTGCTCACCAGGAGGAGGATGGTTTTGGTGGCTCTGGACTCAGGGGAAGACCTGGGGGAGCTGGACTTATGAACATGCTGCATTCTCCGCTTGTGTCTGTGCAGGATGAGCACCATGGAGCTGCTGGCCCAGAGCATGAGCCCCACACACATGACATCAGGGAATGTTAGCAATGCTGCATGCAGTGAGTGTGTGGTTGAGTCCTGACGAACACCAGAACAGAATCCAAAATCTGTTAGGATTGTGATGTTTTTGTTGCTTCTTCTCCCAGTCATGTACATAAGAAAAATAACATTCACAAGGAGGCACAGGACCCAGCTCAGGTATATGGAGGAGCCAATGTACTTGGGAATATTTAGTTTAAGCTCTGAACAGCTGGAGTCCTCAGGACTAATCTTAATGGCCTGGAAGACACTCAGGAGGCAGGTGCTGCCAATGGACACGCCCCTGCCCACCCTGTGAAGATAGAAAAGCAGCTTGCATCCAGCATCACTGAGGAAAATTTTCACTCCAAAAGCTGCCACTGTCTGGGGAACTCCTCTACACAGGAGAGTTAACAAGTTGGCCACAATCAAGTGCTGAAGAATCAAGTCTGTGTGTCTTACCTTGAACCCAGTGAAGTAAAGGACCAGGTAATGGAGGAGAAGAGAGGAATTGCCCAGAACTCCAACCACAATCTGTGACAAGAAGATGATTCCTAGAGCCACATCACTAGCTGCCATCCTGCCAGTTTCCTACTGTCCCATCCAGAGGGTCCTGCAGGGGACAGGAGGCCTGTACTGCATGTGTCCTTTCAAACAGAACCCAGCATTGCCCACTCCCCAGAGTTCCCACTGTGAAAGCTTTCTTAATGTTTTATTTTCACTACCAGGTTGCAATGAGCCTGGAGTGACTAGCTGAGGCATGAAATGTGTATAAATCCCGGCTGTGAAGGCAGCACATGGTGATTCTGGAGTCTTCACAACATGAGGCAGGAGCTGAGATGACTTTGCTGATGACCAGGAGAACTTGGGCACACCAATTCATCACTGATCCAGGGCAGTAAGGAGCCTTGAAACTGGCTGAGGCTATGTGAACCACCAAGCTTCCCTAAAGCTAGTGAGCAGGGTTCTTCTACCAATCAGTTCATGTAAACTTCTGCTTTTCTGTATTGCTAGTGTCTTCTGAATGAGTGATACTTTAAAGTTCTTATTAGGAAAATGTTTCCACTTGCTTATAAAGATTTATTCTACATGTAATATCAGTTATAAATGAACATTTAGATAGTTTAATAACTGCAGATGCAGTGAAGGGACTTTAGTACTGCAGGCCCTTGTCCCCTGGTGTGTCACAAGCAATGAGGCAGGACAGGCTCCCCATCAGGACAGCTACCCCATGACTCACTTGGGGGTGTATTTGGAGCCCAAGTACAATGATGACTATCATAGGAATTGTGCCACATTCCCAAGCCAGGTCCGGATATTGGGACATAAGGCATCAATATGTGATAATAGAATTTAGAGTGGAAACAAAATATTCACTGGTTTTTAAAGAGATAAATGTAAATGACTTAATTAATATCCAGTTAAAAAACTATTTCAAGGAAGAGAGATGGGTGACGTCATCACACTAGGAGCCTCCAATGCTAACTGGCTTATGTGGCATGAGAACATGTTTATTTTAACATTGAAATGTCAAAATTTCTGAGGTCCTTTGACTGCATAATTTAACAGAGTTCATTATTTGGAGAAATTTAGGTTCACAGAAACTGGAGCAGGGAGGAAAGAGATTTCGTCTACCCCTAGCACTGCATTCTGCTCCACTATAGAATCTTGGCACAGATGCTGAGTTCCCTACAATCAGAAAATTATGGACAGGCATAGATGCACATCTGACAGGTGGTGTTGAAACCTGTAATAATCATGTCCACTTTTCCCCTACTTGTTGTTTCCACATCAGAGAGAAATGGCCTCATTCTCCTGAAATCTGAGGCTTTCAGGATTGGTACAATTACTGTCCCCATTGGCTGCACCATGCTCAGAGTCAGAGAAAACCTTCTGCTCAAGCATCACCATCAGCTCTCTCTCTGCATAGAACTAGAGGATTCCTGTGAGCTGCTCCTACTCCACACAACAGGCAGAGAGAGACTATAGGTCCAGCACTAGAAATCACAGACATTTAGGGTGGAATTCCCTATAACAGAAACGGAGCATGAGTGAATTTCAAACAACATCCTTGCACATTATGAAAAATCACATTTGTTCTTCCCTTGGATTAAACCATAGCAGTCATTGTCAATGAGGATCACATTAAGTTAAATTAGGATCCATCATGGTTTGGCATTGAGGCTGGACCCCATTCATCTTTACTACCTGGACCCCATTCTTCATCAGTTTTTCTACTCCCTTTGTGGCTCTGGCTTCCACAGGTTCCATCCACCCCCACCACCACCACTTTTCTGATGTGATCACTTACCCTGACTCCTGAGCTGGGTCTTCCCTCCCAGATGCTGCTCTCACACTGATTGTGCATTACTCCTCAGGCTCTTTCTCTTTACCAGGATGATGATCCTAGTGCACAGAGCTCTGTGACCAGGAGATGTGCTGCAGGGAGGTGGCCATGTCCTGAGATATGGGTCTGTGACTCTGTGACCTCACCTCCCCTGAGACCTGCAATTATCACTGTGCCTGTAGCAGCAATGGGCATGCAGGCTGGGGACCTGAGGACACTGCTGAACACTCTCTCCCCAGGTGACACGTAGCAAAACAACAATAGGTTTCTTCATAACATGTCTTAAGGGGACTCTGGAGTTTTTGGTCCCTGGAGGGAACAGGAAGTACTGAGGCCTGTCATGTGAAGGACTGGCAGTGAGCTATGCATGTCCCATGGCATTCCTTGCTTCCATGAGAAGTTTCTACCACAAGTCTAGTTGGTTCCTGTTCTTCATTTCAACAAGTGGCAGCATCATTGAAGGTATCATCAGAGAAATGGGGAGAGAAACCTATAGGAAGGATATTAACACAGGAACCAGGAAAAGGAAGAATGTGGTGCTAGTTGTTCACCTTGAAAGACACTGGATTCCTCTGCACAAATGAGAGCCAGTTAATTGGACTCACTTGCTCAATCCAATTGTAACTGATGTCCTCTAGTGTGGATACATGTATTCTCCCAATACTGACCCCCAATCCTGACAGGAGGAGAAACAGACCAACATCCACAGAAGGACTGGAGCAGGTTCTAAATGGGTTCCTCCCCAAAGACAGTGGAAGAACTAGATGGCCTCTCAGGCCACATCTAGCATTTATGCAAATATCCAATGGGCCTGAGGTTTGTCCACCAGGGATTTTGTCTTGGAAGCCTGGTGTCCACTGTGGCCATGTTAGGAGGTGGTGAGGTCTTTATCAGGTGAGGCCTGGTAGAGACAGGTCACTGGGTCGTTCCCAATGAAATGACCAACGTGGATCTCATGGGATCTGGCTAGTTCTCAAGAGGGTTGTTATGAAAGAGAAGACTGGCCCCAGCCTGTCTCTGGCTTTCAAACTCACCTTGTCATCTGACCCTCTCACAGAGAGTCCCATGCCATCTGCTATCCTGAGGACCACAGAGAAACTGATGGTGGTGTCATGCTCAAAACCGCTGAAAGTGGATTTGAGTTAGGGCTCAGAAGTAGAGCGCTTACCTAGCATGCATGAGGCACTGGGTTCTATCTTAGCACCACATTTAAAAATAATAATAATAAAATAAACATTGTGTCCACCTATAAATGAAAAAATATTTTTTAAAAAAAACCCTGAAAGTGAAATAAATAACCATCTGTGCTGTATACTGTATCCAACCTCTGGGGTTTTGTCATAGAAGGACAACTGCTAATACCCAAGTTTTTCAGCTTTACCCATGTGAGTTGAAGTGAAATTTCCCTCTGGGTTGAGAGGCACAATTTCCATATTCCCTCCTTGATGCTCTACTGAATTCAGTATCCTAAGGTCTTCTCTCCATTCAATATGGAATGATTCTTATTCTGGATTTCTGAAGCCTAATGTTTTGGGGCACAGGGATCAAAACATCTGTCCATTATGACATTTACATGGACACACAGCCCCTGAAGTTGTCACGTGTCCAGCAAGCCCAGTCTGGGGATGAGGCAGTGAGATATCACAGGAAACATTATCTGGGACATTGTCATTAGAGTGGGACAAGGTTAGAGTTGGCTTTATCATGCAGTCCTGAGGAGGAGGTTTTTAGGAAGAGAACTCTCCAGGATACTGGCCACCTGTGTGCAGGGTGGAGTGAGCATGGCGTGGTGAATGGAGCCCTTAGATGGCCCATCCCTCACGTCCCTGTGAAGGCTTTATACCTCACTCTCAAGGCTGTTCTCTGTGTAGGTTCAGGATCTGGGGATACCTCCTGCACAGCTTTTCCATGGATCTCCATAACCCTTGATGTGTTGGGAGTTGGTCTTTCCTTCCTGGAGTCTCATTTCCCTCTGTACTAAATAAACATGTTTCTATCCCGTGGTTGATGATGTCTTATAACCCAAAGCTCTCTATCAGGATAAATAAGCACGAACAGAAACAGCACATCCATCCTCCCAGGGGATGTCCACATGCATGGAAAGCCAGAGAGATTTGTCTCAGACCAAGGTCCACTGCCCATTCCTTTCTGTGTCCACTTTTGGTGAATCTTTCCAAGAGCAAACCTCTGATGGAAATGCTTTAATTGCTCAAGTGCTGTCGTAGGACTGATGCGTTTAATTTCTTCAGTCCACATTTGAAGAAGAGTGAAGTGAGGAGGCTTCTGCAAACCAGAGTGAGGCCAGCAGGCTTTATTTACCTCCTGCATTTCTAGGCAGGTCCAACAGGCAACCGCTTATGGTACTTACACGTCTCCCATAGAAGGATCTCTCTTATACATACATTTCTGTATTGGCTTTTACAGAATAATGAGAAAGAAGAAAACTGAAATTTATGCAAAAACAGAGAACATAACATATCTGAAAACAGAGAGATAGGTAGGGAGGAATCTTGGGAGAGTAGCAAGGGGCTCAGAGTGAGAAAACATACAGAAAATGGGGCAGCACATTCACCATACTATCCCCAGCTGGCCAGGCTGGTGATATGAACAGGATTCAAAGGAGCTGGCTGTATCCATAACTAAGAAAATGGTGAAGAAACCACGCAGCACAGGAATGTAAATTTCTAAGGCAGGACAGCTTGGGGACCCAAGGTTCAGCTCTAGCACTGGAAGGAGTAAGAGAACCAGCACCCAGATCCTCTTTATTATTATAGGGGACACAGTGAATGTTCGGTGGAATGTTCTCTCCAAATTGGGCAGGGGAATCAGGTTTCAAGGGGTTGCCCATCCCCACTAGGTGACTCCCAGGTAGGGCTTGAAGCAGGCTTCCTTGCCTAGGGAGGGTAAAGGCCACTTGCCCTACACAGCTTTCACATGTGTGCCAGACCAACATCCCCGCTGCTCAAGAGCAGGGGGAGCAAGCTCAGCCCAGGGGCCACAGGCAGCTCCCGACACCAAACACCACCAGAGACTAAAATGAGCCATGGAAAAGGGAAAGAGGAAGAGGGTGGAAACTGATCCAAAGGTGTTCACCAGAACAAGGGTCCTCTGGGTGGCTCTGCACTCAGGGGACGTGGGAGAAACTGTGCCATGAGTGTTGGATCCATGTGGTGTCAGGATGGAAATGTTAGTAATAAGGATCCCCCCTAAATCCTAGAAGGAAAGCAGGCTCACCAAAATCCTCAGAGCTCAGGGGTTTACAGCACACGATAATCACTGTCTTTTATGTGCCTCACATATGCAGAGTTAGGTTTTCTAAATCCTTTTTGATTGGGAAATAATCTCACATACACAGTTTCTACATAGCCTTAGGCAGATCATGTAGTCCCATCCTACTATCTCATAAGAATGAAGGCAAGATAAACATAGCACCCTTCATCCTCTCAAACTGCCCTTCATTCATGGTATTTTATGTAACCAACAGATAAATTTCACTACTATAATCTTAAGCATCTGAAATCTCATGTCACCATCACTGGGGTGATTGATCATCTCTCCTTCTCAGTGAGAAGTTCATGAATTTATAGTGGGATCCCTGAGGGGCTGCTGTAAGGTCTTGGGCCCTCACATCTCTTACTATCTGCTCAGATGGACAAGGGATATTTTCCCCTGAATCGCTTTTCCAGATGTGAGCACATGTCACACTGACTTTTCTTGCTGACTCTGTCTCTCAGGCTAAACTACAAAACAGAGGGAGCACATTTTGCATCAGCCACCCT
The DNA here is from genome assembly GCF_052094955.1 of Ictidomys tridecemlineatus. Taxonomy (NCBI): domain Eukaryota; kingdom Metazoa; phylum Chordata; class Mammalia; order Rodentia; family Sciuridae; genus Ictidomys; species Ictidomys tridecemlineatus. Next base: position 3,819,255 of record NC_135491.1, on the reverse strand, counting down.
CACTCCTGACACCAACTGCACGTTCAAGGATTCCCAAATTACACTCCAGTTCAGCAGTTCCCCAGTAGGGCTCAGGGACAGTTGAATGGTATTGTGCTCCCACTTATGACTTATTACAGGAGAAGGTCACAGGGTGAAATCAGCTGAGGGAAGGAGCAGGCGGGCAGCATCCAGAAAAGGACCCAAGATGAAGCCTCTCAGTGTCCTCCCTGGAGAGTCCCAGACTCGTTGTTCTCCTGGCACTGACACAAGACAATACTTGTCAAGTATGATGATTTTCAAGGAGGAACAGGTCACTCAGGCCTGGTCCCTGGGGATTCCAGGGCCTGGTCAGGTATTCTGCCTGGATGGCCTTCAGGTTCCATCCCTCCCAGCAGTTCAGGCTGGAGGGTCTGGAGAGGGAAGCCAGTGTTGTGTCTGTGTCCTTCAGGTGTTTGGAATCAAAATGAAGTGTGACAAAGCCACTGCCATGGAACAAAATGTCAGAACATTCCAGCCTCCACTTTTAAGAGATGGACCATACCAAGGTTCTGGAAATCACCTGGGATAGGGGTGACAAAGGAGGCCTAGAGGCAGACCTCTACAGGGTCTTTGGAGCTAAAACTATGATTACACAGGGATCCAAATTTCATTTCCTCTGATTGCCCTGGTAACTCTTTCCATTACCCATTTAATATCCTCAAAAAATCCCACATGAGACATAGGTTTTCTGTGAATCTGAATCCTCTGGGGAATATTTGAGAGACCTAGAAATTCTTTTTTTTTCTCTTGGCTTATAAGAAAGTCTAATTTTATATGAAAATTTGATTTGAGTACAGAAGAGATTCAGATATAGGAAAATTTTTAGATATTGGGATAAATTCCTGGAAAAGCTGTAGCATTTCAAAGCTGTCAAAGTGATGTGGCAAAAAGAACATCAAGGAGTGAATCTCGATCTAGAAAGTAGCTGGGATCAAGGTGGAATAAATAGATTTCCCCCAAAGCATACCTTATACATAATTAGAGAATGGAGAAGAATGAAGGGAGGCCCAGGGAAGAGCAGGTAGGTGGGGCTGCCTGCAGGCTCTAGAGGGTGGTGGGTAGGGGTCAGGGGTACACATGCTGTTCATGGAGGAGCTGAGGTACCTGAAGGTTAAGCACCATGGGACAGAGGGTGTTGTGCAGCCAACACAGGGAATGGCTAAGTGTTGGATCTTGGAGTAGATATAGGGCACGGGAATGCCAGACACAGGATATGGAATTTGTGGGGGCAGGTGGAGGTGAGCCAGGTGATTCATTTGAGGTGTACAACAGGAAACTTGATGTGAAGTACACTGCACAGAGATCACCACAGTCGTGTTAGTTAATATACCACCACCTCCATGGCTACCTAGTGTGTGGTGAGGACACTCAGGATCTCAGCAAATTGCAAGAACACAACACAGTTCTACTAGTGCAGGATCCATGCTGTGTAACGGATCCCCAGAGCTCATTTATGTCATAATGGAACTTTGGCCAACCCCCATATCCCTTACTACCCACCTCTTTTCAACCCTCAATCCACTCTGTTTCTGTGGAGTTCTCTACAAGAGTGAGGTCATAGGGCACTTGTATTTAAATAAGGTCACCTCCTGCACCACCCCCAGGTTCATTTATGTCCTGTCAGTGCAGTATTTCCCTATTTAGGAGGCTCAATGATGTTCGCAACATTTTCTGTACCCCCACATCCCCTGGTGGACATGTAGGTGACTTCTATGTTTGGGCTATTATGAATAGTGCTGCAAGGAACAGGTACTGGCAGTTGTCCCTTTGAGATAGGAATTATTTCCCTTCAGTCACACTCCCAGACATGAGATTGCTGCACCACATACATGTTTCATCCTCAATTTTCAGAGAGATCTTTGTGTTCCATGGTGGCTCTACCAGTTCACGTAGTCTCCTACAGGGGACGAGGTGCTCTGTTCTCCATGTGTTTCCCAGTTCTTGTTTTCTCGCCTTTTGGAATCATTCATTCTAACATGTGTGAGGTAACATCTCTGCATGGCTTTGTATATTTCCCTGGTGATTGGAGATTCTGAGCATCTTATTATGGATGTCCTTTTTGCATATCTTCTTTAGAATAGATATCTACCAAGATGTGCTGTCCAATATCTGAAACAAGTAAGTTCTCCTGTGTGTGTCATGGTAGACAATGTGACACCTTAAGGTGCATGGCAAAGTGGTTACTGGGTTGAATGAATTATCTCTCTCAAAGATTTCCATATGCCCCACTTTGACAAAAACAGTTCTAATCTACTTATTGGCAAAATAATAACTAAAATATACTACCATCATGCCAGGTGCAGGGGTGTCCAGCTATAATCCCAGCAACATGGGACGCTGAGGCAGGTGGATTGCAAGTTGAAGACCAGCCTCAGCAACTTAGCATGGCCCTAAACAACTTAGTAAGAACCTGTCACAACAGTTTTTAAAAAGGACTGTGGATGTGGCTCAGTGGTTGAGTCCTACAGTTTAATCACCAGTAACCCCACTCCTCAGAAAAAGAGAAAAAAACTAAACTATACTATCTTCAATGATAACCTCTTGGACCTTAGATCTTCTGAACTAGTTATCTTATATATGTGCCCTTTGGCATGTTTTACATACAGGTCAGGACAGGTGAACTTTCATACAAATCACGGGTTCTGGGAGCCCAATTTTATCTCTAGAATTTGCTTGTTGTAAGTCCAGTCTTCCCCAATGGGTAAGGCCACCCGTCAGCACCAAAACTGCAAAAAACAAGAATTTAGAGCAACCAAAATGAATCCTCTGATTCACAGCTGGCAAAGAGCCTCACACAGAACCTGAATTGAAGGCTACACTGTTAGAAGAGAGCTTATCAGAGAAACCTTCAGGTGGCGAAGCATAGAGCAGAGGGTGGATTCTTTGTCTAACAAATTCAAGGAATGAGATCCACACCCACGGAGGTGGGAGCAAAGCAACAGGGTTTAATAGAGAAACAGAAAGCAAGCAGAGCTCCCAAAGTGGAAGGGTCCTGGGAGGGGTACAGGAGACTGGCTGCTGTCCTGGGGTTGATACAGTCTCACTTAAGGCAGCTGGCTTCCAACCCCATCCTGGGTAAGGCACACAGTGTCCACAGCTCCTCATGGTCCAATCTGGTTACTGGGCCTTTTTTGTGGGGGTGGGTACCAGGCAGTAGATGTCTCACTATCAGGTAGTTCTTTGTGATTTTCCTCTGTTTCCACAGGAGTTGGCCTGGCCTTGCTGGGGCCTGGCTTGTGTCTGTACTTTCTCAGCTCCACTGCATGCAGTCCTGACCTCCAAAGAGCTCAATGAAAATGTCAGTCTTCACCCACATCACACATACGCCAATTGTGAGTGGACTTCCACAGTAAATAATTAAGAAAACATAAACAGTTTTAGAAAAGTCTAATTCAGTGTTCTAAAAATAAGAAAATATTGCATACAAAACACTAACAATGCACAAAATAACAAATTAGATTGTATGAAAACTATGGAGTATTAAAAAAGACACACTTACATACAAGGAGAGACACCCAGATAAAAAGAGTCAGACAAAGACACATAGTAAGAGATAAAGGGAAACAGAGATGCAAAAATGATAGGAAACTAGATGAATGCAAATAATAATACCTGGATCCCGAGATCAGATCTTCCTTTTACTACAGAAGTTGGTTGGTTGATATCTCTCTCTCTCTCTCTCTCTCTCTCTCTCTCTCTCTCTCTCTCTCTCTCTCTCTCTCTCTCTCTCCCGTTGTATTCTCTCTGTATAACAGATGGGGTGGACCTGAGGTGTCAACTTAAGGACTTTCAGTCCCACCTGGGACAGTGCCTTGCTCTGTGCTTGAACAATGAAGGTCTAAATTCTATGTTATATGCAAGTGCTCTAGAATAAGATACAAGTGGAGAATGGGAAAACAGGATCAGATAATGAAAAAGAAAAAGAGACAGTGGCCTTTTGAATTGCAGGTGAGAAAAGAAAGCATATTGTAATGCCTGGGGTGGGTGTGACCTGGCTGCCTGCCTATCAGCAGCTGGGAGAATAACTTGTCAACCAGCAATGACAGCACAGGTCCCTAGTGGACACACAGGGTTCCCATAGCCCAGCCTGTCCTCTACAAGGTGAGGGCAGGCTGCGGAGGAGCCCATACGCAAGGCTGATGACTCGGGGGAGCTGGGCAGTGGGATGTGTGGATGCTGCTGTCCAAGATCCAAAAAAAAACTGAAATTAATTTCCGTGTCCACTCAAGCTGTGTCCTGGAGTGTCAAGCCCTCAGTGTCCTCCAGACAGTTACTGGAGAATCATCCCTTCCCACATCTGTGACTGTGCTGTTGTTGTCTGTGGGGAGACAGAGAGCTGGGGCTCCTACCCACAGTCTTCTCAGGATCCTCTCCCACTGAGGACTTTACACTCCAGGTCTAACCTTGAATGTGTGGTGCCCAGACATTGATAGGACTGAGGGAGTCAGGAGAGGGGGAAGGAGGAGCCTGGACAGGAGTCAGCTCAGAAAGGAAGGGGTGTCATCCTGCGTGAAGCAGTGACAGGTGAAGACAGAGCATCAAAACAACATTCTCAGAACATGTTGAAATGTTTTGTTTACTTTGTAAAACACTAAATCACTACGAATGTATGTAACAAGTAGAATCAGAATGGATTCCTGGTGTAAAATTTAGAGGTATAAGTTGAAGTCTGATTAAAAGAGAGAGAACCCCTTAGAGTCAGGTGTCATGGCAGAAAAAAAAATAAAGAAAACCAGGCCACTCAACATTCTCTTGTTATGCATAGGAACGCCTGGCACCCCTCTGGGTTCCGGCCCCTGGGTGGCCCTCCTCCCACCAACAGGTCCAGGGAGTGGCTTCTCCCACATTTTGCAGGCCACATGCTGTCCCCAGCTCCAGGGCTGTTGCAGTAATTGAGAAGGTCCTTCACAGTAGCATCCAGACACTTGATTCCACGTGACAAGGAAGGTGAAGAGTGCCTATACACACACAGGAAGAGGAGAACCAGCAGGATGTCCATCTTTTCAGAAAACAGGCTGAAGAAGGTGCCACCTGTATAGCGCTGTTCTATCCCCTGCAGCATCTGGGAAAGGGGTAGGTGGCCTACAAGCAGCATCCAGAGCTTGGCAGAGAACGTGAGCTGGCAGATGTCTCTGGATCTGAAGACCACGGTGCTCACCCAGCCTCAGAGCCACATGGGCACTGTACCACTCACAGCTGGCATGGAACCAGAGTTCCTTGGAGAGGGTGTCCAAGCCATCAGGAAGTGGAGAGGCTGGAGTGAAGGTGGAGGGCTGCTCTTCAGGGAGTGCAGAGGCACAGGATGCAGAAGAAGCCATTCCTGAATTCTTGATGCTCATTTGATACCAGGATTAACACAAAGTGCAGAGGAAGAGTAATCTAGAACGTTGCCAACAGCCTTGAACCGAGGACCTCTCGATTCTGGCAGATGTTACCTGAGAGCCAGGGCTGCAGGGGAAGCAGATGGGCACGTAGCTGTGCTGGGCGGACCTGGTGATACAGGTTCACAGAAGAGGGGGACCTTTTATGGCCTGGTGCCATCTGCAGCACAGGCTCCCGCCTCCTTGACACAGAGCTGGGTGTCCAGGGAGGACCATGCTGCACCTCACACATGTCCCCTCAGTGTCTAGCTTTATTCTACTGGTAAATTAGCTCACCTATTTACACAAACACTTGCAAGTTCATATGTGTGTATGCTTTCCTGGGCTCAGAAGTGGAAAAAGTTCTTCAGGTCAGTGAAAACAAAACTTAAAATTGCTTTATATGTACAAATTTTTGAGACCATAACTTCCAGCCTTATTCACAGAAAACATTGGTTGGTTTAAGAAATTTCTAGGACTGGGACTATAGCTCAGTTGGTAGAGTGCTTGCTTTGCATGCACAAAGCCCTGGGTTCAAGCCTCAGCACCACAAAAGAAAAAAGAAATTTCTAAAGTGAAGATCAAAATATCAAATATGTTGGAGTCATCGAGTTGCATACAAAAATAGAAAGGTAGTTTTGAGAAATTACACAGAAGACTGCTATTTTAAATATTAAAAATCTTCAGAAACACTTTTGATAATAATTCGTTTCCTTGGTTCGTTACAACTTAAAAGACTTGCAATGGCTGCATTCCATATTTGCCTCCCTGGGTGAAAAAGACAAAGGCATTCATCTCTGCTTTGGGAGTATAAAAATGAGAAAGAAATCTAATTGGATCTTGAGCAATCCAGTATCTATTACTTCAGGAGAAATGTGCTGATGGTCTGGCGCCCACAGCCAGACGAGTCTCTCAATGAAAAGGAGCCCTGAGGTAGCGGCTCCAGTAGAAACAGTCTCACTACCTAACCACTCAGCCCTCTGCCGCTGGCCCCTTACCACCTGGTATTTGGTGGTTGCCTTTCTAACTGTCTTAGCAATGTTGAGCAAATGATATTCCAGCTTGTATGATTGTGTCGAAGGATACCCCAACAGTATGTGTAACTGTAACCCACTAAAGAAAAGTGTTACAAAGCTGTAGAAGTCAAACAACAAGAAATGGGCATAAAAATAAAAGAGTATCCGTTAATTGCTCTTTACTGTTTTTTGACAATTCTGCTAAAATTACTCCACAACACCAAGAATGGTCATGATGAAAATGGAGTTTTTGAGATGAATCTTGATTCACCTCAATGGGGTTTGTGCAGCTGCAGGCCTCACCAATTCCTTATGTTTTTTTTTTCTTACAAATTTGAAAAACAAAACCCATAGACCATAATGAAGAGGAAAAGTGAGCAGAATGAGATTTAAGTGAGAAGAGACAGAATGCCTACACTGTGGGAGGGGATCTGATGGTATTACAGGGTGGGGGTCTTCCAGGAAACTGAGGCCACTGTGGGAGGGGATCCGATGGTATTACAGAGTAGGGGTCATCTGGGAAACTGAGGCAGCATGAAGACCTCCTCTGTTGAGGGCCACACCAAGTCAAGATGGCACCTGGCAGTTTGCTAGGAGGAATGGTTTGTGAGGCAATGCCACCGAGCCATTAAGATGGTGAGGATTCCTTATTGGCTGATTGCTATATCTAGATGATTCTAATTGAGTCAAGCTGTGTGTAATCAGTTAGGTATATATACCTCTGCTGTTCCGCAATAAAGCGGCTCTTGCTACCTTGAGTACCCACTCAGTTCCTGCTGAGCTCCCCCGCAATAAAGCAGTTCCCGCTTCAACCTTCAAGTTGCTTGTCACCTCCCAGTTATTTTGCCCAGCCGGACTGTGGCACTCCTCAAGCCCCAGTTCTTCTACTTAAGTCAGAACCATTTCTGACATGTCAGTCCAGGAGAGAGTGGGTCCTCTCAGAGAGGAAGAAGAGAGCCTGCTTCTCCTGCTCCCCACTTTCATTGGGGATTCCAGAGAAGTTTCCAGAGAGTTATACCAGCTCCATCCTTGACATTTGACTGACAGCAGGATGACATCAGACTTTTAAGTCCCCTTTGCCATGACAACTCTAGGTCACCTTGGCCCAAGTTAACCAGTTCTAATTGGATCTCTAACTATGCATTCTTACAGATTTTATGGTTAGGAGGAATAAGCCTTATCTCCTGAATTTCAGGATCTGAGGTGTGAAAAGAGTCACCAAAGGCTCCCCCTTCATTGTAGTTTGGGTTCCTTTTATGCACATTACTTCAAGTCTAAATTTCTCCTACAGATAATAGGTAGTGTGCTGAGGAATGTAATGTATCCTTTTCACCTAAGCCAGGAAGGGCTGCTGGTGAATTTCTTCTTGGAAAATAAACCATAAGGGGGTCAGCAGAGTGAGCCCATTTATGGAATTATTCCCTTAACTTTGTGTTCCCATCACTCACATCTGTCGGCCCCTATCAACAATGTGTGACATTTTCTTCACAAATAAATGTGAGAAATATAATTTTATAACAGCATTACACATTCTAGTTGAATTAAAATAGGATTTCATGTTAATTGCATGGTATGATTAATAAAAGAATCTTCTTCCTTAAAAATAAAAACAGAAGCACCTAATGGGTTGAAACTCATATAAACACTCAGTAACATCATTGGCAGTATATCCTAAAGCTGAGTGTGTGTCAACTCTGACCTACAAGGGCACCACTCCATGTACACCCCACAGAAACTCCTGCAAGTGTCATCAAATCATGTTGCAGATCCCACGTGTCAATGCAGATCATGATGCTGTAAACTGAAAGGCACTCATGTGTCGTATTGATTTGTTTCTCCTGCATAACCAAATGCCTATGCAACACCTGGTAAAGAAAATCAATGCATTGATCTACAGCTCTGGAGATTAAAGAATATGGTGTCAGCATCTGCTCAGCTCGGATGAGTCCCTCACAGCAGATGGAATCACAGTGGTGGGAGCACATGCAGAAGAGACCACAGGGCAGGACAGGGAGCAAGACCATGGAGACACCGGCACTTGCTGTAGGACCATCCATTAGTGTGTAAAATGATCTCCATACCCCAGGAGATCAGCATTTCTCCCTCCAAGGGTGACTGCTCCATTACCCAAGCCCCTTCTTCTTGCCTTCACTTTTCAAAGGCTCCACACCCAACACATCACACTGGGGCAAATCTTCCAACACATGGAACTTGGGGAAAAAAACAAAAAAATCATAACCAAAGCAAAGCACATGTGCATCAGGAGAGGAACACTGGGGTTAAGTGATATTCCTGCACTTAATTCTAACACCAACAGGGAAAAATATGTTCTTTAAACTCTTGGAATTTTCAAAGTCAATATACAAGAGTCCATATTGCACTTGTTTGTCTATATAAACTATGAAAGAGGTGAATGTGATCTACCTGTCAGATGTCACCTGTGAGTCACTCTTGGTGATACTTATGGAAGAGGAAAGACAAGGCATATTAGAGAATGAGGATGCTGTTTTCCACACAGGAGCTCCACACTGGGGAGTATGTTTAGTTTCTGTAAGGTAACTGAGGCATACCCATCTTGTACAGAAATTTTACCCATCTTTTACATGTATTTTAAAGATACATGTCAGTGACTTAAAAATCAGCTATAACCAAAATATATTAGTTTTCAATGTCATACATTCTCAAGTGGACAATAAATATATTACATAAATTTACATTCTTATCAATGTAAATTGATAAGATGAAATGCAGCATTATAAAAATTACACAGAAGAAATAGAAAAATTAAAACATCTTAAAATAGACCACTACTAGACCATTGATACCCATTGTGCAAGGGAAAATACTCTTTGAAAATGCTTGCATCGACATTATCATCAAGAGACATAGTTCAAACATAAACATAAGAATAGATAAATGAAAAACACATTCCACATGTTTAAACAAGTTAATCAGTCAAAAGAGTTGGAAAACATGAGTCAATTTTATGGTGAAGGATTTTGCCAACTTGTAGTTTTATATTTAAATCTAAAATTTATATTTGTTATATCTATTGATCCAGAAATATTGCTTGATGTCTGATAAACTTAATCCTAGTGATATGCATGAACATAAGCGTGCACACACAAACACATACACATAGAGTTATAATACACAAATAAATATTTATAAGTCACCATTCTTATGGTATATGACTTTGGATTACTGTTCTTACAATTTTGTGGGTAAGAACAAATAAACAACCTTTAGCAAATGAAACAAGATCATGTGATGAGAGAGAGGAGAAGCCAAGGCATTACGGATTTCAGAGATTACACTCCTGAGTTAATTAACACCTGACTTAAATGCAACTATCTCAAGGAAGCAAGATTGGTGAATGATATCTCAAGAAACCTGGTGCAGTCTGGCACATGTGGAGCATGATGTTGTGCTTTTAAAAATTCAAATGCCAGATTATCACCTGTCATTCAAATGCACATATTTCAGAATTTTCACTTAGAGCCAATTTAGAATCACAGAAAAACTGAGCAGAAGGTGATGTGATTTCCTAACTTCCTCCTTCACTATCAAACTCCTAGACCTAATGTTATTGTGCAAAAGCTTACAATTTACATATTCCTCGTGATATCAGAGGTTTTCCTATTCCTTACCCATGCAAGGCAGAGCCTGGGTGCACTGGAGTTCCTATGCATGAGCAAGAAGGGGCTGACAGCTGGGAAACACCCAGCAAATATTGTGGCTGTGTTCACCAGGAACAAGTTGGGATTGGACATAATACCCACATAAATCTGAAAGATGCATGAAAGTGTGTAAAATGAGACAAAGGTGCCCACCAGGAGGAGGATGGTTTTGGTGGCTCTGGACTCAGGGGAGGACCTGGAGGAACTGGTCTTTTGAAGGTACTGCATTCTCTGCTTGTGCCTGTACAGGATGAGCACCATGGAGCTGCTGGCCCAGAGCATGAGCCCCATGCACAGGGCATCAGGGAATGATACCAATGCTGCAAATAGTGATTGTATAGTTACGTTGTACTGAATGGTAGAACAGTATCCCAAATCTTTCAGGCTTGTGCTGTTTTTGTTGTTTCTGTTCCCAGTCGTGTACATAAGAACAACAATATTTAGAAGCAGGTACAGGAGCCAGCTCAGGTACACAGAAGAGTCAACATACTTGCAAATGGACATTTTAAGTTCTGCCCACCTGGAGTTCCTAGAACTAATCTTCATGGCCTGAAAGATGCTCAGGAGGCAGGTGCTGCCAATGGACACACCCCTGCCCACCCTGTGAAGATAAAAAAGCAGCTTGCATCCAACATCACTGAGGAAATATTTCAAACTAAAAGCTGCCACTGTCTGGGGAACTCCTCTACTCAGAAGGGTTAACAAGTTGGCCACAATCAAGTGCTGAAGAATCAAGTCTGTGTGTCTTACCCTGCACCCAGTGAAGTAAAGGCCCAGGTAATGGAGGAGAAGACAGGAATTGCCCAGAGCTCCAACCACAGTCTGTGCCAGGAAGAAGATGCCTATAGCCATATCACTGGCTGCCATCCTGCCAGTTCCCTGCTGTGCCATCCTGAGAGTCCTGCAGGGGAAGAGGAGGCCTGGGCTGCATGTGTCCTGTCAACCAAAACCCAGCATTGCCCACACTGCAGAGTTCCCACTGTGAACATATGCTTCATGTTTTTGTTTTTCTAGATTGGTCTAATAAGTTTTGTGTAAGTAGTTAAAAGCATGAGGCGTGGGTCAATCCCTGCTGTGCAGGTAGAACATGGTGACTTCTTCAGTCCTCACAATCATGAGGCAAGTGCTGAGATGACATTGAATAATTACAAGAATTCAGGCATGCAGAGGTTAGGTATTTGCCTAAATTCACACTGGCTCAGGGCAGAGAGCTCTTGGAACTTGTTCAGTGGTAACAGAGACAGTACAGTGGAACATCAGACCTCCCTGAAGCCATCAAGGGGGTTTGCAAACAACACAGTTCTAGATTTACTTTTTTTTTAACATTACAATTACCATCTAAGCTAGTGGCATGTATACATTTTTTGTTGTAACAAGTTCCCATTCTCTTGAAAAGATTCATTTTATCAGCCAGTCTATCTTATGAGGGAACATTTACACGTTCTCTTGAAGGCAGGTGAAGTGAGGGAACAAGATCACCGCAGGCACCTGACTGGTTATGTGCATGAGGCCACACTGGCTCCACTTCAGGACCACTCTGGGGGTTAGGAACCAAGTACAATGGCATCTACCACAGGACTGGCCCAAGAACCACAATCCACACCAAGAGCTTTAGCACATGTAACCAGATCACGTGATGAGAGAGAGGAGAAGCCAAGGCATTACGGATTTCAGAGGTGACACTCCTGAGTTAATTAACACCCGATTCAAGTGCAACTATTTCAAGGAAGCAAGATTGTTGAGTGATATCAGAAGAAACCTGGTGCAGTCTGGCACATGTGGAGCCTGATGTTGTGCTTTTAAAAATTCAAATACCAGATTATCACCTGTCGTTCAAATGCACATATTTCAGAATTTTCACTTAGAGCCAATTTAGAATCACAGAAAAACTGAGCAGAAGGTGATGCGATCTCCCATCTGAGCCCTGCACACTCGCTGCCTCCTTCACTATCAAACTCCTAGACCTGATGTTACGTATGCTGCAATCAGGGGGATATGATTAAACCAGTGAAAGCAAGAAGATATTATGTCTGAAAGGTGGTGTTGGAAACCCACAATATTTATGATCCATTTTCGATACATGTTTCTTATCACATTAAGAGGGAAACAGTGTCATGATAATCATAGACTGCTGATGACAGCAAGATTGGTACAGTCACCAAATCCACTAATGATATCAGCCCAGAGTGGATGAAAAATTCCTGCTCAAACAATCACTAGTCAGATGCATTTTCTACCCAGGATGAGGGAGGATTCCCGTCAATTCTTTCTACTCTGTACATCAGGCGTGGGGAGACTAAGGATCAGCTCCAGCAATCCTGAAGGTTTCAGGTAGAAACCTTCTTCTGGAGGCTGAGCAGCACACCGACTGAAGATTCATACACTTTAAAAGTCACACTTCATTTTCACATGGAAAATATGAATCTAACTTAATGTGATGCTCAGTGAATCACATTAAGTTAGATTAGGAGCCATGAGAGACTAGGAATATGGCTGGAACTCCATGCACCTTCACCATCTGATCTGCTCCCACAGAACTGATCTGCTTCCTGGGTGGCTCTGGCATTCTATTGGGATCCAACCAGAATGCCAGAAAGAGGCATTCTGGTTGGATGCCAATAGAATGCCTCTTTCTGACACAACCACTTACCCAGATTCTTGAAGGGGGTGTTCCCTCTCAGACTCTGCTGCAGGCTGACGTTGGATAATACACTGGATTCCTTATTTTACCAGGATGCAGAGCCGCTCTGACTAGGTGGACAGCTCCTGAGATATGAGTTCTTGACTCTGTGACCTCACCTCCCCTGGGACCTGCAATTATCACTGTGCCTGTGGCAGCAATGGGTGTGCAGGCTGGGGGAGCTGAGGACACTGCTGGAAACTTCCTCCCCCAGGTGACACTGATCAAAAACAATTACAAGTTCTCCCTAACTTATCTTAAGGGAATTCTGGAGTGTTTGGAGAGGACCTTATTTATCCCTGGTCCCTGGAGGGAGACAGGGTCTCCAAGGAAGTAGAAGACCCTGTGTCTTGTCAAGTGCAGAATGGGCAGTGAGCTGTGCACATCCCACTCTGTTCCTTGCTTCCCTGAGAGGTTTCTACTTCAAGGGTAGTAAATTACTATTCTTCATTTCCTTTAGTAGCACCATCAGTTACATCATTATCAGGGAGATGGAAAGAGACTAAATACCTGGGGAAAAAAATTTACCAGATACAACTTAAAAAAAATGTGATGGTCATAATTCACCTTGAAGTCATTGGACTCGTTGGCACAAATTCAAGTCAGTGAATTTGGACTCATTGGCACAACTCATTGCCAATCCATGCCAAAATTTTGTGGATAAATATATTCTACCAATACCAATCTCCATTATTGACAGTGGGCAGACCCAGCACATCAGTACAAGATACAGAATTCTAAATGAGTCCATAATCAACAGCAGCAGCAGGAACTGATTGCTGGACAGGACAAAGCTACCCCTTCTATTGTAAGGGTCCAGCGAAACATTGGAGTAAGAGACCACAAGAGACTGTCTTATGCAACAGCAGAAGGGTGGGTTTATTTGGGGACCAGCATGCTGGGGCCCGAGCTCTCTATAGCAAAGAGAGATAGAGCCCTGAGAACAGCTTGAGCAGAGCTTATATACTTTCCCTGGAGAGGGCAGCAAGAGAAGTTACATTTTGTAGTTTGGCAGTTGGGGACAGCTCATTCTGGGAACAAGATTAGCAGACAGTCCACAGTTAGGGACAGCACATTCTGGGAACAAGATTAGCAGACAATTCTTAAGATTTCAACAGTGTTTTGTTAAGCATATAGAGAAACGGAGTGACAAGTACCTATTTTATTAGCCTTTCATTCCCCACTTCTTCTTCTGGTTACTTTTAATCATAAAAAGTGATCATTGGGGGGTGTCACATTCCATGTCTGCTAGTGGGGTATATTGTTGTCTGATTACCATAAGTTTGATTTGTCCAATTTGGGCCTGGAGAAAGGAAACTACACGGTTGAGCAAACAGGGTCCTAATGTTAGCAAAAATATAAGAATTATTAGAGGACTGGCCAAGGCTGATAAAAGTGTAGTTAACCAGGGGGACTGTGAGAACCAAGACTCATACCACCCTTTTTGGGTCTCTCTCTCTCTTTGATGCTCTTCAAGGCGTCTTCTTAGTTTACTCATTGATTCTTTTACAACTCCAGTATGGTCGGCATAAAAACAACATTCTTCCCTTAATGCAGCACAAAGGTTCTCTTCTCTCATGAAGAGGAGGTCCAACCCTCTCCTGTTCTGTAAGACAACTTCAGAGAGAGAGGTTAAAGATTCCTGTAAAGCTGTGATGGAGGTTTCTAATATCTTTAAGTTTTGATCCATTGCTATTTCTAATTGGGTCATTTGTTGTGTCCCACGGACCAGGGTAGTAGTCCCTGTGCCCACCCCTGCAGCAATTTCCATTCCTAATAAGATGGCTAAAGTGAGGGATACAGGTTCTCGGCAAAACCGGGTTGTATGTTCCTCTATTTGATCTTCAAATGAATCTGCGTCATGATAGAGCACTCTGGGAAACATCTGCACCATTACACAATAATTTACAGAGTTGTTAAATATCTGGGCTGAAATGCAAAGAGTCAACCCTGTGTCACATGCCCACAAAGTTCCATTATCAGGAGTAAGGAAACCCTGTGTGATGCCAATATTTTTTGTCTGGATACATAAATGTTGTTTACTTTTAGGTGGAGACCCTATACATAAGCCTGCCCCAGTTACTTCTGGGAGGGTTAACTTAGGATTTTCACCCCAATTACAGGAGGAACTCTGCGCTTCTACTGCATAAGTCCCATCAATTGCTATCCCTTCATAGTAAGGAGGAGCAGAGGAGAGACAGAGCCAACAAGACTGAGTGAGATCTGATTGTGTGAAATTCAGCACAGCAAAGGTTCCTTCAATTAGCCTCCAGGAGAAGGGGTTGACTTCACTCTGAATTGGGGAAGTAAATGAAGGTGAAACTTGAGGAGTATGGGAAAGTGAAAGGTCCCTAGTAGGTTTAGGTTCGGGTGGTCTATGAGGCCCAATTTCTGGCTTGATGGGATTGGTTCCTATTGCCAAGAGAATTTCTTTTCTCTCCAACCTGATAGTGAACCAAAGGCCAAAATCATATCCTGTGGTGTAAAATCACATTCCATAGGTTTTTCCTGAAAGCCATGCCCAGACATTTTGGTTTCTTCCTTTGGAGGAGAAGGTTATATTTAGGGGGTTGCATAGGCTATTTGTGTTACATGGAGTAGGGTCAACTAGTCCAGAAGTTTCCGCTTGGGGGCTCCGTTTAAATGGGAGACATTGTTTGGGATTTAATTTGGTATTATTTCTTCCTACCCGAACCAGACTGTCAGGGGAGTCTGGGTTCCACTAGACAGCCCCTGTATGCTCACATCCCCATGACTTACAGAAGAAGTCGGCTTTTCCCCCACACAGCCGTGACTGTTTGCAGCTTCGATAGTCCTCCGGGCAAACATAGTAATCCAGGCTAGCCAACCTACATCTAGCTTGTATGTCCCTACATCCATAATGTTTGTTTCCATTATCTATGATATGGAGGGGATTTAATGGAATTTTAGTGGGATCTTTTTCATCAGGGATATCCCAGTAGGAAAGACCTATAGCCAGCTGACAAATATCCAGGTGGAGAGATGGCCACCAGGTCCCTAAGGGGGCTGTGTGCGAGACAGACCATACTTCCTGTCCAGTAGGATTTATGATCAGCCATCGCTGCTGAACGGGCTGATGAGGATTAGGACTACTTATGGTCAAGGGGAGGATCCATAGCCCTATCTACACGTCGAATACGCAATTTGAGAGGGTCTTTTCCAATTTCCAGCCAGAGTCTGGACAGGGAGCAGGCTTGAGATAAGAGGCATGGATCCAGGAAGTGATTCTGTCTACCTTTACTGCTGTAGGTGTTATAAGTAGCACCTGGTATGGTCCTTTCCAGCGGGGTTCTAGGGATGACACCTGATGTCGTCTTATGTAGATGAAGCCTCCTACTTGATATCGGTGTGGAGTTCCTTCATCCCCAGGTTGGTAGGCAGTGGCCAGCTGTTTCCACAGGTATCGCTGGGTTCTTTCAAGAGCTTTTAGTCTGTCAAGCAAGGGGATGTGAAAGGAATCGTTAGGTCTTAGAGTTGGGGTCAGGTCCCTTACTGGAGGAGGGGCACCATAGAGAATTTCATAGGGGGTAAGGTTACACAAAGAAACAGAGGGAGTATTTCTTGCATGAAACAGTGCATAAGGCAGGAGCATAGTCCAATCTTTTATGCCGGTCTCTAAGCTTAATTTCGTTAAGGTCTCTTTAATGGTTCTATTCATTCTTTCTACCTGTGCTGAGCTCTGGGGTCTATAAGCACAATGTAACTTCCAATTAATCCCCAGGGTCCTGGTTAACCCCTGACTTACCTGGGCCACGAACGCCAGTCCATTATCGAACCCTATTACCTTAGGCAGGCCATATCTTGGAAAAATATCTTCCAGGATCTTCTTGACCACCATTTGCGCCATTTCTTTTTTTGCGGGGAAGTCTTCAATCCATCCTGAAAATGTATCTACAAAGATTAGGAGATATTTAAGTCCATACCTTGCTGGCTTAATTTCA
This sequence comes from Ictidomys tridecemlineatus, assembly GCF_052094955.1. Lineage (NCBI taxonomy): Eukaryota > Metazoa > Chordata > Mammalia > Rodentia > Sciuridae > Ictidomys > Ictidomys tridecemlineatus. Next base: position 3,802,536 of record NC_135491.1, on the reverse strand, counting down.
GTAAAGTCCACTTCCCAGAATTGTCCTGGTCTAATTCCTTGAAGGCGCCTTCCTATAGGAAGCTTGGAGGGGTAAGCATTAACCAATTGACAGACCCGACAGGCTTTCGTTACTCGTTCAGCTATTTTCTTTCGCTGTGAGCCGGTTAGTGGAAAACTCTGTTCTTGATCTTTTAGGAATGCCTGCAGTTTCTTTGAACCAAGGTGAGTGAGTTGATGTACATTCTTAACGTAGTGTAGGGCTTTCTGAAATTGCAAGTTGGGTTCAGTGTTGTCAAGGAGTTCAGTGTCAGTGTCCTCAGATGTTAAGTTGACGGGGTGCTCCGATGTAGTTAAATCTCTTGACTCATATTTAACCGTATGGAAAGTGTTAACATGGTTACTCTGTTTAGAGCTGCCAATTTAGCCTCTTTATCTGCCCTCCTGTTCCCTACCACTACGGGATCGTTTCCTTTCTGGTGTCCTGGACAGTGCACTATAGCTAGTTCTTTAGGGCTTTGTATTACTGAGAGGAGGTGGAGGATCTCATCTTTGTTCTTTATTTCTTTTCCCGCCAAGGTTAATAGTCCCCTTTGCTGGTAGATAACCCCATGTATATGAGCGGTAGCGAAGGCATAGTGGCTATCTGTGTATATGGTGGCCTTTTTGCCTGCTGCTAGCTCTAATGCCTTCGTGAGGGCGATCAGCTCTGCCTTTTGAGCCAATGTTCCCTCCGGGAGGCTAGAGGACCAGATGACTTTAGTTCTGCTAACAATTGCTGCCCTAGCCCACCGCTTACCGTCCTGGAGAAAGCTGCTGCCATCAGTGAACCATATGACCTCAGAGTGGGGCAGTGGCTGATCCTTTAAATCCCGTAGTATATTGGTTTCTTCTGCCAGTATATGTTGACAGTCATGAGTGATGGGTTCTGATGATTGTTCAGGTAGTAGTGTAGCCAGGTTAAGCGGGGCGGGGGGTCCCAATATTATTCTGTCCTTGTCAAGCAACAGGCTCTGATAGTGTGTTATTCTAGAGTTTGATAGCCATCTGTCTGGTGGCTGGCAGATGATGCTCTCTAGGGCATGGGGGGCTATAACGGTTAGCTTCTGCCCCAGCGTTAACTTATCAGCATCTTTGATTAGTAGGGCTGCCGCTGCTATAGCTTTTAGGCAATGAGGCCATCCACTAGCCACTGGATCCAGCTTTTTAGATAAGTAGGCTATAGGCCTTTTCCAAGGTCCTAAAGTTTGAGTAAGCACTCCTCGTGCTATTCCTTTCTTTTCCTCAATGTAGAGAGTAAAGGGTTTTTCTACATCTGGGAGTGCTAAGGCTGGAGCAGATAGCAGCGCTCTTTTGATGTTATCAAAAGCTTGTTGGTGTTCAGGGTTCCATTGGAATTGGGCATTTCCCTTTAACAACAGGTATAAAGGAGCAGCTAAGGTTGCAAACCCAGGTATCCATAACCTGCAAAAGCCAGCAGTCCCAAGAAACTCTCTGAGTTGCCTCTTATTAGATGGGGGTGGTATCTGCACAACAGTTTGTTTTCTGGGCTCAGTGAGCCATCGTTTACCGCCCCTAAGGGAATAGCCCAGGAAGATTACTTCTTGCTGGCAAATTTGGGCCTTTTTGACAGAAGCTCTATACCCGAGTTGAGCAAGCTCAGATAGTAGTGCTTGGGTCCCAGACTCACAGTTTTCCCTGGTGTCTGCTGCCAGTAGCAGGTCATCCACATATTGGAGTAGGGTGACTTCAGGGTGCATGGTTCTGAAGTTATTGAGATCTCTGTGGAGGGCTTCATCAAAAATAGTGGGGGAGTTCTTGAACCCCTGTGGAAGTCTGGTCCAAGTTAGTTGACCAGATGTTCCGGTTTCTGGGTCTACCCACTCGAAAGCAAACAGCAATTGACTATCTTTATGCAGAGGCAAGCAAAAGAAAGCATCTTTTAAGTCTAGGACAGTATACCGTTTTCACTCGGGGTTAAGGGTGCTAAGCAGATTGTACAGATTAGGTACTGTGGGGTGAATGTCCTGCACTCTGTTGTTGATTTCTATTAGGTCTTGAACGGGGCAATAGTCCCCGGTTCCTGGCTTTTTTACTGTTAGCAGGGGAGTGTTCCAGGCCGATTGACAGGGCCTTAGGACCCCTAAGGCCAGATATTTCTGAATATGGGGCCTTATCCCATCTTTAGCTTCTTTGCTCAGAGGGTATTGTTTAATATTAATTGGGGAGGCTGAGGTTTTTAACTCCACCATTATTGGAGGTTGTTTTGTGGCTAGGCCTAACCCAGCAGTTTCTGCCCAGGTATCTGGGTAATCTGTTATCCATTTCTGGGATAGCTTGCCTGTTTGATCAGTCTTTTGCTTCTTTCATCCTCCCTTTGCTCCCTTTCTTTCTCCCTCCATTGTTCCTTCTCTTCCTCAGTTTCTCTCTTATAATATACCTTCTCAGTTCTCTGACCAAATCTCTCAAAGTCATATCTTGTAATCCATCTAAGTGTTGTAACTTTCTTTTAATATCCAGGGCAGCTTGCCCAATAAAGGCCATCGTGACAGATGCCTTTTGATCCTCTGCCTGAGGATCAAAAGGAGTATATCTCCTATATGCCTCCATAATTCTCTCCAGAAACATAGAGAGTGATTCATTAGGCCCCTGAATAATCTCTCTTACCTTGGTCAAATTAGTTGGCCGTCTAGCGGCTGCTCGGAGACCCGCTATTAGAGCCCGGCGGTAAGTGGACAGATGCTCCCTACCTTCAAAGGTGTTGGGGTCCCAGTTAGGTCGGTTCAAGGGGAAGTGAGCTTTGATTATGTTGGGAAGTTGTGTCAGTCGCCCATCTGGTCCAAGGATATTTTTTCTTGCTTCCAGGAGGATTCTCTCTCGTTCTTCTGTCGTGAAGAGAGTGCCTAAGAGTTGTTGGCAGTCATCCCAAGTAGGCTGGTGTGAAAACATCAATGACTTGATCAGACCTGTGAGCCGGGTGGGGTCCTCGGAAAAAGGGGGATTGTTATTTTTCCAGTTATATAGATCTGAAGAGGAGAAAGGCCAATACTGGTAGACTTGCATTTCTCCACCATGGCCATCCTCTATCATTGACCCATGAGGACGGAGGGGAAGTATCATGGGGGCTTCAGGGTTTTTAATCATTCGCTGCCGGTGAGTTCCTTTAGCCGGGCCAGCTTCCTCCAGGGGAGGAGGGGCTATGTGTGCCATGGGGGAGTTATCTGGAGGGCACTGAGCTGGCTTAACCTCCTCCAGTGGTGGAGAAGCTGAGTCAGCAGCAGGGGAATCACTTAGAGGGTGTTGGGGGTTGGGGAACAGAGGCAGGGGATAAGAAAAGAGAGGAGAGTCCAACAGAGTCAAATCTTGAGACTCAGGGAGAACAAAGGGTGGAGGAGGAGGAAGAGCAGAGGGTTTGAGAGACAGAATCGTGGGGGAAGGAGTAGGAGCAGGGGTAGGGACAAGCAAAAGCTTCACTCATGGAGGAGGAGATTCACAGAGGTCCTGCCAAGTTAAGATATATGGCTGTTGATCTGGGTGGCTATGTGGTCCCAGCTGAAAGACAAAGACAATATCTCTGACTTTTCAAATTAGTGGGGAGTAGAAAGATCCTTCTGGAGGCCATCCAATTCCAAAGGCGGGCCATTCTGAGGCACAGAGAGTCTGATAGGTCTGGTGTTTTACTGAAAAAGAAAGATTCTGAGCCCTTAAGTGGACTTCAGTCCAGTGAATGACTCTGTCCCATAATGAAAGTTACTTGAACAAAGACAGGGACAATACAAACGTGACACAAACACAGACACACAGTAAACAGTAAACGTGTAACACAAGTTTAGAGGCAAAGATTAAAAACAGACAGTGAATTCAACTTGAGAGAAAGAATTGCCAGCAAGACCAGACGGGTTGGCAGCAGAATACAGATGAGGCCACCTCCATTCCTCCCAGATGGGGGCACCTCCGTCCCCCCCCAGAGTCTTTCAAAGCGTCCCTTGAAAAACCGTGGCCTGTGGCTTCTTGACATGTCTGTCACCACCGCCAGGGGGAGTTTACACTCTCCACTAGCAACCACATTCTGCCAACCCAAACCGAAAAACCAGAAACTCTAAGAGCTTTCGCTCTTCTCTGAGCCAAAAAACAGAAGCTGAGCGATCGCAAAGGAAAAACAAGGAGGAGAAGAAGGAGGAGGAGAAGAAGAAGATAAGGCGCCTTACTTACCCCCCTAAAGGAGTCTTGTTGAGGTCTCCCTGTCCGGCAATGCGCAGTTCCCGGCCAATGCACCAAATGTAAGGGCCCGGCGAAATGTCGGAGTAAGAGACCACAAGAGCTGGTCTCCAAATAAACCCACCCTTCTGCTTTTGCATAAGACAGTCTCTTGCGGTCTCTGACTCCAACGTTTCGCCGGACTCTTACACTATAACCACAAGATCTGCCACTGCTACTCAGTAATTCAAGGGCCTCAAGAAGAAAAGGAGCTCCACTGCCTTTTTCTGTAATCCCTCTCAACCTCCTAGGTCCACGTTTATAGTAAATCGTCTTAATAACTGCTGTGATAAGTACCACGGAGGTCAAGACCAACGGAGGTCAAGACCAACTGGAGCATTCTGGATGGCGACACTACCTAGGTGTCTGAGATGGAACTGCTAAGCTAGGGAATGACAGAGGACAAGGGGAAGGAGGGCATGGGGACAAGCTGGGATGCTGTGGAAAGACAGGGCAAAACAGAGAAGGTGGGGGGAGCAAATCTCCTTAAATACCCAGAAACAGCTAATGATTATGGTGGAGTTTGGGCACACAGCGGGCAAAGAGGTAGGGACACTAAGGACAAGTTCCTATCAGACAATAGAGTCATGGGTACATGGTGACACAGGAATGAATGGGTATCTGGAGACTGGGAGCGAGTGTGAACAAAGGTGAGGGTCACTGCTTGGTGAAAGTCATAGAAGATTCATGTCTCGGAGGCATCAATGTATACCTGTGGTGGAAAATTGTGACTTTACATGGGGTGGGGTGTCCTGAGTGTATGTATTGATCCAAAGGAGACCTAGAGTGTCAGAAAAGGAGGGTAAGGCTGGAGAGAGCTAATGGGCCTTCATGGTGACAAATTAGAGACAGGGCAATGAGGAAGCTGGTGGAGATACTGGGCAGAGAGAGCAAAGGAGGTCAGGACTCCCCAGATAGCAAGAGAAACAGGAAAATCCAGAGAAAGACGCCTGCTCCTAGATTCCAAAACTTTCTTGGAGGCCACAGTTTTAACAACATGGCAGAGCTGGAGGACATGCAAAGACACCAGTGGAAACACAGTGAATTAAAACACACATCCCTACAAGAAGTAAGACAAAGCGGTGTCACCAAGGAGAAAAGTGGAGGAGGATGGGATTGATCTAGGGTTTGAATTGGAAGTGGAGGATGGTGAGAGTTGCACCTTGGACATTGGTTTGTGTAGGAAACAGAGGTTATGAAGAGGGACCAAGATATTAGAATCGGGAATGGATAAAAGACAATAGAAAGGAGGACTCTGGTGATGGGTCTTTTTGAGGTAATGGCGGGTAGAAGGGCTGTCCTGAGGCCCCTGGGACAGGAATCACAGAAGAGTGAATGTAAGTCACAGGATGCAGGGATATATGGGGCTGATGTGGGTCTCAAATGGATTCATTGATGAGGGAGGTTGGTGGAGTTTCAGCCTTGGCTCCAGCTCACAGGGTGGAGAACTGAGCCCATCTTTGTGATCTGGGGAAAATGCTTACAGATTCCCTCCCACCTGCCCTGCTTCTTTAAAGTATGACTGAGAAACAAAGGTGTGTGCATTGAATGTGTACCAAGGCAGACCTGATATGTGCATATATTGTATATATTGCACACTGATTGACACAATTCATTAACATATTGACACAGCTCATTAACATATCTATGATGTCACATAGTTATCTCAGTATGTGTGTGTGCTGAGGACACTTGAGATGCCATAAAAATGTGAAGAACACAACACTGTCTCACTAATGCGGTCTCTACGCTGGGCAGTGGGTCCCAGAGTTCATTCATGTGGTAATGGAACTTTGTGCACTTTGACCAACCCCACATGTCCCTCACTACCTTCCTCTTCGTAACCCTCTTTCCACTCTGTTTCTGAGGCATTGACTACTGTAGATTCCACATCTGGGTGAGACACAGGGCTTCTCTTTGATTTATGTCACCTCCTGCTCTGCCCTCCAGGTTCACTCCTGTCCTCACGGTGGCAGTAGTTCCCGACCTAGGAGGCCCCATCATGCTCCCTTACATGAAGAGACCCCATGCACACAGGCCTGGTGGACACCTGGGCTGCTGGCATGTCCTGCCCACTGTGGACAGTGCAGCTCTCTCTTTGAGGCACTGGATTCTTTCCCTTTCGACACTCACCCAGAAGGGAGATGGCTTCACTTTCAATTTTCAGAGGGAGCCTCTCACTGCTTTCCATGGTGGCTCTGCCAGTTCCCGTGGTCTCCTACAGGGCACCGGGTCCTCTGTACTCCATATAGTTCCTAGTGTTCCTTTAATTTTCTGTGCAAAACAATGTTTTAATAATTCTCCAAATTATTGAGTGCTGTTGGATAAGATGGAACCATTTGCTTCTATGATACTTAAGAAATATGACATGATTTTCTGGCGGATCCTCTAATGCTGTTAATTTTAATTGTGAGAGAGTGTTATAAGCGTCTCTCTTCTAGTGATAATGTTCTGATTAGACTTCCTATGAGTGCTGGGGTCATATTCATTAAGTAATTTTTACTAAAATATTTCATATCATCATTTCCAAATTAATTTGCATTCAATTTCACAAGTGAGTTCAGGATTTTGTAATGTAAATTGTGACATTATGTTTTTCCTTTTCCTTTTACCTCATTAAACATCCTTCTCAAATGATTTCTCCCTGCTTATTCACTTATTTATTTTGATTTGTTTTCTTGTTTTTTATAATAATGAGCCTCAAATATCAGAATATTAATAATTAATAATATTGGACATAGAAGAACTCAGGGATTTCTGAAGTCCAGTAAGATGAACAAACACTTGGCCCCAGGGTCACACCTTAATATTTCCTGAATCTTCCATGTAAGACCCTGTCAGCCTGCAGGGATCAGGGAAAAGCAAAAAATTCCTCAACACTCACTCTAAAGTTACTAACAAGGAACTCATAATTGCCTTATTAATTAGCAAGTGTGGAGAAAGTTTTTCAGCCTTGTCCTGGGCTCCCCAGGCCTGCACTGTCATTGCCTCTCCAGGTGAAGTGATAATTGCAGCCCTGAGGGGAAGTGAGGTCACAGGAGCACAGACCTTTATCTCAGGGCCCAGCTGCCTCCCTCCCTCCATGCTGGCTGTCAGGACCTCATACTGAGCCCCGCACCCTGCACACAAGAAGCACAGTGAGTGTTCTCTGTTTCTGACATAGAGGCAGAATGGGTAAGAAAATAAGTCTGAGGAAATGCTCATTTCTGAAAAAGGATTTGGTGTAAAAATAGATCCAGTGCCCATGTAGTCAAGGGAGAGAAACAATTGTTTTGTTATGAACTGAGTTAGTAAAAGCAGTTGTGTCCCTGGCCTGATGCCAGATAGTGATGACTCCAAATAGAATGTAATAAAGTCCTCACTGAGGGTGACTATGGTTAATAATCCCAGTTGTTGATACTGAAACCTGGTTGTGGAGGTGCTGAAGCATTGTGGTAATTAAAGCATCCTGCTGTCCACATTACATGAATCATAGAATAAGTCATCAGTATCATTGTAGCTGAGTTTATAATGCCTTCATCCCTACAATAAAGATAAGGATAAAACTATTAAAATCATCTCATCCTAAGCAGAAACCCAGAACAGCATCCATTTTTGATGCACTCAATGGAGATAGAAATTGTATCCCCACTGAATCACCTATGGCGTGATGCTTGTGGAGAGAATTTCTCCCCTGATGATCTTGGGAACGCACCAGGTAAGGGAAGTAACTTTATGAGTATTGGACAAGGTTGTCAGGACCAAAGATGTTGTGTTGCTTCCTCTGGTTTGTTAATATTCTCATCTTAATCCCAAACTCATTCCTTTGTGTTTCAGCTCATATAACACACAGTAATTCCTACTCTCCAGTTGTATTTAAATGTATTTTTATTCATCTTTCAAAAAATTGCTTTATTATCAGTAGTTTCACAGGTGTTGGTAAATATCTTCTTTTAGCTTAAAATTGCTAAGGACTTAATTTCTAACCTACATTATATTATCATATATTAGTGTTTTATGTGTCATGGTTTGGGGACACAGCAATATCATTCAAAAATTGTTTTATACATCTCACCATATTTATGTTCTTATAATAACAAAAATAATCATTTTTTGCTTTTATTAGTACATTAATATTATTCAGTATAATAGTGGACTCATTTTGACATATTCATATATGCATGAAATTTATTTTGCTCCATATCAGTCCCCAGTACTTCTTCTTTCTCTCCCCTCCTCCCTCTCTTTATTCTACTTTCCTTACTTTACTGGTTTTCCTTCTATTTATTGATTTCCATTGGCTCTTTATAGGTATGCAGAAAGATGGAAATCACTGTGGCATATTTATACATGGGCATAGAATGATATTGTAAAATTCACTTAATATTTCCTCCCTTTTTCCCCTTTACATTGCACTAGCTTCCACCTATGAGAGAACCATTCAACACTTGATTTTCTGAGTGTCTTATTTCACTGAGCATGATGCTCTCCAGTTCCACCCACTAACTGACAATCGCCATAATTTCATTTTTATGATTGAGTAGAACTTCATTTTGGATATAGGCCACACATTCTCAATACATTCATCTCCTGATGGACACCTGGTCTGATCCATAACCTGGCTATGAAGAATAGCAAGCAGTACACTAAATATTGATGTGCCTGCAGCACTCTAGTATGGTCAGTTTTGTTCTTTTGGATAAATACCAAGGAGTGGGATAGCTGGGTCATATGGTGGTTCCATTTCTAATCTTTTGAGAAATCTTTATGCAGCTTTCCAAAGTGGTTGTACTAATTTAGTCACACTAACAATGAGTGAACCTTCTTCCCCACATCCTTGACAGCACTCAATTATCAGACGACTGTAACTCTGTGACTTTCTCTCTGTGTCTTCTATTCTATTTCACTGGTATTCGTGTCTTTTTGATGCCAATAATCTCTTCTTGTTCTACTATAGCTCTGTAATATAATTTGAGGTACAGTATTGTGACTCCTCTAGCATTGCTCCCTGACTCAGGATTGCTTTGGCTATTCTGGGTCTTATATTTTTCCAAATGAATTTTAGAACTGTGTTTCTAGTTCTGTGAAGAAAGTCAGTTGGTATTGTGTTTGGGATTGCAAGGAATCTGCATAATGCCTTTAGAAACAGCCATTTTGACAAAATTAATTCTGCCTATCCAAGAATATTGAGAGTCCTTTTCATCTTCTAAGGCCTTTTTAGATTTCTTTCTTCAGGGTTTTGTATCTTTGATTATACAGATCCTTCACCTCCTTGGTTGAATTCATTCCCAATTATTTTTTCCTGAGGTTATTGTGAATGGGATTGTTTTCCTGATTTCTTTCCCAGCAGATTCACTCCTGGAATACAGGAAAGCTATTGATTTCTGAACATTGCACTTATATTCTGCTACTTTGCTGAGTTTGTTTATCAACTCTAAAAATCCTCTGCTGGAATTTCGGATTTCTAAAAAAGATGTAGGATCATGTCATCACCAAACAGATAACTTGACTTCTTCATTTCCTATTTGTATTTCTTTAATTTCCTTCTCTTGAAATAATTCCAGAGTTTCAAGAATTACATTGAATAGGAGTGGTGATAATGGACATCCTTGTCTTGTTCCTGATTTTAGAGGACATGTTTTCAGTTTTCCTCCATACAAAGTGATGCTGGCTTTTACTTTGTCATATTGTCAACTTAACTTTATTAAATTGAATCAAGATGCTTCTACCCCTAGTTTCTCCAGTGTTTTTAACTTGAATGCGTGCTGGATTTTATCAAAGGTTCTTATCTGCTCCTCTTAAGATGACCATGTGATTATTGTCCTTAATTTTCTTTTATGTGGGGAATTACATTTATTGATTTGCATACGTAAATCAAATTTGAATCTCTGGGATAAAATGCATTTGTTCATGGTATATTATCTTCTTCATGAGTTTTTGAAGGCAATTTGCTAACACTTTATTAAGTATTTTTACATCTATTTTCATTAAGGATATTGGTCTACAGATTTCTTTCCTTGGTGTTTCTTTGTATCTTATTGTTACCAACATTATGAAGGCTTAAAAGAATATAAAGTCCCCTTCTTTTATACTTCGTGGAATAATTTGAGGAAGTCTGGAGTTAGTTGGTCTTTAATAGTATAGTAGAACTCAGCTGAGAATCTATCTGGTCATGGGCCTTTAATTATTGAAAATATTTTAATAGCTGATTCAATTTCCTTACTTGATATTGGTATGTTTAGGTTTTCTGTCTTCCTGATTCATTTTAAGCAAGTCATATATGTCCAGAAATTTGACAATGTTGTGGATATTTTTTAGTTTAATAGAGTATAACAGCTGGATGAAGTAGTGCATACCCTTAACACTAGTGACTCAGAGACTGAGTCAGGAGAATTGCAAGTTCAAGGTCAGCTCCAGCAATTTAGCAAGGCCCTAAGCAACTTACTCATACTCTGACTCAAAATAAAAAGGCCTGGAAAGGGTTGGGAATTCAATGATATAGTGCCACTCTGTTATATCCCGAGAGAGAGAGAGAGAGAGAGAGAGAGAGAGAGAGAGAGAGATACATAGACAGAGAATATATCCTCAAACTAGTATCTAGTCATCCTCTGGATTCCAGAAGTATGGTAGTGATGTTTTCTTTTTCATCTCTAATTTTGTTGATTTGGATTTTCTCTCATTCTTTTGGTTAGATGGCTAAAGGTTTATAAATCTTGTTTATATTTTCAAACAATCATCTCCTTTGTTCTATTGGTCCTTTGTATTTTTTAAATTTTATTATTATTATTGTACCAGAGATCGAATCATGAGGTGCTTAACCACTGAGCCACATCCCCAGCCTCACTGAGTTGCTGATGCTGGCTTCTGCCTCCCAAGCCTTCTGCCTCAGCCTCCCAAGCCCCAGGGATTATCGGCATGCACCACTATGCCTGGCTGTATTGCTTTTTTTAAATCTCCATTTCATTAATTTTGGCTCTAATCTTTATCATTTTATGTCTTCTACTGATTTCTTCATGAGCACCTCAATATTTAGCATTACATTATTTGTTTAGGATCTTTCTGGTATTTTTTAGTATAAGCATTCAGTGCTATGAACTTACTTCTTAGAATTGACTTCACACTTTCCCAGGGATTTTGATATGTCATATCTCTGTTTTCATTTATTCTTAAAATTTCTTGATTTCTTCTCTCATTTTTTGTGTGCTCCATCCCTCTTTCAGAAATATATTTTTCAACCTCCACATATTTGTTTGCTTTCTATGTATCAAGCTGTTGTTCCGGTTTCATTGCACTCTGATCTGGATTCACAGGATAACATCAAATTCTTTTGTTTTGCCAAGACTTCCATTGCGACCTAGAATATGGTCTATTGAAGAAAAATTGTCCTAGAGTGATCTGTATTGAGACCCTTTCATAGTTGTGGTGTCCACAGCCTGTTTCAGCTATAACAATGTATGTCCATAGGCAGGACCTAGGGGCCCACCCCTAGCTGTTTCTACTTGGGGCCTGGTCATTAGTTTGGGTTTTTGACTCTTCTATTCTTTGTATTAAGGGATAGCTGAAGATTGAGGGTCATTCCTTTGTGTTTTGAACAAAGTGTGCCGTCTTTTGACTGAATTTAGTTCAGCAGCAGAGTTTCTATCCTGTGAACCTGTAGCATCCCTATAGTTTCCAGCACTTCACAGAATAGGAGGAAACAAACAATAAGCAACAACCTAGGTGAACAATATACAGCATTAAACTAAATACTTGGTTTCCTACTATGCACCTACAATGTGAATTGTGACAAAAAACAGAAATGGTAAGGGCAGTGATTGTTTCCAGAAAAAAAAAAACAAGTATCCATTAACTGTATCTGGCATTAAAGCAAACAAGAGGTGTCAAGAATGGCATCCACAGCAGAAATAATTGCAAAAGCATTAATGATGGGGTCAGGAGTTATATAAACCAATTAGTGCTAAAAGATGGTAAGAACAGAGTCAACTAAAAGAAAAGAATGTGTGATAAAAAGGTAGAAATGAGTTTATAATTTTAAAAATTTAATGGAGAGGGAAGAGGATGTGGCTCAAGCGGTAGCGTGCTCGCCTGGTGTGCGTGCGGCCCAGATTCGATCCTCAGCACCACATACCAACAAAGATGTTGTGTCCGCCGAGAACTAAGAAAAAATAAATAAATGTTAAAATTCTCTCTCTCTTCTCTCTCTCTCTCTTTCACTCTCTCTTAAAAAAATTAATGGAGAGAATACAGAAGAGATGCAGCATGTGATGATTATAAGGAAGGAGAAGAAAAAACAGACATAAAAAGTAAAGGGAGAATGAAAGAGAGAACGATAGAATTTGTCACCAGAAGAAAAGGGAGAAAGAGAAACAATAGAAAACAAAATCAAAAATACTATTCAAAAACCCCAACCCTCAAGACAGAAAGCAGAAAATGTTAAAATGCTAAAAATTAGGAAAGAAAAACCATATGCGTGTGTATCCATGAAACAATAAGCACAGCAAAACACACACCAAAAAGGAAGATAATTAATGAAAAAATAAGGAATCATTTCTATTGAAGTGCTCAACACAGACCTCTTATTCAAAATGACTATCAAATATCAGTTTATGCTGCAAATATTGAATCATGCTTTCTGTCCACTGATCTCACTTTCCATTGCTTCCTCCAGGTTATCATCAACTGATTTTTAAAGTTGACTTTCTTATTAAAATCTGGGAACTTCCCCTATTCCTTGGTACATCTTGATGTTTTTTAATCCAACCCATGTACACAGTAAAAGTTATCCCTGGTGTAAAAAATATATTTTGAGACAAGTGTTGCAATGTTTCCTAGGCTGAGTTTTAATCCTTGGCTCAAACCACACTTCTGCCTCAGCCGCTTGATTAGCTGGTACCTACAGATATATACCACTGTGCTTCACTACAAAAATTTTCATGAGTCATTTTTTTGATCATAGCAAGGAGTTGCTATCATTCAAAGGAAAATGTGCTAAATGAGAGGATGGACTCCAGAGATGTGGCCATGGGACTGATGTTCTTATCACAGACTGCTGTTGGAATTCTGGGAAATTTCTCTCTGCTTTTTTATCATTCAGTCCATTTCTGCAATGAGCACAATTTAAGGTCCACAGATTTGATTCTCAGGCACTTGATCATAGCAAATTCCTTGGTCATTCTCTCTAAAGGAATCCCTCAGGCAATGACAATGCTTGGGCTGAAACATTACTTCAATGACCTAGGATGCAAACTTCTTTTGTATATTCAGAGACTGAGCAGGAGTATGTCCATTGCCATCACCTGCCTCTTGAGTGTCTTCCAGAACATCACCATTAGCCCTGTGAACTCCTGTTGGAAGGATCTCAAAAGAAAAGTTCCAAAGTACATTGGCTTCTCCATTTCCCTCTGCTGGATCCTGTACCTGGTGGTGAATTCCATTTTTCCTCTCTATGTGTTTAGCAAATGGAATAGCAAAAATGTGACAGAGAAAAGAGATTATGTTTACTGCTCTATTGCAGGGCATGACAAAATCACAGACTCATTATACACCACACTGTTTGTATTTCCTGAAGTTGTCTTTTCCGTGCTCATGATCTGGTCCAGTGGCTCTATGGTTCTCCTTCTGTACAGGCACAAGCAGAGGGTTCAGCACATTCACAGCGTCAAAGTTTCCCCCAGATCCTGCCCTGAGTCCAGAGCCACCCAGAGAATCCTTGTCCTGGTGGGCACCTTTGTGACTTTCCACACTCTTTCCTCCTTGTTAAATGTTTGTGTTATAATGGTCTTTAATCCCAGTTGGTGGTTGGTGAACACTAATGCACTGCTCTCCATGTGTTTTCCCACTGTGAGCCCCTTTCTTCTCATGAGCTGTGAGACCATTCTATCCAGGCACTGCTTCTAAAGAGCAAATATTCTTAAATTTGATCATAATTATATGAGTCATATGTTTTTAACAATGTGCAATTGTGAAGTCATTCTTCATGCTCAAAACACCAATAGAAAAACTTATAGGAGAGTCACCTGTGTTTCTATTGTAAACTCCAAAGGGCATTGGGGTTCTCGGCTGGCTGAATGCAAGATTTTCATGGCCATGGTGATGGGAAATAAAGTTGGTTTTCCTCATGTTGATACACAGCATCCTGTAGACAGTAGGCTGAATTTATACAGCTGAAGGCCAAATGAGTGAGCAGCTTCACCTCCAAAGTCAGTTTAATCACAATGCCTGAACAAGTTAGTTACTCCTGAAAATGTCTGCTGGAGACATACAGTGGAGAAATGAGTGGTGGGTATTGCAGTATAATAATTCTCCATAATTATCTTATATGTTCCTATCTTATGGAGAGCTTTTCTTGAAAGGTGAAACCAGATCCAGAAAGTACCTAAAATATATGCAAATTAATAGGATTTGTTTCCAAAATTGTGCCGTTAGTGTGATTAGCAAATGAAGATGAAATAAAGGGAGGCCCAGAAAAGAGTAGTTAGATGGTGGTGGCCCTGCAGGTTGGAATCTGGTGCACTGCAAAGTGGAGCATTTTCATGCAGGCATCCTGCCTTATGCAGTGTAATGGACTCCAAGATCCCTGATGCATTTCTGAATCCATGCATACTATTGCATATTATGGTAGTTTGGAGGCCCCAACTAAAACCAATGTGGTTCTACATCTAGAGCAGCCAAGTAGGTGTAAGAGAGACTCCTGTCATTAATCCTATCTCCAATCTCCATCTCCATCTCTAAGGCTGCCCTGAAAGCAACCACTATTCAACAATAGCCTACTGAAAATCAACACGGCAGCAGAGCCTGGAGGAATGTGACATGCCTCTGAAAGATTCTAGAAAGCACATCCACAGAGAACTTTTACTCCTTCACTTGTCTGATAAACTCATTTCTCATAATTTTTCTCCATTTGACCTGCCTCAGAATTTGATCACTGTGCACACACTCCAACTCTTGGGGCACATGTCAGCAATAACCAGCAGCAATTGTTTGATAGTGGAGCATTTAGAAGAGGGAGACTGTCTGGCTGTGTGACAGATGAGAGTGACAGAGGACACAGGGAAATGGGATGACAGAGTTAATATGGTGGAGTGGAGACCCTGGGGGGCGGGTTCACAAAGTGCTGGGGAAGAGCAGAAGGTGGAGAGTGAGAAGACAGGAGGATACCACATGTTGCTCAGGGGCTCAAGTCAGTGCTGGGCTTAGGTCACAAAGACAGCATGTGTGTGAGCAAGTTAAGGATATTGGGTTCTGGAGGGGAGGAGGATGGTAACAGAGGGTAAAATGACAATGTGTGGTTCAAAGGCAAAAGGGGATCGAGGTTCCAGGGAAACATGATGAAGTATGCTGTGGGGAAGGAACACATGAGAGGAGCAGACAGAGCTGGGTGGGCAATAGACAAGGGCACCTACAGGGGGTAAATAAAGGAAGTGGAGCCGGGGGGCACGATAGACATGGGGAGGGGGGAAGTGTAGGGAGCCTGAAGGAGGAGGGAATCTTGAGCATGAGTGGGCAAACACACCCAGGACCAAAGGGCAGGGCCATGAGGTTATGGTGAGTGGGTCAAGGTCACACATTTCATGGAGGAGCTGGGGTGCCTGAAAGTCGAGCGCCGTGGCTTTCCCCCTCACATGTTGTGCATTCCCAGCAAACACCAGAGCCTGTTTAAATGCTGCATGTGGACAGGCTGTCCTGGTGGGACATAAAGATCAGACAAGGCCACTCTCTATGGCATTCACAGGCCTGTAGGTAAGCACAAATGCACACACACACACACACAAGGTACTGAGACACACAATGAATATAAATGTGTGATTATGTGTTAGTGAAACATGACGGTTGTATCGGTGTCTGCATTGTGAGTATTTGTCTGTTACAGTATGGGAATGACTGTATGGATATGATTCAGTATGCCTGAGTATGGGTGTGTATACTGGGTAATGAAATTATGCACATGGTGTTGACACTAGGCCTACCAGATGATTCAAAAAGAATCAATGCTTAAATATTCACCCAGACTGGAGCAATTAAGAGAAAGAAGCTCACTAAATGGTGCCTTTCAGAAAAGTAGAAGACATAAAAATCCATCCATCCATGTAGAAATGCATACAATATGAAAAAGCAAGGGAACAAGCCCCCTTCAATTAGCCCATGACAATGAAAAAAACGATCCTATTTACATCACATTGGAGGAAATATCAGAGAATTTAGAAAGCTCCTTCTTGGAAAAAAAAAAAGAAGGAACTAAGAAATAAAATATCCAAATGAAAGGTTATTTCAGTAAAGAGAGAGAGGTTCTAAAAAAGAACCAAATTAAAGACTGAATAAATCAAAGTTAAAATTTCATAGAAAGCATCACCAATGTATTATATCAAAAAGCAGAAAGTTTTGGGGGGCCAAAAGATAAAATGTATAATCTAGAAAATTTTTAAAAAGTTACTAAAACATCATAACCAGAAAAATTCAAGAAATAAGAGATAATATCAAGAGACAAATCTAAAAATCATTGGCATAGATGAAGACTCCAAGATACTTATGCTAACACACAACAAGGGAAGGTAGGGGAAGAATAGAAATTCAGTGGATTAGATAAAGGAAAAGGCAGAGAAGGGGTGGGAGATAGGAATAGGAAAGACAGTAGAAAGAATCTGACATAACAGCTATGTTCATGTATGAGACTCCACATCATGTACAACCACAAGAATGGGATCCTAATTAGAATAATTTATACTCCACCTATGCACAATGTGTAAAAATACATTCTACAGTCATGGATATCTAAAAAGAACAATTTTTTTTAATTGCATAACATTTTGAAAGAAATAGTATGAGAATTTTCCAAATCCTATAAGTGAGACACAAATCTACATACAAGAGGCATTTAAAATCCAAATAGATAATATCCAAGAAAAGTCCTCTCCATAGCACATCATAGTTAAAATTCCCAATATAGATAACATTGATAGATTTTTTGGAAGCATCATGATAAAAATGGCAGATCACATTTAGAAATAAGCTAATTAACACTTTTATGGATTTATTAGCCCAAACCTTAAAAGCCAAAAGGGTTTGAAAAATACATAGGGAGCCCTGAAAGATAACAGGTGTCAAAATTTCTACATCAAATCAAAATTGTAGTTCAGAATTGGTGATGAAATAAAAATTTCTCATGATAAGCAGAAACTAAAATAATTCATAACCACTAAACCAAGTACCAAATATGCTTAATGAAATATTTCACAAAGAACAAATGATGTCAGCAAACATGAACAAGGAAAACCAGAAACCATTCAATGATTGGAGAATAAATAATACATGCATAAACGAATAATGAGTCACAGAAGCAATCAGAAATAAAAATGACAGGAAATAAAAATCATGTCCCTGTAAGAACATGAAATGTAAATGGCGTAAATGCTTGAGTTAAAAACATAGCCTGGCAGTTTGGATTTTAAAATTCTCCAACCAGAGCCAATGCTGCCGCAGAGGTCACTGCCGAGCCTGGAGGTCTTTTCTCTGGGTGCTGCTGCCCTGGCAGCTGCAGCCACCTGCTGCTGCCTCCTCAGTCAGCTTCCCCCAACCCAGCTGTCATAGACACTGCTACTGCCCCCAGAGGTTGCCTAGGAGATGCTGCCCCCACAGCCTCAATTGCAGCCTCCACTGCAGCTGCCACTGTTTCACTACAGCTGCTGCTGACTTGCTGCCTGCTGACACCAACTCCCACCACTACCGCTGCTACCACCACCCAGAGGTCTGCTGTAAGAGTCCTGTGTTTGGGATTGGGGTCTCTGATAGCCTCATGATTGTGGCATGCTTGGCAGCTAGGGAATCTTCTGTGCAAAGGCACAGAATGCCTGGCTCTTAGGAAAGCTTCTGTACAAAGACAAGGAATGCCTAGCTGCTGTAGCAATGTCCTGCATAAGGAGGCTCTGTGACAGAGTTTTATCATCCTCGACCTTGATCTCATGCAACACAGCTCCTGGAAATAAAGAAACTCTCTTGTTAGACAACCACAATGTTTTACCAAGTTCCTCTGGGCCTGAACTTGTCCACATAACAGTAACTTTTTAAACAATGGACTTTCTCGAGCACTGCACAAAGGTCCTAACATTGCATATTGTAACTGTAGAATGTGACTGCAGAATAGTCAACCTTACTGACACAATAAACAGTAATGTAGCTGTGGTACTAATGACCTAATGTAACCTATTGGTATAAATAAACATGGACTCTTGGACAAGCAGCCATTTTTTTCCTGCCTCTACATCTTGTCTCTGTGCCCATTTTTTATTTTACTTACAGTCTGCTGCCAGGGAGACTCCAGGTTTGGTTGCACATGGCCACACTCATCGTGGGACACAGACCAGGGCTTGGAGGACCAGGGTACCAGCAGGTTTGCCCCTACAACCACCTCTGTCTGGGGACACTAACTGGAACTTGCAGGTCTAGTGTGGAGATGCTGGGGGTGCTGGTGGCCCCCATCTTCCTGATGCTTCTCAGGGTCACTCCTTTGCATGAGCATATCCCTGGTAGTCTCTGCAAGTTGGAGCAGCATTGACATCTTGGGACTGCAGTGTGACCAAGCCTGAAGTAGCTGAAGTCCAGATTAGTGGTATAGTGACCAGGTCTGGGAGGGCAGATCTGAGCCTGATGATCCCATGAGATGTTAGACACAAGGCTAAGAAACTTTTGAATGCTGATGGAGATGGTTCAGCTTTCCATTGATTTATTTTATTTATTTTTTATATTTTCAAAGTTGTAGATGGACAGAATGCCTTTATTTTATTTATTTTTATGTGGTGCTAACGATCAAACCCATTGCCTCATGCATGCTAGGCAAGTGCTATGCCACTGAGCTTACATCCCAGACCCAAGACTTATTTTACCTTTTTTTATTTGCTAACATCTCTACCATATTTTAATAAGGATATAGAGGAATGTTTTTTATGAATGGTGTTTTGCAGCTTTGTTGTATTCTTACATCTTTAATTTTTTTCTAAATTTATATGCATCTTCTCACTTGTCTGTTTTCTTGGATTTTCTTTCTACCTTTTCTCCAAGTAACAGCCAATCTCTGCCATATCATCTTTTTCCATTCATCTATTGAAGGACAGACACCAAAGTTGTTTCCATAGTTTACCTATCATAAATTAAGCTGCTATAAACATTGAAATGGCTGCATCACTATAGGATGCTGATTTTAAATCCTTTTGGTATAAACTGAGGAGTGGGATAGCTGGGTCAAATGGTGCTTCCATTCTGAGTTTTCTGAGGAATCTCCATACTGCTTTTTATAATGGTTTTACCAATTAGCAGTCCCACCAGCAATTATGAATGTACCTTTTCCCCACATACTCACAAAATTTATTGTTGCCTATATTTTTTATTAGTTGTTCAAAACATTACATAGCTCTTGATATATCATATTTCATACATTTGATTCAAGTGGGTTATGAACTCCCATTTTTCCCCTGTATACAGATTGCAGAATCACATCAGTTACACATCCACGTTTTTACATATTGCCATACTAGTGTCTGTTGTATTCTGCTGCCTTTTCTATCCTCTACTATCTTCCCTCCCCTCCCCTCCCATCTTCTCTCTCTACCCCATCTATTGTACTTCATTTCTCGCCCTTGTTTTTCCCCCTTTCCCTTCACCTCCTTGTGTATGTAATTTTGTATAACGATGAGGGTCTCCTTCCATTTCCTTGCAATTTCCCTTCTCTCTCCCTTTCCCTCCCACCTCTCATCCCTGTTGAATGTTAATCTTCTTCTCATGCTCTTCCTCCCTGCTCTGTTCTTAGTTGCTCTTCTTATATCAAAGATGACATTTGGCATTTGTTTTTTAGGGATTGGCTAGCTTCGCTTAGCATAATCTGCTCTAGTGCCATCCATTTCCCTGCAAATGCCATGATTTTGTTATTTTTTAGTGCTAAGTAGTACTCCATTGTGTATAAATGCCACAGTTTTTTATCCATTCATCTATTGAAGGGCATCTGGGTTGGTTCCACAGTCTAGCTATTATGAATTGTGCTGCTATGAACATCGATGTAGCAGCATCCCTATACTATGCTCTTTTAAGGTCTTTAGGAAATAGTCCAAGAAGGGAAATAGCTGGGTCAAATGGTGGTTCCATTCCCAGGTTTCCAAGGAATCTCCATACTGCTTTCCAAATTGGCCGCACCAATTTGCAGTCCCACTAGCAATGTACAAGTGTACCCTTTTCCCCACATCCTCGCCAGCACTTCTTGTTATTTGACTTCATAATGGCTGCCAATCTTACTGGAGTGAGATGGTATCTTAGGGTGGTTTTGATTTGCATGTCTCTGACTGCTAGAGATGGTGAGCATTTTTTCATGTACTTGTTGATTGATTGTATGTCCTCCTCTGAGAAGTGTCTATTCAGGTCCTTGGCCCATTTGTTGATTGGGTTATTTGTTATCTTATTCTTTAATTTTTTGAGTTCTTTGAATAATCTGGATATTAGGGCTCTATCTGAAGTGTGAAGAGTAAAAATTTGTTCCCAGGATGTAGGCTCCCTATTTACCTCTCTTATTGTTTCTCTTGCTGAGAAAAAACTTTTTAGTTTGAGTAAGTCCCATTTGTTGATTCTTGTTATTAACTCTTGTGCTATGGGTGTCCTATTAAGGAATTTGGAGCCTGACCCCACAATATGTAAATCGAAGCCAACTTTTTCTTCTATCAGATGCAGAGTCTCTGATTTGATATCAAGCTCCTTGATCCATTTTGAGTTAACTTTTGTGCATGGCGAGAGAAAGGGATTCAGTTTCATTTTGTTGCATATGGATTTCCAGTATTCCCAGCACCATTTGTTGAAGATGTTATCCTTCCTCCATTGCATGCTTTTAGCCCCTTTATCAAATATGAGAAAGTTGTAATTTTGTGGATTGGTCTCTGTGTCCTCTATTCTGTACCATTGGTTCACCTGCCTGTTTTGGTACCAGTACCATGCTGTTTTTGTTACTGTTGCTCTGTAGTATAGTTTGAAATCTGGTATTGCTATACTACCTGATTCACACTTCCTGCTTAGAATTTCTTTTGCTACTCTGGGTCTTTTTTTTTCATATGAATTTCATGATTGCTTTATCTATTTCTACAAGAAATGCTGTTGGGATTTTGATTGGCATTGCATTAAACCTATAGAGAACTTTGGGTAATATCGCCATTTTGTTGATGTTAGTTCTGCCTATCCATGAACAGGGTATGTTTTTCCATCTTCTAAGATCTTCTTCTATTTCTCTCTTTAGGGCTCTGTAGTTTTCATTGTATAAATCTTTCACCTCTTTTGTTAGGTTGATTCCCAAGTATTTTTTTTTTTGAGGATATTGTGAATGGGGTGGTTGTCCTCATTTCCATTTCAGAAGATTTGTCACTGATACACAGGAATGCCTTTGATTTATGTGTGTTGATTTTATATCCTGCCACTTTGCTGAATTCATTTATTAGCTCTAGTAGTTTCTTTGTAGACCTTTTTGGGTCTTCTAGGTGTAGAATCTTGTCATCCACAAATAGTGATAATTTAAGTTCTTCTTCTCCTATTTTTATGCCTTTAATTTCTTTTGTCTGTCTAATTGATCTGGCCAGTATTTCGAGAACTAAATTGAATAGAAGTGGTGAGAGAGGGCATCCCTGTCTTATTCCAGATTTTAGAGGGAATGCCTTCAGTTTTTCTCCATTTAGAATGATGCTAGCCTGAGGCTTAGCATAGATAGCTTTTACAATGTTGAGGTAAGTTCCTGTTATCCCTAGTTTTTCTAGTGTTTTGAACATAAAGGGATGCTTTTTCTGCATCTATCGAGATGATCATGTGGTTCTTATCTTTAAGTCTATTGATGTGGTGAATAACATTTATTGATTTCCATATATTGAACCAGCCTTGCATCCCAGGGATGAATCCTACTTGATCATGGTGCACAATTTTTTTGATATGCTTTTGTATCCAATTCACCGGAATTTTATTGAGGATTTTTGCATCTAGGTTCATTAGAGATATTGGTCTGTAGTTTTCTTTCTTTGAGGTGTTTTTGTCTGGTTTTGGGATCAGGGTGATGTTGGCCTCATAGAATGAATTTGGAAGAGCTCCTTCTTTTTCTATTTCCTGAAATAACTTGAAAAGTATTGGTATTAATTCTTATTTGAAGGTTTTGTAAAACTCTGCTGTATACCCATCCAGTCCAGGGATTTTCTTGGTTAGTAGTCTTTTGATGTCTTCTTCTATTTCCTCCTTTGTTTTTGGTCTGTTTAAATTGTGTGCATCTTCCTGACTCAATCTGGGCAAATCATATGACTAAAGAAATTAATCAATATCTTCACTATCTTCTATTTTATTGGAGTATAAGGTTTCAAAATAATTTCTAATTGTCTTCTGTATTTCTGTAGTGTCTGTTGTGATACTGCCTTTTTCATCCCGTATGTTAGTAATTTGAGTTCTCTCTCTTCTTCTCTTCATTAGCATGGCTAAGGGTCTGTCGATCTTATTTATTTTTTCAAAGAACCAAAACTTTTAGTTTTATCAATTTTTTCAATGGTTTCTTTTGTTTCAATTTTGTTGATTTCTGCTCTGATTTTAATTATTTCTTGCCTTCTGCTACATTTGCTGTTGTTTTGCTCTTCCTTTTCTAGGGTTTTTAGATGAAGTGTGAGCTCATTTATTTGTAGTTGTTTTTATGTTTTGAGGAATGAACTCCAGGCAATGAATTTCCCTCATAAAACTGCTTTCATTGTGTCCCATAGATTCCGATATGTTGTGTCTTTATCTCTAAGAATTTTTTTATTTTCTCCTTTATGTCTTCTGTAACCCATTGATCATTCAGTGACATATTGTTCATTTTCCAGGTGATGCAGGATTTTTCCTTCCTTCATTTATCATTGATTTCCAGTTTCATTCCATTATGATCAGATAAGATATATGGTATTATCTCCACACCTTTATATTTACGAAGGGTTGCCCTATGGCATAATATATGGTCTATCTTTGAGAAGGATCCATGTGCTGCTGAGAAGAATGTATATCCAGTGGATGATGGTTGATATATTCTATATATGTCAGTTAAGTCTAGGTTATTGATTGTATTATTGAGTTCTATAGTTTCTTTATTCAACTTTTGTCTGGAGGATCTGTCCAATGGTGAGAGTGGTGTGTTGAAGTCACCCATAATAATTGTGTTGTGGTCTATTTGATTCTTGAACTTGAGAGAATTTGTTTTATGAACATTGCAGCACCATTATTTGGTAAATACATATTGATAATTGTTATGTCTTGTTGGTGAATGGTTCCTTTTAACAGTATATAGTGTCCTTCTTTATCCCTTTTGATTAACTTAGGTTTGAAGTTGATTTTATTCGATATGAGTATGGCCACTCCTGCTTGCTTCTGAGGATCATATGAGTGGTATAATTTTTCCCAACCTTTCACCTTCAGCCTGTGTATGTCTTTTCCTATCATATGAGTCTCCTGAAGGCAGCATATTGTTGGATCTGCTTTTTTAATCCAGATTATGAGCCTATGTCGCTTGATTGGTGAGTTTAAGCCATTAACATTTAGGGTTACTATTGATATATGGTTTGTACTTCCAGTCATGTTTATTTATTTATTTATTTATTTTGGCTTGTTTTTACTCTTTGGTTATTTTCCCCCCTTTACTGAATTACCTCCCACTGTTAGTTTTGGGTGCTGTTTTTCATTTCCTCTTCTTGTAGTGTTTTGCTCAAAATGCTTTGCAGTGCTGGTTTTCTGGCTGCAAATTCATTTAACTTTTGTTTATCGTGAAATATTTTAATTTCATTGTCAAACCTGAAGCTTAGTTTTGCTATATATAGTATTCTTGGTTGGAATCCATTATTTTTCAGCATATAAAATATGTTGTTCCAGGATCAGCTGCTAACCTAATTGGTTTACCCCTGAATGTAATCTGACTCCTTTCTCTTGTAGCTTTTAATATTCTCTCCTTGTTCTGTATGTTGGATATCATCATAATAATGTGTCTTGGAGTTGGTCTATTACGGTTTTGTATATTTGGGGTCCTATAGGCTTCCAGGATTTGGCAATCCATTCCATCTTTCATAGCTGGAAAGTTTTCTAAGATTATTTCATTCAACAAATTGTTCATTCCTTTGGTTTGGACCTCTATACCTTCTTCTAGCCGAATGACTCTTAAGTGTTTTTTTTTTTTTTATGACATCCCATATTTCTTGGATGTTTTGCTCATGGTTTTTTACCAGCCTTTCTGTGTTGACTATTTTTTTTTTCAAGTTCATAAACTTTGTCTTCATTATCTGATGTTCTGACTTCTATTTGATCTACTCTATTTGTAATATTCTCATTTGAGTTTTTGATTTAGTTTATGGTTTCCTGCATTTCTCGGATTACTGTTTGATTTTTTTTAAACCTCTATCTCCAGGTAGAGATCATTTTTTGCTACTTTAATCTGCGTATGTAATTCATTTTCAAAGTATTCTTTCATTGTTTGGACTTGCTGTCTAATGACTTCTTTAAGATTCCATTCCATCTGAGTCAGATATGCCTTGATTCTTTCTCTGTCCACTTTTCTGATGCCTCTAGGTTCTCCTGTAAATTTAAGTTGTCCTGCATTGTTTGTAATCCTTTTTTCCCTTCTTTTTTCATGGTATTCACATTACTTTCTAACTCTGTTTAACTGCTGTGTTTCTGTTTTCTCCTATAAATTTGTTTTGGTTTTGTATATCTCTGTGGTCTCTCCTTTGTGGTGGGAGACTCTGCCTAGAGATGTTGGGCTTTATTGTAATTTAAAGCTGATTCATTCAATGCATAAAAGGCTTACAGATTCTGTATGCATTTAGTGCTCTGTTGTTTGGTCTTAAGACTTTATGTTTAGGTTGGGTGCTGTGATGGTTTGAAGGTTAGTATGTCTTGGCTACTTTGGAAGATTGCTCTATTGAAGGGGGATATTAACAGGCGAATGGATCAGGGTATTTGGTAACAGCTAGGTATTTAGGAGCCCTATAGACAGCCTTGAAACAATCACCTATTTGCATTAAGAAAATTACACGTAATGAAAGACGTAATGCTTGGGATGAAAGTTAGGGGTAAGGGGAAGGAAGGAGTCCTTAAAGAGAAAGAGGGAGAGAAAGATAGGTAGAATAAGGAGAATGGAAAGAACATTAAAAATTGAAAAGGGAAAAGAAAGAAAGAACAAAAAAAAAGATAAATGAAATCTTAGAGTTCTATTTTCTTCTCTTCCAGTAGGCGAAGCTGTGCCCTCCAAGCCGAGCTTCTGCCCTCTATGGGCAGGCAGCAATCCCTGTAAGGGGATCCTCTTCCTCTACTGGTCATCTCTCTAATCTTGTTAGTTCAGAGCCGTTTCTCTTCTCCTGCTCCTCCCCCCTTCCTCCTGCCAGCCAGCCAGACCCTGCTCACCAGATGCGACCTCCAAGGATCTGATTACACTTGCAGCCCCACAGCATGCCCTATTTCCCAAATGACTGAGCACTCTCTCTCTCATTCATCCAAACCCTAGGGCTGTGGAGCGGTATCAGGGAACCGACAGTTTAATTTGTCCATACCCCTTTGGTTGCCACGCCCCCAGGAACTGGCGGCTAAGGCCTTGGGTGTCACCGCTGGTGGGGGAGTTGGGGATCGGGAGTCCCCTGTGCTTCCCTCGGCCCCTACAGTCACGCCCACGGAGCTCTGGGGCGAGATTTTTGAGGTTTGCCAGCTGTATGTATCTGGTGGGGGTGGGAGTCACATACCTGCTAAAGTCGATTCAGCTGGGAAGGAATCCCATCAGCCAAACTCTGGTGACGTCAGCTCTCTGCTACGGCAGGCCCCAGACTCCTTGCCAGAGTGTCCGATGGGAGGGGTGGGTCTGGCCTGTCTCTGGTCCTTCCCAGTCTCGGTTGGTTTCAGTTCTGGTTCACTGTTTCATGAAGGCTTTGTTAGCAACCTCTTCATAGAGTCTCTACGCCACGCCGTGCTGAACTGCCTCCTACTGTGCTGGTTGCCAGGCAGCGGCAGCGGGCCTGGACCACCGCATCGTGTGGCAGAGATTCACCCATCTGGGGCAAACTGTCACCTCCAATAATCCCAAAATTCCCCAGCAGGTCTCACTTCAGCAGAATTTTGCTAGGAGTTTCTCAGCAGGTAGAATCTGAACATTCTAATGCGTCTCTCTGTCCACGTGGTTGAGGAGGTACTGAAAGCGCTGCCTCCCCGCCCACCGCCATGTTGAGTCTCTGCCTATATTCTTGATGACTGCTATTCTGTCTGGAGTGAGAGTAAATCTTAGAGCAGTTTTGATTTGCATTTCTCTAATTGCTGGAGATGTTGAACATTTTTTCATATATTTATTGATTGAATGTATTTCTTCTTGTGAAGTGTGTGTTCAGTTTCTTAGCCCATTTATTGATTGAGTTATTTGGGGGTTTTTTTGGTGTTAAGTTTTTGAAGTTCTTTATATATTCTAGAAATTAATGCTTTATAGGAGACGCATGTGGTAAAGATTTTCTCCCAATCTGTAGACTCTCTCCTTGAATTATTGTTTCCTTTGCTGAGAATAAGCTTTTTAGTTTGGATCCATTCCATTTATTGATTCATGATTTTACTACTTTTGCTTTAAGGGTCTTGTTAAAGAATTCAGATCCTAGGCTGACATGGTGAAGATTTGAATCTACTTTTTCTTCTATTAGGTGCAGGGTCTCTGTTCTCATGCCTAAGTCTTTGATCCACTTTGAGTTGCTTTTTGTGCAGAGTGAGAGAGAGAGAGAGGTTGGTTTAATTTCATTTTGCTACATACTAATTTCCAGTTTTGCCAGCACCATTTGTTGAATAGGCTATCTTTCCTCCATTGAATGTTTTGGCACTTTTGTCTAGTATGAGATAACTGCATTTATGTGGGTTTGTCTCTGTCTTCTGTACCTTTGGTCTACATGTCTGTGCCAATACCATGCCCTTTTTGTCATTATACCTATATAGTATAGTTTAAGGTCTAATATTGTGATGCCTCCTGCTTCACTTTTCTTGCTAAGGATTGCTTTGACTATTCTGGGTCTCTTATTTTTTCCCAAATAATTATGATTGCTTTTTCTATTTCTATGAAGAATTTCATTGGGACTTTAATAGAAATTGCATTAAATCTGTATAATGCTTTTAGTAGTATGGACATTTTGACAATATTAATTCTGCCTATCCATGGGCATGGGGAATCATTCCATATTCTAAGGTTTTCTTCAATTTTTTTTCTTTCATGTTCTATAGTTTTTATTGTAGCTATCTTTCACCTCTTTTGTTAGATTTTATTAGACTTATTTTATTAGACCTCCTCCTTCAGTTTGGGTAGGTCTTTTGTCTCTAACAAAGGTAACAAAATCCCAGATTTTTTTAGGCTTTTGTGATGGGGTAGTTTTTCTCATTTTTCTTTAGTGGATTCATCGCTGATATATAGGAATGCATTTGATTTGTGGGTGTTGATTTTATATCCTTCTACTTTGCTGAATTCATTTACTAGTTATATAGATTTTTTGGATCTTCTAGGTAGAGAATCATGTCATCAGCAAATAGTGATAGTCTGAATTCTTCTTTACCTATTTGTATCCCTTTAATTTCTTCCTTCTGTCTAATTGCTCTGGCTAGGGTTAAGGATGATGTTGAATAGAAGTGGTGAAAGAGGACAGCCTTCTCTTGTTCCAGTTCTTAGAGGAAATGCTTTCAATTTTTCTCCATTTAGAATGATGCTGGCCTTGGGCTTAACATAGCTTTTATAATGTTGAGTATGTTCCTACTATCCCTACTTTTTCTAGTGTTTTGAACATGAAGGGGTGCTGTATTTTGTCAAATGCTTTTTCTGCATCTATTGAGATGATCATCTGGTTCTTGTTTTTAAGTCTACTAATATGATTAATTATGTTTATTGATTTCCATATGTTGAACCAACTCTGCATCCCTGAGATGAACCCCACTCAATCATGGTGCACTATCTTCTTCATATGTTTTTTATGCTATTTGCTAGAATTTTATTGAGAATTTTTACATCTAAGTTCATCAAAAATATTGGTCTGAAGTTTTCTTTCCTTGATATGTCTTTGTCTTCTTTTGATATCAGGGTGATCTTAGCCTCATAGAATGAGTTTAGAAGGGTTACCTCCTTTTCTACTTCATGGAATACTTTGAGGAGTATTGGTGTCAATTTTTATTTGAAAGTCTTGAAAAACTCAACTGAGAATCCATCAGGTCCTGGGATTTCCTTGGTTGATAGGCTTTTGATTGTGTTTTCTATTTCTATTTCATTACTTGAAATTGATCTGTTTAAATAATGTATGACCTCCTCATTCAGTTTGGGTAAGTCTTTTGTCTCTACAAATTTATCAATGTCTTTGACATTTTCTATTTTATTGAAGTATAAATTTTCAAAATACTTTCTAATTATCTTCTGTATTTCAAACATGTCCATTGTGATATTTCCTTCTTCATCTCATAATTTAGTAATTTGAGTTTTCTTCCTTTTTCTCTTCATTAGCATGTCTAGAGGTTTATTTTATTTATTTTTTCAAAGAATCAATTTTTTTTGTTTTGTCAATATTTTTGTTTCTTTTGTTTCAATTTCACCGATTTCAGCTGTGGTTAACTATTTCCTGTCTTCTACTGCTTTTGGTGTTGATTTGTTCTTTTTCTAGGACTTTTAGATGTAATGTTAGGTCAGTTAGTTTTTGACTTTTTATTCTTTTAATGAATGTATTCAATGAATAAGCTTTCCTGTTAGTACTGCCTTCATAGTGTCCCAGAGATTTGGATATGTTATACCAGTTCTAATTCACCTCTAAGAATTTTTTTATTTCATCCTTGATTTCTTTTACTATCCATTCATCATTGAATAGTATATTATTTACTCTCCATTTGTTAGAGTAGCTTCTATCTTTAATTTTATCATTGGTTTCTAATTTCATTCTATTGTGATCTGATGGAATGCAGAGCATTATTTCTGTGTTTTTTTTTTTAATTTACTGAGTTGTTTTGTGGCATAAGATATGGTCTATTTTTGAGAAGAAGTCATGTGCTGCTGAGAAGAGAGCATATTCCCTGATGGATGAATAGTAATGCAGACTTTTTGGGGCAAGCTCAGCCAGACTTCCAGAAGAAATCACTAAAGTTAGAGGAGTTCACAGGGAGAAATGCCACAGAGCTGCTAGAAGTAGCAAACAAAATTCTTGTTAATCATGACCAAATAGCTGGCCCCAACAAGATCTGCACCCCCAGCAGGACCACCCCATCAGTCAAGGGGTCCCACAAAGCAAAAAGGAACCCCCTTGGTCACTATCAACATGCATATTGCAAAGAAAGGGTCACTAGAAAAATGAATGCCCTAGGCTCCCTGAGAAACGGTTGGCTCACAAGGCTGATATCAACCTGAGACACCCAGCACCAACTTCATTGGCCTAGCAGGGAGAAAAATCCAACTAAGGGGGACTGAGCTTTCTCCAATTAGGCCTCTGAGAGCCTATGATCAGAATTAGAGTAGGGGGTCAACAAATGAACTTCATGGTAGACAAAGACAATGAACATTCCATAGTCACCCAACAAGTAGTCCCCTTCTCAGGGAAGGAAACACAATCATTGGGGCCACAGGTGCCCAGACCCATAGGCCCCTTGTGGTCCCCAGCAATATCAGTTAGGAGGCTATGAAATGTTTGAATTGTTTTACCTACCAGACTGCGCATCCCCTTGACGGAAAGAGATCTGCTTGCCAAAATGGGGGCCCAAATTTCCTTCTCTGCCAATGGACCTGCCCAGCTTTAATTAGCAGAACTACTCTTGCTATGAGTAGAAAAGAAAAATGGTGCCTATACTGCTCCGTTCCCAAGGAGAAGATCATTCTTACTGAATTAGATGTTAAATACTCACTATTATGAGCTAAAGGGAACCCCCCTATCTAGCCAAACATCATGCTCCCATTATTGATTTTAAACAGGAGGCTCAGCCTGTGAAATTATGACAGAACTCCATTCCCAAGGGGCCCAAGTGGGAATCCAGGATCATTAGACATACTGCTTCAACACAGACTTTTAATAAAATGTCAGTTACCCTGGAATACTCCACTGTTGCCTTTAAAGAAACCAGGGACCCATGAATACCATCCAGCAGGACTTAAGAGTCATAAATGAGGCAAGAGTCACAATACACGTAGCAGTACCTAATCCAAACACCTTGATTGAGCTAATCCCCTCCACTTCTGAATGGTTTACTTGCCTGGACTTAAAAGATGCCTTTTTCTGCCTCTAGGTGGCACCTGTCAGCCAATAGATGTTTGAGTTCAAATGGGAAAATCCACACACCAGGACAGAACAGTTCAGTCAGCCAGACAGAACAGTTCACTCAGCCAAGACTCCCCCAAGGGTTCAAAAACTCCCCTCACTCTTCAGTGGAGCCTCAGCTGCTGACTTAGCAGTGTTCCCAAGACAAGAAATAAACTGGGTCTTGTTACAATGTGTTGATGACCTTCTGCTAGCCAGCTAAACACAGGCTCAGTGCCTACAAGGAACAAAGGCAAAATGATAGCAAAGACAAAGGCACAGATCTATTAGAGATAGGTTAAACACTTAGGTTTTAACATCATGCAGAAATGGTGAACGGTGGGAACTGAGAGAAAACATGCAGTCTGTGCCCTCCCTACCCCCACCTCAAATTGAAAAGTCCGAGAATTCCTAGGAACAGCAGGGTTCTGCAGAATATCTATCCCTGGATTCTCAGACTTGGCTAGACCCAGGTCTGAGACCTTTAAAGGAGAGAAAAAGCCCCCCCCATGAGTAGGAACCAAGCCAGGAGGTGGTCTTTCAGATAATCAAGGCCAAACTCTCTGAGGCTCCAGCCCTGAGACTTTCTGATGTAAACACCTCAACCTCTTTTTTCATGAAAAGAATGGAATGGCCTCAGGAGTACTAATCCAAGAATTTGGACCTTGGTGGAGTCTGTTGTCATATTTATCTAAAGAAGTTGACTCAGGGGAGGAGGAGTTTGGGATGTTGGATATAACACCATATTCCCATCCTTTCTCTAGAAGGGACGGAGCCCTGCAGTCACAGGACACTCTCTCCATGGGCTCTGTCTGGATGTGGTGTTAACACAAATGGAGAAACAATGAAATTAAATCAGCCTGGATTGGGGCACTCTCTTCCCTTGTCTTTTCATGTTGCTCATGTGTCTTCCTTTCCAGACCTGTGGGTCTGGGGTGTCACTGTTTTTGCCTTATAGGTTTGTAGTGCTCTTGTAGGGTTCTAAGATCCCTCCTTTGTGGGGAAGGACAATTTTAACAGATCCCAATATCAACAGTATAACACCTATGCACAATTTGTTGTATTAAGACGTTTACAGTTTAGTCTCAATGTACAGAGATGTTGGATTCAAATATTATCTAAAATGTAATCACTAGTTTTGGAAAAAGATCTAGTTTCTGACGGTGGACAATGAACTGAGGGTGGGGCGAGGGACAATATGCTGAGGAGGAACGATGTGAGAAAACAGACTTAATACATCTTAGGAAATGTGAAAGAGAAATCTAATGAAGAGGGTCAGTAGCAGGAGAATAGACAGGAAGTAATTTAGGGTAGACAAGTTCGTGGGAAGACACTAGAGTACATATGTATTTAGAAAAATACAGGATGTTAAAATAGTAAGATTTGGAGGGGGAAAGAAAAATGAGATAAACCTGAAGTTTATCTCAGCCACAGTGAAACAGTGAAACTTCAATTTTTGCTCATAAAAATATCACCTCCAAGTGAATTTACAAAGCAAATAATTAAGAAAACATGAATAGTTTCAGAAAAGACAAATTCAGTGTTCTAAAAATAAGAAAATATTTTATACAAAACACACATTATGGGTAAAATGAGAAATTATATTTTATTAAAATTAAGGTTTAATTTCTTCAAAAGACACGTGATTGTATACAAAGAGAGACACACAGAGACGGACATAAATACATAGTATATTGGATAAAGACAGAGATGCAGAAATGAGCAAAAAATAAACATATAAAAATAGTGTGCTAGATCTGGAGATCATATTTTCTTCTTTTACAGAAACTTGGTTTTTGTTGTCTTTTTTTAATTGTAGTCCATATTTTAACAGATGAGGGTCAACCTGATCTGTGAACAAAAGGTCTTTTCAGGTCTCATTTGGGACGGCGCCTTGCTCTGTGCCTGTATAATGATGTTCTAAATTCCATGGTATATGCGAATTCTCCACAGTGTCCTAGATCTTAAATGGCTGCCTGCAAAAATGAAGAATCAGAAAACAAAATAGTTGAGAAAGAGAGAAAGACAAACAGAGACACAGTGGCCATTTGAATTTCAGGGGCAAACAGGAAGTGTCTTTTAATGCCTTGGAAGGGTGTGACCTTGGTTGCCTGCCTCTGTGTCAGCAGCTACAAAGATAACTGGGCAACCAGCAGTGAGAGCACAGGTCCCTAGTGGACAGACAGGGTTCCCATAGCCCAGCCTGCCTTCTGCAAGGGGAGGGCGGGCTGTGGCAGGAGCCCATACACATGGCTGATGCCCTGGGGGTGGGGTGGGGATGGGTGAATGATGTTGTGCCAAGATCCAGAAAGGTCTGCAATTAATTTGAATTTTCCATTCAAGCTGTGTTCTGGAGGTTTAAGCTTTCAGTGTACTCTAGACAATTCCTGGAGAATCATTACATCACACAGCTGTGACAGTGCAGTCTATGTCTAAGATTTTAACTCACTCCAGTCAGAACACAATTTTCAAGAATATAAATAAAAATACATGCTGCTGAGGATGTGGGAGAAAAGTTATCCTTGTACATTGTTCATGGGACTGCAAATTAGTGTGATCACTCTAGAAAGAAGGATGGAGATTCATCCCAAAACTAGGAATGGGAGGCTGAGGCTGTAGCTCAGAGGCAGAGCACTTGCCTAGCATGTGTAAGACACTAGGTTCCACCCTTAGCACCACATAAAAATAAACAACTAAAATAAAGACATTCTGTCTACCTACAACTACAAAAATTAAAAAAAAAAACTAGGAATGGAACAACCATATGATTCCACTATCTCTATTTATCCAAGCAAACAAAAATTATCATACTATGTAGACACTGCCTTGTCAATGCTTAATAGCCCAGATGCTTGTCAATAGGTAACTCAATAAAGAAAATGTGGTTTATACACACAATGGAGTTCTGTTCAGCCATAAAAAAGAATGGAATGGTGTTTGCTCAAAAAGAGAAGGTAGTGGCAGACATTATGCTAATTGAAATAAGCTGACTCACAAGGTCAAAGGACAATTGCTCTCTCTCTCTCATATGGAAAAACTAGAACAAAACTCAGAAAAAAAAATGGGGTGAGGGGTCCCATGAAAGTAAAGGAGAGATCAGTGGAGTAGATAGAGGTAGGGATTGAGGGTGAAGGAGGAGGGCCTGGAAAAGGGTGCAACCATGGAATGAGATTGACCAAAATATTTTATGCATTTGCATGTATGCCACAGTGAATCTCACCTGTATGTATATCCATAAAGCACTGATTTTAGAAAGACTCTAAATAAATAGAAGGAAGACTAGTGGAGTAGAGAAAAAGGAAGAGGGGGATGTACAAGGGAGGGAAAGGAGAAGTCCTGTGGACTGAACTGAGCAAATTATATCTTTGCTTCTATAATTACATCAATGAACTCCAGTAGTATGGACACCAGTAAAGTACAAAGAAAAAATATGAAAATGTTCCTTAAAAATAAGAATGCTTAATTATTTGCTACTCCTATGGTTGAATCCCACCCCCTACCACATTGAAAAATGCTAATTTGAGAGCGCCTGGATTTTGTACCATCAAATATAAAAGAGTTCATTTTGAACTCTCATTTGTATAAAGTAGGAGAGAGGTGAAAGTGACCTGGGCTGTCATGTAGTCATCACTCTTGGGGATGCTCTGAGAGAGCATCTCAGACTGAGGTGTTGTCTTCCTATATAAGAGCTGCATATAGGGGAATGGGCTCCATTTGTGAAAGTTCACTGACATCACATGCCTAGCCTGTACATAAAATCATTTAAAATACATTTCAGTAATTTAAAAATCAGCTGCAGCAAAAGATTCTTATCCCATTTACATAATGCCAAGGTGGACAGTGAATGTATTAAATAAGTGCACACTCTGGTCAGTTTTTGAAAATATGAAATGTAGCGTCTTGGAAATAACAACAGAAATCAACTTAGAAACTTAAATAGAATGGGTGTCATAATGAGAAAATTTGTTGTTCATGGTTTTCCATTACATTCAATTATATGAAACATATAAGTTTTATTTTTCAAAGGCAAATAGTGTCTGAATATACAAATACTGAT
The DNA here is from genome assembly GCF_052094955.1 of Ictidomys tridecemlineatus. NCBI lineage: Eukaryota > Metazoa > Chordata > Mammalia > Rodentia > Sciuridae > Ictidomys > Ictidomys tridecemlineatus. Next base: position 3,767,992 of record NC_135491.1, on the reverse strand, counting down.
ATTCCCTTCAAAAGAAATAGCTAACACAGAAGCATCAGAGAAAAGAGAATATACATAAAAATACATTTCACATAATTTTACAAATAAACCAACAAGATTAGGAAGAAAAAGCAACAGAAAGCAAATTTTATGCTAAATCATTTGCCATTGTTGAAACTGTCATCTAAATCTGAAATTTCTATTTGTTACAATTTTCTAAAATTATTGTTTAGTGCATAATAAACCTAATTCAAGTGATATATATGCACATACTGTATATTTACATTATATATATGTGTATATATATGCATATATATAATATAACATATATACATATACATTTACACATTTAAAATATAAAGATTATTTGGTATTTTGATTTCTTTAATGGATTTGGCATTTTAATTTCTTTTGTATATATATCTCTTTTTGCAATCTAGGAAACCAGAACCAGAGATCCAGGTCAAGCCAAGTCTTGAGATATTCAACAGAATGACATTATAGTACTCAGGGCTACCAATAGGGCTATAAACTCTGAATAGTAACCACGTGCCCTCATTCCTTATTAGGGAACAACCAAAAGTCCAGTCCTTAAAGGGATGATAATACAGAACCTCTTGCTATGCAAAGAACAAAGTGACCCAAATTATATACATGCTGCTTGAGTCAGCTTTTCATTTCTGTGAACAAGACACCCAACAAGAACTACCTAGAGGAGGAAAAGATCATTTGTGCTCATGGTACCAGAGATCTCAGTGCATGGAAGACTCACTCTATTGCTCTGGGCCCAAGGTGATGCAGACTATCATGAAGAGATGGCATGGTGGAGGGAATCTGCTCCCCTTGTGGCATCCAGGAAGCAGAGAGACTGGAAAGGTGGTAAGGAGCTACAGGGAAGATACCCGCTTCCAGTGCATGTCTCCAGTGACCTGCCTCCCCCAACCACAACACCCCTGCCTACAGTTACCACCCAGTCAGTCCATTCAAACTGGGGTACGCTGATCAAGTTATACCCCTCACAATGCAATCACTTCACCCCTGAGTATCTCTGCATTAGCATAGCAGATTTGGGGCATGAATCATGTTCAAGCCATAGAACAGGCCAACCTATTGTACACTTACATCAGAGCTGGTCAAAGATTGGTTATGAAATAAACTGTTCAAATTTTGCAAATGACTCTGTGGCTTGAAAAATTCTCATGTGCTTTCAATCAGAAAGCAGGTGTAAATATTGCAATGGGCCCATACCAGTATTTGAATCATCAAGGTCTTCTACCAGGACATGAAGGTACAAATATATGTGGGGAAGAAGATACTTAGATATTTTATATGAATTGCTTAGTAGTAAGAAATTAGACATTCTGCATTCTTCCATTGACTCCAAGGACAAATTGACAATGAAAACTATTTAAAAGAAATGCTTACTCTTTTAAAAAGAAATGCTTACTCTTTTAAAAGAGAGTGGAGTGGTGACACTTTCCCGCTGCAGGATAACCTCCTACTTTCCATAAAATTAAGACCATTATTCCTCCATGATACATAATCACATGAAAAAAAGTTTGTTAAACTTTTCCTTTAAAAGGAGGTAAGAACAGAGCATGTCTAATAAACTAACTTGGCATAACAGTGAACATTTTGGGGATAGATGAGGAAATTTGACCACTGTTTTGTCAAATATCTGCAATCAGAAGAATTCTTCAGTCCCCAGCCATATTTTCTGCTCCATGTCCTATAGCTGGATGCAGTCACTCAGTGACCCTTCTCAGAGCTGAGGTGGGTGCTAGTGATTGCTGTCTGGAATGTCAGCACAGGAACAAACCAGTTTGCATGCACAGTAATGTGCAGATGGCGAAGTCCTGACTGGAACACCAGAGTGCCAAGGCTTAGGACAGGCAAAGACTGGAATTCCACTTGTGGTGATGCAGCCTAATGGAAGGAGGCAGCCCCTGATAATGGAAGGCACCAAAGAACAGCACAGAGGAAGAGCAGTGCCTTGCGAGACTCAGCAGGGCTTTTCTTAAACTGCAGGTCAATATCTTCATCCTCTATGCTGGAGACTTGAGTTTTCTACTTCACTCCTAGAGATGTGAGCATCCAAGTTGCCAGGAGAAGTCATCATAGCATGAAGTTCCCCTTATTATCCACACATTTACACCAATCAAAAAAAAACAGGATGTAAGGAGAGTGCATGTGTGAAAATCACCACTCCCATGTGTATAGTTAGGCCTCAAATTTTATGGATTCAAATGAATAAATAAATAAGTGTTGTGCAAAAACTTAAAATTTTTATGTTCATCATAAGAATAGGAGGTTTACTATTCTGTTTCCAGGCAAAAGAAAGTCTGGATGCACTGGAGTCTTGACTCATGAGCAAGAAGGGGCTGACAGCTGGGAAACACCCAGAGACTATTGCAGCTGTGTTCACCAGGAGCCAGTGGGGATTATTAATAACAGTCACACAACTCTGAAAGACACAGGAAAGTGTGTAAAAGGAGACAAAGGTGCTCACCAGGAGGAGGATGGTTTTGGTGGCTCTGGACTCAGGGGAGGACCTGAGGGAGCTGGTCTTGTGAATGTGCTGCATTCTCTGCTTGTGCCTGTGCAGGATGAGCACCATGGAGCTGCTGGCCCAGAGCATGATCCCCACACACAGGACATCAGGGAAGGTTAGCAATGCTGCAAACAGTAAGCCTGTGGTTAAGTCAGGACGAACACCAGAACAGTATCCAAAATCTCTCAGGTCTGTCCTTGTTGTGTTGTTCCATTTCCCAGTCACATTAAGAAGATTAAAAATATTAATAAGCAGGTACATGATCCAACTCAGGTACATGGAAAAGCCAACGTACTTGGGAATTTTCACTTTAAGTCCTGCCCACCTGGATTCATTGGGGCTTATGGTGATGGCCTGGAAGACACTCAGAAGGCACATGGTTACAATGGACATGGCCCTGCCCACCCTATGAAGATAGAACAATAGTTTGCATCCAAAATCACCAAGGGAGATTTCTAAATTGAAAGCTGCCACTGTCTGGGGAACTCCTCTAGACAGGAGGGTTAACAAGTTGGCCACAACCAAGTGCTGAAGAATCAAGTCTGTGTGTCTTACCCTGCACCCAGTGAAGTAAAGGACCAGGTAATGGAGGAGAGAGGAATTGCCCAGAGCTCCAACCACAGTCTGTGCCAGGAAGATGATGCCTACAGCCACATCACTGGCTGCCATCCTGCCAGGTCCCTGCTGTCCCTTCAAGAGGGTCCTGCAGGGGAACAGAAAGCCCGGGCTGCATGGGTCCTGTCAACCAAAACCCAGCATTGCCCACCCCCCAGACGCCCACTGTGAATATTGAATGATTTTTTTTCTTTACTGTGAATATTGAATCTTTTTTTTCTTTAAAAGTTTTATGCGTAAACTTTTAAAAGCATAAAACTTTGCCCTGAAAACATCACTTTGCTACCACTTGCATCTTCACAACTTGAGGCAGGTGCAGAGGCGACTTTGCATAATGACCAGAAGAACTTGGTCATGCAGAAGGTAAACGTGTAAATTCATGCTCTGATTAGGGGAGTAGAGGGGACTTGAGACTAGCTGAGTATAAAAGTCAGTATGGTTAACTACCAAGCGTTCTGAACATGGGTGAGTGGGGGTTTTCAAACTATCCAGTTTTTGTGTGTGTGTTTAGTTCTGTTTTTTGAAATTCCTATCATCTTCTAAACTGATGGTATTTTAAGCTTTTATTCTAATGAGTTTCCATTTCCTTAGACAATTATTCTCCAAGCCAATCTCAATTATGAGAGACTATCTAGATATTTTATTGAAGCAGAAGCTCTGAGGGAGCTATAATCCAGCAGGCACCTGTCCCATGGCGAGTTATGTGCAGGGAGCCAGTCCTGGTCCATTTCAGAACAGCTACCACAGGGCTCACTTGGCTGTTTGTTAGGAATGCAAGTGAAACAGCACCTGTCACAGGAATTGTTTCTCCATGCCACGTCCTATGCTTTGTGACTTAAAGCACCAACACTGTATGGTAGTAGCGGCATAATTGCTGCTTTTGGGGGACACACGCTAAATGTGTTAATACCTGAGTTCAGTAAAACTGTTAGCAAGACATCAATGTGGGTGACTGATATTACAACAGGAGCCACGTATCCACACTGGCATATGAACAGCATGAAGTCTTGAGATGGCAGATTGGTGACTATCATGAAAATCTATACATTCAGCAGACCTTCATCTTTAGAGCAGTTTTAGGCTGATAAAAAAAATTGAGCAGAAGGTAAATAAGTTTATCACAATTTCTACACACTCAAACCCTACTCCACAATAAAATTCCTAAGCCAGGCGGTGTATTTAATACAATAAGGAGGATGTTTTTAAACAGGTAGAAACCAGATATATGTATAAAAGGTGGTATTGGAAACCCATCATTATTATATTACATTTTTATATTTACTTTTTAGTTTAGGTGGACAAAATATCTTTATTTTATGTGGTGTTGAGGACAGAACCCAGTGCCCCATGCATGCTAGGCAAGCACTCTACCTCTGAGCCACAACCCCAAAACTATTAGTACATTTTCTTTATAAACGTTTTATCATTTTAAGGGGGAAATAACCTCAAACATTCCTGGACAACAAGTGGTTTCAGGATTGACCCCGTGATTGTGTCCATGAGCTGCACTATGCCCAGAGTGAGAGGAAAGTTTCCACTCGAGCTTCACCCTATAGGACACAATACGAGAAGAGTCCTTTAAGTTCTTCCTACTCTATACAAGAATCTTGCAGATATTGTAGGCTCTATTCTAGAAATCCAGAAAACTCAGCACACAATTCCTGTAAGGGACACTGAGCTGCTGGCAGACTTGCAGTCGACACCCTCCTACACCTTGAAGATTGGGGTAGTGTAGTTCAGCAGCCACTGTCAGCCAGGATCACTTTCCATTCAACTGGGAGCCATCAGGGATGGCGGCGGGATCCAGGACCCCATCGCTCTTCAGTGCCTGAGCCCACTCCTGAGAAATTTTTCCTGCTTCCTGTGTGGCTCTGGTATTCAACCAGGTTCAATATAGAATCCCCTTTTCTGATGAGATCACTTACCCAGACTCTTGAAATGGGACCTTGAAGTGGGTCTTCCCTCGCAGATGATGCTCTCGGGTTGTCATTTGATGACTCACCAGGATCTTTCTCTCTGCCAGGACGGTGAGCTCAGTGCAGAGGCCTCTGTGACCAAGACGTGTGCTTTCAGGGAGGTGGCCAGCTCCTGAGATATGTGTCTGTGACTCTGTGACCTCACCTCCCCCCAGACCTGCAATTATCACTGTGCCTGTAGCATCAATGGGCATGCAGGCTCGGGGAGCTAAGGACACTGCTGGAAACTCTCTCCCCAGGTGACACTTATGAAAAACAATTATAAGTTTCTTGTTGGCATCTCTAATGGATCCTGGAGTGTTGGGAGGTGCTACTGTTTATCAATAATCCCTGGAGTCACACAGTCACATGCCAAGGAAGAGCAAATACCGTGGTCTGACATGTGAGGGACTGGCAGCCCCACTGCATTGTTTTCCAAACCTAGTTGCTTCCTATTCCATTTCCATCATTTTGCCTATTGGTAAAGAAATGGAATGAAACAAAACACCTGAGAAGGATTTAAACATACACATACACACACACACACACACACACACACACACACACATGTGAAAAGAAGAAGAATGTGAAGCTAACAATGAACTCTGAAGGTCATTCCACTCCTCTGAACACAAGTACAAGCCCATTCATGGCCACTCGTTTCCATGACTTAATGCCAATTGACATCAAAATTATTAGGGAAATACACTTTACTGATATTGATCCCGTTAATGACAGAAGAGATTTCTATAAGAAATACAGAAAGCTGGTACCTCACAAATGACAGTAGCAGCTTTGGATGATTTGAGAGGCCAGATCTACCCCTGCTGTAACTACCAGATTCACCTGTGCTATGGACACTATTTGCAGGGCATCAGATAGTGACCACAAAAAGAGAGGCCTTGGGGCTGGGGCTGGGGCTCAGTGGTAGAGTGTTTGCCCAGCATGTGTGAGGCCCTGGGTTCGATCCTCAGCACTGCATAAAAATAAATAAATGAATAGGTATTGTGTCCATCTATAACTAAAAATATTTTTTTAAAAAAGGAAGGCCTTTCCAATACGTTCAATTCCCCCAACACTGAAAAAATACTATTTACAATGAAGAGTTTTAAAAATTGCTGTGAGCTTTCCCGTTCAGGTCAAGACCTGTCCTAGGACAGGGGAGTGTTCAGGGCAGTGACCCTTCACAGCTGTGAGGAGAAGGCAAGAGAAAGATGGCACAGGGAAAGGGCATGGGGAGAAGACAGTGCAGCAGTTGGTGGGGAGCTGATTAAGCCTTACACCAAATATAAAAGGTCTCATTAGACTAAAATTTTCCCCCATTTTTATTATTTACTTAATAGTTTTTTCCCTGTAATTTTTCTGGAACATACTGCCTATTTTATTCATAGTACATTCTGTAAAACTTATTCCCAATGGATGCTTCAATCTCTTTTGCACACACCCTGTGTGTAAGTACGGCAATTGGTAGGAGGAAGCTTTTCATTTAACTTGATCTGATTTGTCATTTCAATCGGATTTTTAAGGTGTTTCTCCTCTTTGATACACAAATTGTTGCCTAGTAGTTCAGAAATAGTCTTTTATTGTTGTGAAACTTCCATTTATTTTCTTTTAAATTACACCAAAAATCCACTTGGAACTGAATTGTTGTATGGTGTGGGTGGTGACTGATGTTGCCTCTTCTTCAACATGACCAGGACATATCCGTTTGTTCTAAGAATGTTGCTTTATGCATTCTGACAACTGCTCTCACTTTTCATGGCTTCTCCCAGGGTATCACCACCTGATCTTTAATGATGACTTCTCTAAGAAAATAGTGTGGGAATTCTGCCCATCCACTTGTGCATCTTCATATTTTTGCCAGTCCACAGGTGCCTACAATAAAAAAGTGACTCCTGGGGTAATTTGGAGATTGCTCTTGCTGTGTTGCCCAGGATGGCTTCAAACTCCTAGCTCAAGTATTTCTCCTGCCTCGGCATCCCAAGTAGTTGGTGAGTACAAGTGCACCCAGTCTCTGGATAAAAATCATTTTAATGAGGCATTCTGGTCATAGGGATGGCTGTTGCCATAATCCAAACAAAACTGTGCTAAATGACAGGATGGCCTCCAGAGATGTGGTCATAAGACTGATGCTCTCACCACAGATTACACTTGGGATTCTGGGAAATTCTATCTTCTTTACTACTACCTACTCCTTTCCTATAGTGGGCATCCATTAAGGCCCACTAATTTGAGCCTCAAGTCCTGAATATAGCCAGCCCCCTCCTCATTCTCTCTAATGGAATTTCCCTGGTAATGGCAGCTTCTGTGATGGAACACTTTTTTAAATCACCTTTGATGCAAAATTATTTCATATATTCAATGAGTGGGCAGGAATGTATCCATTGGCATCACCTGCTTCTTGAGTGTCTTCCAGAGCATCATGATCCAGCCCCATTAAGCCTCCTGTGGGAGGGCTCTTAAATTAATAGCTCCAAAGCACATTGGCTTCTCCATTTCCCTCTGCTGGATCCTTTATATGATGATAAATTTCATTTTCCCTCCTATGTGCTTGGAAAATGCAACAGTGAAGTCACAAAGAGAAAACAGATTATGGGTACTGTTCTATTGTAAGTCGTGACAAAATCACAGACTTGTTATATGCAACATTTATTTGTATTACTGAAGTTGCCTTTTCTTTGCTCATATCTGGTCCAGTGGCTCCATAATTCTTATTCTTACAGACACAAGAAGAGGATTCAGCACATTCACAGCATCAAAGTTCCTCCCAGAACCTTCCCTGAGTCCAGAGCCACCCAGAGAATCGTTGCCTGGTGGGCACCTTTGTGACTTTCCACACTCTCCTCCCTATTTAATGTTTATATGGCCCTTACTTCCCCTCTTGGTTGGTGGATATGGAGTTAGTTAGGCTAGCTTATGCAGTTAGGCTAGGTTGTAAATAGGAAGACCAAATGATCCATGTTTCAGTAGACTGTAGACTATGTTCAGTAGAATGTAAGTTTTTGGTGACAGTGGGGATATGGAAAAGATCAGAGTAGGAACAACAGGTGGGAAGCAGGAGATATGAGAGTCCTAATAGGCACAGATTTGTATAGAGTCTTTGGAGGTAAAACTCATTATTATACATGGATATAAATTTCTTTTTGCTTGATTGCCCTGGTCAGTCTATTCTCATCACCCAAGTTATATCATCTAGAATGCCACATGAGACCATGTATGTCTGTGAATGTGAGTTCTATGGGGAACATTTGAGAAATCTACAATTTTTTGTCATGGCTTATTTAAGAACACCTAATTTTAAATTTTATTAGAAAGGCTGAGTTGAGGATAGAAGAGATACCGGTAGAATGAACAACTTAAGTATTAGCATAAATTCCAAAGAAATCTTAAGCACTTTAAAACTATCAAAATGATAGGGTAAGAGTGGGATCTTCAAGGAGAGAAATTAGAATCAGAAAGTAGCTGAGACACATGTGGAACAGGGGTTTTTTTTTCCCCCAACGTATACATTTTTTTGTTAGAGAGTGGAGATGAAATAATGAGTAGCTGGAGAAGAGCAGGTAGGAGGAACTGCCCTTCAGGTTGGGTTCTACTGCACTGGACGGTGGAGACTGTCATGCACTACCCCTTCCTTACGCAAGGGAATGCAGTCCAAGATCCCTGATGGGTTCCTGAATCCACATTTACTACTGAAACTGTTTTACTATACATGTACACATACCTATGATAAGGATCAGGTTATCGTTTAGGGGTAGAAAGATATTAATCACAGTAACTTGTAAAGAAGTGGAACAGTTTCAAGAATACATTTTAAGGAAAGTGAGGGGAAAGTGCTCTGGTCTCTGGGACTCTCCATTTAACTGGAGGTTGACCTCCTGTAACTGAGACGGTGATGGAGCACTGCATGCCTTATGCCATCCTTGACCTAGTCAGCTAGAAGCAATGTAGTTTCCTTTCTAGAGAGCTCCATAAGTCCACACGAGCAGGCTCAAGAGTGACTTCTGTCATTTTAGCTTAATCCACTCTCACCTCCTCAGCTCAAGGCTGCCCTGAAGGCAACTGCTGTGCAGCTACAGCACAGTGAAAATCAGCACCCTAGCAGAGGCTGGGGGGTTCAGAAATGGCCCTGCTGCGCCCTGAAAAACATACTCACAGAGAATTTTCACCCTTTCACCTGTCTGACAGCTTGCTGATACTCATTTCTCATAATTTGACCTGACTCAGAACTTGGTCTCTGTATGAACTCCAACTCGTGGGAATTTGTCAACAACTGCCAGCAGCAATTGTTCAGTGCTGAAGCGTATAGAGAGTGACCTTGTTTGCAGGACACGTGACAGAATAGGGCACAGGGGAAAAGTGATCAAGGGCACAGATGGTGGTGCAGAGCCTGAAGCAGGGGACATGAAAAGAACATGCAGAGAGATAAAAGGTAAACCAGAATATATATTGGGGGATAAAGTCAATGCCAGGGTCAAGATGACAAGGGGAGATTATGTGCAATGAAGTTAAGGGTATAAACACATTTGGTTCTAGAAGGATAGGGATTTCAGGGTGTCATAGGAACAAAGGGGAACATAGTAATGCAGTGTTAAAGGTCAAAAGAAGGAAGAGGTTTTGTGGAAAACGTGGTAAACGCATGCTGTGGGGAGAGGAGGATACAAGCAGAGGAGGCAGAACTTGGGTAACACTAGATCAAGAAAGATACAGAAAGCAAGTAAAGGAGATGCAGCCTGGGGAACAGACAGACATGGGGAGAAGAAAAGATGTACACAGGAAAGTGTAGGAGTTGGGGAATACCATAGGTATAAGTGGAATAAAGCCCACAGAGAGAAAAAAACAAACCACCTGTAGAGCCTGGTGGATAATGGGTCAAGGGCTTGCATGCAGTTCATGGAGAAGCTGATGATGCCTGAAAGTTGAGCGCTGCTGTGGGGCTTCAGGGTGTTGGGCAGAAGGGTTCAAGGAATGGTATGAAATGTTGGATCTGGGAGTAGATACGGGAAAAGAAAAAGGAAGACACAGGTGACAGAGTACAGGAGCAGATGAAGGTGTGGTGGGTGGTCCTGGGAATGTTGGGTACACATAGAAGGACTGTATTGGAACTGAGGGATGATAGAGGTTTGGCAGATCTAAGGTGACGGGTGGAGAGATGGACATGTAGCAGGACACATTGATGGACAGGGGCCCTTCTCAGGACTCCTGACGCCTTTTCCAACTGGGAGAATGGCTCTGCTCCAGATGCTGCTCTCTGCACCTGCGGGGACAGCTTTGTGCGACACCAGCTGCTCCAACTGCACCCAGCTGAAGACCAAGTGCAGGGGAGGAGACGCAGCCAATAGCAGATCATTAGTCCAGATGCCAAATGATGGTTCAGTCCTTTCAGATGCTCTAGGCCATGCTATGGTTGGAAGTGGACATTTTTTAAATAATGCTATACAGGGTCAAGTTGCCCTTTTGGACCATACTGCAAGACTTTCTAGATGAGAAGTTCTTGTCCCTAATGACATATGATGAGCATCTTTTCTTAGGCTCTTTTGCTATCTGTTTACCATCAACTTTGGTAAAATTTTTCTTCATAACTTTGGCCAATTATCATCTGTGTTGTTTTCTTGTTGAGTTTTAAGAGGTCTCTATAATAAGTCTTGTATAAAATCCCTTTATCAGAAATGTATTATGCCAATGTTTTCTCATGGTCTGTGGCTTGTCTTCCTCTTAAGAGTGTATTTCGCAGGTCATATTTAATTTGAACAAAGTTCATCTGACTATTTTCTTTTATGGGCTGTGTTTTTTATTTTATACCTTCAAAGTCTTATCAAACCCCAAATCACCAGGATGTTCTCCTGTGTCATCTCCTATACTTTTTATAAGGTTTTTGTTTTAAAGTATCTGAGGCATTTGGAATTAATTTCTGTTAACAATGTTTCTAATAATTGTCCTAGTGTCCATCAGGAAGAGGGCAGAATGAACTATTTCATGTTCATTCATATATTGGAATACCACTCAGACATACAAAGGAATTAATGCTCATACATGAACTGAGCAGAGGAATCAAAACCATTACACTCAAGGGCTGGGGTTGTGGCTAAGTGGCAGAGCACTTGCTTAGCAAGTGTGAGGCACTGGGTTCGATCCTCAGCACCACATAAAAGTAAATAAATAAAGACCTACTGTGTTCATCTACAACTAAAAAAATAAATAAAAAACACTTAAAAACAATACACTGAATATAGAAGCTTTGACACACTGAAGAACCACCCAAAGCTGTGCACATCCTAATGTCCAGAACCTGTGAAAATATAACCTAACACAAAAGGAACTTCAAATGGCCCTTTGTCCCCCAGGTGCCTAATTTTTTTGGAGAGGGAGTGCCAGGGATTGAACTCAGGGGCACTCAACCACTGTGCCACATCCCCAGCCCTAGATTTTGTATTTTATTTAGAGACAGGTCTCACTGAGTTGTTGAATACCTCACTTTTTGCTGAAGTTGGCTTTGAACTTCTGTCTCAGCTTCCCAAACCACTGGGATTACAGGCATGCACCACTGCACCCAGCTCCAGGTGCCTAATTTTGAACCTAGAGACTTCCCATCTGTCACTGACCCCACATCTCCTCCATCTATGACAAAGAGATTCAGTTAGCAATTTCTCAGACTCCCAGTTTGCTGACAACACAAATTTCCTACCAGCGGCCCCATACCCTATTTTTTGACCCTCAAGACCCACATCACCGAGGAACATAGACCCAGACCCTCATCATGAGACAGGAAAGTAAAACAGGCCCTTGAGACGAGGCCCTTGGAAAATGAAGACCTCTGAAAACAAGACAAGTCATGCTGAGCTTGCTGCTTCCGCTAAAGATGAACAGGACATTCAACGTATGCTTATCCAAGATCAGATGTCCGTTAGAACATCCTCCACCTAAGAAAGCTACACAACATGCTACCGTTTTATGAATGGTTAGAAGGTTTGACAAAGGAACTTTCTGACCTTCAAGTATAAGGTGGTGGTGACCACAGGACCTGACTGTCGGGTGACTCAATCTTCAAGGTAGCTTGTTAACACTTTCCAAATCAGCAAAATCTAACCATGGCACCTCCACTTAGGCTCCAAACACACTCTAAAAAATCATATTAGAGAACTCAAAGCTGGGAACCTCACTCATCTTTTGAGATAAGGGCTGCCCATACTCCAAGTGTAAATTCTGTGGATGTCCTTCAATAAATATCTACCTGTGCCTTGCTTTCTGAAGTCTCCTTTAATTTTGAAAAAAAAAAAACTGAGAACCTAGATGGTTTCCATTGGGTATTCCCATCTTGGGGCTTCCCCGTACCCCTCTGGTGATTATTAGTGATCCCCAAAGAACCCTTCCAACTCAGTTGGTGCCAGGGACCTCCTAAATCCAGCAAAGCACCTGTGAGCTGCAAGTGGCTGCTGGTCATGAGGTGACCCAGAAAGCCTTTGTGGGGAGTTATGGCCACACCCGTGGAGAGCCACCTTTCAAGGTGTGCTACAAGAAAGAGGCATCTTCCACTGGGCACTTCAGCTCCAAGGTCTCTAATACCCCAGGTGTCATCAACACGAGAATGTGAGCCACCTCCCAGCAGTAGAAAACCAACTGCTTATACCCACAGCCAGGTGGCCACTGGCCTTCCTCACATCTCTTTTTGGGCAGGGGAAGGCCACCTTACGGGAGGATTCGGCATCCCAACCTGAAACTGTTAGCCTGGGAAGGGGGAACACAGCCAAGCTGAGAGCCAGGAGTGGTTTTTCACTTCAACACTCTGGTTTTGAAATGAAGCTCAAGACCAGAGGTTGAAACAGCACCTGAGCTACATTCCTCCATCTGGAAGGAAGGGAGTAAGCAAGCTGCCCTCCAATAAGCCTGTCATCCTTGCCTTTAGATATGGGGGCACCCTTTTTTGCAGAGGGTGGGGGGTTTACGAGGGATGGAACCTGGGGTGGGGGGCGCTTAACCAAGGAGCCATATTCACAACCCTTTTGTTGTTGTTGTTGTTGTTATTGAGACAGGGTCTCACTGAATTCCTTAGGGCCTTATTACATTGCTGAGGGGAGGCCATTGTGATTACAGGCATGCACCAGAAACCCAAGCACTTTCAAATGGTCACCAGGGGTCTGGTATTTTTGATAGAGATATTTTTTAAAAGGCCAACCAGTGCCCAGTATATCTGATAGAGATTTTTTTTCCCTAAAGGCTAACAAATACTTGATATTTTTGAAGAAAAAAAATTAAAAGAGAACAGAAATCCTAAAAAAAAAAGACAGGTCTGTTGATCCATTTCACTCACCAAAAGATGCCCCATTTATTAGACACCAAAATATAAAACGGGAGTATGAGACACAACTGAATTCTCTGTTTCTGCAGGCAGCTGAGGCAGGAGAGTTTCTCTGTCCCGTGGGATCTACAGTAATGTGTTGTAGTTCTTAATGGTGGGAGAGGCCCTCCAATGTTAAAGCAGACCCCAGCAGATCAACAACAGTTTCTTCTTCCTGGATTCTTGTATCACAGATTCAAACTGGAAAAGTCCAGAGACAAGGAGGAGTGAGTATGAAAGGAATTGCCCAAGTGCACAGACCAAACCACAGTGGAAGGAGAAGAAACCTGACAACTGCTGCCCCTTGAGTGTGGGAGTCCAGGGATTATACAGCATTTGGGTGAACGCTATTGGTTCACACTTAGGCTCATCAGGGTTTGAAAATGGACTAAGGCTATTAGTTCAAACTTATACTAACTAAGGTTGAAAAGTACTAACACTACTGGTTCGTCCTGAATGCCACTTGGGTTTGCCTTTCTTCCATTTCCTCCATGCTTCTCAGGAAGCAGGAGGTTGACATCAGCAAATTGCACATGCTCAGTGTGGGAGGAGTCCTGGAGCTGCTCTATAAAGAGAGAATCACTGCAGCACAGAATGGGGAGGCAGAACGACAGCCTGTCAACACGAAGGTGGCCACCACATGCCCAGGTGTGGACATGGGGAACCCGAAGGATCCATGAACCTTAGGAAAAGCCTCGATGGGAGAGAAGGATTTGGAAAACTTTAGTAAATAAACAGAAGAGGACAAGACCACCTTCAGAGAACCTGTGGACTCAAAGACAAAGAAGACGCAGGGCCAGGCTGCAGACATTCTACATTCAGAGTTTGGAAACTAGGAGAAGTCCCCTGGAGGAAACCAGGTTGCTCATCCTGACAGGGGACACTGGTGACTGGAACAAGTAGCCCAGGGGCAAGTCAGATTCTTCCACACTCGGCCCTGTCCCTGGGACAGCTCCTGGGTCCCTGTCTCGTAACTCGCCTTCTTCCTCCTGACACCACCGTCAACCAGCTTTCTCAAAGTGCTGTCTCACAGTCATGGGAAACTTCCTCTGGGTGACACCCTGCCCACTGGCCCAGCTGTGACACCTTGATCTATTCCCACAGAAGGAGGGCAGCAGTGGCCCCCAGGGAACATCATGACAGGGTAGAGGACCAAGCTGCACCAACAGGATCTGCTGCCCCTCTTCATGCTGCTCCTGGACAGGTAGAGTCCACCTTCTCCAGGTTCCCTGAGCCCTGAACCTGCCACTAACAGCATCATCCCACAATTCTGCCCTGATGTCGCCTGGCTTTGGTCAGTGTCTGAATGGACCTCCTCTTCCTGAATCATGGTCATGGCAGCTTTACGTCAACTTGACTGGGAACAGGACAGAAGGATTCTCCACCTGAGAAGAAAAGGGAAGCTAGAAAAATGTAGAACAGGAAATCTACAGTCTACAACTCCACCATCAACTAGAACCATACAATCTGCCTCAGTCAGCCTGGCAATAAAGGTCCCACTGCCTGGAAATGTCCCCACAGTCTCACTGCCAGCAGGACACAGAGAACTCCCAGCCTGACCTCTTGTGCTCTCTCAGCCCACCTCACTCAGTTCTCAACTGATCTTTCTTTCCTTTTCTGGTCCTGGGGATGGAACCCAGGGGTGCTCTACCACTGAGCTACATAACCAGCACTATTAAAAAAAATGTTTTTAGTTGTCAATGTACCTTTTATTTTATTTATTTATTTATTTACTTATATGCGGCTCTGAGAATCAAAACCAGGCTTCACACATGCCAGGCTAGTGCTCTACCACTAAGCCACAATCCCAGTGCCCCCCCCAGCCCTTTTTATTTTGTATTTTGAGAAAGAGTATCACTACATTGCTCAGGTTGGCCTCCAATGTGGGTTCCTCCTTCATCAGCCTCCCGAGCAGCTGGGATTACAGGCCTGTGCCACCACACCTGGATTCACCTAAAATCTAACTTCCCTAAGCTCTTCTTTTCCTTATAGCTTTCCTTTTCCCTTGGGAAGATTTTATCAGTAGAAAATTCCTTCTCCAGGCCTGGCCTCTCCTGAACACCTTGGGCACCATCAAAACCACAGAGAGCTGAAATCTGTACTTGGAGTCTGCTCCAGGAGGAAAGGCGCTTACCTTGTCAGAGTGGAGGAGAGTTTAATGGAGGGGAACAGAAAGAAAACAGAAAAGTAAGCATCTGGAAACTTCCAAGTGAGGAGGGGCTCAGAGACAAGGCAGACTGAGTGACAGGCCTCCTCAGGCAGCAGCCCGACGGGGCAGGAAGTGCAGAAGTCAGAGGTCAAGGAGGATTCAGAGTTTTCCCTTGGAGAAGGGCCTGAAGTGGAATTTCATAGCACAGGAGTGGAGAGGTATAAAGAAGGGAATACGTGGGATTTGTAGGAAGAAAATTATGCCAATAAACTTCAAGGAATGGGCTAATAAGGAGGAATCAGATCCCAGAAGAGGGAAAGAATATATTTTTCTATAAACCCCTCCAAAGAGGAAGGTCTGCACCAAGAGGCAGATGTGGGAGGTGCTGCTCACCCCACCTTCCCCAGCTGCTCTCCCTCTCACCAGGACTGTTCACAACAGGGGTTTCATCTTCCACTGTCATGGTTCTCCTCCTGGCCACTTGGAGAGGGCATTACTGGCTTGACACCCTGTTCATGGGAAATGACAGACTCTTGGGCTCATCCAATTGGGCTGTGATCTGTCAACAGAACAGAATGTTCTACTTTAGCAACTCTGTGGTTGACATCTGCAAAGCAAAGGCTTTGCTCTCACAAGGGACACATTCTAACTGGCACCATGGCACACACCTGGCATGGTGGTGCACGCCTGTAATCCAGCTACTCAGGAGACTGAGGCAGGAGGATCCCAAGGTCAAAGCCAGCCTCAGCACCTAAGGTAAACTTAGTGAGATCTGGTCTCAAACAAAAAGCTTGGAAGATTTAGGTCAAAAGTAAATCACCCCTGGGTTATATCTCCTGTACCAAGACTTTCTTTCCTGTGGGCAGCACTGTTTTCTTCCCAGATGTAAGCCTCTCTGAGATTAAAGTGGACCCTCTTTTTATTCTGTTTTGCTCCATGGACTTCACATGGAGAGGATCCATGAGTGAGCTGCAAGCCCAGTGGAAACAGGGCACTGATGGAAGGAGGAATGGATTACTGATCTCTGACCTGCCCATGGCCCCCTCCTCCTGACCTCCTGAAGTGCACCCCACTTCCCCCCTTAGGTTCTGTCCATTCTGTAGACTCAATGAGACCACCTTCCAGAGCCTGCACCTGCAACATCCCCTCCCACCTCCACCTGATGCTTCAAGGCCTCCACACCAGCTCTGCGGCACCCTTTGGTTCCCTCCCTTTGCCACACCTGTGGCCATGCACTTCTGGTGACCTCAGGAGACACACTCCTATCCTTCCATCACCTCCTCCTCTTCCTTCCCCATGGCTCCATATCTACCTTCATTCCAGTGTCCTCAACCCAATCCTCATGTCCTTGGAGGCCCTCCTTCAATATCTCAGCCCCCAAACGCTGGGTGGCATCCACCACCCTGTCACTTTTCCCACCCCACATCTGTGTCTTTCCTCTGGTCCCTCACTCCATCCTTTGCAGCTCTTACATCTTCCTTTCCCACACACCAGCCATGACGGCCTTCCACCTCTCCATCTCTGTAGCACTCCTATTCCCAGGACATCACCACCTCACCAATAGGCTCCAGTAGGTTTGGGTTTTATAAAAATTCTAACAGGACACAGGTTGGAGCTCCTGATGAGAGTATGGCCACTTCCCCTTCTTGATCAGCTAATGGTGTCCACATTCAAACCACTTCTCTGACTGGCTTTCACCTGGGTGGTTTTTGGGTACCACACAAGTTGCCAGCGGGCCAGTACCAGAGTATCAGGGCCTATGACTGCTGCTGCAGGTAAAGAAGGTTTCTGTATTTCTTCTATTCCCATGAGAACTTGTGGTGTCTGTCCATCAAAACAATCTTTCAATCTTACAAAACATACACAACCCTTCCCTGAGTTCTGAAATCCCTTGTGAATATTGTGTCCAAGATTTTTTACACACCCCTGTCCTTCACCCACTTTAGCCCAAAGTCACTGTATTATGTCCTTCAATCCTGTGACTGATAAAATAGACAAAAGGTGATTATTCCCTCTACTAAACTGCAAACTCTGTCCCTTGTGAACTCAAGCTACCCAGGGAATTTTAGAAACACCAGACCCTTTAGCCCTGTGCAATGGCCTGCTGCCATTGCCCTCCTTCTTCCTTCCTTCCTTCTGTCCCACACCCTGAGCCCCAGGCCTTGCACACGCCCCTAACCCTGCGACATCTGTATTCTACACTCCCACCCTCACCCCATCACACTCAATCACACCTGCACACTCTCCAGCTTTCTCATGACATCACATAACAAAGGTTGGAATACTGTTAAAATGCTGTGCATGTGAAATATTGTCCTGATGTCAGTGTTGGGGGTGGGGATCTATATAAAGGGCATCCATGACCACCCGCATCTGGCATTGACTAACTTGGAGACATGCACCAGTTTAGGGATGGCAACAACAGGTGACTGGGTGAGTGAGAGAAAAGGAGTGGAGCTATGAGTGTGCTAGTGTCTGCATTTCGAGTGTGAATGAAGGAGCAAGGCAACTATGAAGCTCTGCTAAATGGAAGACAATACCTGTTATGGAAGATTGCCAATGAGGAATTTTGCAAGGAGACGGCTAGGCAAAATGCAGCAGTTGGTTATCCTCAGAGAAATCTAGATATGTTGTTAGGAAAGGGACCTTGTGAGAATCAGCAGCAACAAACTGCATATGATCCTGGTGTATACTTACAAATTGCCGTTGATGCGGTTAGTGCATGGAAGACTTTACAAGGACATGGAGGTTTACAAGGACAATTATCTAAGGTAATACAAGGAGCTAATGAACCTTACGCTGAATTTGTAGATAGGCTTATTCAAACAGCTACCAGAGTTTTTGGGAATACAGAACAAGCAATGCCATTACTAAAACAACTGGCTTATGAGCAAATGAATTGTTGGTGCAGAGAAGTCATTAGACCATGGAAACATGAAGATTTAAACACATACATTATATTATGTAGAGACCTTAATGAACAAGAGCAAGTCATGGCAGCTGCAGTAAAACAGGCTTTCGATGCCAGAGACATTAATGAACAAGGGCAAATTGGGGCAGCTGCAGTAAAACAAACAAGGACCAGGTGTTTATCCACAATATCGTAAAGAAAGGCATCGGGCTCCGTTGCCAAAAAATGGACAGGGGGGCCCAATGCTCCGGGGCCCCAAACCACACTGGGAAGGCCTGTGTGTATCAGCATTTGACTGAGCATGTGAGAGGGCACACATATGAGGCCACACGTGTAGGTGGTGGGGGGATGTGTGATATGGCCCTACAACTTGACTGCAAAGAGAATATGTACTGAAGACTTAGTGAACCCCTAAGTATTGTTGGTAGGTTGAGGGGAAATAAGTAATCAATGCAATACCAGGATGTACCAATGATTATAAAAACACCACAGGATGGGGTCACCATTTCTTTAAATCTCTCTCTGTCCTCTCTGGCTCTTCCAAGTGCTGTATGATCCCATTGCTGCCTGGGACCTGCCAGTGCTGTATGAAATCAGATTTCCAGCTAAACGTGCTCACTTTGATTTAAGGGAGCCTTCTGCAGAGACCAGGAGGGGGACTGAAGTGGAAAATTAGTCTTGCCCAAGTAAGATCAGGCCTTTGCCTTTAGTTGCTGGGCAGTGGTCTCCAGGCACTGAAATGTGATACCTGAAGGGAGTGGCTGTGTTTGCCTGGAGCTTGGCCACCAGACTCTCTGATGATGTGAACTGTGCTGGGTTTGGGCTTCTGCCATTGTGAGTGCCATGTGAATGCCTAGCCTCAGGAGGAGCCGAGACTAAAAACGGCCATGTGGACAGTGTGTGACAGGCTCCAGCAGCAGCTCTGAGCACCAAGGCCCAGGTGAGCTTCCCTGATTGACGATATCTGGGAGTGTTGTCTCATATGGTGACCCACAGGGAGGATGATGGGAAGCTCCACACTGGGCACCTCTCCTGGACTCTGCCAGTCAGTGTCTTCCCTGAGCCAACTGTATCCATCCTGTGCACCTGCAGACCCACTGGAGCCTGCACACTTAAGGTGGCTGAACAGGGATGTGCTTGGCACAGAGGCCCAGTCTTCTGGATGTCTGACCCCAGAGCTGCTGTTAGTGAGGCTTGGAATCAACAGGCAGCCTGCTCTGGTGCCCTGAGAGGATGATTAGAGATTCCTTATTCCATCCTGATCCTCAAGGAAAATTAATATCTTTGTGCTGTCTGAAAAAAAAAACTGGAACCAAGGACCACAGCAGGAAAATACAAAGGTAGGGCTTTCCCACCCACACTGAGAACTTATAGACATTTTAGGGAGAGAAATCCTGCAAAAAGCAGGAATCTGAGTTTCTTCCCTGAAAGGCTGAGCAAAGGGCTTCAGGGCCCTTCAGTGTTAGAACAACAGGGAGATGAGTGGCTCAAGCTTAGCCACGGCATTAAGGAGAGTGGGAGGACTCAAAGCCCAGAGGGACGGGGCTTTTCTGAAGTCCCTCTCTCCCTAATAGCTGGTCCTGCTCTCCTGTATCTCTTCCACGCCTTGCAAAACATCATGACGAGCCCTGGCTCCCAACCACGTCATCCCTCATACGCTGGTTCTTACAGGGCATTGGGACGGCAGACTGCTTATCTCATAGTAGAGCCAGTTCATCTGCCTCCTCTTGGCCAGACCTGGGTCCAGCATGTTCCTGGGAATTTTCAATCAACCCACTCAAAATAGAGGGAATACAACCCCTGTCCACCAGGGGGCAGTTGATCACAGCTTGGAGCACAGCCCAGGGGTCTTAGATCATCCTCACCAGAGGTTCACCTTGGCTGGCTGCAGGAAGTCCACCCACTCTAGGATCTCCTTGTATTCTGTTTTCTCCTGCAGGATTGAAGGTTGGAGTTCACCTGTGGATTTCACACATGCATGCTGGATGTCTTGCTTCTGCGCCACCCGCTGCTATTTATGCTGGGCTGATATTTTCCCCAGCTGGGCCACACATGTCTACTCTTGTAGTACCACAGAGCGCAGGTGCTTTATGCAGTCATAATTTGGGAGCTGACCTTTAGATATCTCCAGGCTGTATTGGCTGCTTCAAGACTCCATGAATAATAGTGGATAAGGTCCTGCCCATTCCTCTGGGAGCTGGTTATGTCATACCCCAGGTCACATCACCGAAACCCAGGTCCTTCCAAGTGCTGGGGACAGGTTCAGTGTTCACAATGCTCGATCCCCTTATGCCTCCACTCAGTGCCCATAGGCATATGCTCCAAGTGACCCGTCTGTAGGCTGCTCTCCAACTGAGCTTTCCTAGTGACAGGCTCCATGGCCAAGGGATGGCTGTGATGACAGCATAAGGTGTCACAATCAGGAGCACTCACCCTGGGTGTGGTCTGCACTCTGCATACCCCAGCCTGCCTGGAGCTGAGGCCACAGGGACACAAGGATAGGCCCTGTTCTGGGTCCCAGCCTCTCCCGGGAGGGGAAGGGAATGGGGAAGGAAGG
This sequence comes from Ictidomys tridecemlineatus, assembly GCF_052094955.1. NCBI lineage: Eukaryota > Metazoa > Chordata > Mammalia > Rodentia > Sciuridae > Ictidomys > Ictidomys tridecemlineatus. The sequence continues at coordinate 3,746,943 of NC_135491.1, read as the reverse complement.
GAAGGAGACAGAATTAGCAAGATTTGGGGTCAGGAACTCAGGAAAGCATAGAGTCCAATGAGACACACAAACCCTCTTCAAGTCCCTCAGAGATCACTTTTCACAACTTTTGGCACATTTCATAGAAACCCTGTCAGCTTCCAGGGATCATGGGAAATCAACAGCATCTCCCAGACTCCTCAACACTCATTCTGAAGTCACTAACAAGGAACTCATAATTGCCTTATTAATTAGCAAGTGTGGAGAAAGTTTTTCAGCCTTGTCCTGGGCTCCCCAGGCCTGCACTGTCATTGTCTCTCCAGGTGAAGTGATAATTGCAGCCCAGAGGGGAAGTGAGGTCACAGGAGCACAGACCTTTGTCTCAGGGCCCAGCTCCCTCCCTCCCTCCATGCTGGCTGTCAGGACCTCACATTGAGCCCAGCACCTTGCACACAAGAAGCACAGTGAGTGGTTTCAATATCAGTATCATCAATAAGAAAAGGAAGTCTGGGGATGTGCTCCTGTATGCAGAGGGATTCCAGGATAGAAACAGATTCTGTGGAGAGGTAGACTAAGGAGAGGAATAATTCCTTCAGTAAAAGGAGAAGTGTCCCTGACCTGATGCCTTAAGTTATTTAATAAAATCACCACGGAGGATGTTTGTGGGTGAATAATATCATTGATAGTGAATTCTGATTTGGAAGGGGCTTAAGGACTGAAGTTAGCAACTAACATATTCTTCACATTATTTTAGACAGACCTTAGAATAAATTTTTTTAATTTCCACCATATCCATGTATGTAATGTAAGATGAAGATGGAACTCTTTCTGTGCAGAAGCCAACACCTGGGACTGTTTCTGGGGGAAAAAAAAGTTGCTCTTTTGCAACTCTGATACAATCCACTTAAGTGAGACAGGAATCACGTCTCCTCTGGATGCCTGTGCTGTGATGGCTGAGGCGAGACTCTCTTCCTGCTGGACACACAGAGAAGGTAACATTATAGTGATGACAGTGGTTTTCAGTAACAAATGAATCTGTGTTAATAATCTGTATTAATAATACTTCAACATTAATTACAAACTCGTGACTTTTTATTTATTTCATTTCATTCAGTGAGCAATTCACACGCTGCAGCTTCTACTGACATACCTCTTATAGTGAAATGTCCTCCATAAATCCTAGTTCATTGCCGACAATTTCACTAAAATAGCTGTCAGTGCACAGGAACTTTTAGTCTGAAATTAGTGAGAACTTCATTTCTATCCTAAAGTACTTTATCAGATATTAGTATTTCCTACTTCATAGTTTAGGAACAAAGTAATATTTTTGAACAATTCATTTATAAATTCCAGTATATTTTTATTCTAGCAATGACAACCAATGGATATTTCTGCTATGGAACTAAATCTTTGTTTAGAGGGGATAGTCTTCCATTCATCTATTATAAATTTTAAAATCACATGATTTCCTAGCATCTGTTTTGGTTCCTCATGTAGAGTTTTTCCTCCTTATGCGTTTTTAGATTTTTCATTAGTGCACTATTGTTACACATAATACTGAGGCTCATTAGGAGAGCATGGCATACAGGCTGCTCCACTTTAGTCCCTACTACTTCTCTTTCCCTTGCCTCCTCCCTCCCCCTGTTCCCTGTGGAACTAACCCTCAACTCAGTCTTGCATTCATTAAATCCAATGTGGACCCAGGGCAATTTCTGGAGGACACATGAGGATGCATCAGATTGAAATTGCTGGCATAGAGGTTTATATCTTAGCCAGTAAGTGGACACCACTAGTTTTGCCACATGTTTGCACCAATTTTAACACCCATTGCAGTTCATGAGATCCCTGTCCTATGTCCATCCCTGCCAATCATGGAATTGCCTGCCATGTTATTTTAAATTTAGGTTGGTATGTGCTTATATTATGGGATGGTTTAAATAAAGACACTGAACATTACCCCATATTTATTAGTCATTGAATGATGTCTTTTTATTTGAAGTACATATTAGAAAGGCTTGCCTGTTTTTGTCCTATTGTGAATTTTGTAAGACTGTTGGTGCAGGATACATCAAACTCATTCACCCTGTGTATGGCATCTGATGAGAGTTGATTCTCAAGGTAATATGCCCTGACTTGTCATTTAAACCATATGTTTAGGATGTTTGTGCTGTTTAATATACATTTTCTTACCTAAGACCACAGAAATAATTTTTTGTGATTTTAAAAACTCCATTCCTTATACTTAAAAGTTTAGGTCAGAAATCCACTGAGATTTGATTTGTTGTTTGGTTTGGATGGAGATTGAAGTTCTTTTGCCAATGAGACTACCAATATCATTCATTTGGAAATGTTAAATGCTAAAACCTTTCTATGCATTTGCTCCTACTTTTCATTGCTCCTCACAGGATAGACTCATCTGATCATCCAGGCTCATTTTTTCTATGAAGTATACTGTTAATTCTCCCCAGAAACATGTGCATCTTGAGGTCTTTGCAATCCCACAGGTGCATGCAATAAAAGTTACTCTTGGTGTCAAAAATTATTTTAAGAAGGGGATCTCACTATGTTGCTCAGGCTGGCTTCAAACTCCTGGGCTCCAGTGATTCTCCTGCTTCAGCTCTGCAGGTAGCCTGTGGATACAGGTGCTCACCACTGTGCATGGGTACAGCTATTCTAAAGAAGTCATTTAGCTCAGAGGAACGACTGTTGTCATAATTTAAAGAACAATATGCTGAATGACAAAATGGCCTCCAGCAACCTGGCTATAGGCATGACATTCTTATCACAGACTGCTGTTGGAATTCTGGGAAATTTCTCTCTGCTTTATTACCATTTGGTTCTTTCCTGCAATGAGTGTACATTGAGGTCCAGAGATTTGATTCTCAGGCACCTGACCATAGCCAACTCCTTGTTGATTCTCAGTAGAGGAATTCCCCAGACAATGACAGCTTTTGGGTGGAAATATTTCTTCAGTAATTTTGGATGCAAACTCATCCTATACATGCAGCGAGTGGGCAAGAGTGTTTCCATTTTCATCACCTGCCTCTTGAGCATCTTCCAGAACATCACCATCAGCCCCATGAACTCCTGTTGGAAGGATCTCAAAGTAAAATCTCCAAAGTACATTGGCTTCTCCATTTCCCTCTGCTGGATCCTGTATATGGCGGTAAATTCCATTTTTCCTCTCTATGTATTTAACAAATGGAGTAGTGAAAATCTGACAGAGAAAAGAGATCATGGGTACTGTACTTCTGCAGTCCGAGATAAAATCTTAGACTCGTTATATGCAGCATTGTTTGTATTTCCTGAAGTTGTCTTTTCCGTGCTCATGATCTGGTCCAGTGGCTCCATGGTTCTCCTTCTGTACAGGCACAAGCAGAGGGTTCAGCACATTCACAGCATCAAAGTTCCCCCCAGATCTTTCCCTGAGTCCACAGCCACCCAGAGAATCCTTGTCCTGGTGGGAACCTTTGTGACTTTCCACACCCTCTCCTCTGTATTAAATTTGTATATTGCTCTATTTTCCAATCCGGTTTGGTGGTTGGTGAAAACCAATGACCTAATTTCACTATGTTTCCCCACTGTCAGCCCCTTTATTCTCATGAGCCGTGAGTCTACTATATCCACTTTATCCAGGCTCTGCTTTGTTTGAATAAAAATTCAGTCTTGCTGGGTGCTTTGGCACATGCATGAAATCCTAGCAACTCAGGGAGCTTAGACAGGAGCATTCCACATTGGAGGCCAGTCTAACAAGTTAGTAAGACCCTGTCTCAAATTGAAAAAGAAAAAGAGCTGGGATGAAGCTCAGTGGTAAATCATCCCAGGGTTCAGTCCCCAGTTTCAAAATACATGTCAAAAGTTGCCTCATTGTATCATAAGTACATAATTGCATGTTTTTGCACAATGTTCAAGGGTTTCATTGTTCTTCATACTGAAAAGAGCAATAAAGAAATGGATGGAAGAGTCACTTGACTTTCTAACTCTAAAGGACACAGGGGACCTCAGCTGGCTGATTGTGGGACCCATGTGGCCGTGGTGGAGGGGAACAGAGCTGGTAGTCCTCACCCCATGCAGAGCATCCTGTAGACAGCCATCCTTGTTCCTGTTACTGGACGCAAACGAAATGGATGAGTTCACAGTCTTTCCAGGTCAGTTGGATCACATGGTTGACCAAGTGCTACACTCTGGAAAGGTAGCCTAGAGCAAATGCAGTGGAGAAATAAGTGTGGACCTTTTCAGAGGATAATTCTCCTTAGCATCGCCAGTAAGTTTATAACTCCCAGAAAAGTTTTGTTCCAAATCCTCTTTGTTGGATACCTGTTAAAACAGAGCTTGGGAAGACAGATTCAGCATCAACTCCTGGAATAAAGGAGAGGATTTTTTTCTGCATACTGAAATAAAGATAATATTCTCTCAGGGGAAGGAGCAAGGAAGATTTGTTAGCAGCTCTCCTTAAAATGTTTGTTTCCCTTCATTAAGGGATTCTCAAGTGTGATGCAAACTCCTTTCCTATGTAGTGTCCACCTGGGCCACTCCACACACCCTGACCCCCATTGGTGGAAGAAAAGGAATTTGGTGGGAGCACAGTCCTCCTGCTGCCTGCTGAGCCTCAAGGAAGGAAGTGCCTGGTTTCTCAGTCGCACCTCTTCTGCTAAGATCTGTTCAAGGGTTGCAGCACAATCTGACACTTTCACATGTTGTGAAAATGCCCACAGCTGTGTTTCAAAACCGGTGGATAGATGGGCATGTCTTACCTACAACCTTAAAAGGTAGCACTTACCACTCTCCACATCAGAATACAGTCATGTATTTAGGCTAAGTTATAGCCTTAGGAGAACCAATTCATCTACAAACAGTGAGGTTGCTGGTGCAGGTAGGGATGTTAGTAAGATCAGAGCAGGTCCCACAGGTGGAGAACTGCAAAGGGGAGGGGAAGATCCATGAGGCTTCCGGGGTGGAAGCATCATGGAGGGACATTGGGGACAAATGATTATTATAAGAGGATATTTGTTTATGTGCCCTACACTGTCCTAATATCCCTGTCCCTGACTGTCACCCAAATGATACCTTCTGAGAAGGTCACAATTCATTGAGCTTTTCCTGTGAAAATGAACTCTTCTGGGAACATTTGAAGGAGTTTGAATTTGAATTTTCTATTTCTTTATAAATCTGAATGAGAGTATTTCTACAGACGATTTTAGTTTGGATAACACCAACTTGGTAAAATGTTTTTCTAAGCTTTACATTTTAAAAGACTATATACTAGAAGAACATGAATACATCTAATGTACAGAGAAACCAGTAAGGTTAGTGTCACAATTACAGAGATTTCCTTATACTATGCTTCACTTTCAAAGTAAAATTAAGGATCCATAGTCTATGATGACAATAATTATAGATCTGTATAGATTAGCAGTACTAGCAAAAACAAAAAGATAGCCTTAAATCTCTTATACATTTAGAAAATGATCAGATATAGACTTAGTTCTTATACAAACAAACATATTTAGTTTCAGATATATACTTATCTCTAGTCACATATATTAGATTATTCATGAAAACCAAGCCTGGTCATTTTGTCATCTTTTTCTCTGCCAAGGAAAGATCCTAAAGCAATGAGCATTACACACTCAACATTTAACACCTCTCAAGTCTGATGCAAATGGGTATTCATCAGTGGGAGGTTTCTTATGGAGACAGAAGAGGCATATTGTAGGGTGTCTGGCAAGGCTGACTGTATTCATGTTTTAAAAATTTGTCCAGGAGAGAATGGATCTCCACTAATGCCTCTCTCCTAAGGGAAGTAATTATTTTTCCTTCAGCAAGTGATCTCCTCCTTAAAGAAAACCTTGGTAAGACGACATGGATAAAGGGCCTCACTCAGGTTTAGTAGACCTCCAGCAGAGCAGGCCTTGTTCCCTTCTCCTGGGAAGTGCTTCTAATGGAGCACATTTAACTTACATGATGAGTCCTACCCAGGAGGGAGTGGAAAGTCTGGCATGTACAAAAATGGCAATAGTCTTTCTCCTCAGGGTGCACTCAAGGGGTTGGGGCACAGGCTGTTGTTGAGCCTGCTCTCTCTCTTACATTATCATAATGCCACCCACTTTAAGCAAGTTCGCCCACTGTCACTTGTGCTCAGAGCATGATTTTGGGACCTTCTTCTTACAGGAGCTATTGCTATTCAATGGAGGAGGTCTTCTCCATCCTGAGTATTAGGGTTAATTTAAGATTCCTTGCAGAGACTGCCAGCAAATCCTAGGTTGACTTTTGTTTCTGTTCTCCTAGGCATATACTATAAAGGCATTACTTACTAGTTGTGAGGGTGTATATTTGTTCACCCTGTACATTGAAATTTCTTGTTTGTGTGTTTAATATCCAGAGTACTCTGTCCAGTGAAGGCCACATGGACCATACAGAGACTGTTCAGAACTCCTCTCTGCAGAATCAGAGGGCTAAGACACAGGCACCTGCACACATGTGAACTCCAGAAGGCACCTGGATTTTAGCTCTGTGGGCAATAGGCAGGGCTGCACACATAAGAGTTCCCTGACAGATGGATTATCCTGTTAGATCTTAAATGTGCAGATCATTTTTGTCTTCATATTATAATCCAACAGGGTGGAAACCCATTGCCATGTCCCTTGTGAATGTCGGCCTTCACCCTCTGAAAAACATAAGAGGGTTAATCACCAGGCAATCAGGACAGTGGGCCTCAATCAAGGTTTTTCAAACAAAAAGTCCTCCCCATGGGATGGAACATTCCAGTCAACCCCTTTGTCCCTGTGTGGTGGGGAAATGAAAGTGGGGTGGACCCAAATGGAAGTTATAGAAAAATTCAGACTCAAGTGCTTAAGGGCAGAGCCAGTTAGAAAGCACAGGCCAATCAATAGCCCTGGTACCCCCCCACACCTGTTCAGCAGAGAGTCTAACAATGGGCTAAACACTTTTTAATACCTGATCAATATGGACTCTGATCAAAGCCTTCAACCAGAAGCCACAAATCCCAAGACTAGTACAAAACCCCACCAGGTTCCCCTGACATCATGGGAGTTCCATATTTCTCCTCTCATTCAAACAAATCTCACTCCTTTTACTTACACACTCCGCTACCACCTGTGGATTTCACTCTTTGAACACTTGAGACAGGGACCCAGAAAGAACTCAGCAAGGCCTACAGCTCCCTCAGACCCATCCACCTGCACAAGTGGTATGTGAGCTCTGTTTTCAAACTGGGGTTTTATTCCCTTGGGCACAAAGGGGCTGGTAGACAGGGCAGAGGCCAGGTGCTCCTTGACCATGTCTCTGCAGCACAGGCAGATTTCCTGGGGCTTTCCCCCAGCTCAGGACTGGTGTCCCTGACCCACAGCAGGATGAACTGGGACTTCCTTGGGCCCAACTGAGAAACAGTGCTGTTACCTTTGGGATGTCCAGTTGAAGTCCACATCCTTGGTTTCCCCAAAACAAGGACTGAGCAAGACACAGAAATAACAGGACAGGACAGATCTATTGAAGGTACAGATAGTACTGTTAGGTAGAGCAGAGCCTTTTGAGCATCTTCCAGAACATCATGATCAATCCCATGAACTCCTGGTAGAAGGATCTCAAAGGAAAAGCCACAAAGTACATTGGCTTCTCCATCTCCCTCTGCTGGATCCTGTACATTGTGGTGAATTCATTTTTCCTCTCTATGTGCTTAGCATATGGAGTAGCAAAAACCTGACATAGATTTTGGGTACTGTACTTTTGCAGGTTGTGACAAAATACCAAATTCATTATATGCAGCATGGTTTGTATTTCCTGAGGTTGTCTTTTCCATGCTCATGATCTGTTCCAGTGGCTCCATGGTTCTCCTTCTCTACAGGCACAAGCAATGGGTTCAGCACATTCACAGCATCAAAGTTTCCCCCAGATCCTGCCACAAGGAAAGGAAGGACATGGTTTCTCATCTGGGAATCATACCTCTTCAACTGGAATCTATACAAGAGTTTCACATTTTGTGAAAATATTCACATCTAGGTTTAAAACAGGTAGAAACATGGACAAGTCTTACCTACATCTTAAAAAGTAGCATTTATTACTCTTTAAATAAAAATAAATGTATGTATTTAAGCTAGGTTGTATTCTCAGGAGAACCAATTCGCCTATAAAGAGAGAAGTCTCTGGTGCAGGCAGAGACAGACATGGGAAAGATCACAGCAGGTCCCAGAGGTGGAGAACAGAAAAGGGCGAGGGGAAGATACATGAGGCTTCCTGAGCAACAGCATCATGGAGGGACTTTCAGGAAAAGCATTTATAATAGGACATTAAGTAATTTGCGCTGCATTGCCCTAATATCTGTGTCCCTGCCTGTCACCCATATGCTATCTTCTCAGAAGGCCACGAGTTGCTGGGTTTTCTCTGTGAAAATAGACCCTTTTTGAAATGTTTGAAGGAGCTTGGGTTTTAAGGCTTTGCTTATTTAAGGCAAAGTCTAATTTTATGGAAAAGCCAACCCCTCAGGTATTATCACAAATTCCTAGGGAATGGTCAACACTTAGAGGCTGTGGAAGAGATGTGGTAAATGCTAGATTAAAACTAGACCCAGCTAGTAGCTGGGTTATGTGTGGCATGAACAGACTTCCCTCCCCGCCAAAAAATAAAAACTTTCTCGTGATGAGAATGCAGAGGATATAAAGGGAGGCCCCGGGATGAGGAGGGGGTGGAGCTGGCCCTGCACATCCTGGGGAATGCTCACTCTGGAACCTGCCTGGAGGCTTGCTGAGAGGCCCAGGCCTCACCTTCCTCCAGTGGCTGCCTCAGCACTCCCTCACCTGTGAGCCCTGGCACTCAAGGGCATTTACTAAAAACACCCAGGGCCACTGTTAACAGTGAAGTGTTGAGGGAGGGACAGAGCACGGCTGTGTGATGGACAAGAGTGAGCACAGGACACAGAGAAATGGACGACAGATGTGAGATGGTGGAGCAGTGAGCCTGGAGGGCCAGGTCTAAAGATGATGGAGGGGAGAGAGGGGGAAAGGCAGAAGCATGTCACCTGTTGCTCCAAGGTTAAGGCCAATGCCAGGCTATGACTACAAAGGGAAGAGTGGTCCAGGAAGGCACAGGCATAAACCCACTGGGTTCCAGGTGGGTGGATGGCAAGGTGACAGGAACAAGGGAGTGATGGCAACACAAGACATTGGCAATGGGGGCCAATGGTCAGTGGGAAGCATGTGGAGACCTGCTGTGGGCAAAGATCAGGAGAGGAGGAGCCCACCTTGGTGGACAGTGACTGAGGTGGATCCACAATGTAAGCAAAGGAGGTGGAGCCTGGGGAGGGGACAGACATAGGGAGGGAGGAAGGATGTGCACAGGAAGGGAGGGAGCCTGAGGGAGAGGAGCCTGGTTGTGAGTGCACTGAAGCACCCAGGAGCAAGGGGCAGGGCTGCAGGGTGGTGGATGGTGGTCAGGGGCAGCATGCACTTCACAGAGGAGCGGAGGTGCCTGGAGGTTGAGCACTGTGGATTTGAGGATGTTGGGCAGAGGACACAAGGAACAGGCTGACACTAGATTTGGGAGTAGATACAGAGAAGGGGAAGGAAGACAGGTGACAGAGTTTGCAGGAGCCACTGAAGGCGAGGAGGATTGTGGTCAGACTGTGGTCCTTGGAACAGGGAAAAAAGGTTTCTGTTTTGTCCTGGTTTTTGTTGTAGCTGTTGTTTGTTTGTTTTCAAAAAGGTGACAGAATGTGGGTCCAGGGAATGTATATTAGAAAGGGTGGGAGGAAGTGAAGGACAATGAAGGCTTATGGATTTCCAAAGGTCACAGCAATGGAGGGATGGAGGATGTAGCCAGACGTGTAAGGGAGTGAACCTCAAGGGTCTCCTTTCCTCCCAGAGCCTGACTCTGCAGCACACTCTGTTTCACTTTAGCTTGGCACCTGTTGCATACATTGTGGCCCAGCAGACATCCAGGGCAGAGGAGAAGCTTCCAATAGCTCAGGCATCTGGACAGATACCAGAAGATGCTTTCAGGATACTCCAGGCCCAACTCCTGGCTGCAAAAGGCTATTTTAAAAATGGTGCCCTACCTGAGTCTCCGCTCCCTTCCTGGGCTCACTATAGAGCTGTCAGGATGACCCATGTAAGCAATCCACTGTGGACCATTTACTTTCTTCTAAGGCTAGACCTCCACATCCACAGATGCATGCACTCAGGCTGACAGGAGGATCAAATGTCCTTGGAGCCAGTGGATCACCAGGCCAGTCTGCACCACAGCTCAAAGAAGTCCTGCAGTCATGACTTTCCCAAAGGATTCCCAAGCAGCAGCTTCAGTACCCAATCACTGGTCCTCCTGTCTACAGAACAGCTCCCCTAAAGCCCACAGACATCTGAACCCCAGGGTGCTGGAGGACCTTGGCCTGCACATAATGCCAAGGATTCCCACAGGGTCCTCTGACCCTGACCCTCTGGCGCTCACCTGAGTGCGCCCACCCAGACTAACCCACAAGTCCCTGTTAGTCCTCTGGACCCTGCTTCCTCTGCTGCTTATGGACACTGTGAACAGTTTCCATTGCCTAGAGCTCAGCACATCCTCTCAGAGCCGGGCCTTCCAGAGGACCAGAGTGAGGACCTGGCCACCTGCTCACCACAGCTCATCTAGTGGCTGTGATTAAGAAGAGTCCACTCGGGCTGGGGATGTGGCTCAAGCGGTAGCGCGCTCGCCTGGCATGCGTGCGGCCCGGGTTCAATCCTCACCACCACATACCAACAAAGATGTTGTGTCTGCCGAGAACTAAAAAATAAATATTAAAAATTCTCTCTCTCTCCTCTCTCACTTTATCTTTAAAAAAAAAAAAAAAAGAAGAAGAGTCCACAGCAGAAACCACCTTTCTTGGGTCACCTTCAGGGCTGTCCCTAGAGTGCAGAACCACAGGAGTGGACTTGCTGTCCACCCATCCTGTCATCTAAGTTAGGGTTGCTGGTGGACAGTGGCCACTGCAGTGCTGTCCAGGTGCAGTGTAATTGGGAGGCAACATCGTCCTGGACAGCCATCACCTCTGTATCTGAAGCTCTGCAGGATGCTGGGCCTGGGAGTCCTACAGAAGGTTTAGGGCTATAGGTCTGTGGTTTTATTCTGGGTGGGGCCACAGAGGGAGGTGGTTAACAGTACTATCAGGGAAGTGTAGCATCAGCTGAGAGGTTTTATCTTGAATGCAGGAGGAGTGCTGTCCAATGCTCTTATCATCTTCATGCCCTAATGAGTTTTTTCTCCATTAGTTGGTTCTTGTTGTGAATGATACTGCTCATCAAAGAGTGAATGCACCTTGTATTTCCAAGGTAATAGTCACTTGGCTGGGTGCATTATAGCTTTTAAATTTATATTTGATTATTAAAAGCAATCTATATTTACAGAACAAACAAGCCTATAGTTAGGATTTCTCATTATACCTTTTCTGTGCACACAAAGTCCATTATTGTTACATTTTTCCATTATTATGGTCTATATCACAGTTAAAAAACTATATATAGATAATTATGGGCTAAGATCCATACTTTACATTGGAGTTCACTTTTTGGAATTGGAAAATTCATAGTGTTATAGATCCATTTTACTACATCATACTGAAGTTGCAGCATCCTAAAGATCCCCTCTGCATTATCCATCTATCCCTTCCTTCCTCCAAACCACTAACAACCACTGATCTTTTCATGGTGTGTCTAAAATTGCCTGTTTCACAATATCAAGTAGATAAGAGCTCTGCAGTGTGTAGTCTTTCAGATTGCCTTCTTTCATTTAGAAATTTGCACTACATCTCAAAGCCCTAGAAAAAGAAGAACAAATCAGCAGCAAAAACAGTAGAAGGCAAGAAATTATTAAAATTAGAGCTGAAATCAATGAAATTGAAACAGAAGAAACAATTGAAAAAATTGACAAAAGGTTGGTTCTTTGAAAAAATAAAAAAAAATGACAGACCCTTAGCTACACTAACAAAAAGAAGGCAAGAGAAAACTCAAATCACCAGCATACATGATGAAAAAGGTAATATCACTACAGACACTACCGAAATACAGAGGATAATCAAAAATTATTTTGAAAACTTATCCTTCAAATAATAGAAGACATTGAAGGCATTGACAAATTTCTTAAGTCATACGATTTGCCCAGATTGAATCAGGAAAACATCAGCTCACCCTCTTGCACTGATTAAGCTCCCTTGCTCCTGTGCAGGTGTGAAGAGGCCTTCCTCTATCACTGCAGAGCTCCTAGTGACATCTAGTGACCACCTCTATGTCACAAAATCCAGTCTCGATAAAGCACATTCATTTGTATACCCCTGAACATATCTTGGAACAAATCAAAGGAATATATGCTGTAATCTGCATAACAGTGATGGAGGAAATGATGAGAAAAATAATTATGAAATAAAAATAAACCATGTAACATTTGCTTATATCATATTCTGAAAGTAAGATATTATCCCTTGAGAAAAATACTCTTCTGGTAAAACTGTTTAATCATATGGATCACTTATCATCATTTCCAAACATCTTCACTGCAGTACTACACACACGGTTGATCTAAGCAGTTTTTTCAAAACATTTCCAACAACCTCACTGTGCGATGGCAGCTGTGTGACAGGAGATGGAATACAGAAAACCATGAGCATAAAGAAATTGGAGACTCCCAAACAACAAGCAAGGAGAACCAAGGTGAAACATTCAGGGACCACAGAGCTTGACTAGCCTTTGATGCTGGACTGTGCGTACCCCATCCTTGTCACCACTGTCCCTCCTTTCCCCCTGGCTAAGGAGATGATAAGTAGATGGTAGATGGTAGATGCACTGGTAGGCTCCAGAGCACATGGAAAGAAGTCTTGTATCTGTAATGTGCCCCACAGAGGCTTCAGTCCAGCCTCACAGATGACTGGAAAGCAGCAACACGTCATTGATGAAACCGTACAAATGGAGGGTCTTTACTGGGCTGCTGTAATCTGATGACCATGCCTGCAGATGAGGATTCACTTGAAGAAATTCTCTAGTTCTCTATGGGTAACCCTGGTCACTACATTTTGTGGAGTAATTCCAAGTCAAAATACGTTAAGACTCAAAGGTGCAAGGACTTTTGGAAATCAACTACTTATCTTCAGGTCAAGAATTACTTTATTCAGCCATTTGACGTCTCATGAGAAGGCTTCTTTGCTATATGTAACTTTTACCCTGGGCTTTAAAGCCTGTCTAACCTTGTGCCTGCCTTCCAGGCCTTTATTTTCGTCACTGGGAAAGAAGCATAGGATGGGAGGGCTTACTGCATTAGGTAAGGGTCATTCTGTTCAACTTCTGGGAAGACAAGCTCTGCCTTTCAAGGTAAATATTGTCTAAATTAGCATCTGGAAGAGGCAAAGAGTCGTGTCTTTAAGTGGATACAAGTCGTCAAGCTTCCCGTGTCCTGAGGCCCTTCTGTAGTTTATAGGAAAAATCATTCCACCGACTGTAAAATAAAACAGACCAAGGATGTGCCATCCTGGGGCTCATTTGGGATGAGAGTCACAGGTGAACAGGGACAGACTGTGATAGAATGCAAAAGAATGGGAACCACGTGCTCCATTGAATCACAATAGCTCTCTTAGCAAAGACCGAAGAGTAATTACCCTATTTTTGAAATTGAGAGTTATTAGACTGGAGAATCTAATTAAAAGAACCAGAATGGGGGCTCGGGGCATGGCTCGCTAGAGTACTCGCCTAGCATGTTTAAGGCCCTGGGTTCTAAGCTTGACAAAAAAGAAAAAATAGCATTTCCTTCAGGATTATTTAACTGCTGGTCATACGTTTTGCCACTGCTTTAGTAGAATGTATGATTGATCTGATGTTTTAATTAATAAAATTTAATCTTTTCATTACCACAAGTACTTTGTTTCTTTGATCGACAGTTTTAATTCATCTCAGTGCAGTCAGTGCTTCATAACAGCAACTAGCCAAAGTTAAGGTTGAGGGATCTAGACTTGGTGTGTGAAGTCAAGTATCATACAGTTTGGGGAGCCTATATTATATTTGCCATTGAGTTATTCTCCTCACACCCTATCTCAGGATACTTATGTACAATGAAAATTCCATATAATTGGTTCATATTTCACCCTAAAATCTGCATCTGTGGATAAATATTCACTATATTATATGGCCCTTCCTTACATGCCAAGTGAGACGACATGCATCTTGATTTATATAAAGTGAAAATACAAATATATTAAAGATGAAAGTGTGGGGAAGAAAAAGTAACACTTTTTAGCCGACATGTAGAGAGAGTACAGGCTCATGAACGTATTTCCAACATCACCAGTCCATCAGGGGTCACGTGTTAACATTTTCTACCTTTGCCATGCAGACTCCAGTCTGCAGAGATTGTAGAAAAGAGCAACTCCAGTGTGTCTTTGGTGGCATGAGTTAGGAACCTGTAATTGTTTCTGGAAATTAACATTGGGACACAGGTTCTCAAGATATGTTCAACAAGTGTGCTTTGCCATTGTGACTGTTACTGAATCATGAGTTAGCACTTCATTGAGGGGAATGAATCACAAACTGGCTCTTCAGAGACCAGATACTTCCCATGAAAGACCTGATAGTCTTTCTTAGAGCTTAATATGGTAATGAGTACATTTGCAATTAATATCAGGTCAGAGTTAAATTTTATCTGAAGTAGAAGTATGGACAATACAAATTTACTGCAACTGTAATGACACGTAAATGAGCCATTGAAAAGTGACTAGTAGATGGGAAGTACTGTGTTGAGAAGCTGTGGGACAGAGTCCTGGCCGTGTTCTAGAGTGCCATAGCTGTTTTTGTCCTAGGTTCCCTGTGTGAAGTGGGCGTCTCACCAATATTTCCTTCACCCTGAGGCACAAGGCGGGTTTACATGTTTGGGTGGGCCATAGCCAACTGGGACCTATCTGACCTTCTTCAGGAACTGAACATGGCCTAACTCAGCTAAGACAGCCCAGGTGTCACTGGCCAGCACAGCACAAGTGACTGTCCTATGAGGGTATGTGTGCTATGCCATTCTTGTAGGCAAATGTGGGGGGCAAGATATGGGTGAATTCACACTCAGAACAGAGAGATGGCACATGGGCGTGGAGAAAATCCATGTAATAATTCAAAGGCCTCAAACCTCTCAAAGATCATTATGATTCATAAGCGAGGACCTGTTGAGGACTTGGTCCAAATTAGTGAACACAGACTCTAATCCCTCA
Organism: Ictidomys tridecemlineatus; assembly: GCF_052094955.1. Classification (NCBI taxonomy): domain Eukaryota; kingdom Metazoa; phylum Chordata; class Mammalia; order Rodentia; family Sciuridae; genus Ictidomys; species Ictidomys tridecemlineatus. The sequence continues at coordinate 3,731,741 of NC_135491.1, read as the reverse complement.
TGTTAAGAAATTATACAAGAAAAACACTTCAGGACCCAAGTGTGGTTCAGTTGTAGAACACTTGCCCACGTGCATGAAGCCCCAGGTTGAGGCCCCGAGTAGTTGAGCACAAAACAAAAAAATCACTGGGAAATAAAATGCAGATGTTGAATAATTGAAGCACAGAGGTAACTGTGCTTAGCTCTAGGGATGAGTGACTTGCCTTCACAGCCAGACATGATTCCATTCTGAATCTGTCACAGTTGTCACGAGAATAACAGAACAAATCTATACTAAATATGTAATCCTCATTACAAAGTTTGGGAGCGATAAAGGCAAGAAAAATTCACATATGAGATCACTTTTCTCTGCAGTTGAAAATGAGCCATGTAGTGTAGTGCTTAAAACCACACCTGAAACCAACACTTTTATGTTACAGTTTGGATCTGGAATGTCCTCCAAAGGCTTACAAGGTCAAGGTTTTCCCCAGCCAGTAGCACCCTTGGGAGATGGTGGGAAACAAGAGGTGAGTCACTGGGGTCATGCCCCAGGAGAGTGTGTCTTGTCCCCAGCCCTTTCCTCTGCTTCTGTCTGCTATCCACCTGCCATGAGGTAGACAGCATTGCTCTCCCATGCCCTTCCAACATGATGAGCACATCATGGGCCTTGCCACTGACACAAAGCAAGTGGCCAGCCAATCATGGGATGGAACACATGAGTCTGAAACTGTGAGTCAAAACAAATCTTTCTTCCTTGTTCTCAAGTGTTTTGTCACAGCAGAAAACACAATGAATGACCTGGAAAAATTGTTTAACCGTATCTATTATCTACCACTATTATCTACCAACAATAGTTTCATGGAACTACCATACAAACTTTAGGTAACTTGTCTAAACAGTATTTCAAAAACATTTTCAACAATCATACTGTAGAATGGGACCTACAGGTGCATCAGGAAGTGCAAATTTGACATCACAAAAATTGTAAGTTCCTCTATGCCAACCAAGAGCCCATAGAACCAGGAGTAAACACTCGGGGTTGTGCTGGAGTCTGACCCACTTTGATGTTTATTGTTGACACCTTCAAGTCTCACTACTCCCTTTCTATGGTGCCATCTGGGCAAGTTGCTGATAACCCTAAGTGTTCCCTTCTTCGGGCAGCAGCTGGGAGTTCTAAAGATGACCAGGTTCCCTCACTCCAGCACCACCCAGGACCCCCATCAGAGGAGGCAGCCACTTCTGGACAAGTGTAGCAAGTCCACCTTGCTTCCCTGGAAGGCTTCCTTATGCTGTGAACTCTGCAAACACTTCAGTGTTTGGCTTCGCCATTCCTGACAAACCAGCCCAACTGGGTGGGGTTCAGCCCTGAGTTGGGACTGGTCACAAGTGCAAACCAGCAAAAAATGTTAGGGGCAAATACATGAGTTTCCACTTCACATACAAGAGAAATTCCATCCTGGATGTTCATTCTGAAGTGGAAACTCATGAACGTTAACCTTTTCAGTATATCTATCTCACAAGCACTTTCAGTATATCTATCTCACAATATGGGAGTGCATAACCCACTTGAATCAAAATGTGAAATATGATATATCAAGAACTATGTAATGGAGGGGTAAGACAAGATAATACAAATGGAAGAAATGATTTACAGTAGAAGGGGTAGAGAGAAAAGGGGAGGGGAGGAGAGGGGAGGGGGGATAGTAGAGAATAGGACTGACAGCAGAATACATCAGACACTAGAAAGGCAATATGTCAATCAATGGAAGGGTAACTGATGTGATACAGCAATCTGTATACAGGGTAAAGTTGGGAGTTCATAACCCGCTTGAATCAAACTGTGAAATATGATGTATTAAGAACTGTGTAAGGTTTTGAACGACCAACAATAAAAAAATAAATTAAAAAAAAAGAATAAAAAAATATTATCCTTATTCCTTGAATTTTCTTATGTTTCATATTCTTGCTGTATTTCAATTTTCACATTTATGTAAATTAAGGTGAATTCCATGCAGTTTTGTAAAAAATCTCACGAAGTAAAATTTAGTCTTTTTAAATATTTATTTTTTGTAGTTGTAGTTGGACACAATAACTTTATGTGGTGCTGAGGATCAAATCGAGGGCCTTGCATGTGCAAGAACTGAGCCAGAACCCCAGCCCCATTTAGTCTCTTTTCTATAATTGCAACTTAATAATTTCCTTTCAACAATCGTGTTCCTTTCTTCATTGGCACAGAAGAAAGAGGCATTCAGAAATATGATACAGTGCATGTTCCATAACAGGGAGGACAGGATGTCAGTCTGAACTACATTTTATATTTTCATTATACACAGTAAGTTTCCTAGTCAGACTGCAGAAGAATAACAGCATTTCTACCAGGGATTGTACCTCTAAGTTTAAGCGGTAGATAGGAAACATATGCAAACATGAATACTCTATGGAAGAAAACTACCAGATATTTCTAGATGGGAACAAACAAATGGGAGAACATCGGGTGTCATGTGCACCATGAAAGGAGTAGTTACGCCATCCTTCCATGAAAGGTCCTCTGGCTGAGTAGGAATGCCAGCCTCAGGAGACTGGCAGCAGAGCTGCCAGGGAATGGCCACAGATGGCCTCTTGGCAGGAACCCCGCTGGAATCTCAATGCCCTTCTCTCCATCTTCCATTCTATACCCATGACCTCTCCAGATGCTGGTAAAGCTCACAGAGCTGATGTTCAGTCATCTCAGAGAGACCTCAGCTCACCATTCTGTATAATCTCAGCCCTCGTGCCCCTATGCAGCACTGAGCAGGCCCTGCTTCATCATGCAGAGCTCTAGTCACACCTAGTGACCATCTCCATGTCACAAAATCTAGTCATGCAGAAATACCTCCATTTATGTACCCCTAAACATTTTCACTAGAACAGCAAATTTAGTGTAATATACACTGTGTGACCTGCATTGCAGTGATGGAGAACATGGTGAGACAAATACATATTATGAAATAAACATTTAGATTTTAAAAAAATCATGCAACATAGTGGCTTATATCATATACTCTGAAAGTAAGATATTATCCCTCAGGAAAAATACTATTCTGGTAAAACTGTTTAATCATACAGATCACTCATTTCCAAACATCTTCACTGCAGTACTACACACATGTATTAGGCAGTTAACCTAAGCAATATTTCCAAAAGATTTCCAATAACCTCACTGTGCAAAGGCAGCTGTGTGACAGGAGAAGGAATATGGAAAACCATGAGCATGAAGAAATTGCAGCCTCCCAAACAAGCAAGGAGAACCAAGAAAACATTCAGGGACCACAGAGCTTGACTTTTTATTTTATTTTTTTAGTTTTAGATTGATACAATATTTTTATTTATTTTTATGTGGTGCTGAGGATCAAACCCAGGGCCTCACCCATGGAAGGCAAGAGATCTCCCACTAGGCTACAACCCCAGCCCCTGACTAGCCTTTGATACTGGACTGTGCATACCCCATCCTTGTCACCACTGTCCCTCCTCTCCCCCTGGCTAAGGAGATGATAAGTTCCTCAGCAGCAGCTGAAGTCTGAAGCACACCCAGGTGCCCATACCGCAGCCTCACTGTCACAACACAAGCCTGACACCATTCCCTGAACTCTGGGACTACATCTGCAACAGCTTAGATCTACCACACCCCCACCAAGCCTCATTGTGTGATACAAAACTTCAGGCTCCGGTGTTGGCATCCTTGATAAACCAACCAGAATGTGGAAAGTGTTAAGGCAGTTCAGCTCAGTGGTCAGAAGTGCAAGTTAACAACCATAAGGATAATAAAACAAACTTAACAAATCCCATTATGTATGCTAACAAGTTATTCACACAGAAGTCAAAAAAAGAGATATTATTTTACCTTTAATGCCCACTTTTATATACTCCATTTTTATTTTTGCTTTATGGAAAAAGGTGCATTCTGTATGTCTTACTTGGCCAACAATAGAAAGGCATTTCGAAACACACTAACAATGCTGGTGGATGCTGGTAATCCCAAGGACTATTAAGATTGATGGTGGATGACCCACGTTCAAGACCAGGGTAGACCACTCAGCAAACACTTATCCCAAGATTGAAATAAATATAAAATAAAATAAAATAAAGGGACTAGAGATATCCTTCAGATGTCGGTAGAGAGGCCTTGGGCTTAATGCCCAGTACTGGGGGAGGGAGGAGAGGAAAAGGAAGTATGAGATGCACATTCATCAACAATGACGAAGGCTCTCGGGTGTCCATGTCTGATGCCGTGCTTCTGGGATACTTCCTCCTCACATACTTACCCTAGAACAGAGCATGGAATAACTCAGGTGCAAAGCATGACTATCTGTTCCCAAGATTATATGTTGTTTGATCCACCAGGGAAATAAAAAAAAAAAAAAACCCTGTTATAAATCTCTTTGAACCTTAGGAATCTAATGGTGCATGTTAAGTTTCCAGTATAAAGAACCAACTGAGGTGGAACAAAACTGTTGTAGAAGAAACACAATCCACTCATACTTATGTGAAAAATTAGATTTTATTAACTACCATATGAAATCTATGGTACACTCTGAATAAATCAGCAGCAAATGTAACCTCAGCAGGTAAAGGTGGATCCTCATGAAGCATGTGCTGTTGTGGTTCTTTAGGTTCATCTCTTCTCTCTGATAACTTTTCAGTTCCAAGAATGAGACCAATAGTCACCAACTGTGCTAAACAGCTATGGCCATTAAATGCAGCAGTGGCCACCATTTCCCTGCATTCTTCCTGGACATAATCAGGCCCTAAGAACACACTCCTCTCCTCTGATAAAAAGCCCAGTCCCTGCAGTCTTGGCTGTCCCACTTCAGGCACTTTGTAGAGTGTTCCTTACCCCATCCCACTATGGACAATATGGACAAGGGTGCACAGACCACCCCAGGCAAGATAACGGATATCTCAATTCTACATCCTCATCAGTCCCTTTGAAATATTTCTTGGTGCAGGCAATACTGAATTTTAATAGGCAGTGTCCTCCTACTCCAGGAGCAAGAACAACAGGGATCTTCGTTTCACGAAGTAAGACCTTTACTCCTACGGGTTCCTTTCTGGACACAGCCGTGAAAGACCCGTAAGGAAGGCACAGAACCCAAGACGAGCAGGATACTTTCCAAGAAATCTCAAAGAATGAGACACTTTACAACATGAAGATAACTGGGCCTTTTCAAATGTCCCTGCACCTTTGATATGTCTTGAGTTATAAAACATTATATGATTTTTCCACAGTAAGCGAGGCCAGAAGCTAATCTTTGATAATCAGACTTATTTATCCTTCCTATATATTTTCTGACATAGAGGATTGTGTGAGAATTGGTGAAATAAGATAACACAGTACATTTGTTAAGAGTCCTTCGTAGCGTATGGAATCACTGGTGAATCCTGAGGACACTCCCTTGATGAAAGAACTATCCAGGGTCACAATGTCTGATTTTGCCAGAATAAATCCTCTCAGGCAACAAAAACAAATGTTTGGAAAAAAAAAAAAAAAAACCCAGCACATTCCTTACAACTGGATGGTATTCTCTGGGTCATGTACTGTTCCAGATTTTAAAGCTTAGATTTAAGATCAGGGCATGACTTTTGCACAGCTTCCTCAAAGGTGTCTCTTTGATGCCCAGTGGTTCTGAGGCATGAAAGTCTGTCCTATGTGCTGTGATGGTGACGGATGTTGCTCTTTAGTATGGACTCTGACCACTGCCTGAATTCATCATGCAGGGGGTGCCACACTCGCTGCATTCAAGCTCTACCTCTAGGACGTCTTCTCACATGTTGTGCAAGCTGTGAACTGTGCCAGAAGAGCTTGGCACCTGCAGACATTTCCATGGTTTCTCTCCAGTGCGAAAAAACTGATGTCCACTGAGACATGAGCACTGAAGATAGGCTAGGCCAAAGTCATTATGCTTTTGTGCCTTACCTGACGTGTACAGAGGGTTGAGTGCATAGTAAAGATTTGCCATCTTGGTACATTTATGAGTTTTTTGGTCCAGCAGGAATCGTGATGACAGACTTTTACCTTAGGGCCTGCTTGCATCCAACGTTTAGGTGAGGTTCCTCTTCAACACAAACTAACTGAGGGTTTCTAAGCCTTAAATGAGGCCTAAAGGCTCTGTATAGTCATTATACGTGGAAGATAGTTTCTACACTAGATAATAAAGTGGTCTTACATGGCGTGTATGCTGACTGAGACTTTGCCTAATACATTTGTGGCTTTTCTCTGAGATCTTGACAATCTGCATGATAGGAAATGTCAGTGAACACCTTCACATGCCCTCTTGGTGTGCATCACATGATTGGCAGGGCCAGATACACCCTATAGGCTTTGCCACATTCATCACATCCATAGGGTTTCCCTACAGCCTAAGTGCCTGATATGTGGAAGCCAATCTGACTGAAGACCTCAAAACATTCCTGGTACTTTTTTTTTCTCCTTATGGAGTGTGGGGATTGAACCCAGGGACTCAATAGTCTAGGCAATCTTTCTACCACTGAGCTACATCCCCAGCTCTTTATTTTATTTTGAGACAGTCACATCATGTTGGCCAGGCAGGATTTGCATCGAGCATCTTCCTGCCTCCTTGTGACGTAGTTGGGAACACAAGTGAGGCCCTTGCATAGCGATTACATTTCGAAGTCTTCTCTCCAGTAAAGATCCTCCAGTAAAGATCCTCCAGTGTCATCTCAGGGATGATTCATACTGAAGACCTTGCCACGTAGATTTCATTTGTAAGTCTTCTGTCCACTATGAATTATCTGATGCTCTGTTAGGTATGAGTTGCAACTGAAGATCTTTTCACATCACTGCATTTGAAAGATTTCTCTCCAATGTGGATTCTTTGATTACTTGCTAGAAATGACTTGTGACTAATAACACTGCCATATTCATTGCATTTTTAAGGTTTCTCCCCAGTACGGATCTTATGATGATAAGCAAGACGTGAATTGCAACTGAAGACCTTAAGACATTCATTGCATTTGTAAGACATCTCCCAGTATGAATTATCATCAGCTGTCTTGCTAGGTATGAGTTGAGGATGGAGACCTTGCCACACTCATTGCATTTGAAAGGTTTCTCTCCAGTGTGAATTCTCTTGCTGTGCAAGGTGTAAAATGTGACTGAAGATCTTCCCTCGCTCATTACGACTGTAAGGTTTTTCTCTAGTATGAATTCTAAGATGACTTCTAAGGTTTGATCTCTGACTAAAGACCTTACCGCAATCATTGCATTTGAAAGGTTTCTCTCCAGTGTGGATTCTTTGATGAGTTATAAGGGCTGATTTTTGATGGAAGACTTTGCCGCACTCATTGCATTTGAAAGGTTTCTCTCCAGTGTGGATTCTTTGATGACTTATAAGGGCTGATTTTTGTTGGAAGACCTTGCCGCACTCATTGCATTCAAAAGGTTTCTCTCCAGTGTGGATTCTCCGATGTTGTGTAACATGTGCAGTCTGACTGAAGCTCTTCCCACACTCTTTACACTTGTAAGGTTTCTCTCCAGTGTGAATTCTACGATGATTTGTAAGGATTGATTCTTTATTGAAGACTTTGCCACACTCATTGCATTTGTACGGTTTCTCCCCAGTGTGGATTATCACATGTTGAATGAGGTATGAGTTACGACTAAAGACCTTGCCACACTCATTACATTTGAAAGGTTTCTCTCCAGTGTGGATTCTACGATGACTTGCCAGGTTTGAAATCTGACTGAAGACCTTGCCACATGCATCACACTTGTAAGGTTTCTCCCCGGTGTGAATTCTCCGGTGGTTTGCAAGGTAGGATTTGTTACGGAAGACCTTGCCACACTCATCACATCTGAAAGGTTTCTCTCCAGTGTGGATTCTCCAATGTTGTACAAGGTATGAACTGTCATTGAACATCTTCCCACACTCATTACACTTGTAAGGTTTCTCTCCAGTGTGGGTTCTCCGATGTTTTCCAAGGTGTGAACTTTTATTGAACATCTTCCCACACTCATTACACTTGTAAGGTTTCTCTCCAGTATGAATTCTACGATGACCTGTAAGATAACAATTTTTATTGAAGACTTTGCTACACATTTCACAAGTAAATCATTTCTCTCTAGTACAGATTGTCTGATGTATAATACAGTGTGATTCTTGATTAAAGGATTTTTCAAGCTCATTACATTTGTATGGAGCTGCAGGAATGTTTGTTTCCGGTTCTTCTACAAATGATAAAGAATATATAAGATCATGTTCATATTTATGAGAAATGTTTCCTTTGACAATCAAAGGAATTCTTTGATGGGGTAGTAGGAAAGAAACATTGAAAGAGGTAAAATGAGCCAGACTCAAAAATTAAGGGTTAAACTGTTGCTCTCATATATACAAACTAGTCCAAAATAAAGAAGAAAAGGCAGTTGAGGAAGTGACTGGAAACAATAAAGATACAGAGAAGATCACAGGGGGAGGGGAGAATGGGAGGTAAAATGAAATGAATGTAACAAAATCATGTTTCGTTACTATATAAAGATAACAAAGTAGATGTCATCATCATGTATACATAGAGAAAGTTTAGAGGAGGGAGAATAGGGAGAAGGAGAAGAGGAGGAAAAGGAGAAAGTGGAGCTTGAAACCAAATTCCTTGCATGTAAAGCCCAGGAAATGGACTTCACCTTAGCCCTGACCCCTCCCATTGCCAAAGCGCCCCAACTCTACTTAGTGGGCAGCTGCCTCTCTGCCCATGTGAGCTCTTACCTGCGTTCACACCCTCCACAAATACCGACTCATTTGGAGACCTGGATATTTCCTCTGGGCCACTCACACTCCAGGGCTCCCTCTCTTGCTCCAACCAGGAGAGGACACTCAGGTCTGAAGGACACATTCCTGCTTGTAAAGAGAAAGGAAAGTGATGCACTGTGGCTTCTCCACAATCCAGCCCTATCTGCACATGAGGAAGAGGACATTACAGAGGGATACAGAAAATATTTCACTATATCATGCAGGTATCTGGCTCTCTTCCAAGAACCACTAAATCAAAAGCACAGAAATAGAAATATTTTAAGAGTCGGCTGTGGGCTTTATGTTGTGCGATAGCTCTGGAAGCACCTCTGCAGTATCATGAAGGGGACAGAACATCTGAGGAAAAGGGAACAAAGTACAGCGGATGTACTGTGGAGTGTCTTTCACAGGCAACAGGACTTCAATAAGTCAATGTAGAGAATCCCAAAGACAAAAGGGAAATGCTACGATATACAGGGCAGATCCCAGCATTAGGGGAAGTCAAGCTCACCCAGGGAGACCAGGTTCCTGTAGGTCTCCAGCATCACGTCCCTGTACAAAGCCCTCTGAGCAGGGACCAGGCACTTCCACTCCTCCTGGGAGAACTCTATGGCCACATCCCTGAATGTCAGCGGACCCTGAAATTAAAACAGGCTTCACAATGGGGCACTGGGGACAGTTACAATCTTCATGCAAAATGTGAACCACAGAGCCCAGACATGGTGGCACATGCTTGTATCCCAGCTATCCCCAGGCTGAGGTGGGAACATTGTAAATCGGAGGTGGGACTGGGAAACACAGCAAGATCCTCTCTGAGAATGAAGAACATAGGAGTAGGGATGTAATGGCAGAGGGGATCTAGGTTCAACCCCATTACTGCAAAGAAGAAAACAAAGAGAAATGAGAAGGGAGGAGAAGTGTAAGCATGCAACTGATTCAAGTGAGAAGAGCTGCACTGTGAGGCTGTAAACACACATTTGGTATCTGTCTGTCTGCTGATGTGGAGCTCACCTGGAATCTCTGGAGAGCTAAGAAAGAGTTCTGTGCTAGTGAGAAGACAGGTGCCTAGAGCCCCCTAGAGAGCTTCATGAAGGGGCTTCACCCAGAAAGCCACAGGCAGGAGAGGCAGTTGTAACACAGTCCTGCCATCCACCTCCAGGGAAGGGACAGGGACTGGAGTCCCAACTGATCACCATCACCCAGGATGTAATCAAGCCTGCCTACATAATGGAGCCTCCATAAAATCTCAGCAGGACGGGGTGAAAGGGTGTTCAGATCAACTCGTGGGTGGAGGGTCCTGGAGGATGGCCCACCACGCAAAGTCATGTGAGCTCCACGTCCTTTGCCCCACACCTTGGCTATGCACCTCTGCCATCCGTGTGTTCACCTGTATCTTCTGAACAGGGCGATACCACAAGGCAAATGCAAGTAAAGTCCTTGAAAGTTTTAGGAAGCACTCTAACCACTTTTTGAATGTGAGGGGATGAAGGAAGCCTCATTTATAGAAAGTCATTCTGAATCATGGGCCATACTTTTGCAGGCCTCTGAAAAGGGGCCCATTTTTGGGGACAGAGACCTCAACTGGTGGGATTCACCATGTATCTACACAGTGTCTGAATTAGGTGAAATGACAAGTGCCCTCTGAAGAACTGCATTCTTGGTATATGGGCAAAAACCCACACTTATTTGGGATCACAGAAGCTTTCTGTGTTCGGAGGGTATATAATGCTTTCCCTGTGTGTTCATATGTTCTGGTATTTCTGAGAATGTTATACCTCCTAGTTGTGTTTTATTTTAATTTTCCTTAAGGCAAGATACTGCCTAAATCTGTACAGATTTCTCCCGTGCAGAACACACAAAAAACATAGTACCAGCCACAGTGGTACACAGCTGTAATCCAGACCCAGGAGGAAGAAGAAGAGAATCACAAGTTCAATATCACCTCAGCAATGAAGCAAGACTCTAACTATTAAAAAAAAAAAAAAAAAAGACAACAGGGATTGCGGATATAACTCAATGGTAGAAGGGCCTGATTTCAATTTCTAAGAAAGAAAGAATCAGGAGTCAGGATGCTCAGAGTCACTGTGTTCAGAGACTGTGCTGCAGGACACTGTGCAGCCAAAGCAGTCCATAGGAAAAAGAGGTCTGTGCAGAACCAACCGGAAGTTGGGGCTGAAGGTAGACAATTCACATAAAAATTCATAAAATTTAGTTATGGTACTGGACAATGAACCTGGGTGCTTCACAACTGAAGCCCCGCCCCCCAACTCCCTGCCTTTTTTTTTTTTTTTTTTGGTTTTGAAAGACTGACACCAGGACATTTACCACTAAGCTACTACACACGTCTATTTTTTCATTTGAGACACATTAGGTCACAAATCTTAACATTCAGTTTCGGAAGCTTAAAAGGACCCCAATTTTCTTTCTGTGCACAATGGAATAAATACAGAAGCCAATTGCAGAAGAAAAATTAATACCCCCAAAATATGGGAAAATGAAACACCTCATTCTTAACCAACCAATGGTAAACAGGAAAAGGATTCAGAAAATATCTGAAACAAAAGCAAAACAAAAATAAACATACCAAATCTCACAGAATGCAATGAAATAAAAAATAAAAATAAAAACAAAAGAAAGACCTTAGGGTAGTGAAACTTTACAACAAGGAGGAAGAAACCCAGGTCAACTAACCATACACCTCCAGGGGAAAGAGCCAACTGAAGGCAACAGAAGCACAAGGCAGGAAACAATGAGCACTAGAGCGAGAGAACTGGTGTGGAGGGCAGGGACACCACCAAACAGCACACTCACTTTTTTAAAAGATCAACAAAAATGACAGAGGATTCCCAGGGACACACCTGATGACACCTCCTCATGGGTTCTCTGCCACCAGGTCACAGTGGGATGGAATCTAAGCACAGAGGATGGGGGAAGGGAGGCCCCAGGGGATGCAGGCACACCTGACAGGCAGGAGGCTGCAGAGTCACGTGAGGCCAGCAGCTCCCAGGCCCAGCACTGCACAGGGGACTCAGGACCACCTGAGAGATCACTGTACCTCAGTGACAGCCATTCCTGACTCCGTTTCTTTCCTCCTCCTCTTCAGGGCTGTTTCCTCAGGTAACACGAGTCTTTACAAGTCAATCCTGGAAGGAGGAAACGTACTGTTTAAGGCTCAGAATCATCACACCTTTCCTGTGCCACAGCCACACACACAGGGAGGACCTCAGCATGTGAGAAGACGGTCTCCTTCTGCCCACCCCTTTAGAGTGACCCAGGCACAGTAGTAAACTCCTGCAGGAAGGCGCACAGGAGACTACTGTTACTCCTCTCTTTGGGCCTGGTGTCCCTGCTGGTGAAGCACACACAGGCTGCAGCAGTGGGGAGCTGGGCAGCACTGGGCTCCCTTCAGGGTACAGCCTGGCCCTGACTGTGGGAAGCCATTCTGACATGTGACTGGGCGACTCTCGGTTTGGGTCTGAGGCGTTCTGGCTGTGTTGGAGCTTTCCCGGCCCTCTCCTAATGAGAGAACCCGTCCGTGTGGGGGTGTGACTGACCACTGACCCCGGGGGCCCAATCACTGACCCTGACCTTGGAGTGCAGCCCCCCTTCAACCTTCATTGGAAGGAATTCTCCCCTGAATCTCTTGTTCCCCAATAAAAGGCTACTCCCAGGCGTGTTCACTCTCTCTCTCTCCTGCTAGCCCTGAGTAATCCCTGCTGCCCTGCCTGGCGGTTAGAGGTGGGAACCAGAGAGGGGAGCCGTCTCGGACCTGGCAATAGAAATAAGGTAATTGAGTCTGTGTGTTTTATTTCGATCTCTTCTAGCTAACTTTTATGCCAAGAACCTCATTAATAAAACCATTGCGCTGGCCACAAGGTAGATTACTCCTGTCCTTAGGCCTGGTCTCCGTGCTGGTGAAGCACACACAGGCTACAGCAGTGGGGAGCTGGGCAGCACTGGGCTCCCTTCAGGGCACAGCCTGGCCCTGACCAAACTGAACCACAGCACAGTGCCCCCTCACCTCTCCTGGGACCTCAGACTGATCTCAGTCCCCAGGATGGAGGTCACAGAGCCAGTTACTCAATGCTGCACAGAGAAGAGAATCAGCTATTTTTCAGTATTATTAAAACTGGGTAACATCCTCACCCCTGAATGGCACATCCACTTAGAATTATTGCAAAATGACTCGGGACTCTCATGGAACCCAGGATTAAGTACCCCCATTAGAGGCAAGCCCAGCCCACTACCCATCTTCTAGCTCTGCCCCTCTCTTGGAACCTTGCTCTTACCAGGATCCAGACAGCAGATGGTGAAGGAACAGAAAGAAATATGCAAAGTAGGCTGCATGGACCAGAGGTAGGGCAGGGTGTGGCTGGAGTGTTACAGGAGCTGGGGGGCAGTCACAGGAGTCTCCATGCAGCAGGTAACATCAGAACAAAGACCTGAAGTGTTGACCACCTGCAGCCCAGTGTCAAGGAAGCCTAGACAAGGGTCAAGACCCAGTGAAGGCCCTGAGGCTTAAGCAACCTGCTGCCAGGAAAAGGAAAGAGGCCTGGATGGCTGAGAAGCAGAGGCCCTGAGGCAGCAGAACAACCAGGACCCAGGTCTTCCCACATCTTTCCCAAGCTTCAAGAACAGTGTGCACTCAGGTTTCCTTGCCTGTCTGAAAAACTACATGTGATCTTTGACTTTGTCCTCTTAAGATATAAAACTTACCAATATGATAGTACATTGTGCTATTTCGATATATGTCAAAGTGTCTAGCCAACACCCCCAAGTACAGAATCACCCTACCTGAAATGCTGAGAACTACAGGGGAGAGGCACCTGGGGAGCTAAAGAAGTACAGGATGGACCATGAAGGTAGAAAGGCCCACTAACATCCCAGCATGGACTTGAGGACACAACTGGCCACAGAACTCTAATGTTCATAGGAGAAGTCTCCAGGAGAACTATAAGGAAGAATGCTATCAAAGCTGTGATCAAAAAGATGAGGAGAGACAGTGGGCACAGACAGGCTGAGCAGAGGTACAAGGCTCAACTGTGGGGCAGCAATGCCATCAGAGTACAGGGGGTGGGGCCTGGCAGCAGAGGAATTGCCAAAGTGATCAGGGAGGAATCACAATAAATGCAAGGAGAGTTTTAAGATAGGCAGATGTTCTAACAGCTAAGAAGAGAAAAGAGAAGAAGGAATCATCAACTGGGCAATGTGCTACTGACAGAAAAGAGAAATGAAAAAGGGAAATTGGATACTGCATTTAAGCCAGGCACAGTGGCACACCTGCAATCCCACCTACTTAGCTTGGGCCAGGAAGATGGAAACATGGGACACTTAGACAGACCCTCTCTCAAAATAAAAACTAAAAGGACGAAGTATGTGACTCAGTGGTTAAGTCCCCCAGGGTTCAATTCCCAGTACCAAAAAAAAAAAAACCCTTACATTTTATATATGGATTTTTTTGGTACTGAGATATTTGGGATGTGTGTGTGGATGTGTGTGTGGATGTGTGTGTGTAAAATCTATCTTTCCTTTTCCTTTACTATCTGAGACAGAAGAAAATCCCAACTGTTTCTACTGTCTTACAATCATTACACAATGCCTCCCCTCTATTCAGCAATATGTGGTTTCCTCTACTGGCAGATTCCTGGTGTCCCACAATCTCAGTACCGATCCTATTTATTTAAGGAAATGGCTTCCTATAGATTAGGGGTTTAGGTCCACAACAAAGGCACTCACTTCACATGCTGTAATAGGGAACTGTCATTCATCATTGTGTGATAATGGATAAAAGTCATGGTGCCCAAAACCCCCTCCTGGGTTTCAGTTAATCTTCTAGCATATTCTTCCAGGTGTAACTGTATGCATAATAAAGTATTTCCCTAAGTGAAATTACCCCATGCAGCAAATTAACAAGACCCGAGCAGGGATCATGGGAAGCTCCAATTTATAGCTCACCAATGAATTCAGGTCCCAACCCAGGACATATGACTGGCATGGGAAGTGGGGTGTGTATGGAATTATGGTACTAAAACCCTCAACCAGTGGCATTGGATGCTATCTCCAGGTAGTGATGCCCAGATCTGGATGCAATTACAGAAACCTAAGATGGTATATGACACAGAACTGTTTGCTGACGCAGACAGATTCCCAGGAATTTAGATGACCACAGTTAAGAGTGCTGTACACAGTGTTGCACTTCAGCTTTCCCTATCCCCTCACCAACACTACACCATCTCTGGAAAACACAAGAGGGTAACCCACAACTGAATGGCTCAAGTCACTGCCTTCTGGCCCAGGAGACTACAAAAGGAAGCTATCCTAATCCCAGAACTGCAGAACACACAAAACGTAGAAACAGCAGTTTTGTCATTCTCTTCTTCAGCTGTATAGTTCAAACAAACAAAAAAACAAAAAACTTAACTTACACTTACCTTATTGGAGACAGAAATCAATGTATTACAACGTCATCATCCACACCCAGGGGCCCCTGTCTTCATTGCTGCTTCCCTCCCTCACTCTGATCATCTCCATTCTCACCTCCACTCTGATTTCTTCCCCCATCCTGGGTCCTGCTCCCTTGGCTTTTCTCTCCTCTCCTGGTTTCTCCCCTTCTTCCCTCTATTCCTTCCCTCCATCTGATCTTCCCCATTCCTGCAACTCCCTTCACCTCCAGTCAGTCTTTCTGCCCAGTCTTTGTTCCCAGTCTCCACAGATGTCTGCCTCTTTCTTCCCCATCCACTCTCTCCCTCTGGCCTGCCTGCTGCAGGCCCCTGTCCGCATGCTCTGGACCCGCACATCACTAGGCCTCTTCCCTGGGCGCCCTGGTCACTAGTTACACCTCTTCCTGTCCCAGCACCAGTTGTCCTCTGCCATCCCTGCAGAT
This sequence comes from Ictidomys tridecemlineatus, assembly GCF_052094955.1. NCBI lineage: Eukaryota > Metazoa > Chordata > Mammalia > Rodentia > Sciuridae > Ictidomys > Ictidomys tridecemlineatus. The sequence goes on along the minus strand of NC_135491.1, from coordinate 3,716,100 downwards.
AACCCATCCTCTCCTCCCCTGCTCAGCCTGAGGTCCTCCCCATTATGCCCCTTTCCCTAGGTGGCTGTCCTTCACTTCTCTGGAGATGGAGATTCTAGATTTCTCCATTTCCTTTTCCCCTTGTTGGGAGGATTAGGAGACAGGACGCGCCCTCTGTGGAGAACTACCCGCGCTCGGACTGGCTGCGGGCGGCGGGGAGCGAGCGGGGACCCACAGGGCGTCCAGAGGCCCAGGCCAACCCCGGCGGGGACTCGCGCCAGGGCGCAGAGCAACGCGACTCTCCCGCGGCGACCGAGCTGACTACAGGTGGACGGCGCGCGGCAGGGACGCAGAGGTCTGTGGGGACCGAGTCCCCGCCACGGACCCGCCAGCGACCCAGTAGCGCAAACCGCCCAGAGACAGGGAACTCACTTGCCAGGAGACCACCGGATCCACTTCCGGGTCTCCTGGTGGACGCGCGGGCTCACGGAAGATTGCAAAGAGGGAGGAACCTGGAGCTGGTGGGCGGGGCCGGAAGCTTGACGATGGAGAGAGTGGCTCTCACAGGTTAAAACCCACCCAATGAGCGGGGTCGGAACGCTTGATGGGCAGGGTGGGAACCATGGAGAGGGCGGGCCTCAGAGGGTAAAACCACCTGGTGACGGGGGTCGGGAAAGCTGACGGACAGGGGCGTGGCGATGGAGAAGGCAGGACTCACTGGGTGAAACCCACCCACTGGGCGGGATTACAAGGCTGACGGGCAGGGGCGTGGCGATGGAGAGGGCGGGACGCACTGGGTTAAACCCACCCAGTGGGCGGGTTTGGAAGGCTGACGGGCAGGGGCGTGGCGATGGAGAGGGCGGGACGCACTGGGTTAAACCCACCCAGTGGGCGGGGTCGGAAGGCTGACGGGCAGGGACAGGAAGTTGGACCTACCCCCCTCGGCGGAGAAACCCTGCTAGTGAACCCAGGGGTCAGAGTTTCCAATGTGCTGAGAATAGAGAGCCTTTGCTGGGTACAGAAATGCTAGCAGTTGAATTGGGTTGAGGTCAGCCTGCAGGGAAGTGCGGTGGTCCAAGATGTGCTGGACCTGAGCATGAACCCCAAAACGCAGGGTCTTAGTGGGCAAGGGTGTGGGCGAGGCCTGATTATCCTGCTTTCTGCGGTTTTGTGTTTTATGACTGAAAAAGGAGGTGAGACTCCCTGGGACGCTGGGACGCCATGGAAATGTGGGAGGTCACTTCGCCCTTGGGGAGGGCCGGTGGGGTTAATGTTGGGTGATAGGATCTAGTTCAGTTCTTGCTATTACAATTAATTTTAGCAATTGAATTCAAAAACCCTGGGATTATCCATGAAGTCCTTGCGAATCTGAATGTGAAAGGAAAATGTGGCGGGCAGCATGTATAATTTCACCCTGAGGCCCTCAGGATATAAATCCCACCCCCCCCACCTCCACCCACCCCCACCCTGCTCTTGTGACTGACATCACATTGTTCCTGGAACTAAGCCAAGGGTTGGGTACCTGTCTCTGAGGTGAATGGATGAAAGAACTGGATACTGTGCTCTGATGGAAGTGCACATGGCAGGATGCTAAGCTTGAGGATTTTTTTTCTTTTTATCACAAGCAAAATTTTGCATTGCATGTATATAGCATATACATAACAACACAGTAAATTTCAGCTCTTCTGAAACCTAGGACACTTAATTACTGAGCCACACCCCCAGGCCTTTTTTTTTATTTATTTATTTTGAGACAGTGTCTCACTCAGTTGATTATGGCCTCACTAAACTAATGAGGCTGCCTTTGAACTTTCTATCTGCCTGTCTCAGCATCCTGAGCCACAGGAATTACAGTAGTGAACCACCATACCTAACTATATATGAAATTTTAATATGTCCTAAACCTCAAAAATTCCTGACCTCAAACACTATTGGATATTAACTGCCCCCCCACACACACAAACACACAGACAACACTGAATTCCAGTTCACATATCTGAGGTTTACCAGAGTCACTTGCAGGATATATGCACTGTAAAAATGTTACAAGGGTTTAGACTTTTCACTTCTGCCTCCAAATATCCAATGGGTGGCTAAAGGCAGGACTGAGACATGTCATCTCTGCTTCCATTTTACATCTAACTCTTTGGCTCCAAGTCACCTTGGATTCCAAACAACATTTGACCAGATAAACATCTTGTGTTGACTCCAGAGTACTTCACAGCAAGAGCCACTTTCTTTATTCAGGAGGAGGCTCCACCTGCTAATCCTGAGATAATGATGCACTACATTGAGGTGGGAATTTAAAAATAAAGGGAAATATACTGAGTCTCAAAGGAAGTGCCCATGAACTGTTGTGAAACAGACTGGTCCAGCAGCAGCAAGTAGCACTCTTGGAGGACAACTCCAAACTTTATTTTTCACAAGCAGGAACAGAAGAGAATAAACTACAAATACTGAGTACTGATCCTCAGTTTCTCACAACATTTAGAGGCTACTTCGTGCCATAGAATTTCTACTCTACAGTCTGGTGTTGTGGCTGAGTGGTAAGGCACTTGCCTAGCTGGACTAGATCCCACAAGACTGTTGGCGTTTCAAAACAGAGTACTCAGACTCAGATATTTTCAATACAAAATGTAGGGACTTAGGGTTAATTAGGTTTGCTGAAGAAATGATGTAGCAAGGGAAGGGAACTTACTCTTGCCCCAGGCATTCGTTTCTCAGGATAACATTTCTACAATTTCATTTTACAACTGGATCTGGTTTTGCTACCTCAGAACTACTGAAATGCAAAAAGCACCCATGAAACAAATTGCAAGGCCCCACTGATATGTGCTTGATTCATGCCCTTCAGCCTTGTAACCTGAGGTCAATACTCAAGCACAAGGAAAACGTGGTATTTTCTTGCTCTGACATGACTCCACCTCTAGCCCAGCAGCTAGGAACTGTTCCTCTATGAATATTAACATCAACATTCTAGGGGTTAGTCCCGTGCTCCAGAAATAGCCAGGCTTCTCCCTTGAATGTATCTGCCTTGCTTTACCCCAGAGGAGACTCCATTTAGAGAGGGCTCCTATTCTTTCTTGAATATGCATTTACCTCCTAAATAAATCACATTGTATGCCTTTGGCATGTGCTGAAATTCTTTTCAGTCATGTGTGCCAAGAACACCCCTGAGACAATTTTGTCCTTCTGTCTGGAAGCTCCTCAGAGCCTTCTCAAAACATCTCTTTCCCTGTCACAAGACATCACTTAGAGAGAATCACCTGCTTTGGCAGCAAGAAAAGCCTTCTCCTATGCAAATCCCCAACTCTTGCTCTCATTACCCTTTTTAAAATTGTGTGTGTGTGTGTGTGTGTGTGTGTGTGTGTTTTCCCCTGCTGGGGATTGAACTCAAAGTCTTGCACATGTGCTACTTGAGTTACACCTACAACAACTGGAGCTATAACTCCAGCCCCACTCCCCCTTATTATAAAACCTCAAAGTCATTGTCAGCCAGTTTGGGGGTAGGGGGTTACCAGGCATTGAATTCAGAGTTAGGAACACTATGCAGCTATTTCCTCACTTACATTCTACAGTTGCAACATGTAATGTAGAGTGGGTACTTTACCACTGAGTCACATCCACAAACCAACTTTGTAGTTTATTTAGAGACAGGGTCTCACTGAGTTGCTTAGTGCCTCACACTTGCCGAGGTTGTCTTGAAATCCCCATCCTCCTGTCTCAGCCTGCTGGGATTATAGGCACCCACCACTGGGCCTAGTCATTGTCAGCCTCTTGAAGAGAGAGATAAAGAAGCAGGTACTCTTCTCTTCCCAATGTAGTTCTATTGCCTATGTTACTTGTTTACCTTATTTTTTTGCGGGGGGTGGGGAGTGACTGGCTTGACCTGGTTTATTGAATCCTCAGAGCCAGGCCTCTGTTTGAGGACCTCAATACCAAGACATATAAAAATTAGTTTTTCCTACTGAAAATGAGCGAAGCAATTATCTACCCCTCCTTTTTGGACTTTCACCTTAGAAACGTTGAAATTTAATCTATTTTCTCCTGTGCTTAAGATGTATATAAATTCTTTTGAAAACTGAATAGAAATGTTGTCAGCTTTATGACCCAGAAATGTCTTCAAGGACCAAAAAGCCATCTCTTGAAACATCCCAGTAACTGAGGCAGGGTAGGCACCTGACACTTTAGGCATCGGGCTGAAATTTGCAATCTCTTAATACATTGCCTGTGTTACCCACAAGATTCTAGTTTAAAGCTTTATTCAATTACAATATTTTCTTCTTTCTCTCCTACATTGGTGGGGAAGATTTTTTTTAAGAGAGGAGAGAGAGAGAGAGAGAGAGAGAATTTTAATATTTATTTTTTAGTTTTCGGTGGACCCGACATCTTGTTTGTATGTGGTGCTGGGATCGAACTCAGGCCACATGCATGCCATGCGAGAGCAATACCCCTTGAGCCACATCTCCAGCCCAGTGGGGAAGATTTCTGAGGTGGGAAGCAATTTTGTTCTTAATTATATTTTCCCATGCCACCTGTTGGCAAAAAAAGAGCATGCACTCAATAGTTTACAACTAGTTGGAGGAAAATGTTCTCAGCTCCCAAGACAAGTGGCCTGCTCAGGCAGCTTTCATCCCTCACCCTAACTTGCTGCACTATCAATTTCCAACCTAAGGAAGCCAACCCTGTCCCACAGGTCATCCAAAAGATGCAAGGAATGCAAAAACAGAACAATCAGCCCCAGCTGGATGACTTCATTTTCACTGTTCACCTTGACTTGGGGACTCCCTACATGTGCTTAGTCTGTGGAATGGTCTCCAGGCTTTTTGATTTAAAAATATCTACTGTTTTTGAAGATCGCGATTTTTAAGCCAGCCTCAGCAATGGTGAGGCGCTTAGCCACTCAGTGTGGACAGCAGTGACAGTGTCTGAGATTGGGGTCCCTGATGACTTCATGGCTACTTGGTGACTGGGAAAGTTTCTGTGCATAGGCATAGTGTGGGAAGCCTTTCTCACACGTGATTGGATACCTCCCTGACTGGGTGTGAGGCACTCAGGCCAGCTGTGTCTGAGCTTATCCCCACCCTTTTCAGGTGTGAGAGCCTGTCCATGTGGGGGGGTGACTGACCATTGATGCTGAAACCAGTCACTGACCCTGACCTTGGAATGCTGTCCCCCTCGACCTTCATTGCATGGAATTTTCCCCTGAATTTTTTGCTCCCCAATAAAAGCCAACTCTCTGGCTTGCTCCCCCCTCTCTCCTGATGGTCTCTTGTGTAAACCTTGCTACCAAGTCAGGTGGCTCAAGGCAGGAGCCGGGAAGGGCCCTCTCTTAGCTGGGCCAAAAAAAAAAAAAAAAAAAAAACGTAAATTGAGTTTATATGTCTTTATTTTGATCTCACTAGTTAACTTCTATGTTTGGAAGCTCTAGTAAGAAGGTAGTGTGCTGGTTGAGCAGCCCCATAGGATTCCTGGTTGCTATGGAGATGTCCTCCATGCTAGAGTCTTATCAGCTTGGAACTTATTCTCAGGCAGGGCAGCTCCTGGGAATGAAGGAACTTCTTTGCTAAGACAGCCACACTATTTCACCAGTTCTGCTGCTCCTCAATCTGCCCCGAATTAGTAAATTTAAACAATGCATTTTCTTGAGTGCTGCACAATGCTCCTCACATTGCAGGTTGCAACTGTACAATGTAACTGAGGAAATAGCTGCATACTGTTGCTAACTCTGTAACTTTCATGAATACAAAGAATAATGCTTGCACAATCTTTAATCTGATTTAGAGACATATATAATAAAGACTGCTGGAGTGATTCCTTAGATCTGCTTCTCCATCAGAGAGCAACTCCCCACTAGACCCCAGCGGTTTTAGCTTCAAGATCTGCCTGTGTGACTCTTTTTTTTAAATTTTTTTTTAATATTTATTTTTTAGTTTTCAGCGGACACATCATCTTTGTTTGTATGTGGTGCTGAGGATCGAACCCGGGCCGCACTCATGCCAGGCCAGTGCACTACCACTTGAGGCACATCCCCAGCCCCTTGTGTGACTCTTATCTCTTCCAATCTCCCATGGCCCCTCCTTGGAACCTGCTACTTTGGCCAAGCTGATCTTGGCAACTCAGTGAAACCCTGTCTCCAAATAAAATACACATGGGGCTGGGGATATGGGCCAGTGGTTGAGTGTCCCTGCATTCAATCCCGAGTACAAAAATAAATAAATTAATAAATAAATAGAAAAAAACATCAAAGCATCTACTGTTTTAAAGTACAGCTTGCTGTCACCGTTGCTGTGAAGCAGCTGTTGATGATGTAAGTTATCACTGGCCTTAGCCCTGCTCGCCCCACAACATGGATGTGTTCCCTAGGAGAGCCTCTGGAGTTAGCACAGGTGCAGGATCACCTTCAAAGTGAACTGAGAATAGAAATGGAAATGAAGTTAATGCAGGACTTGAGGGACACAGCGAAAAATGGCACCATCTACAGAGTCGGTTTTGCATTTCAACTGGTACTTCCTACATATTTCCTGCCTGTCACTCACAAAAGGGGCTCCAGGTTCCAAGTAAGAATCTCCGCAGCCACGCCCCTGCGCGCCCCGCCCCTCCCGCCTTCTCCCGGGGCCGCGCCCCCCTGTCGCTCTGGCCCCGCCCCACCGCCGCGGCCCCGCCCACCGCCCCTGTTTCGCTGCCAGGCTTCTCCAGGAGCGCTCTGCTCCTCCTCCCAGACCCGGAAGCTGATCACGGAGCAGCGGTCACAGTGAGGCACGTGAGTTCCCTGTTCAGTGGCTGCCCCTCCTCCAGAGAGATAAGAGTCACACAGGCCTGCAGCAGTGGCGCCAGGCAGGGAACCCGCCAGGTGTGGGGCTTGGCCTCCTGACCGCCCTGCAGCCGCCCCCAGCGCGCGGGCCTCCATATCCACACCAGCCCTGCCATCACCTGCCCTGCCCTCCTCAGTCCTGCCTTCACCTGTCCTGTCCTCACCCAGCCATGTCTCCTGGCCTGACCCTACCCTCGGACAGCCCTGTCCTCCTCACCTGCCCTGTTCCTCACCCAGCTCTGCTCCCCTACTGGCCCAGCTTTTGCCAGGCCTTGTCCTGCTACCTGGCCCTACCCTCACTTGACCCTGTCTACCTTGGCGCTATCCTCCTCACCTGCCCTGTTCCTCACCCATACCTGTTGCCAGCTGGACTTGCTTTTGCCAGGCCTTGTCCTGCTACCTGGCCCTACCTTCACCCGACCCTGTCTACCTTGACGCTGTCCTCCTCACCTGCTATGTCCTCCTTGGCCAGGTGTCCACCCTGCAGGTCTTCCCTCCACTAGTCTCCCTGTTGTCTGCAGGAGGTGACCTGGGCCTGTATGGTGACTTCCAGGGTGTCATCTGATGCCATCTCCAGGTAGCAATAGCCAGATCTCAATGTCATTACAGAACACTAATTGGGCAGGTGGCACAGATTCCACCCCAGGGAAAAATATGCTCCCCTGGAGGTGGGCATCCCAGACCATCCCCCTCCCTGTGATGTGTGGCACTAGGCTCTGGACAAAGAGCTGGACCACAAGTGAGAGAAAGGACACAACAGAGAGAGACCTTACACAGATGGCAAGGGATTGCAGAGGGAGGGCACAAGAGTGAAAGAAGAAGCCATAAAGCAGCAGAGAGAAGCAGATGGAGAAATCTAGAATCGCAAACTCCAGAGAGGCGAAGGACAGCCACACAGGGATATGGACAGAACAGGGGAGAGACCTCAAGCTATCTAGAGAGATGAAGGTCATAGAAAGAGACAGAATCCGGGAGGGACCACAGGCAGAGTGTGGGAGCAGATGACAGATTATCTGCAGGCATGGCAGAAGGCAGCTGTGGTGCTGGGATAAGGAGAGGGGTAACAGGTGACAAGGGGAGCCCAGAGGAGCACCTTAGAGAGGAGGCATCCAGAGCATGGGATTAGGGGCCTGTAGCAGGCAGGGCAGATGGAGAGTGTGGATGGGGAAGAAAGAGGCAGAAATCTGTGGAGATTGGGGACAAAGACTGGGGAGAAAGACTGACTGGAGGTGAAGGGAGTTGCAGGACTGGGGAAGTTCAGATGGAAGGAAGGAATAGAGGGAAGAAAGGGAGAAACCAGGAGAGGAGAGGGAAGCAAAGGGAGCAGGATGCCCTCCCGTGTGGGGGTGGTATGGAGCACAGTAGAGCTGAGGAAAGAAATTGCAAAACTACTGCCCATGAGGCTTGTGTATTTTAAAATTCTAGAGGTAACAGGATAGCTCCCTTATCCAGCCCGAAGGCAGGGACTGAACTCATTGTGTCCAGGGTCACCCTCCTTCCTTTTCCTGATTTGCGGTGTCATGTAGGGAGTGTAGGAGATAGAAAGGGCAATTAAAGTGTTTTTGCTTTTGTCGGGCTGAATGCAACAGTGACCACTCAGCAGAGAGTTCTTCACCTCTAGTCACGTAAATGTGTGGGGATTTCTCCCCACCAACACAGGGTGTCTGTGCCACCTGCCAAATCACTGTTCTGTAATGACATTCAGATCTGGCTGCTGCTACCTGGAGATGGCATCAGATGACACACAGCTTTCTCCTACAGCACTGCCCCACATGGTCTGCCAGTCACCTGGAGAAGTTGGGACCCCCTGCTCACCACCTGGAGGGAAACATGGTACTTTTGTTTGCATGCTTGTTACAAATACAGTGACACAGCTTACAGAGGTACAGGCAGATGAGAGAGCCATGCTAAAGGTTGACTGAACCCGAGAAGGGTGTTTTGGGAACCCTGAGATACCAGGGAGGAGTCTGGCAGACAGCTGGTCATTATTGAACAACCACATTGCATTTTAGTGAAGAGAGAGGTGGTATTGTTTGTGGAATGTCAGAGCAGTTGAAACAGGGTGGGTTTTTCCTGTATCAGACAGTAAAAGGAGGAGATCTTGTCTAAGCTGCCGGCCCATCTCAAGGCTGGTGTCTCACTGCTGCCTGAAGAGAGTGTGTCTTTGCCTCTGGCTAGTGCTGACCCTGAGATCAAGCATTCTCAGCCCCTCTCACAGTCTGAAAATGGTGTGGTGTCCTTCCTGTGTGTATCATCAGTTTTCCACATGCAGAATCATTGGGTCATTGTCCTCAGAACACTGGCATTGAGCATTTCCAATCACATGAAATAAAGCCTCTTTTGTTTTCCATTCTTCTGTCTCTAAAAGATAAAACACTTTGTTAACCACATTTTTTTCTCTGTAATGTGGTTTTTAGACTACATTTGCATGCTGAAAATTTGTTTATATACACTGTCTTCTAGTTCTGGAGTGACGTCTTCCAATCAAGTGTTCTCATCCACCCTAAGCTAATGGTTTAACTTTCACAGTCTTTTGTGACATCATCGTTTCAATCTTCCTTTTAAAATGTCTTGTCCTCATATCTCCTCATGTCAGTATCTTCACCTCTAGATATCATGTCATATCTCCTCATTGCCCAGTTGCTGACTCCCTCTTCTTTTTTCTTAGCTCTGCAGACATCTTCCTTATCTTAAAACTCTGCTTGCATTCATTGGGATTCCTCCAAGGATCACTGTGGCAACTCCTCTGCTGCCAGGCCCCACACTGTTCTCTGACTGGGGTGCTGCCCCACAGTGGAGCCTTGCACCTCTGCTCAGCTTGTCTCTAGTTCTCTGGGAGACTGCGCCCATGAACCCTAGAATCTTCTGGCCATTGTCTCCTAAACGTCATGCTGGGATGTTTAGCGGGCCTTTCCACTTTCATGTCCTCCCATGACCTGAGCTCCTCAGACGCCTCCCCGGCATAGTCCTCAACATCTCAGGAAGGTCAGCCTCTATTGGGGGACTTGGCTGGACACCTCCACATGAATCAACATTGTACAATGTATTATGACATTGGCAGGTGTTTTTTTATTGTATAGGAGAATGAAAAAAAATCACATGAGTTCTTCAGAGTAGAAAGGAATCTAGAGTACACACAGCTCTTGAGGCTCGGGAGACAAATGGGGAGAGACCTGGCTCCTGATTGCTCTGCTTCCCCAGGGCCTCTGCCCTCATCTCCTGCTGTGTCCTCTGCTTGCTCACTTTCAGCCACATGGCCTCTTTCCTTTTCCTGGCCAGAGATTGCTCCAGCCTCAGGAACTTCACTGGGTCCTGTCCCTCTACCTAGCCCTCTACCTGGCCCCTGAGCTGCAGGTGGCCAACCCCTCAGGTCTTTGTTATGACATCACCTGCTCCATGGAGACTCCTGTGACCCCCAGCTACAGTCACACTCCAGCCACACCCTGCCCCCACTCTGGTCCCTGCAGCTTGCTGTGTCTGTCTCTTTCTGCTCCTTTACTGTCCACACCTGGATCCTGATGAGAACAAGGGTCCAAGAGATGGGCAGAGCCAGAAGGTGGGTGGTGAGCTCGACCTGCCCTTCTGGGAGGTGCTCCATGCTGGCTTCCCCGAAGTGTGAGGAGTCATTTTACATCCACTCAGGGGTGAGGCTGGTGCCCAGCCTTAATAATATTTGAGCGTGATTCTCTTCTTTGTGCCAGCATTGAGTACCAGCTCTGCAGTGGTACTGGGGTCAGCCTGAGATCTGATGACAGCTGCTGGGTCAGAGGTGTGGTTCACTTTGGTCAGGACTAGGGGGTGCCCTGAAGGGGAGCCCAGTGCTGTCCAGGTCCCCGCTGGTGCAGGCTGTGGGCTTCACCAGCAGGGAAATGAGGCCCAGAGGAAGGAGTCAGAGAAGCCTCCTGTGCTGCTCCCTGCAAGAGCTGCTATGCCTGGGTCTTGCTGTGCAGTGGGCAGCCAGTAAACAGTCCGTTTCCTCCTTCCAGGACTGACTTGTGAAGACTCGTGTTACCTGAGGAAACAGCCCTGAAGAGGAGGAGGAAAGAAAAGGGGTCAGGAATGGCTGTCACTGAGGTACAGTGATGCTGTCAGGTGGTCCTGAGTCCCCTGTGCAGTGCTGGGCCAGGGAGCTGCTGGCCTCCCGTGACTCTGTGGCCTCCTGCCTGTCAGGTGTGCCTGCACTCCCTGGGGCCTCCCTTACCCCATCCTCTGTGCTTAGATTCCATCCCACAGTGACCTGTGGCAGAGAACCCATGAGGAGGTGCCACCAGGTATGGCCCTGGGAATCCTCTGTCATTTTATTTAATCTTTTAAAAAAGTAAGTGTGCTGTTTGGTGGTGTCCCTGCCCTCCACACCAGTTCTCTCGCTCTAGTGCTCATTGTTTCCTGCCTTGTGCTTCTGTTGCCTTCAGTTGGCTCTTTCCCCTGGAGGTGTATGGTTAGTTGACCTGGGTTCCTTCCTCCTTGTTGTAAAGTTTCACTACCCTAAGTTCTTTCTTTTGTTTTTATTTTTATTTTTTATTTTATTGCATTCTGTGAGATTTGGTATGTTTATTTTTGTTTTTACTTTTGTTTCAGATATTTTCTGAATCCTGTTCCTGTCGTTACCATTGATTGGTTAAGAATGAGGTGTTTCATTTTCCCTTATTTGGGGGTGTTAATTTTTCCTATGCAGTTGGCTTCTGTATTTATTCTGTTATTTACAGGAAAGAAAACTGGGGTCCTTCCAAGTATTTGAAACTGAATTTTAAGATTTGTGTCCCAATCTGTATCAAATGAAAAAATAAATAAAGCTGGGTGGTAGCTTAGTGGTTAAGCATCCTGGTGACAATCCCCCGTAACAATAACAACAAAAAAGTCTGGCAGTGTCACTCAGTGGTGAAGCACCCGAGTTCAGACCAGAGTACCCTAAGTAAGTTTTACGATTTTTAAAATGAGGTGCCTGCATTCGTCTACATCGGATTGGTTCTACCCTAGGCTGTGAATGTGCTGCCAGTAGTGGGGGCGCCTTCCTGTGCCTGCCCCTGTCTGTGCAACTGCAGGGACCTGCCGGGCAGATGCATGGTGTTGCCCTGCACTTGGTCCACGTCTCTCACGTAGGAAACCTGCTGTCAGTTTTCACTGCAGTCTCTGCCCCTAAGTCTCTGATGGCTCAGGTTCAGCTCTAATTCCAATCACCTGGGCTGGGTTTTGCTCTGTAATTTTATATTCCTTGACCCAAGGGAAATTTCCTAGGGCGTCTGTGACACTATGATGTGTGCAGAATGATGGGAATCCTTCTTCCTCTCCTGGGCCACTTTGTATAAGTTAGTGCATGTAAAGCATTTAGGAATAGGTGTGCACTCAGTAGTGTCACCACCCAGGTCACTGCTCTGTGGTGACATTTTGCTATTGAGATTTTGCTATTGTCCACCCAGGGTGGCCTTATCTTCTCAGGACACAGATTATGCTCTGGCTCACCCAGACCTGAGCATCACCTGGTGTGTGGAATATGGGGTCTCCACTCATAGACGCAGCCTGTGTTGTCTTCCATCTGCATGTTTCTTTTCCTCTCTTTCTTTCTTTTAACCAGGAATTGAGCCCAGGCCAGTCTACCATTGTAATACATCCCCAGTCTTGATTTGTTTTGTTTTGGTTTGGTTTGGTTTTGGTTGGTTTGTTTTTTTGACAGCGTTTTGCTAAGTTGCTGAGGCTCGTGTTGAATGCGAATCCTCCTGAATCAGACTCCTGAGTCTTGGATTACAGCTGTGTACACTGTGCCCAGCTACTATGTTTCTTGTGGTGTCTGTAAGGAAGACATGTATACAGATGTAGCGAGTATTTTATCTTAAGGAAAAGTGTAATAAAACACAACTAGAGAGATTTAACATGCTCAAAAATACCAGATCATGTGAGAATATAGGCAAAGCAAGTTCAGTTTCTCCTTGTATATACTCCGCACCCAGAAATCTTCTGTGATCCCAGATGAGAGGTTTTTGTCCACAACCAGGCGAGTAGTTCTTCAGAGGGCACCTTGTCATTTTATCTAATCCCGACACTGTGTATGTAGATACTCGATGGATCCAAGAGCTGAGGTCTCTGTCCCACAAGAGTGCCCGCTTTTCAGATGTCAGTCTTAGGCAAAAGTATGGCCCATGATTCAGAATGACCTTCTGTAAATGGGGCTTCCTTCATCCCCTCCTCACATTGAAAAAGTGGTTAGAGTGCTTTGTAAATCTGTGAAGGACTTGACTTGCATTTTCCTTGTGGTGACGCCTGTTCAGAAGAGGCAGGTGAACACGCAGGTGGAAGAGGTGCATAGGCCAAGGTGTGGGCAAAGGACGTGGAGCTCACATGACTTTGCGTGGTGGGCCATCCTCCAGGACCCTCCACCCACGCGTTGATCTGAACACCCTTTCACCCCGTCCTGTTGAGATTTTATGGAGGCTCCATTATGTAGGCAGGCTTGATTACATCCTGGGTGATGCTGATCAGTTGGGACTTCAGTTCCTCTCCCTTCCCTGGAGGTAGGTGTCAGGACTGTGTTACAACTGCCTCTCCTGCCTGAGGCTTTCTGGGTGAAGCCCCTTCATGAAGCTCTCTAGGGGGCTTTGGCACCTGACTTCTCACTAGCACAGAACTCTTTCTTAGCTCTCCAGGGATTCCACGTGAGCTCCACATCAGCAGACAGACAGATACCAAATGTGTGTTTACAGCCTCACAGTGCAGCTCTTCTCACTTGAATCAGTTGCATGCTTACACTTCTCCCTTCTCATTTCTCTTTGTTTACTTCTTTGCAGTAATGGGGTTGAACCTAGGTCCCCTCTGCCATTACATCCCTACTCCTATGTTCTTCATTTTCAGAGAGGATCTTGCTGTGTTTCCCAGTCCCACCTTCGATTTATATTGTTCCCACCTCAGCCTGGGGATAGCTGGGATACAAGCATGTGCCACCATGTCTGGGCTCTGTGGTTCACATTTGGCATCAAGACTGTAACTGCCCCCAGTGCCCCATTGTGAAGCCTGTTTTAATTTCAGGGTCCGCTGACATTCAGGGATGTGGCCATAGAGTTCTCCCAGGAGGAGTGGAAGTGCCTGGTCCCTGCTCAGAGGGCTTTGTACAGGGACGTGATGCTGGAGACCTACAGGAACCTGGTCTCCCTGGGTGAGCTTGACTTCCCCACCCTGCACCTGCCCCATGCCAGGATCTTCAGTGCATACCTTTGTGTTTCCCCTTTGAGTTTGGGATCCTCTGAATTGACTGACTGACTGAAGCCCTGGTGCAGGTTAAAGAAAGCTTCATAGTGCAGCCTCTGCACTTTGTCCCCTTCCTTCAGATGTTCTTCCCCCTTCATGATACTGCAGTGGTGGTTCCAGAGCTGAAGCACAACATAAAGCCCACAGCCCACTCTTAAAATATCCAGTTCTACCCAGATGTGATGGCACATGCCCACAATCCCAGTGGATTCATTTGCTGAAGTACAAGGATCAGAAATATTGCTGCAAGTTCAAAATCCGCCTCAGCAAAAGTGAGGTATTTAGCAACTCAGTGAGACCCTAAATAATATACAAAATATGGCTAGGGATGTGGCTCAGTGGTCAAGTGGCCCAGAGTTCAATCTCTGGTACAACAACAACAACAACAACAATTAAAATATCCAGTTCCCTGTTTTCTATTTCTGTGCTTTTGATTCAGTGGTTCTTGGAAGAGAGCTAGATACCTACATGATATAGTGAAATATTTTCTGTATCCCTCTGTAATATCCTCTTCCTCACGTGCAGATAGGGCTGGATGTGGAGAAGCCACAGTGCATCAGCTTCTTTCTCTTTACAAGCAGGAATGTGTCCTTCAGACCCAAGTGTCCTCTCTGGGCTGGAGCAAGGGAGGGAGCCCTGGACTGTGAATGGCCCAGAGGAAATATCCAGGCCTGCAAATGAGTGGGCATTTGTGGAGGGTGTGAACGCAGGTAAGAGCTCACATGGGCAGAGAGGCAGCTGCCCACTAAGTAGAGTTGGGGTGCTTTGGCAATGAGAGGGGTCAGGGCTAAGGTGAAGTCCATTTCCTGGGCTTTACATGCAAGGAATTTGCTTTCAAGCTCCTTTTCCTCCTCTAAACTTTCTCTATGTATACATGAGGATGTCTTCCCCTTTCTTATCTTTATATATGAGTGTAACCTGATTTTGTTAAATTCATTCCATTTTTCTTCCCTTTCCTTCCTTCCTTCCTCCCTCCTCTTGTTCTCTTCCTTCTCCTCCCCTGTCTTCCCTGTATCTTTATGATGTCTGGTCACCTCCTCTAATAATCCCTTTTCTCCCTTACTTTGTTCTAGTTTCTACATATGAGAGCAACCATTGACCCTCAATTTTTGAGTCTGGCTCATTTCACCTAGCCCAATGTTTTCCATTCCCCTCACCAGCCAATGCCATAATTTCATTCTTCATTTACCTCTAGGTTTTTAAAAATCAGTGTTGCAAATTAGTAAAGAATGTCTCATATTTTATACTAAAGATTCACAGTTTCCTTTTTGTTGAATAAGATTTGTCAGCCTTCTCTCATGATCATGATGAGATGGTCATTTTCCTGTCAATTCACTTCCAATTACTATTAGAAATCCAATAGACTTATTCACTTCAACCACAGCAGTTTATTTCTCACATTTTGGGGCCTGCAAAGTCTATGATCAAGGTCCCTATTTAATTAGTTGATATAGCAGGAGTGTTTTGGTCAGAATTTATTTAAACTAAGTTTTCCTGTTAAAGACATTTTGATTACATGAATTACATGTAAACAAACTTTCCTTCTGTAAAAGTCCAGTTCCATATATTTTTTCTGAACAATAAAATCATGATCAAGTAATCCTCATAACTGTTGTCAATACAAGTATTACTTTGGTATAACATTATATATTTTCCTGTAAGATAACATTTTTTGCTTCAGTAATTAGTCATAAACCTGTGGTTTCTTTTGTCTTCTAGACATTACTCGAGAAAGTTTCATCAAGGAATGTTCACCAAAACGGCACAGGTGTACAGGAGAAATAGTCCACACAGTGATATTGCAAACATGTGATGGCCGTGCCATTGAAGGATCATCCTTCGATGAAACCCGGAAGAGAACATGGGACTTATGTTGTTGGAGCAATGTAGGAAGACATCACACAGGATTTTCTATGACTCAAGAGGAAAGTCCCCCTGGTTGCAGAGGTGAACGTGGAGGCAATGGTGCAGGGAAGGTGCTCATCAACAGTTGGCTTGGATTCAGCTTTCAGTCACATCTGCCTGAACCACAGTCCTTTCAAGATGAAGGGAACCTTCATAAATGGATCGATAGTGAGCAGGCTCTCGACAATGGTTCCTTGCTTCCAGCCCACCAAAGAATTCCTTCTAGTGTCAAAGCAAACATTTCTCATAAATATGAACATGATTTTATAGGCTCTTGTTTGTTTATACCAGAACCAAAAACAGACATTCCTCCAGCAGCTCACAAATGTAATGAGTTTGGAAAATCCTTTAATCAAGAGTCACAATGTACTATACATCAGACACTCCGTATGAGAGAGAAGCAATTTATGTGTGATATATGTGGCAAGGTCTTCAATCAAAAATCGAATCTTACAAGTCATCATAGAATTCATACTGGAGAGAAACCTTTCAAGTGTAACGAGTGTGGGAAGGTCTTCAATCACAGTTCACACCTTGCACAACATCGGAGAATCCACACTGGAGAGAAACCTTTCAGATGTGATGACTGTGGCAAAGTCTTCAGTCAGAAGTCCTACCTGGCAAACCACCAGAGAATTCACTCTGGGGAGAGACCTTACAAGTGTGATGCATGTGGCAAGGTCTTCAATCAGATTTCACACCTGGCAAGTCATCGTAGAATACACACTGGAGAGAAACCCTACAAATGTGATGAATGTGGAAAGGTCTTCCACCAAATTTCACACCTTGCACAACATCGAACCATTCACACAGGAGAGAAACCTTTCAAATGTAATGAGTGTGGCAAGGTGTTCAGTCGCAATTCTTACCTCGTTCAACATCTGATAATCCACACTGGGGAGAAACCGTACAAATGCAATGAATGTGGCAAGGTCTTCAGTCACATTTCACACCTTGCACAACATCGGAGAATTCATACAGGAGAGAAACCTTACAAATGCAATGAGTGTGGCAGTGTTTTCAGTCACAAATCTTCCCTAGCAAATCATCAAAGAATCCACTCCGGAGAGAAACCTTTCAAATGCAATGAGTGTGGCAAGGTCTTCAGCCGCAACTCATACCTAGCAGAACATCTGATAATGCATACTGGGGAGAAGCCTCACAGATGCAATGAATGTGGCAAAGTGTTTGGTCGCAGTTCACATCTTGCATGTCATCGCAGAATCCATACAGGAGAGAAACCTTATAAGTGTAATGACTGTGGCAAAGTATTCAGTCAAAATTCATACCTAGCATGTCATCGCAGAATCCACACTGGGGAGAAACCTTACAAATGTAATAACTGTGGCAAGGTCTTCAGTCTGAATTCATCCCTAGCCCATCACCGCAGGATCCATAGTGTAGAGAAGCCATAGTCGTGTAATCAAAGTGCACAGGGTGGTGCGTCTCACCTACTTCAGAAAAAGGCAGAAGGGTG
This sequence comes from Ictidomys tridecemlineatus, assembly GCF_052094955.1. NCBI lineage: Eukaryota > Metazoa > Chordata > Mammalia > Rodentia > Sciuridae > Ictidomys > Ictidomys tridecemlineatus. Next base: position 3,698,689 of record NC_135491.1, on the reverse strand, counting down.
GCAAGTGCAAATCCAGTCTGGACATAATGGTGAGACTCTCTAAATATGAAATAAAGGGCTCTGATGTAGCTAAGTCGTAGAATGACTGCCTAACACATTTTGAGTCCCTGGGTTCAATCCCTAAACCCCAGAAGAGGAAAATAGTAATGCAACAAATGTGTTGCGGTCTTCAGTAACATTGACATCTCACATATCAAGCATTTATGGTGGAGAGAAACCCAATGAATGTGATGAGGGTCACAAACCCTATAAGGTGCATCTGGCCTGGCCAATAATGTGATCCACACCAAGAGGGCTAGGCAAAGTGTTCACTGACATTTCCTATCGTGCACATTGTCAATATCTCCTCCTAGAATAAAACCACAAATGAATTAGACAAAGTCTCAGTCAGCATTCAAGCCGTGCAAGACCACTGAGAATTCCTAGTGGAGAAATTATCTCCCGTGTGTAATGACTATATAGAGTGATCCAGGCCTCATTTATTTTTATTTTATTTTTTTTTTAAAGAGAGAGTGAGAGAGGGGGGAGAGAGAGAGAGAGAGAATTTTTAACATTTATTGTTTAGTTCTCGGCGGACACAACATCTTTGTTGGTATGTGGTGCTGAGGATCGAACCCGGGCCGCACGCATGCCAGGCGAGCGCGCTACCGCTTGAGCCACATCCCCAGCCCGATCCAGGCCTCATTTAATGCTTAGTAACTTAGTTAAGTCTGTGATAGAGAGGAACGTCACACATTCATTGGATGTAAACAGGCCCTATGGTAAAAGCCTCTTATCAGGATTCCTGCTGGAACAGAAACTCATAAATGTACCAAGATGGCAAATCTTTACTATGCACTCAGCCCCCTGTACACGTCAGGTAAGGCACAAAAGCATGACTTTGGCCAAGCCTATCTTCAGTGCTCATGTCTCAGTGGACTTCAGTTGATCCACACTGGAGAGGAATAATGGAAATGTCTGCAGGTGCCAAGCTCTTCTGGCACACTTCACAGCTTGCACAACCCAGGAGAAGACGTCCTAGAGGTAGAGCTTGAATCCAGTGAGTGTGGCACCCCCTGCATGATGAGTTCAAGCAGTGGTCAGAGTCCATACTAAAGAGCAACATCCGTCACCATCACAGCACAGGACAGACTTCCATGCCTCAGAACCAGGGGGCATCAAAGGGACACCTTTGTGGAAGCTGTGCAAAAGTTATTTTCATGATGGGGCTTAAATACAAGCCTCAAAACCTGGAACAGAGTACATGCCCCAGAGAACAACCAACCATCCAAGTGTAAGGAAAGTGCTATTTCATTGTCAAACATTTGTGATTTTGTTGTCCTGAGAGGATTTATTCTGGGGAGAAATGAGACAGGCATTGTGACCCTGGATAGTTTCTTCATCAAGGGAGTATCCTTGGGATTCCCTAGTTGTACTGGTATAATACATTATTTCACCAATTCTCACACAATACCCCATGTCAGAAAATTTATAGGAAAAATAAATTAGTCTCTGATTGTCCAAGATTAGCTTCTGGTCTTGCATACTGTGGAAGAATTACAAGTCAGACTCACAGCATGTCAAAGGTACAGGGATTTTTGAAAAGATCCAGTTATCTTCAGGTTGTAAAGTGTCTCATTCTTCAATATTTCTTGGAAAGCACTCTGTTCGTGTTGGGTTCTCTGCCTTCCTTGCAGGCCTCATGGCTGTGTCCAGAAAGGAACCCTTAGGAGCAAAGGCTTTCATGAAATGAGGATCATTGCTGTCCTTGCTCCTGGAGGTGGAGAACACTCCTTGTTAAAAGTCAATATTATTTGCATCAAAGAGTATTTCAAAGGGGCTGAGCAGGATGTAGAATTAGGATGTCAGTCATCCTGTCTGTGGTGGTCTGTGCCCTCTTGTCCATATTGTCCATAGTGGAATGGGGTAAGGAACACTCTACAAACTGCCTGAAGTAGGGCAGCCAAGACTGTAGGGACTGGGCTTTTTATTGGAGAAGAGGAGTGTGTTCTTAGGGACTGATTATATCCAGGAAGAATTCAGGGAAATGGTGGCCATCCTGGGGCAATATTCGTAAAGTAAGTTCTATAATATCTGTATACTATTGTTTTAAAATTAATTCGCATTCAGTTACACAAATCTTTGGAATTTGAAGGTAAATTAAGACATTATGTTCTTCCTTTTTTTTTTTCTTATCTCATTAGACATCCTTCTTAGATGCTTTTTCTCAGTCTGATTTTTTTTTTTCCTGAGAATAATGCAGCTTACTTGCCCCAGCACCTGCAGGAGAGGCCCTGCCGGGTGTCCCAGAGTTGAGAGCTAATTCTCATTCAGATGCACTGAACCACAAATGGCATTTCCCCTAGGAGAACCCCATGCAACCAGCAGAGAACCTCCTTGAATAGATAAGGGCAGTACACCCCAAAAAGGGATTTATAGAGGAGTATCCCACTGACAACAACCACTTCCCAGTGTGGCCTGATAAAACCGCACCCACCTGAGACCCTCACATGGGCCATACAGCCATGTCATCCTGACTCTAGTACCTCCACCTTACACCACTGCACCCTGCATGCTCCAGAGTACAGAAGGTGGAACCCATGTTGGATCAGAGAGGGCTAGTCACAGAGATTTTCTTCAGGAGGATTCACAAAACTGTGGAAAACTTCCTCCCCAGGGAATCCTGGAGTATTGAGGAGGCTCTTACTTATCCCTAATGGGGGTAACTGACCAAATCAGACAACTCAGGACTGTCTACTCTGACCCACCAGAAAGCTAGTAAGTACCTCAACACATGAAAGATGAGAGGAGCCTCCTAGAATTGTATCTGAGGTGAGCTGGTCTGATCCCTACCTCCACACCAGGGAAAAAGAGAGGCAAAGACAAGGAGTACTCGGCATCTTTAAAGCATTCCAAACCCTGATAGAATCCAAATCAGGAAGATCCAAGAACACTCCCCACTTTGGCATGGAATATCATAAATATTTCTAATGTCAATTTTTATCTTACTGGTATTGCTTTTCATATTGAATGGACATGTTCTGTTTATTTGGCATTGCAGCCTTCACCTCAATTGATTGTATTTCCTGTTTTAAAGCATTAAATAGAAGAAGCATTATATCTTTGCTTTCCTAATGTATATTTATACTTGCTCCTCTTAATTTCATGTTTACTTCTTGTATTACCTACTCCCGCCTCAAATAACCTCACATTGATTCACCTTTTTTTTTTACCTTAGTTTGTGTTATTTTATCTTTTCTTCATTTCCATTTTTTTTTTATCTTCTCCCCTTTGTAGCCCCTATAGAATATAATAGCAATTTTACTATCTTTAAGAACTACTTTCTCAACCTATTGAAGAACACTAATGTGGACTGGAAAAAAATATTTGTCAGTGCCTCTCAAACAGAAGAGATTAATATCCATAGTGTTTTGAAAACTCAAAAAGCTTCACACCAAAAAGATAAAGAATGAATAACCCAAACAATAAATGTGCACAAGAACCAAATAGACATTTCTCAAAAGAAGAAACAAGAAAATGTAAAAACTACATTGAAGCCTTATCCTCACTCCAGTTAGGATGGCAATCAGTAAGATTGCAATTAATGATAAATGCAGACAAAGGTGTTAGAAAAAGGTACATGTGTATTTTTCATGGGACTACAAGTTAGAATGACCACTTTGGAAATCAGTTTTGAAGATTCCTTGGAAGACTACGAAGGGGGGCTGGGGATGTGGCTCAAGCGGTAGCGCGCTCGCCTGGCATGCGTGTGGCCCAAGTTCGATCCTCAGCACCACATACAAAGATGTTGTGCCCGCCGAGAACTAAAAAATAAATATTAAAAAAATTCTCTCTCACTCTCTCTCTCTGTGTCTCTCACTCTCTCTTTAAAAAAAAAACAAAGTATAAGTCACTCTTCGTGTTTTTAAAAAAAAATCACTCTTCTGAAACATACTGCTTAACTGACAATTTAATAACAAGCTCTTAGAAAGATGACTTATGTTTATATGTGCAATGATAAAGTGATTTAAAAAAAAAAAGACTACGAAGGGAACAATAATATGACCCACCAATTCCACTCCTCAGTGACTATACAAAAGAACTAAAATCAGCACACCATAATGATTCTTTCCTATCGATCCTTATAGCAATGCAATTCACAATAGCCAAGTTATGGAACCAGATCGAGTGCCCATCAAAAGATGAATGGATAAAGAAAATGTGAATATGTATTGTGTATACATTTACTTATCCTTGATCCCTGGGGGCAGATAGGAGGTCACATGGAGATGGCAGGGAATCCTGAGGTCTGTCTTGAGAGCGACTGGCAGTAAGCTATACCTATCCCGTTGCATTCCTCACTTCCATGTGACGTTTTCTACTCCAAATATAGTTAAGTTTTATTCATTGCTTCACTGAGTGGCACCATCATTTAGACAATTACTAGGTACATAGCATTTGACAAAATTTTAAAACACACAGAGCAAGTGAAGAACATGATGCTGATAGATCACCTTGGAAGTCACTGTACTCATCTGCCTAATGCAAGTCAGTTAACTTTCTTCATTTGCACAATTTATTGCCAACTAAGACCAAAATTTTGTGGATAAATATACCTATCCTGATGTCATCAGTGACTGAAGGGAGAAACACAACACTATTTGTTAAACAACACAGAATGTTCCTTCACCAAGACAGCAGCAGGATCAGATGCTTCAACGGGCCAGACCTACCATTTCTTTAAGTATCTGATCTGCCGGAGGGCCACTAACATCATCTCAGCAGCCTTAAGGGGTGACCACAGAAAAGAAGCCCTTCCTATTTTTTGTAATCCCCCCAACCCTGCAAGGACAATTGTTATAGTGAGTCATCTTCATAAATGCTGGGAGGCTTACCATTCAGGTCAAGACCTGTGGCAGGAAAGTAGAAGGTTTGGGGCAGTGACATTGCATGGGTGTGATATAGAAGTGGTAAGCAAGAGATCTCAGAGAACAGGGGGACACAGGGACAAGATGGTGGTGAAGATCATGGGATGCTAAGGAAATACGGAGCAGGGGAAACAGAGCAGGTAGAAGGGGAAACAGCAAAAGCTCATCGAATGTCCAGAAAGAGGTATGGGTGGGGCATACAGGGGGCAAAGAGCTAAGGGACGTTAGGGACAAAGTGCCTGCCAGTTAATAGAGACATGGGGTGTATGATTACAAGGGAATGAAGGGGCTCCTGGGGATGAGCAGAGAGCAGTGATAAAGCTGAAGGTCACTGGCTGGAAAAATTCATAGATTTAATGTCTTTAAGGCATTAATATCTACAGGTAGTGGGAGGCTTGTTAATAGGCATGGAGAATGATGTCCTGGATAAAGTAGTTGTTCAAGTGGGCCTAGAGGGTGAGTCTGGGGAGAGAGAATGCATCTCAAGGGTGGGAAATTAGGCACAGGGCAATGAAGAAGCTGGGGAAAGAAGTAGGTAGAGAGAGGAACAGAGGCCGGGACAACCAAGAAGAAGAGGAGAAACATCAGGAAAAAAAGGTTAAAACCTGGACTTACGACTTCAGGATCAGTGAGGAGGAACAGTTTTGACAACCATGTGGTGTACCTACACTATAAAGCACATGAAAAGACACCAAAGAAACCAGGGTAATTCCTTGATTTAGGACCAGGCACATGGAAAAGAAATAACGTGGAGAGGTGTGCACCCAGGAGAGAGATGAAGGACGATGGGACCAGTTAAGATTCACGTTCTCTTTTCTGTGACAGTTAAACCTGTTGTCTGAGTTTCCTCATATGTAACAAAAATGTGTTTGCTTGCTGTCATCTAAAAACTAAATTTTATATTGTGAAGTAAGGTAGAGCCATTTTCAAGTCACAGAATCATGTGGTTAAATGTTGACATGTTGAGCCTCCCATCAAACCCCCTTTGTTCTCAGTCTTCCAGTTATAATGCCTATAGTGTCGTAGGTGACCCATTGTTAACTATAGTCCTTCCCCATCCACTTGCCAATTTTAAGTTAGTCAATCCTGTACATTGTAACCTGAGCTCCTCCCATCCAAGCTAGGGGCAGTGCTGCATCTGGGATAAAAACGTGGGCACACTTCCTGCCCAGTGCGCTAGCTTGCCAGATTTGGGCGGGAGTAGCACACCCTTCTGTAGAAGTAACATTTGCCTTGCCACTTAACTTTTGAGCAGATGACTGATTTCTTGTTGCATCCCAATATTTCTAACACTATCACTTCACAGTTACCTGGTCTGTGGGTGGGGGCGGGTAAGGACATTTAAGAGCTCTGCAGATTCCAGCTGCACAACACTGTCTTACTAACTACGGTCTACACACTGTACAGTAGATCCCCAAGGTACCTTCATGTTGTAATGGAATTTGGTGCACTTTGACCATCCCCGCAATGTCCCTCCCTAACCACCACTTTACAACTCTCATTCCACTCTGTTTCTGTGAAGGTGACTACTGTAGATTCCACCTGAGATCGTAGAGTGCTTGTGTTTAATTAATGTCACCTCACTTACTTCCTCCAGGCTCATTTATGTCAGCACAGTGGCAGGATTTCCCTGAGTAGAAGGCTCAGTACCTTTCCCCTGAGTGTTGATGGACACACCACCTCACTGCACACCTGCACACTCTGGTGGACACCACATCTCACCTTTCTGCTGACTTGCCTGTTGTGAACAGTGCTGCAGTGAACCTGTAGGTGCAGACATCTTGTTGACTATGAATACTTTCCTTTAGATGCGCAGCAGGGAGTGGGATTGCTGCCCCACAGGTGAGTTTTACTCTCCATTTTCAGAGGCATCCTCCTGCACTTTTCCATGGTGGGGTGCCAGGTTACCTGATCTCCCACATAATCTTCCCAAGGCTGACTTGCCCCATATTCCTGTCAATACTCATTTTCTCATATTAACCATCCCAACACTTGTGAGGTAATATCTCCTTGTATTTTTGTGCACTTCCGTGATTATTAGACAGTATGAGACCAGTTAATGTATCTTTCTCCTGCATTGTCTTTTTGAGGAAAAATATTTACTTTTTTTTTTAAATAGAGAGTGAGAGAGGAGAGAGAGAGAGAGGGAGAGAATTTTTAATATTTATTTTTTAGTTCTCGGCGGACACAACATCTTTGTTGGTATGTGGTGCTGAGGATCGAACCCGGGCCGCACGCATGCCAGGCGAGCGCACTAGGGCTTGAGCCACATCCCCAGCCCCGAAAAATATCTACTAAAATACTTTTTTTTTAATCAGAAAAGTCATTTATTAAAATTTTAACAGGGAGTTCACAAAGGGACCACAGGAGGACCAGCTAGAAATGGATAGAAACGAGAGCAGCTCTTAGGAACACACAAGGAAATAAGAGCAAGAAGAAACAAAATAAGGGAAATGAGAAAAATTTGAAGTTCACTGCAGACAGCTTTCATTGACAAGTCCTTTGCATACAAGTTCTCTTCTACTAAAAGGGAAGGAGATGGACGGGAGGCCTTGTTTCCTCCCGGAAACACTGGATAGTCGTCTAAAGATAACTGGGTATGTGAGTCATCCTGGTGTTTCGGATGATTAGAGGTGAAGTTAAACTCCCACCTTCTCAGGTCCGTGGAGGTGATGCACCCAACTGCTGAAAAAGCCTGAGCGGATGGAGCCCAGCTACACAAGGGTGGTGGCTTCGGCTTGAGCAGGTAGGGACCCACGTGCTGTAGGCTGTGGAACTCTGGTGAGTAATTTCAACTTTTCTGACCCTTAGTGTCCTCATCTGGGGTGGGCGGATCATTTCCCAAAGTGGCTTGCTCACAGGGCTGGCATGTTGAACATGCCGTTAACAAGACACCTCAGTTTCCTTCCATATGGACCTCTTACTTCTGCAGTATTCTTCTGGTCACATGGACCAAACCATAGGAGAAGAATCCTTTCACAATATTAATTATTCATGGCTCTGCTGGTGCCCGAAGGTCCAGCATGTGTTCTGAGGACAATATTCTGGAGTCTGAAGCTGTGGACCTCTGTCTCAAGAGCCCGGTGACGTTGATGCAGAATAGTAATGTAACTTCTCATCTGCTTTTCTTACTTTGTCTGAGAATTTTCTTGATAGGCCTGGACTGATGCTAAATGTGAAAGAGTGATGTTTATCACTGTCGTTAGAGAACACTTGTAGGCTGGAAAGCTGGAAGGCAGGGTTTGAAGGTCTGCTTATCAGTATTCAGAGAGTAGCCTCTTCGATACAGAGATCTCTGGGGAGAACATGTCACCAGCTGGGTTCCATCTCTTTAACGTTGGAGGTTAAAAACATCTGCATGGCTGAACATCAGTATCTGTAAATTTTCATCTGGTCAGGTTCTGTTCTGTTTGGAAGGCAAGTCTGGCTGCCAAACCATTGGAAGCTGGCCAGGTGAAGATGGATGTGGGCTTTCAATATTCAGTAGGGTTTCCCAGCTCTCTACTGAATTCATGTCCTTCCAACTTGTTACTCCATGCAGAGAGTGAACTTCCAATGTTCTGCTTGTTTTGAATGTCAGACAAGCTCAGTGACTCCATCTGTGATGCAAGAAGTGGGAGTGGTCTAAAATACTTTTTAAAACAATGAATTTCACTGTGTATGTCAAAGCGGACAATATAAGATATAGAATAAAATGGTTACTAGAAAGAAACAAACTAACTGATCCCTCATCTCTCAAAGACACACATATTCCCCCAAGTCAAGAACAGTTATCATCTACACTTTAAAAAACTATGGAGTATGAGAAGGATTTTTCACGTATTATTGGCATTGGAGTATGTGAGCCCTCAACAAAAGTGTGGAAAAAAAATGGATGCTTTAGGCTGGGGTAGCATGCTTGCCTAGCACACATGAGCCACTGGGTTCGGTCCTCAGCACCACCTAAAAAAATGAAATAAAGATTGTGTGTTCACCTACAACTAAAAAATAAATATTAAATTTACATTGTTTTAACTAATACTTAAAATTTTACACATTTTTAGGTTCCAAAGATATTCAAATACAATGTGCACATCTGTCAATCTTTGTGTCAGATTAAGCATATCTATCTCCTCAAACAGAATCTCATATGACAAAAACTCAAAATATTTTTTCCCAGAGGTTTTACAATACATATGACAAGAGATGAACACAGGTCATATAATAAGAAACTATGTTTAACAGAACAAATTATTGACTCTAAAGAGGGAAATATAAATGATATTCATGAAAATAGGAGTATCTTCTTGGTTGAAATTCATGGAATCATTTGGTAAACTCTTTGGCAAAATATTCTAAGACCAAGGAAGTGTAAACCTATGACCAACAAGGGTACCACTATACACATACCAGCAGAACTTCTGACAATTATCATCAAAATTTGTTGCCAGTGCCCATCATGATGCTCCAAACTAAAGTACACATGTTGGACTAGTGTGATTTTGCTGCCATCATCAAATACCTAAGGCTGAGTACTTGATACTGAAATTTATTTAGCTCACACTTCTTCAGATTCAAGAACACAGCACCAGCATCTGCTCAGCTCTGGTGAGGGCCTCACAGCAGATGGAATCACAATGGTGGGAGCACATGCAGAAGAGACCACAGGGCAGGAAAGAGCGAGACAAAGAGGAGACACCTGCACTCACTGTAGGACTGCCCATTCTCATGAGAACCACTATACTCCAGGAGATCAGCATTTACCCTTCCAAGGATAAACCCAACTATCTTTTCCTTGCCTCCACTCCAAAGGTTCCAACACCCAATGTCATCATACTGGGAACAAAGCTTCCAACACATGAAATTTGGGGGAAAAAAACTTGTGTCATACCCACACAATGGCATGTGTGTATCAAGAAAGGAATGCATAAATGTGTTATTTGATATTCCTGAAGTGCAATTCTATTACCAATAGGTAAAAACAAATTTTAAAGCATTTGGAATTTTCAAAAGTCAAACATATGAGAATTCATGCTGAACTACTTCATTTATATAAAGCACAAAAGAGGTAAAAGTGATCCATGCTGTTAGATGTCACATACTGATCCCTCTTGGCAGAGGCAAGAGGAGAGTCTTTAAGACTGACAGTATAGGTTTTGGTGCAGAAGTTGATTGCAGAGGTGTGTGTTGTTTGTAAAATTTCATTGTATGATGCGTGTCTGAATTGTACATAACATTGCTCTTAAGATGCATATCAGTAACTTAAAAATCAGTTGCAACAAGAAAAGAAAAATAGTACCTAATATCCTATATTACCAAGGTGGACAGTAAATGTGTTAAATAATTTTACATTCTGATTCAGTTTTTTAAAAGATAAAATGTATATTGTGGATTAACAGTACAAATTAATGTAGAAAACTCAACACAGTACCTATTGCTTGCCTTTAAGCCCTGTACACTGTTAAACATAAAGGACTAATTTCATCTGCTATAGGCAAATATTATTGTTGGACTATATTCATTGAGATAATTCTTTCGACAGACACAGTTAAGACACAAACATGAAAGTAGATGACTAAAAAACTATGTTACACTTATTATAAATGCTAATCAATCAGAATAGCAAGAAAATATAAAAAGATTTTATGTGAAATCAGTTTGAAATACATTTATTTATTTATTTATTACTGGGGATTGAATTCAGGGGCACTTGACCACTGAAACATATCCCCAGCCCTATTTTATATTTTATTCAGAGACAGGGTCTCACTGAGTTGCTTAGTGCCTCACTTTTTGATGAGGCTTGCTTTGAACTTGCAATCCTCCTGCCTCAGCCTCCCAAACCACTGGGATTATAGGCATGCACCACCAAGCCCAGTATTTAATTGGTGTTATTAAAGCTGAAATTTATATTTCTTACATACAATTTCACAGAAGTGCTTCTTGGTAAATACTAGCATAATTGAGGAGATATGCTCATGTACACAAACACACACACAGACCATTCATAATATACAAAAGAGCATGTATATAAAACACCATTTGCATACAATGATTGCTTACAACTGTGCTTACAATATTATAGGAATGATTAAAGAACTCAGAACTTTGCAAAACCTTAGAATTTACATGTTCCTCATAAAATAGGGTTTTTTCCATTTCTTATCCACCTAAGGGACAGTGTGGATGTACTGGAGTCTCGAGAGCAGAATGGGACTGACAGCTGGGAAACACCCAGACTACTGCAGCTGCGTTCACCAGGAACCAGTTGGGATAATAAATGCAAAACTGAAAGATGCAGGAAAGTGTATAAAAAAAAAGACAAAGGTGCTCACAGGAAGGAGGATGGTTTGGGGGACTCAGGACCCAAGGGAGGACCTGGGGAGCTGGACTTATGAAGGTGCTGTATTCTCTGCTGGTGCCTGTGCAGGATGAGCACCATGGAGATGCTGGCCCAGAGCATGAGCCCCACACCCCCCCACACACACACACACACACGACATCAGGGAACGTTAGCAATGCTGTCTGCAGTGAGTCTGTGGTTGTGTCATGACGAACACTAGAACACTCTCCAAAATCTTCTAGGATGGTGAAGTTTTTGGTGCTCTTTTTTCCAGTCGTGTACATAAGAAAATTAATATTTGCAAGGAGTTACAAAATCCTGCTCAGGTATATGGAGAAGCCAATGTACTTGAGAACCTTCACTTTAAGCACTGACCACCTCAGGCTGGTCTCTGGGCCTATTTGAAATTTAGATGGCCCAAAACATTCCAATTAAGAGGACACACATTAATAGACAGGAGATCCATAAGCAGATCTTTAATGTTACTGCACACCAGGTGGACCTCCCACACCAACCCAGTACATTGTATCCTAGGGAAGTAGGAAACGCATCTCTTAAAATCCACAAGGAACATCTATCTACAGGAGGGTCCATAATTAGGTCACACATCTTCAAATTCAGTTTCAGAAACTTGAAAGGACCCCAATATTCTTCCTGTGCACAATGAAATAAATACAGAAGCCAACTGCAGAAGAAAAATTAACACCCCCAAATATGGAGAAATGAAACACCTCATTCTTAACCAACCAATGGTCACAACGGAAAAAGGATTCAGAAAACATGTGAAACAAAAGCAAAACAAAAACAACACACCAAAACTCAGGAAATGTAGTGAAGAAAAAAAAAGAAAATAGGAGAATGTTGGTGTAATTAGACTTTACAACAAGGTCAAAGAAACCCAGGACAGCTGAATACGCATCTCAAGAGGAAATGAGCCAACTAAAGCAAAGGGAAGGAAACACTGAGCGCTCTAGCAGAGGGAGCTGGTAGAGAGGACAGGAACCCCACCAAGCAGCAGGTTTACTTTTTTAAAAGGTTAACAAAAATGACAAAAGGACTCCCAGGACCATGCCCAGTGGTGCCTCCTCATGGGTTCCCTGCCACCAGGTCACAGGGGATGGAATCTAAGTGTAGAGGATGGGGACTGAGGGCGGCCCAGGGGAGTGCAGAGTCATGTCAGGCCAGCAGCTCCCAGACCCAGCACTGCACAGGGGACTCAGGACCACCTGAGAGCATCACTGTACCCCAGTGACAGCTATTCCTGACTCCTTTTCTTTCCTCCTCCTCTTCAGGGCTGTTTCCTCAGGTAACACGAGTCTTTACAAGTCAATCCTGGAAGGAGGAAACGGACTGTTTAAGGCTCAGAATCATCACACCGTTCCTGTGCCACAGCCACACACACAGGGAGGACCTCAGCATGTGGGAAGATGGTCCCCAGCTGTCCACTGCACCAGGGATACCCAGGCATAGTACAGTCCTGCAGAAAGGTGCACAGGAGACTTCTGTGACTCCATTTTTTCGACCTCATTCCACTGCTGGTGAAGCACACACGGGCTGCAGCAGTGGGGAACTGGGCAGCACTGGGCTCCCATTCAGGACACAGTCTGGCCCTGACCAATCTGAACATCAGAGCAGCCCCCCTCACCTCTCCTGGGATCTCAGGCTGATCTCAGCCCTCAGGATGGAGGACACAGAGCTGGTACTCAATGCTGCACAGAAGAAAATCAACATCAACCTGAAGTATTATTAAGGATGGGCACCAGCCTCACTCCATCAGTATGATGCCAGTTAGTGGACATATTTATTGCAAAGTATCTCAGGACTCTAAAGGCAGCCAGGGTTGAACACGTACCAGAGAGGAAAGCCCAGCCCATTGCCCATGCCCTTCCATCATGATGAGTACAGGGCCCAAAGCAGGTGGCAGCCAATCAGGGGTTGGAACCCATGAGTCTGAAACCATGAGTCAAAACAAATCTTTCCTCCTTGTTCTCAGGTGTTTTGTCACAGCAACAAACACAATGAATGACCTGGCAAAATTGTTTAACCGTATCTATTATCCACCAAACATTTACAAACAATAGTTTTCATGGAACTACCATACAAACGTTAGGTAACTTGTCTAAACAGTATTTCAAAAACATTTTCAACAATCATACTGTAGAATGGGACCTACAGGTGCATCAGAAAATGCAAATTTGACATCACAAAAATTGTAAGTTCCTCTATGCCAACCAAGAGCCCAGAGAACCAGGAGTAAACACTCGGGGTTGTGCTGGAGTCTGACCCACTTTGATGTTTATTGTTGACTCCTTCAAGTCTCACTACTCCCTTTCTATGGTGCCATCTGGGCAAGTTGCTGATAACCCTAAGTGTTCCCTTCTTCGGGCAGCAGCTGGGAGTTCTAAAGATGGCCAGGTTCCCTCACTCCAGCACCACCCAGGACCCCCATCAGAGGAGGCAGCCACTTCTGGACAAGTGTAGCAAGTCCACCTTGCGTCCCTGGAAGGCCTCCTTATGCTGTGAACTCTGCAAACACTTCAGTGTTTGGCTTCGCCATTCCTGACAAACCAGCCCAACTGGGTGGGGTTCAGCCCTGAGTTGGGACTGGTCATAAGTGCAAAAACGTTAGGGGCAAATACATGAGTTTCCACTTCACAAACAAGAGAAATTCCATCCTGGATATTCATTCTGAAGTGGAAACTCATGAACGTTAACCTTTTCAGTATATCTCACAAGTACTTCAAGGACACAAAGGTATTCGTACACTTATTCCCTGAATTTTCTTATGTTTCATATTCTTGCTGTAGTTCCATTTTCACTCTATGTAAATTAAGGTGCATTCCATGCAGTTTTGCTAAAAATGTATCATAAATCTCATGTAATAAAATTTAGTCTCTTTTTTATTATTACCAACAATCATGTTCCTTTCCTCATTAGCACAGAAGATAGAGGTATTCAGAAATAATACAGTGCATGTTCCATAACAGTGAGGGCAGGGTGTCAGTCTGAACTACATTTTGTACTTTCATTATACACAGTAAGTGTCCTAGTCAGTCTACAGAGATGGGAACACAGCATTTCTCCAAGGGACTGTGCTTCTACTAAGTGTATAAAGAAAATATATGTGAACATGAACAATCACTTTACAAAGAAAAACATGAGGTATTTCCGCATGGGAACAAATAAAGGGGAGAACATTGGGTGTCCTGTGCACAGTAAAAAGAACACGTACATCATGTCTGTATTTTGCCAGAATAAATCCTCTTAGGACAAGAAAATCGCAAATGTTTGAAAAAGAAACAGTACATTCCTTACACTTGGATGGTTGCTCTCTGGGGCACATGATTAATTTCGGCACAAATTAAATCATTCCTCCTTGTTCTCTGGTGTTTTGTCACAGCTTCCTCAAAGGTGTCCCTTTGATGCCCAGTGGTTCTGAGGCATGGAAGTCTGTCCTATGTGCTGCGATTGTGACGGATGTTGCTCTTTAGTATGGACTCTGACCACTGCTTGAATTCATCATGCAGGGGGTGCCACACTGGCTGCATTCAAGCTCTACCCCTAGGACGTCTTCTCCCATGTTGTGCAAGCTGTGAACTGTGCCAGAAGAGCTTGGCACCTGCAGACATTTCCATGGTTTCTCTCCAGCGTGGATCAACTGATGTCCACTGAGACATGAGCACTGAAGACAGGCTTGGCCAAAGTCATGCTTTTGTGACTTACCTGACGTGTACAGAGGGCTGAGTGCATACTAATGATTTGCCACCTTGGTACATTTGTGAGGTTTTTTCCCAGCAGGAATCCTGATGACAGACTTTTACATTAAGGTCTGTTTATATCAAATTATGGATGAGGTTCGTCTCCATCACAGACTGACTGAAAGTTTCTAAGCTTTAAATGAGGCCTAGAGGTTCAGATATTCATTACACATAGAAGATAATTTCTCCACTAGGAAATAAAGTGGTCTTACATGACTTGTATTCTGACAAAGACTGTGCCTAATTCATTTGTGGTTTTTTCCTAGGATGAGATCTTGACAATCTGCGTGATAGGAAATGTCAGTGAACACCTTGACACGCCCTCTTGGTGTGGATCACATGATTGGCAGGGCCAGATGCACCCGACAGGCTTTGCCACATTCATCACATCCATAGGGTTTCTCTCCACCATAAATGCTTGGCATGTGATGTGCCAATGTGACTGAAGTCCCCAACACATTCATTGCCTTTCTTTTCCTCTTTGGGGGTATGGGAATTGAACCCAGGACTGAAACATGCTCTACCATCATTTTCCCACTGAGCTACATCCCCAGCCCTTTATTTCATTTTGTGAGCATCTCACAATTATGTCCAGGCAGAATTTGCACGTGCCATCCTCCTGATTTTTGCAAAACAGCCGGGATTACAATGTGACCCCCCACCCTGCACACACTGATTACACGTCTAAGGCTTCTCTACACTATGGATCCTTCGGTGATGGGCTAGGGATGAGTTCACACTGAAGACCTTGCCACAGTCATTACATTTGTAAGGTTTCTCCCCAGTGTGGATTCTGCGATGACATGCAAGATGTGAATTTTGACTGAAGACCTTCCCACAGTCATTGCATTTGTAAGGTTTCTCTCCAGTGTGAATTCTGCGATGACATGCAAGATGTGAATTTTGAGTGAACATCTTGCCACAGTCATTACATTTGTAAGGTTTCTCCCCAGTATGGATCCTGCGGTGATGTGCTAGGGATGAATTCAGACTGAAGACCTTGCCACAGTCATTACATTTGTAAGGTTTCTCTCCCGTATGGATTCTGCGATGGCATGTAAGATGTGATATTTGACTGAAGACTTTGCCACATTCATTACATTTGCACGGCTTCTCTCCAGTATGGATTATCAGATGTTCTGTTAGGTATGAGTTACGGCTGAAGCCCTTGCCACACTCACTGCATTTGAAAGGTTTTTCTCCTGTGTGGATTCTCTGATGATTTGCAAGGGATGACTTCTGACTGAAAACACTGCCACACTCATTGCATTTGTAAGGTTTCTCTCCAGTGTGAATTCTTCGATGTTCTGCAAGGTGTGAAATCTGATTAAAGACCTTCCCACATTCATCACATTTGTATGGTTTTTCTCCAGTATGAATTCTTCGGTGACTTGTAAGGATTGATTTTTGACTGAAGACCTTGCCGCACTCATTGCATTTGTACGGTTTCTCCCCAGTGTGGATTATCAGATGGTGAATGAGGTACGAGTTGCGACTGAAGACCTTGCCACACTCATTACATTTGAAAGGTTTCTCTCCTGTGTGAATGGTTCGATGTTGTGCAAGGTGTGAAATTTGGTGGAAGACCTTTCCACATTCGTCACATTTGTAGGGTTTCTCTCCGGTGTGGATTCTACGATGACTTGCCAGGTGTGAAATCTGATTGAAGACCTTGCCACATGCATCACACTTGTAAGGTCTCTCCCCAGAGTGAATTCTCTGGTGGTTTGCCAGGTAGGACTTCTGACTGAAGACTTTGCCACAGTCATCACATTTGAAAGGTTTCTCTCCAGTGTGGATTCTCCGATGTTGTGCAAGGTGTGAACTGTGATTGAAGACCTTCCCACACTCATTACACTTGAAAGGTTTCTCTCCAGTATGAATTCTATGATGACGTGTAAGTTTTGATTTTTGAGTGAAGACCTTGCCACATATATCACACATAAATTGCTTCTCTCTCATACGGAGTGTCTGATGTATAGTACATTGTGACTCTTGATTAAAGGATTTTCCAAACTCATTACATTTGTGAGCTGCTGGAGGAATGTCTGTTTTTGGTTCTGGTATAAACAAACAAGAGCCTATAAAATCATGTTCATATTTATGAGAAATGTTTGCTTTGACACTAGAAGGAATTCTTTGGTGGGCTGGAAGCAAGGAACCATTGTCGAGAGCCTGCTCACTATCGATCCATTTATGAAGGTTCCCTTCATCTTGAAAGGACTGTGGTTCAGGCAGATGTGACTGAAAGCTGAATCCAAGCCAACTGTTGATGAGCACCTTCCCTGCACCATTGCCTCCACGTTCACCTCTGCAACCAGGGGGACTTTCCTCTTGAGTCATAGAAAATCCTGTGTGATGTCTTCCTACATTGCTCCAACAACATAAGTCCCATGTTCTCTTCCGGATTTCATCAAAGGATGATCCTTCAATGGCACGGCCGTCACATGTTTGCAATGTCACCGTGTGGACTATTTCTCCCGTACTGCTGTTCGTTTTTGATGGAAGTTTCTTGATGATCCATTTAGGAGTGATGTCTAGAAGATGTAAGAAACCACAGGTTTATGACTAATTACTGAAGCTATATATATATCTTACACTGAAATATATAAGATTATACCAAAGTAATACTTGTATTGACAACAGTTATGGGGCTTATGATCATGATTTTTAATTGGTAAGGAAAAAAATGAACAGGAATTTTTAAAAAGGAAAGCTTGATTACATGTAATCCAATTTTTTTCAGGGAAGCTTATTTTATTTTATTTTTTATTTTCTGGGTATGGGGGATTGAACTCAGGGTCACTCGAGCACTGAGCCACATCCCCAGCACTATTTTATACTTTATTTAGAGTCAGAGTTTGACTGAGTTGCTCAGTGCATTGCCATTGCTGCTGAGGATGCTTTGAAATTGCAATCCTCTTGCCAGAGCCTCCCAAACTGCTGGCATTAAAGGCCTGTGCCACAGACCCTGGTGGAAGCTTAGTTTTGAAAAACCTCTGACCAAAAAACTCATGCAACTAGTTCAGTAGGAACCTTGATCTTGGACTTTGCAGGCCCCAAACTGTGAGAATTAAACTGCTGTAGTTCATGTAAATAAGTCTACTGGATTTCTAATGGTAAATGAAAGTGAATGAACAGAAAAAAGACCATCTCATCATTATCATGAGAGAAAGCTGACAAATCTATTCAACAAAGGAAACTGTGAATCTTTAGTATAAAAAATGAGACATTCTTAACTAATTCACAGCACTGATTTTTAAAAACCTAGAGGTACATGAAGAATGAAATCATGGCATTGGCTGGTGGGTGGAATGGAAAACATTGGGCTAGGAGAATGAGCCAGACTCAAAAATTGAGGGTCAATGGTTGCTCTTATATGTAGAAACTAGAGCAAAGTAAGGGAGAAAAGGGGTTAGAGGAGGTGACCAGACATCATGAAGATACAGGGAAGACAGGGGAGGAGAAGGAACAGAACAAGAGGAGGGAGGAAGAAGGAAAGGGAAGAAAAATGGAATGAATTTAACAAAATCAGGTTACACTCATATATAAAGATAACAAAGGGGAAGTCATCCTCATGTATACATAGAGAAAGTTTAGAGGAGGGAAAGTAGAGAAAAGGAGGAGATGAGGAAAAGGAGCTTGAAAGCAAATTCCTTGCATGTAAAGCCCAGGAAATGGACTTCACCTTAGCCCTGACCCCTCCCATTGCCAAAGGGCCCCAACACTACTTAGTGGGCAGCTGCCTCTCTGCCCATGTGAGCTCTTACCTGCTTTCACACCCTCAACACATGCCCACTCATCTGGGCCATTCACAGTCCAGGGCTCCCTCCCTTGCTCCAACCAGGAGAGGACACTCGGGTCTGAAGGACACATTCCTGCTTGTAAAGAGAAAAGAAGCTGATGCACTGTGGCTTCTCTACAATCCAGCCCTATCTGCACGTGAGGAAGAGGACATTACAGAGGGATACAGAAAATATTTCACTATATCATGCAGGTATCTACCTCTCTTCCAAGAACCACTGAATCAAAAGCACAGGCACAGAAAACAGGTAATGGGTATTTCAATTGTTGTTGTTGTTGTTGTTGTTGTACTAGAGATTGAACTCTGGGCCACTTGACCACTGAGCCACATCCCTAGCCATATTTTGTATATTATTCAGGGTCTCACTGAGTTGCTAAATACCTCACTTTTGCTGAGGCTGGTTTTGAACTTGCAGCAATATTTCTGATCCTTGTACCTCAGCAAACCAATCCACTGGGATTGTGGGTGTGTGCCATCGCATCTGGGTAGAACTGGATATTTTAAGAGTCGGCTGTGGGCTTTATGTTGTGCTTCAGCTCTGGAACCACCACTGCAGTATCATGAAGGGGGCAGAACATCTGAAGGAAGGGGACAAAGTGCAGAGGCTGCACTATGAAGCTTTCTTTAACCTGCACCAGGGCTTCAGTCAGTCAGTCAATTCAGAGGATCCCAAACTCAAAGGGGAAACACAAAGGTATTCACTGAAGATCCTGGCATGGGGCAGGTGCAGGGTGGGGAAGTCAAGCTCACCCAGGGAGACCAGGTTCCTGTAGGTCTCCAGCATCACGTCCCTGTACAAAGCCCTCTGAGCAGGAAACAGGCACTTCCACTCCTCCTGGGAGAATTCTATGGCCACATCCCTGAATGTCAGCGGACCCTGAAATTAAAACAGGCTTCACAATGGGGCACTGGGGACAGTTACAGTCTTGATGCAAAATGTGAACCACAGAGCCCAGACATGGTGGCACATGCTTGTATCCCAGCTATCCCCAGACTGAGGTGGGAACATTGTAAATTGGAGGTGGGACTGGGAAACACAGCAAGATCCTCTCTGAGAATGAAGAACATAGGAGTAGGGATGTAATGGCAGAGGGGACCTAGGTTCAACCCCATTACTGCAAAGAAGAAAAAAAAGAGAAATGAGAAGGGAGGAGAAGTGTAAGCATGCAACTGATTCAAGTGAGAAGAGCTGCACTGTGAGGCTGTAAATACACATTTGGGATCTGTCTGTCTGCTGATGTGGAGCTCACCTGGAATCCCTGGAGAGCTAAGAAAGAGTTCTGTGCTAGTGAGAAGTCAGGTGCCTAGAGCCCCCTAGAGAGCTTCATGAAGGGGCTTTACCCAGAAAGCCTCAGGCAGGAGAGGCAGTTGTAACACAGTCCTGCCATCCACCTCTAGGGAAGGGACAGGGACTGAAGTCGCAACTGATCACCATCACCCAGGATGTAATCAAGCCTGCCTACATAATGGAGCCTCCATAAAATCTCAGCAGGACGGGGTGAAAGGGTGTTCAGATCAACGCGTGGGTGGAGGGTCCTGGAGGATGACGCACCACACAAAGTCATGTGAGCTCCGCGTCCTTTGCCCACACCTTGGCTATGCACCACTTCCACCTGCGTGTTCACCTGTCTCTTCTGAACAGGCGTCACCACAAGGAAAATGCAAGTCAAGTCCTTCACAGATTTACAAAGCACTCTAACCACTTTTTCAATGTGAGGAGGGGATGAAGGAAGCCCCATTTACAGAAGGTCATTCTGAATCATGGGCCATACTTTTGCCTAAGACTGACATCTGAAAAGCGGGCACTCTTGTGGGACAGAGACCTCAGCTCTTGGATCCATCGAGTATCTACACAGAAAGCGTCGCGATTAGGTGAAATGACAAGGTGCCCTCTGAAGAAATACTCGCCTGGTTGTGGAAAACAACCCTCTCATCTGGGATCACAGAAGATTTCTGGGTGCGGAGTATATACAAGGAGAAACTGAACTTGCTTTGCCTATATTCTCACATAATCTGGTATTTTTGAGCATGTTAAATTTCTCTGGTTGTGTTTTATTACACTTTTCCTTAAGATAAAATACTCGCTAAATCTGTATAGATGTCTTCCTTACAGACACCACAAGAAACATAGTAGCTGGGCACAGTGTACACAGCTGTAATCCAAGACTCAGGAGTCTGATTCAGGAGGATTCGCATTCAACACGAGCCTCAGCAACTTAGCAAAATGCTGTCAAAAAAACAAACAAACCAAAACCAAACTAAAACAAATCCAGACTGGGGATGTATTACAATGGTAGACTGGCCTGCGCTCAATTCCTGGTTAAAAAAAAAAAAAAGAAAGAGAGGAAAAGAAACATGCAGATGAAAGACAACACAGGCTGCGTCTATGAGTGGAGACCCCATATTCCACACACCAGGTGATGCTCAGGTCTGGGTGAGCCAGAGCATAATCTGTGTCCTGAGAAGATAAGGCCACCCTGGGTGGACAATAGCAAAATCTCAACAGCAGGGGAGGACCACAGAGCAGTGACCTGGGTGGTGACACTACTGAGTGCACACCTATTCCTAAATGCTTTACATGCACTAACTTATACAAAGTGGCCCAGGAGAGGAAGAAGGATTCCCATCATTCTGCACACATCATAGTGTCACAGACGCCCTAGGAAATTTCCCTTGGGTCAAGGAATATAAAATTACAGAGGAAAACCCAGCCCAGGTGATTGGAATTAGAGCTGAACCTGAGCAATCGGAGACTTAGGGGCAGAGACTGCAGTGAAAACTGACAGCAGGTTTCCTACGTGAGAGACATGGACCAAGTGCAGGGCAACACCATGCATCTGCCCGGCAGGTCCCCGCAGGTGCACAGGCAGAGGCAGGCACAGGAAGGCGCCCCCACTACTGGCAGCACATTCACAGCCTAGGGTAGAACCAATCCGATGTCGACGAATGCAGGCACCTCATTTTAAAAATCATAAAACTTACTTAGGGTACTCTGGTCTGAACTCGGGTGCTTCACCACTGAGTGACACTGCCAGACTTTTTTGTTGTTATTTTTATGGAGGATTGTCACCAGGATGCTTAATGACTAAGCCACTACCCAGCTTTATTTATTTTTTCAATTGACACAGATTGGGTCACAAATCTTAAAATTCAGTTTCAGATACTTGGAAGGACCCCAGTTTTCTTTCCTGTAAATAACAGAATAAATACAGAAGCCAACTGCATAGGAAAAATTAACACCCCCAAATATGGGAAAATTAAACACCTCATTCTTAACCAACCAATGGTAACAGCAGGAACAGGATTCAGAAAATATCTGATACAAAAGTAAAAACAAAAATAAACATACCAAATCTCACAGAATGCAATAAAATAAAAAATAAAAATAAAAACAAAAGAAAGAACTTAGGGTAGTGAAACTTTACAACAAGGAGGAAGGAACCCAGGTCAACTAACCATACACCTCCAGGGGAAAGAGCCAACTGAAGGCAACAGAAGCACAAGGCAGGAAACAATGAGCACTAGAGCGAGAGAACTGGTGTGGAGGACAGGGACACCACCAAACAGCACACTCACTTTTTAAAAGATCAACAAAAATGACAGAGGATTCCCAGGACCATACCCAGTGGCACCTCCTCATGGGTTCTCTGCCACAGGTCACTGTGGGATGGAATCTAAGCACAGAGGATGGGGTAAGGGAGGCCCCAGGGAGTGCAGGCACACCTGACAGGCAGGAGGCCACAGAGTCACAGGAGGCCAGCAGCTCCCAGGCCCAGCACTGCACAGGGGACTCAGGACCACCTGACAGCATCACTGTACCTCAGTGACAGCCATTCCTGACCCCTTTTCTTTCCTCCTCCTCTTCAGGGCTGTTTCCTCAGGTAACACGAGTCTTCACAAGTCAATCCTGGAAGGAGGAAACGGACTGTTTACTGGCTGCCCACTGCACAGCAAGACCCAGGCATAGCAGCTCTTGCAGGGAGCAGCACAGGAGGCTTCTCTGACTCCTTCCTCTGGGCCTCATTTCCCTGCTGGTGAAGCCCACAGCCTGCACCAGCGGGGACCTGGACAGCACTGGGCTCCCCTTCAGGGCACCCCCTAGTCCTGACCAAAGTGAACCACACCTCTGACCCAGCAGCTGTCATCAGATCTCAGGCTGACCCCAGTACCACTGCAGAGCTGGTACTCAATGCTGGCACAAAGAAGAGAATCACCCTCAAACATTATTATGGCTGGGCACCAGCCTCACCCCTGAGTGGATGTAAAATGACTCCTCACACTTCGGGGAAGCCAGCATGGAGCACCTCCCAGAAGGGCAGGTCGAGCTCACCACCCACCTTCTGGCTCTGCCCATCTCTTGGACCCTTGTTCTCATCAGGATCCAGGTGTGGACAGTAAAGGAGCAGAAAGAGACAGACACAGCAAGCTGCAGGGACCAGAGTGGGGGCAGGGTGTGGCTGGAGTGTGACTGTAGCTGGGGGTCACAGGAGTCTCCATGGAGCAGGTGATGTCATAACAAAGACCTGAGGGGTTGGCCCCCTGCAGCCCAGGGGCCAGGTAGAGGGCTAGGTAGAGGGACAGGACCCAGTGAAGTTCCTGAGGCTGGAGCAATCTCTGGCCAGGAAAAGGAAAGAGGCCATGTGGCTGAAAGTGAGCAAGCAGAGGACACAGCAGGAGAATGGGACAGAGGCCCTGGGGAAGCAAAGCAATCAGGAGCCAGGTCTCTCCCCATTTGTCTCCCGAGCCTCAAGAGCTGTGTGTACTCTAGATTCCTTTCTACTCTGAAAAACTCATGTGATTTTTTTCATTCTCCTATACAATAAAAAAAACACCTGCCAATGTCATAATACATTGTACAATTTTGATTCATGTGGAGGTGTCCAGCCAAGTCCCCCAATAGAGGCTGACCTTCCTGAGATGTTGAGGACTATGCCGGGGAGGCGTCTGAGGAGCTCAGGTCATGGGAGGACATGAAAGTGGAAAGGCCCGCTAAACATCCCAGCATGACGTTTAGGAGACAATGGCCAGAAGATTCTAGGGTTCATGGGAGCAGTCTCCCAGAGAACTAGAGACAAGCTGAGCAGAGGTGCAAGGCTCCACTGTGGGGCAGCACCCCAGTCAGAGAACAGTGTGGGGCCTGGCAGCAGAGGAGTTGCCACAGTGATCCTTGGAGGAATCCCAATGAATGCAAGCAGAGTTTTAAGATAAGGAAGATGTCTGCAGAGCTAAGAAGAAAGAAGAGGGAGTCAGCAACTGGGCAATGTGGTACTGACATGAAGAGTTATGAGGACAAGACATTTTAAAAGGAATATAGAAATGGTGATGTCACAAAAGACTGAAAATTAAACCATTAGCTTAGGGTGGATGAGAACGCTTGATTGGAAGACGTCACTCCAGAACTAGAAGACAGTGTATATAAACAAATTTTCAGCATGCAAATGTAGTCTAAAAGGGGAGTCCACATTACAGAGAAAAAATGTGATTAACAAAGTGTTTTATCTTTTAGAGACAGAAGAATGGAAAACAAAAGAGGCTTTATTTCATGTGATTGGAAATGCTCAATGCCAGTGTTCTGAGGACAATGACCCAATGATTCTGCATGTGGAAAACTGATGATACACACAGGAAGGACACCACACCATTTTCAGACTGTGAGAGGGGCTGAGAATGCTTGATCTCAGGGTCAGCACCAGCCAGAGGCAAAGACACACTCTCTTCAGGCAGCAGTGAGACACCAGCCTTGAGATGGGTGGGCAGCTTAGACAAGATCTCTTCCTTTTACTGTCTGATACAGGAAAAACCCACCCTGTTTAAACTGCTCTGATATTCCACAAACAATACCACCTCTCTCTTCACTAAAATGCAGTGTGGTTGTTCAATAATGACCAGCTGTCTGCCAGACTCCTCCCTGGTATCTCAGGGTTCCCAAAACACCCTTCTCAGGTTCAGTTAACCTTTAGCATGGCTCTCTCATCTGCCTGTAC
Organism: Ictidomys tridecemlineatus; assembly: GCF_052094955.1. NCBI lineage: Eukaryota > Metazoa > Chordata > Mammalia > Rodentia > Sciuridae > Ictidomys > Ictidomys tridecemlineatus. Next base: position 3,673,913 of record NC_135491.1, on the reverse strand, counting down.
CTCTGTAAGCTGTGTCACTGTATCTGTAGCAAGCATGCAAACAAAAGTACCATGTTTCCCTCCAGGTGGTGAGCAGGGGGTCCCAACTTCTCCAGGTGACTGGCAGACCATGTGGGGCAGTGCTGTAGGAGAAAGCTGTGTGTCATCTGATGCCATCTCCAGGTAGCACCAGCCAGATCTGAATGTCATTCAGAACAGTGATTTGGCAGGTGGCACAGACACCCTGTGTTGGTGGGGAGAAACACCGACACATTTACGTGACTAGAGGTGAAGAACTCTCTGCTGAGTGGTCACTGTTGCATTCAGCCCGACAAAAGCAAAAACACTTTAATTGCCCTTTCTATCTCCTACACTCCCTACATGACACCACAAATCAGGAAAAGGAAGGAGGGTGACCCTGGACACAATGAGTTCAGTCCCTGCCTTAGGGCTGGATAAGGGAGCTATGCTGTTACCTCTAGAATTTTAAAATACACAAGCCTCATGGGCAGTAGTTTTGCAATTTCTTTCCTCAGCTCTACTGTGCTCCATACCACCCCCACACGGGAGGGCATCCTGCTCCCTTTGCTTCCCTCTCCTCTCCTGGTTTCTCCCTTTCTTCCCTCTATTCCTTCCCTCCATCTGAACTTCCCCAGTCCTGCAACTCCCTTCACCTCCAGTCAGTCTTTCTCCCCAGTCTTTGTCCCCAATCTCCACAGATTTCTGCCTCTTTCTTCCCCATCCACACTCTCCATCTGCCCTGCCTGCTACAGGCCCCTAATCCCATGCTCTGGATGCCTCCTCTCTAAGGTGCTCCTCTGGGCTCCCCATGTCACCTGTTACCCCTCTCCTTATCCCAGCACCACAGCTGCCTTCTGCCATGCCTGCAGATAATCTGTCATCTGCTCCCACACTCTGCCTGTGGTCCCTCCCGGCTTCTGTCTCTTTCTATGACCTTCATCTCTCTAGATAGCTTGAGGTCTCTCCCCTGTTCTGTCCATATCCCTGTGTGGCTGTCCTTCGCCTCTCTGGAGTTTGCGATTCTAGATTTCTCCATCTGCTTCTCTCTGCTGCTTTATGGCTTCTTCTTTCACTCTTGTGCCCTCCCTCTGCAATCCCTTGCCATCTGTGTAAGGTCTCTCTCTGTTGTGTCCTTTCTCTCACTTGTGGTCCAGCTCTTTGTCCAGAGCCTAGTGCCACACATCACAGGGAGGGGGATGGTCTGGGATGCCCACATCCAGGGGAGCATATTTTCCCCTGGGGTGGAATCTGTGCCACCTGCCCAATTAGTGTTCTGTAATGACATTGAGATCTGGCTGTTGCTACCTGGAGATGGCATCAGATGACACCCTGGAAGTCACCATACAGGCCCAGGTCACCTCTTGCAGACAACAGGGAGACTAATGGAGGGAAGACCTGCAGGGTGGACACCTGGCCAAGGAGGACATGGCAGGTGAGGAGGACAGCGCCAAGGTAGACAGGGTCAGGTGAGGGTAGGGCCAGGTAGCAGGACAAGGCCTGGCAAAAGCTGGGCCAGTAGGGGAGCAGGGCTGGGTAAGAAACAGGGCAGGTGAGGAGGACAGGGCTGTCCGAGGGTAGGGTCAGGCCAGGAGACAAGGCTGGGTGAGGACAGGACAGGTGAAGGCAGGACTGAGGAGGGCAGGGCCAGGTGATGGCAGGGCTGGTGTGGATATGGAGGCCCGCGCGCTGGGGGCGGCTGCAGGGCGGTCAGGAGGCCAAGCCCCACACCTGGCGGGTTCCCTGCCTGGCGCCACAGCTGCAGGCCTGTGTGACTCTTATCTCTCTGGAGGAGGGGCAGCCACTGAACAGGGAACTCACGTGCCTCACTGTGACCGCTGCTCCGTGATCAGCTTCCGGGTCTGGGAGGAGGAGCAGAGCGCTCCTGGAGAAGCCTGGCAGCGAAACAGGGGCGGTGGGCGGGGCCGCGGCGGCCGGGCGGGGCCAGAGCGACAGGGGGGCGCGGCCCCGGGAGAAGGCGGGAGGGGCGGGGCGCGCAGGGGCGTGGCTGCGGAGATTCTTACTTGGAACCTGGAGCCCCTTTTGTGAGTGACAGGCAGGAAATATGTAGGAAGTACCAGTTGAAATGCAAAACCGACTCTGTAGATGGTGCCATTTTTCGCTGTGTCCCTCAAGTCCTGCATTAACTTCTTTTCCATTTCTATTCTCAGTTCACTTTGAAGGTGATCCTGCACCTGTGCTAACTCCAGAGGCTCTCCTAGGGAACACATCCATGTTGTGGGGCGAGCAGGGCTAAGGCCAGTGATAACTTACCAGCTGCTTCACAGCAACGGTGACAGCAAGCTGCACTTTAAAACAGTAGATGCTTTGATGTTTTTATCTATCTATTTATTTATTAATTTATTTATTTTTGTACTCGGGATTGAACCCAGGGACACTCAACCTCTGGGCCATATCCCCAGCCCATGTGTATTTTATTTGGAGACAGGGTTTCACTGAGTTTCCAAGATCAGCTTGGCCAAAGTAGCAGGTACCAAGGAGGAGCCATGGGAGATTGGAAGAGATAAGAGTCACACAGGCAGATCTTGAAGCTAACACAGCTGGGGTCTAGTAGAGAGCTGCTCTCTGATGGAGAAGCAGATCTAAGAAATCACTCCAGCAGTCTTTATTATATATGTCTCTAAATCAGATTAAAGATTGTGCAAGCATTATTCTTTCTATTCATGAAAGTTACAGAGTTAGCAACAGTATGCAGCTATTTCCTCAGTTACATTGTACAGTTGCAACCTGCAATGTTAGGAGCATCGTGCTGCTCTCAAGAAAGTGCATTGTTTAAATTTACTAATTCGGGGCAGATTCAGGAGCAGCAGAACTGGTGAAATATTGTGGCTATCTTAGCAAGGAAGTTCCTTCATTCCCAGGAGCTGCCCTGCCTGAGAATAAGGTCCAGGCTGATAAGACTCTAGCATGGAGGACATCTGCATAGCAACCAGAATCCCATGCTGCTGCTCAACCAGCACGCTACCTTCTTACTAGAGGTTCCAAACATAGAAGCTAATAACTGAGATCTAAATAAAGACATATAAACTCAATTTACGTTTTTTTTTGTTTTTTTTTTTTTTGCCCAGCTAAGAGAGGGCCCTTCCCGGCTCCTGCCTGGAGCCACCTGACTTGGTAGCAAGGTTGACACAAGAGACCATCAGGAGAGAGGGGGGAGCAAGCCAGAGACTTGGCTTTTATTGGGGAGCAAAAAATTTAAGGGAAAATTCCGAGGGGGACAGCATTCTAAGGTCAGGGTCAGTGATTGGATTCACCGTCAATGGTCAGTCACCCCCCCACATGGACAGGCTCTCACACCTGAAAAGGGTGGGGATAAGCTCAGACACAGCTGGCCTGAGTGCCTCACACCCAGTCAGGGAGGTATCCAATCACGTGTGAGAAAGGCTTCCCACACTATGCCTATGCACAGAAACTTTCCCAGTCACCAAGTAGCCATGAAGTCATCAGGGACCCCAGTCTCAGACACTGTCACTGCTGTCCACACTGAGTGGCTAAGCGCCTCACCATTGCTGAGGCTGGCTTAAAAATCGCGATCTTCAAAAACAGTAGATATTTTTAAATCAAAAAGCCTAGAGATCATTCCTACAGACTAACCACATGCAGGGAGTCCCCAAGTCAAACTGAACAGTGAAAATGGAGTCATCCAGCTGGGGCTGATTGTTCTGTTTTTGCATTCCTTGCATCTTTTGGATGACCTGTGTGACCAGGTTGGCTTCCTTAGTTTGGAAATTAATAGTGCAGCAAGTTAGGGTGAGGGATGAAAGCTGCCTGTGCAGGCCACTTGTCTTGGGAGCTGAGAACATTTTCCTCCAACTAGTTGTAAACTATTGAGTGCATGCTCTTTTTTGCCAACAGGTAGCATGGGAAAATATAATTAAGAACAAAATTGCTTCCCACCTCAGAAATCTTCCCCACTGGGCTGGAGATGTGGCTCAAGGGGTATTGCTCTCACATGGCATGCATGTGGCCTGAGTTCGATCCTCAGCACCACATACAAACAAGATGTCGGGTCCACCGAAAACTAAAAAATAAATATTAAAATTCCCTCTCTCTCTCTCTCTCTCTCTCTCTCTCTCTCTCCTCTCTCTTAAAAAAAATCTTCCCCACCAATGTAGGAGAGAAAGAAGAAAATATTGTAATTGAATAAATCTTTAAACTAGAATGTTGTGGGTAACACAGGCAATGCACTAAGAGATTGCAAATTTCAGCCCGATGCCTAAAGTGTCAGGAGCCTACCCTGCCTCAGTTACTGGGATGTTTTAAGAGATGGCTTTTTGGTCCTTGAAGACATTTCTGGGTCATAAAGTTGACAACACTCCTATTCAGTTTTCAAAAGAATTTATATACATCTTAAGCACAGGAGAAAATTGATTAAATTTCAAGTTTCTAAGGTGAAAGTCTAAAAAGGAGGGGCAGAGAATTGCTTCCCTCATTTTCAGTAGGAAAAACTAATTTTTATATGACTGGGTATTGAGGTCCTCAAACAGAGGCCTGGCTCTGAGGATTCAATAAACGAGGTAAGGCCAGACACCCCCTCTCCCCCGCAAAAATTAAGGCAAACACATGAAAGGAACTTTAGTCAGTAGAACTACATTGGGAAGAGAAGAGTACCTGCTTCTTTATCTCTCTCTTCAAGAGGCTGACAATGACTAGGCCCAGTGGTGGGTGCCTATAACCCCAGCAGGCTGAGACAGGAGGATGGGGATTTCAAGACAACCTCGGCAACTGTGAGGCACTAAGCAACTCAGTGAGACCCTTAAACTACAAAGTTGGTTTGTGGATGTGACTCAGTGGTAAAGTGCCCACTCTACATTACATGTTGCAACTGTAGAACGTAAGTGAGGAAATAGCTGCATAGTGTTGGTAACTCTGAATTCAATGCCTGGTAACCCCCTACCCCCAAACTGGCTGACAATGACTTTGAGGTTTTATAATAAGGGGGAGTGGGGCTGGAGTTATAGCTCCAGTTGTTGTAGGTGTAACTCAAGTAGCACATGTGCAAGACTTTGAGTTCAATCCCTAGCAGGGGAGAAAACACACACACACACACACACACACACACAATTTAAAAAAGGGTAATGAGAGCAAGGGTTGGGGATTTGCATAGGAGAAGTCTTCTCTGCTGCCAAAGCAGGTGATTCTCTCTAAGTGATGTCTTGTGACAAGGGAAGAGATGTGTTTGGAGAAGGCTCTGAGGAGCTTCCAGACAGAAGGACAAAATTGTCTCAGGGGTGTTCTTGGTACACATGACTGAAAAGAATTTCAGCACATGCCAAAGGCATACAATGTGATTTATTTAGGAGATAAATGCATATTCAGGAAAGAATAAGGGCCCTCTCTAAGTGGAGTCTCCTCTGGGGTAAAGCAAGGCAAATACATTCAAGGGAGAAGCCTGGCTATTTCTGGAGCATGGGACTAACCCCTAGAATGGTGATGTTAATATTCATAAAGGAACAGTTCCTAGCTCCTGGGCTAGAGGTGGAGTCAGGTCAGAGCAAGCAAATACCACGTTTTCCTTGTGCTTGAGTATTGACCTCAGGTTACAAGGCTGAAGGGCATGAATCAAGCACATATCAGTGGGGCCTTGCAATTTGTTTCATGGGTGCTTTATGCATTTCAGTAGTTCTGAGGTAGCAAAACCAGATCCAGTTGTAAAATGAAATTGTAGAAATGTTATCCTGAGAAACGAATGCCTGGGGCAAGAGTAAGTTCCCTTCCCTTGCTATATCATTTCTTCAGCAAACCTAACTAACCCTAAGTCCCTACATTTTGTATTGAAAATATCTGAGTCTGAGTACTCTGTTTTGAAACGCCAACAGTCTTGTGGGATCTAGTCCAGCTAGGCAAGTGCCTTACCACTCAGCCACAACACCAGACTGTAGAGTAGAAATTTTATGGCACGAAATAGCCTCTAAATGTTGTGAGAAACTGAGGATCAGTGCTCAGCATTTGTAGTTTATTCTCTTCTGTTCCTGCTTGTGAAAAATAAAGTTTGGAGTTGTCCTCCAAGAGTGCTACTTGCTGCTGCTGGACCAGTCTGTTTCACAACAGTTCATGGGCACTTCCTTTGAGACTCAGTATATTTCCCTTTATTTTTAAATTCCCACCTCAATGTAGTGCATCATTATCTCAGGATTAGCCAGGTGGAGCCTCTTCCTGAGTAAAGAAAGTGGCTCTTGCTGTGAAGTACTCTGGAGTCAACACAAGATGTTTATCTGGTCAAATGTTGTTTGGAATCCAAGGTGAAGTGGAGCCAAAGAGTTAGATGTAAATTGGAGGCAGAGATGACATGTCTCAGTCCTGCCTTTAGCCACCCATTGGATATTTGGAGGCAGAAGTGAAAAGTCTAAACCCTTGTGACATTTTTACAGTGCATATATCCTGTAAGTGACTCTGGTAAACCTCAGATATGTGAACTGGGATTCAGTGTTGTCTGTCGGTTTGTGTGGGGGGGGCAGTTAATATCCAATAGTGTTTGAGGTCAGGAATTTCTTAGGATTAGAACATATTAAAATTTCATATATACTTAGGTATGGTGGTGCACTACTGTAATTCCTGTGGCTCAGGATGCTGAGACAGGCAGATAGAAAATTCAAAGGCAGTCTCATTAGTTTAGTGAGGCCATAATCAACTGAGACACTGTGTCAAAATAAATAAATAGGGCTGGGGATGTGGCTCAAGAGGTAGCGAGCTCGCCTGGCATTCATGTGGCCCAGGTTCGATCCTTAGCACCACGTACAAACGGAGATGTTGTGTCCGCCAAAAAACTGAAAAATAAATATTGAAATTCTCTTTCTCTCTTAAAACTAACTAACTAAATAAATAAATAAAAGGCCTGTGGGTGTGGCTCAGTAATTAAGTGATCTTGGTTTCAGAAGAGCTGAAATTTACCCTGTTGTTATGTATATGCTACATACATGCAATGCAAAATTTTGATTGTGATAAAAAGAAAAAAAAAAATCCCCAAGCTTTGCTTCTGCATCCTGCCATGTGCACTTCCATCAGAGCACAGTATCTAGTTCTTTCATCCATTCACCTCAGAGACAGGTACCCAACCCTTGGCTTAGTTCCAGGAACAATGTGATGTCAGTCACAAGAGCAGGGTGGGGGTGGGTGGAGGTGGGGGGGTGGATTTATATCCTGAGGGCCTCAGGGTGAAATTATACATGCTGCCCGCCACATTTTCCTTTCACATTCTGATTCACATCCACTTCATGGATAATCCCAGGGTTTTTGAATTCAATTGCTAAAATTAATTGTAATACCAAGAACTGAACTAGATCCTATCACCCAATGTTAACCCCACCGGCCCTCCCCAAGGGCGAAGCGACCTCCCACATTTCCATGTCGTCCCAGCGTCCCAGGGAGTCTCACCTCCTTTTTCAGTCATAAAACACAAAACCGCGGAAAGCAGGATAATCAGGCCTCGCCCACACCCTTGCCCACTAAGACCCCGCGTTTTGGGTTTCATGCTCAGGTCCAGCACATCCTGGACCACCGCACTTCCCTGCAGGCTGACCTCAACCCAATTCAACTGCTAGCATTTCTGTACCCAGCAAAGGCTCTCTATTCTCAGCACATTGGAAACTCCCGCCCCTGGGTTCACTAGCAGGGTTTCTCCGCCGAGGGGGGTAGGTCCAAATCCTGTCCCTGTCCGTCAGCCTTCCGACCTCGCCCACTGGGTGGGTTTCATCCAATACGTCCCGCCTTCTCCATAGCCACGCCCCTGCCCGTCAGCTGCCAATCCCGCCGGCTGGGTGGGTTTCACCCAATGAGTCCTGGCCTCTCCACCGCCAGGCCCCTGTCCGTCAACCTTCCAATCCCGCCCACTGGGTGGGTTTCACCCAATGAGTCCCGGCCTCTCCGTCGTCCCGCCCCTGTCCGTCAGCTTTCCAATCCCGCCCACAGGGTGGGTTATAACCAGTGATTCTCGCCTTCTTCGTCGTCCCGCCCCTGTTGGTCAGCCTTGTTATCCCGCCCACTGGGAGGGTTTCACCCAGTGAGTCCCTCCCTCTCCATCGCCACGCCCCTGCTCGTCAGCCTTCCAAACCCGCCCACTGGGTGGGTTTCACCAAGTGCGTACCGCCCTCTCCATCGCCACGCCCCTGCCCGTCAGCCTTGTAATCCCGCCCAGTGGGTGGGTTTCACCCAGTGAGTCCTGCCTTCTCCATCGCCACGCCCCTGTCCGTCAGCTTTCCCGACCCCCGTCACTAGGTTGGATTTACCCTCTGAGGCCCGCCCTCTCCATGGTTCCCACCCTGCCCGTCAAGCGTTCCGACCCCGCTCATTGGGTGGGTTTTAACCTGTGAGATCCACTCTCTCCATCGTCAAGCTTCCGGCCCCGCCCACCAGCTCCAGGTTCCTCCCTCTTTGCAATCTTCCGTGAGCCCTCGCGTCCACCAGGAGACCCGGAAGTGGATCCGGTTGTCTCCCTACAAGTGAGTTCCCTGTCTCTGGGCTGTTTGCGCTACTGGGTCGCTGTCGGGTCCGTGGCGGGGACTCGGTCCCCACAGACCTCTGCGTCCCTGCCGCGCGCCGTCCACCTGTAGTCAGCTCGGTCGCCGCGGGAGAGTCGCGTTGGTCTGCGCCCTGGCGCGAGTCCCCGCCGGGGTTGGCCTGGGCCTCTGGACGCCCTGTGGGTCCCCGCTCGCTCCCCGCCGCCCGCAGCCAGTCCGAGCGCGGGTAGTTCTCCACAGAGGGCGCGTCCTGTCTCCTAATCCTCCCAACAAGGGGAAAAGGAAATGGGGAAATCTAGAATCTCCATCTCCAGAGACGTGAAGGACAGCCACCTAGGGAAAGGGGCATAATGGGGAGGACCTCAGGCTGAGCAGGGGAGGAGAGGATGGGTTATCTGCAGGGATGGCAGAGGACAACTGGTGCTGGGACAAGAAGAGGTGTAACTAGTGACCAGGGCGCCCAGGGAAGAGGCCTAGTGATGTGCGGGTCCAGAGCATGCGGACAGGGGCCTGCAGCAGGCAGGCCAGAGGGAGAGAGTGGATGGGGAAGAAAGAGGCAGACATCTGTGGAGATTGGGGACAAAGACTGGGCAGAAAGACTGACTGGAGGTGAAGGGAGTTGCAGGAATGGGGAAGATGGAGGGAAGGAATAGAGGGAAGAAGAGGAGAAACCAGGAGAGGAGAGAAAAGCCAAGGGAGCAGGACCCAGGATGGGGGAAGAAATCAGAGTGGAGGTGAGAATGGAGATGATCAGAGTGAGGGAGGGAAGCAGCAATGAAGATGGGGCCCCTGGGTGTGGATGATGACGTTGTAATACATTGATTTCTGTCTCCAATAAGGTAAGTGTAAGTTAAGTTTTTTGTTTGTTTGTTTGTTTGAACTATACAGCTGAAGAAGGGAATGACAAAACTGCTGTTTTTAAGTTTTGTGTGTTCTGCTGTTCTGGGATTAGGATAGCTTCCTTTTGTAGTCTCCTGGGCCAGAAGGCAGTGACTTGAGCCATTCAGTTGTGGGTTACCCTCTTGTGTTTTCCAGAGATGGTGTAGTGTTGGTGAGGGGATAGGGAAAGCTGAAGTGCAACACTGTGTACAGCACTCTTAACTGTGGTCATCTAAATTCCTGGGAATCTGTCTCCGTCAGCAAACAGTTCTGTGTCATATACCATCTTAGGTTTCTGTAATTGCATCCAGATCTGGGCATCACTACCTGGAGATAGTATCCAATGCCACTGGTTGAGGGTTTTAGTACCATAATTCCATACACACCCCACTTCCCATGCCAGTCACATGTCCTGGGTTGGGACCTGATTTCATTGGTGGGATATAAATTGGAACTTCCCATGATCCCTGCTCGGGTCTTTTTAATTTGCTGCATGGGGTAATTTCACTTAGGGAAATACTTTATTATGCATACAGTTACACCTGGAAGAATATGCTAGAAGATTAACTGAAACCCAGGAGGGGGTTTTGGGCACCATGACTTTTATCCATTATCATACAACGATGAATGACAGCTCCCTATTGCAGCATGTGAAGTGAGTGCCTTTGTTGTGGACCTAAACCCCTAATCTATAGGATGACATTTCCTTAAATAAATAGGATTGGTACTGAGATTGTGGGACACCAGGGATCTGCCAGTAGGGGAAACCACATATTGCTGAATAGAGGGGAGGCATTGTGTAATGATTGTAAGACAGTAGAAACAGTTGGGATTTTCTTCTGTCTCAGATAGTAAAGGAAAAGGAAAGATAGATTTTACACACACACCCCCATACACACATCCCAAATATCCCAGTACCAAAAAACCCATATAGAATATATAAAATGTAAGGGTTTTTTTTTTTTGGTACTGGGAATTGAACCCTGGGGGACTTAACCATGAGTCACATACTTCCTCCTTTTAATTTTTATTTTGGGAGAGGGTGTGGCTAAGTGTCCCAGGTTTCCATCTTCCTGGCCCAAGCTAAGTAGGTGGGATTGCAGGTGTGCCACTGTGCCTGGCTTAAATGCAGTATCCAATTTCCCTTTTTCATTTCTCTTTTCTAGGCACATTGCCCAGTTGGTGACTCCCTCTTCTCTTTTCTCTTCTTAGCTGTTAGAACATCTGCCTATCTTAAAACTCTCCTTGCATTCATTATGATTCCTCCCTGATCACTTTGGCAATTCCTCTCCTGCCAGGCCCCACCCCCTGTTCTCTGATGGCATTGCTGCCCCACAGTTGAGCCTTGTACCTCTGCTCAGCCTGTCTGTGCCCACTGTCTCTCCTCATCTTTTTGATCACAGCTTTGATAGCATTCTTCCTTATAGTTCTCCTGGAGACTTCTTCTATGAACATTAGAGTTCTGTGGCCAGTTGTGTCCTCAAGTCCATGCTGGGATGTTAGTGGGCCTTTCTACCTTCATGGTCCATCCTGTACTTCTTTAGCTCCCAAGGTGCCTCTCCCCTGTAGTCCTCAGCATTTCATGTAGGGTGATTCTGTACTTGGGGGTGTTGGCTAAATACTTTGACATATATCGAAATAGTACAATGTACTATCATATTGGTAAGTTTTATATCTTAAGAGGAGAAAGACAGAGATCACATGTATTTTTTTAGACAGGCAAGGAAACTAGAGTCCACACTGTTCTTGAAGCTTCAGAAAGATGTAGGAAGACCTGGGTCCTGGTTGTTCTGCTGCCTCAGGGCCTCTGCTTCTCAGCCACCCAGGCCTCTTTCCTTTTCCTGGTAGCAGGTTGCTTAAGCCTCAGGGCCTTCACTGGGTCTTGACCCTTGTCTAGGTTTCCTTGACACCGGTCTGCAGGTGGTCAACACCTCAGGTCTTTGTTCTGATGTTACCTGCTGCATGGAGACTCCTGTAACCTCCCCCCAGCTCCTGTAACACTCTAGCCATACTCTGCCCCGCCTCTGGTCCATGCAGCCTACTTTGCATATTTCTATCTGTTCCTTCACCTTCTGCTGTCTGGATCCTGGTAAGAACAAGGTTCCAAGAGAGGGGCAGAGCTAGAAGGTGGATAGTGGGCTGGGCTTGCCCCTAATGGGGGTACTTAATCCTGGGTTCCATGAGAGTCCCGAGTCATTTTGCAATAATTCTAAAAACTGGATGTGCCATTCAGGGGTGAGGATGTTACCCAGTTTTAATAATAATGAAAAATAGCTGATTCTCTTCTCTGTGCAGCATTGAGTAACTGGCTCTATGACCTCCATCCTGGGGACTGAGATCAGTCTGAGATCCCAGGAGAGGTGAGGGGGCACTGTGCTGTGCTTCAGGTTGGTCAGGGCCAAGCTATGCCCTGAAGGGAGCCCAGTGCTGCCCAGCTCCCCACTGCTGCAGCCTGTGTGTGCTTCACCAGCACGGAGACCAGGCCCAAAGAGAGGAGTAACAGAAGTCTCCTGCGCCCCTTCCTACAGGAGTTTACTACTGTGCCTGGGTCACTCTAAAGGGGTGGGCAGAAGGGGACCGTCTTCTCACATGGGGAGGTCCTCCCTGTGTATGTGGCTGTGGCACAGGAAAGGTGTGATGATTCTGAGCCTTAAACAGTACGTTTCCTCCTTCCAGGATTGACTTGTAAAGACTCGTGTTACCTGAGGAAACAGCCCTGAAGAGGAGGAGGAAAGAAAAGGGGTCAGGAATGGCTGTCACTGAGGTACAGTGATCTCAGGTGGTCCTGAGTCCCCTGTGTAGTGCTGGGCCTGGGAGCTGCTGGCCTCCCGTGACTCTGTGGCCTCCTGGCTGTCAAGTGTGCCTGCACTCCCTGGGGCCTTCCTTACCCCATCCTCTGTGCTTAGATTCCATCCCAATGTTGTTGGAGTCTGTAAACAAGTCAAAATAACACCTGGTATTTTGCCAGGAGAATGTCAGAGTTCATAAACAAGTCTGGATGGTGCCTGGCAAAATGCCAGAGGGAGTGGTTTGAGAAGTAACAAAAGCTAGCCATTAAATGTGGAGATTCCTTATTGGTTGACTGATGTATCTAGTTTATGCTAATTAAGATAAGCTGTTCAAAATGTATAAATATCTCTGTTGCCCTACAATAAACCGCTTCTACTCCTGTATCAATGTACACAAGTTGTGTTGTCATCGTCCCCCCCCCCTTATTTTGCTGCAGAAGGGAACCCATAAGGAGGTACCACCAGGTATGGCCCTGTGAATCCTCTGTCATTTTGTTTAATCTTTTAAAAAAGTGAATGTGCTGTTTGGTGGTGTCCCTGCCCTCCACACCAGTTCTCTCGCTCTAGTGCTCATTGTTTCCTGCCTTGTGCTTCTGTTGCCTTCAGTTGGCTCTTTCCCCTGGAGGTGTATGGTTAGTTGACTGGGTTCCTTCCTCCTTGTTGTAAAGTTTCACTACCCTAAGGTCTTTCTTTTGTTTTTTTTTTCTTCTTCACTGCATTTCATCAGTTTTGGTGTATTTTTTTTTTAATTTTGCTTTTGTTTCAGATATTTTCTGAATCCTTTTCCTGTTTACCATTGGTTGGTTAAGAATGAGGTGTTTCATTTTCCCTTATTTTGGGGTGTTTATTTTTCTTCTGCAATTGGCTTCTGTATTTATTCCATTGTGCACAGAAAGAAAATTGGGATCGTTTTTAGCTTCTGAAACTGAATGTTAAGATTTGTGACCTAATGTGTCTCAAATGAAAAAATAGACATGTGTAGTACCTTAGTGGTAACTGTCCTGGTGTCAGTCTTCCACAACCAAAAAACAAACAAAAAAAAAAAGGCAGGGAGTTGGGGGGCGGGGCTGGCAGTTTTGTTCAGTGGTGAAGCACCCGGGTTCATTGTCCAGTACCATAACTAAATTTTATGAATTTTTATGTGAATTGTCTACCTTCAGCCCCAACTTCCAGTTGGTTCTGCACAGACCTCTTTTTCCTATGGACTGCTTTGGCTGCACAGTGTCCTGCAGCACAGTCTCTGAACACAGTGACTCTGAGCATCCTGACTCCTGTTTCTTTCTTTCTTAGAAATTGAAATTAGGCCCTTCTACCATTGAGTTATATCCTCAATCCTTGTTGTCTTGTTTTTTTCTTTTTTATAGTTAGAGTCTTGCTTCATTGCTGAGGTGATATTGAACTTGTAATTCTCTTGCCTCTTCCTCCTGGGTCAGGATTACAGCTGTGTACCACTGTGGCTGGTACTATGTTTCTTGTGTTTCCTGCAGGGGAGAAATCTGTACAGATTTAGGCAGTATCTTGTCTTAGGAAAATGAAAATAAAACACAACTAGGAGGTATAACATTCTCAGAAATACCAGAATATATGAAAACACGGGGAAAGCAAGCTCAGTTTCTCCCTATATACCCTCTGCACACAGAAAGCTTCTGTGATCCCAAATAAGTGAGGGTTTTTGCCCTTATGCCAAGAATGCAGTTCTTCAGAGGGCACTTGTCATTTCACCTAATTCAGACACTGTGTAGATACATGGTGGATCCCACCAGCTGAGGTCTCTGTCCCACAAAATGGGCCCCTTTTCAGAGGCCTGCAAAAGTATGGCCCATGATTCAGAATGACTTTCTATAAATGGGGCTTCCTTCATCCCCTCACATTCAAAAAGTGGTTAGACTGCTTCCTAAAACTGTCAAGGACTTTACTTTCATTTGCCTTGTGGTAACACCTGTTCAGAAGAGACAGGTGAACACGCACATGGAAGAGGTGCATAGGCCAAGGTGTGGGACAAAGGACGTGGAGCTCACATGACTTTGGGTGGTGCGCCACCCTCCAGGACCCTCCACCCACGCGTTGATCTGAACACCCTTTCACCCCGTCCTGTTGAGATTTTATGGAGGCTCCTTTATGTAGGCAGGCTTGATTACATCCTGGGTGATGGTGATCAGTTGGGACTTTAGTCCCTCTCTCTTCCCTGGAGGTGGATGGCAGGACTGTGTTACAACTGCCTCTCCTGCCTGTGGCTTTGTGGGGAGAAGCCTCGTCGTGAAGCTCTCTAGGGGGCTTTGGCACCTGTCGTGTCACTAGCACACAACTCTTTCTTAGCTCTCCATGGATTCCAGGTGAGCTCCACATCAGCAGACAGACAGATACCAAATGTGTGTTTACAGCCTCACAGTGCAGCTCTTCTCACTTGAATCAGTTGCATGCTTACACTTCTCCTCCCTTCTCATTTCTCTTTGTTTACTTCTTTGCAGTAATGGGGTTGAACCTAGACCCCCTCTGCCATTACATCCCTACTCCTATGTTCTTCATTCTCAGAGAGGATCTTGCTATGTTTCCCAGTCCCACCTCCGATTTACAATGTTCCCACCTCAGCCTGGGGATAGCTGGGATACAAGCATGTGCCACCATGCCTGGGTTCTGTGGTTTACATTTTGGATGAAGATTGTAACTGTCCCCAGTGCCCCATTGTGAAGCCTGTTTTAATTTCAGGGTCCACTGACATTCAGGGATGTGGCCATAGAATTCTCCCAGGAGGAGTGGAAGTGCCTGGTTTCTGCTCAGAGGGCTTTGTACAGGGACGTGATGCTGGAGACCTACAGGAACCTGGTCTCCCTGGGTGAGCTTGACTTCCCCTGATGCTGGGATCTGCCCTGTATATCGTAGCATTTCCCTTTTGTCTTTGGGATTCTCTACATTGACTTATTGAAGTCCTGTTGCCTGTGAAAGACGCTCCACAGTATATCCGCTGTACTTTGTTCCCTTTCTTCAGATGTTCTGCCCCCTTCATGATACTGCAGTGGTGTTTCCAGAGCTGAAGCACAACATAAAGCCCACAGCCCACTCTTAAAATATTTCTGTTTCTGTGCTTTTGATTCAGTGGTTCTTGGAAGAGAGCTAGATACCTACATGATATAGTGAAATATTTTCTGTATCCCTCTGTAATATCCTCTTCCTCACGTGCACATAGGGCTGGATTGTGGAGAAGCCACAGTGCATCAGCTTCTTTTCTCTTTACAAGCAGGAATGTGTCCTTCAGACCCGAGTGTCCTCTCCTGGTTGGAGCAAGGGAGGGAGCCCTGGACTGTGAATGGCCCAGAGGAAATATCCAGGCCTGCAAATGATTGGGCATTTGTGGAGTGTGTGAAAGCAGGTAAGAGCTCACAGGGGAAGAGAGGCAGCTGCCCACTAAGTAGAGTTTGGGCGCTTTGGCAATGGGAGGGGTCAGGGCTAAGGTGAAGTCCATTTCCTGGGCTTTACATGTAAGGAATTTGGTTTCAAGCTCCACTTTCTTCTTTTCCTCCTCTTCTCCTTATCCCTATTCTCCCTCCTCTAAACTTTCTCTATGTATACATGAGGATGACATCCCCTTTGGTATCTTTATATAGTAATGTAACATGATTTTGTTAAATTCATTTCATTTTTCCTCCCATTCTCCCCTCCCCCCGTGATCTTCTCTGTATCTTTATTGTATCCAGTCACTTCCTCAACTGCCTTTTCTCCTTTATTTTTGACTAGTTTCTATATATGAGAGCAACAGTTTAACCCTTAATTTTTGAGTCTGGCTTATTTTACCTCTTTCAATGTTTCTTTCCTACTACCCCATCAAAGAATTCCTTTTATTGTCAAAGCAAACATTTCTCATAAATATGAACATGATCTTATATATTCTTTATCATTTGTAGAAGAACCGGAAACAAACATTCCTACAGCTCCGTACAAATGTAATGAGCTTGAAAAATCCTTTAATCAAGAATCACACCCTACTATACATCAGAAAATCTGTACTGGAGAGAAACAATTTACTTGTGAAATATGTAGCAAAGTCTTCAATAAAAAATCTTATCTTACAAGTCATCTTAGAATTCATACTGGAGAGAAACCTTACAAGTGTAATGAGTGTGGGAAGATGTTCAGTAGAAGTTCACACCTTGGAAAACATCGGAGAATCCACACTGGAGAGAAACCTTACAAGTGTAATGAGTGTGGGAAGATGTTCAATAACAGTTCATACCTTGTACAACATTGGAGAATCCACACTGGAGAGAAACCTTTCAGATGTGATGAGTGTGGCAAGGTCTTCCGTAACAAATCCTACCTTGCAAACCACCGGAGAATTCACACTGGGGAGAAACCTTACAAGTGTGATGCATGTGGCAAGGTCTTCAGTCAGAGTTCACACCTGGCAAGTCATCGTAGAATCCATACTGGAGAGAAACCTTTCAAATGTAATGAGTGTGGCAAGGTCTTTAGTCGTAACTCATACCTCATTCAACATGTGATAATCCACACTGGGGAGAAACCGTACAAATGCAATGAGTGCGGCAAGGTCTTCAATAAAGAATCAATCCTTACAAATCATCGTAGAATTCACACCGGAGAGAAACCTTACAAGTGTAAAGAGTGTGGGAAGAGCTTCAGTCAGACTGCACATGTTACACAACATCGGAGAATCCACACTGGAGAGAAACCTTTTGAATGCAATGAGTGCGGCAAGGTCTTCCAACAAAAATCAGTCCTTATAAGTCATCAAAGAATCCACACTGGAGAGAAACCTTTCAAATGCAATGAGTGCGGCAAGGTCTTCCATCAAAAATCAGCCCTTATAAGTCATCAAAGAATCCACACTGGAGAGAAACCTTTCAAATGCAATGATTGCGGTAAGGTCTTTAGTCAGAGATCAAACCTTACAATTCATCTTAGAATTCATACTAGAGAAAAACCTTACAGTCATAACGAGTGAGGGAAGGTCTTCAATCACATTTCACACTTTGCACAACAAGAGAATTCACACTGGAGAGAAACCTTTCAAATGCAATGAGTGTGGCAAGGTCTCCATCCTCAACTCAGACCTAGCAAGACAGCTGATGATAATTCATACTGGGAGATTTCTTACAAATGCAATGAATGTGGTAAGGTCTTCAGTTGCAGTTCACGTCTTACGTATCATCATAGAATCCATAGTGGGGAGAAACCTTAAAAATGCAATGAGTGTGGCAGTGTTTTTAGTCACAAGTCATCCCTAGCTGGTAATCAAAGAATCCACATTGGAGAGAAATCTTTCAAATGCAGTGAGTGTGAAAAGATCTTCAGTTGCAACTCATACCTAACAGAGCATCAGATAATTCATAGTGGACAGAAGACTTACAAGTGAAATCTATGTGGCAAGGTCTTAAGTCTGAATCATCCCTGAGACGACACTGGAGGATCTATACTGGAGAGAAGGCTTCGACATGTAATCAGTGTGCAAGGGCCTCACTTGTCATCCCAACCGCGTCCAAGGAGGCAGGAAAAAGATTAGTTTCTGGCCTCGCATACTGTGGAAAAATTACATAATGTTTTATAACTCAGGACATATCAAAGGTGCAGGGACATTTGATAAGGCCCAGTTATCTTCATGTTGTAAAGTGTCTCATTCTTTGAGATTTCTTGGAAAGTATCCTGCTCGTCTTGGGTTCTGTGCCTTCCTTATGGGTCTTTCACGGCTGTGTCCTGAAAGGAATCCATAGGAGTAAAGGTCTTACTTCGTGAAACGAAGATCCCTGTTGTCCTTGCTCCTGGAGTAGGAGGACACTGCCTATTAAAATTCAGTATTGCCTGCACCAAGAAATATTTCAAAGGGACTGATGAGGATGTGGAATTGAGATATCAGTTATCCTGCCTGGTGTGGTCTGTGCACCCTTGTCCATATTGTCCATAGTGGGATGGAGTAAGGAACACTCTACACACTGCCTGAAGTGGGACAGCCAAGACTGCAGAGAATGGGCTTTTTATCGGAGGAGAGGAGTGTGTTCTTAGGGCCTGATTATGTCCAGGAAGAATGCAGGGAAATGGTGGCCACTGCTGCATTTAATGGCCATAGCTGGGTGACTAATTGGTCTCATTCTTGGAACTGAAAAGTTATCAGAGAGAAGAGATGAACTAAAGAACCACAACAGCACATGCTTCATGAGGATCCACCTTTACCTGATGAGGTTACATTTGCTGCTGATTTATTCAGAGTGTACCATAGATTTCATATGGTAATTAATAAAATCTAATCTTTCACATAAGTATGAGTGGATTGTGTTTCTTCTACAACAGTTTTGTTTCACCTCAGTTGGTTCTTTATATTGGAAATTTAACATGCACCATTAGATTCCTAAGGTTCAAAGAGATTTATAACAGGTTTTTTTTTTAATTTCCCTGGTCGATCAAACAACATATAATCTTGGGAACAGATAAACATGTTTTGTACTTGAGTTATTCCGTGCTCTGCCCTAGGGTAAGTATGTGGGTAGGATGAAAGGCTCCCAGAAGCTTGGTGTCAGATATGGACATCCAAGAGCCTGCGTCATTGTTGATGAATGTGCATCTCTCATACTTCCTTTTCTTCTCTTCCCTCCCCTAGTACTGGGCATTAAGCACAAGGCCTCTCTACCACTGAGGGACATCCCTAGCCCCTTTATTTATTTTATTTTGTTCTATTTATTTCAATCCTGGGATAAGTCCTTGCTGAGTTACTGCTGGGCTTGAACATGGATCATCCACCCTCAATCTGACTAGACCTTGGGATTACCAGCATACACCACATTAGTGTATTTCTAAATGTGTCTCTCATTGGGCAAGTAAGACACACAGAATGCACTTTTTTCCATAAAGCAAAAATAGAAATAGAGTAAGGGTATGTAATCAGATGAGCATTAAAGATGAATGCCACAGAATTTCTTCGCATACATAGTGGGTTTTGTTAAGTTTGTACTCTGGTCCTCATGAGTGTTAACTTCTTACCACCTGACCAGAACTGCCTTAAGCACCACCCACATCAGGATAGTTCATCAAGGATGCCAATACTATAGCCTGAAATGTCCATCACACAACGAGGCTTGGTGGGGTGGTGGTGGTGGTGGTAGACCTAGGCTGTTCTTGAGGTCCATGAGGACAGGGAATAGTGCCTGGCTTGTGTTGTGACAGTGAGGCTTGAATGTGGGCACCTGGGTGTGCTTCAGACTTTAGCTGCTGCTGAGGAATTTATCATCTCCTTAGCCAGGGGGAAAGGAGTGACAGTGGTGACAAGGATGGGGTATGCACAGTCCAGCATCAAAGGCTAGTCAAGCTCTGTGGTCCCTGAATGTTTCACCTTGGTTCTCCTTGCTTGTTGTTTGGGAGGCTCCAATTTCTTTATGCTCATGGTTTTCTGTATTCCATCTCCTGTCACACAGCTGCCATTGCACAGTGAGGTTGTTGGAAATGTTTTGAAAAATCTCCCTAGATCAACCGCCTAATACATGTGTATAATACTGCAGTGAAGATGTTTGGAAATGATGATAAGTGATCCATATGATTAAACAGTTTTACCAGAAGAGTATTTTTCCCGAGGGATAATATCTTACTTTCAGAATATGATATAAACAAATATGTTACATGGTTTATTTTTATTTCATAATTATTTTTCCTCATCATTTCCTCCATCACTTTATGCAGATTACAGCATATATTCCTTTGATTTGTTCCAAGATATGTTCAGGGGTATACAAATGAATGTGCTTTATCGAGACTGGATTTTGTGACATAGAGGTGGTCACTAGATGTCACTAGGAGCTCTGCAGTGATAGAGGAAGGCCTCTTCACACCTGCACAGGAGCAAGGGGGCTTAATCAGTGCAAGAGGGTGAGCTGATGTCTTCCTGATTCAATCTGGGCAAATCGTATGACTTAAGAAGTTTGTCCATGCCTTCAATGTCTTCTATTTTTTGAAGGATAAGTTTTCAAAATAATTTTTGATTATCCTCTGTATTTCGGTAGTGTCTGTAGTGATATTACCTTTTTCATCATGTATGCTGGTGATTTGAGTTTTCTCTTGCCTTCTTTTTGTTAGTGTAGCTAAGGGTCTATCAATTTTATTTATTTTTTCAAAGAACCAACCTTTTGTTTTGTCAATTTTTTCAATTGTTTCTTCTGTTTCAATTTCATTGATTTCAGCTCTAATTTTAATAATTTCTTGCCTTCTACTGTTTTTGCTGCTGATTTGTTCTTCTTTTTCTAGAGCTTTGAGATGTAGTGCAAATTTCCAAATGAAAGAAGGCAATCTGAAAGACTACACACTACAGAGCTCTTATCTACTTGATATTGAGAAATAGGCAATTTTAGACACACCATGAAAAGATCAATCAATGGTTGTTAGTGGTTTGGAGGAAGGAAGGGATAGATGGATAATGCAGAAGGGATCTTTAGGTTGCTGCAACTTCAGTATGATGTAGTAAAATGGATCTATAACACTATGAATTTTCCAATTCCAAAAAGTGAACTCCAATGTAAAGTATGGATCTTAGCCCATAATTATCTATATATAGTTTTTTAACTGTGATATAGACCATAATAATGGAAAAATGTAACAATCATGGACTTTATATGCACATAAAAGGTATGAGAAATCCTAACTATAGGCTTATTTGTTCTGTAAATATAGATTGCTTTTAATAATCAAATATAAATTTAAAAGCTATAATGCACCCAGCCAAGTGACTATTACCTTGGAAATACAAGGTGCATTCACTCTTTGATGAGCAATATCATTCACAACAAGAACCAACTAATGGAGAAAAAACTCATTAGGGCATGAAGATGATAAGATCATTGGACAGCACTCCTCCTGCATTCAAGATAAAACCTCTCAGCAGATGCTACACATCCCTGATAGTACTGTTAACCACCTCCCTCTGTGGCCCCACCCAGAATAAAACCACAGACCTACAGCCCTAAACCTGCTCTAGGACCCTCAGGCCCAGTATCCTGCAGAGCTTTAGATACAGAGGTGATGGCTGTCCAGGACAATGTTGCCTCCCAATTACACTGCACCTGGACAGCACTGCAGTGGCCACTGTCCACCAGCAACCCTAACTTAGATGACAGGATGGGTGGACAGCAAGTCCACTCCTGTGGTTCTGCACTCTAGGGACAGCCCTGAAGGTGACCCAAGAAAGGTGGTTTCTGCTGTGGACTCTTCTTAATCACAGCCACTAGATGAGCTGTGGTGAGCAGGTGGCCAGGTCCTCACTCTGGTCCTCTGGAAGGCCCGGCTCTGAGAGTATGTGCTGAGCTCTAGGCAATGGAAACTGTTCACAGTGTCCATAAGCAGCAGAGGAAGCAGGGTCCAGAGGACTAACAGGGACTTGTGGGTTAGTCTGGGTGGGCGCACTCAGGTGAGTGCCAGAGGGTCAGGGTCAGAGGACCCTGTGGGAATCCTTGGCATTATGTGCAGGCCAAGGTCCTCCAGCACCCTGGGGTTCAGATGTCTGTGGGCTTTAGGGGAGCTGTTCTGTAGACAGGAGGACCAGTGATTGGGTACTGAAGCTGCTGCTTGGGAATCCTTTGGGAAAGTCATGACTGCAGGACTTCTTTGAGCTGTGGTGCAGACTGGCCTGGTGATCCACTGGCTCCAAGGACATTTGATCCTCCTGTCAGCCTGAGTGCATGCATCTGTGGATGTGGAGGTCTAGCCTGAGAAGAAAGTAAATGGTCCACAGTGGATTGCTTACATGGGTCATCCTGACAGCTCTACAGTGAGCCCAGGAAGGGAGCGGAGACTCAGGTAGGGCACCATTTTTAAAATAGTCTTTTGCAGCCAGGAGTAAAGCATCTTCTGGTATCTGTCCAGATGCCTGAGCTATTGGAAGCTTCTCCTCTGCCCTGGATGTCTGCTGGGCCACAATGTATGCAACAGGTGCCAAGCTAAAGTGAACAGTGTGTGCTGCAGAGTCAGGCTCTGGGAGGAAAGGAGACCCTTGAGGTTCACTCCCTTACACGTCTGGCTACATCCTCCATCCCTCCATTGCTGTGACCTTTGGAAATCCATAAGCCTTCATTGTCCTTCACTTCCTCCCACCCTTTCTAAAATATATTCCCTGGACCCACATTCTGTCACCTTTTTGAAAACAAAGAAACAACCCCAACAACAAAAACCAGGACAAAACAGAAACCTTTTTTCCCTGTTCCAAGGACCACAGTCTGACCACAATCCTCCTCGCCTTCAGTGGCTCCTGCAAACTCTGTCACCTGTCTTCCTTCCCCTTCTCTGTATCCACTCCCAAATCTAGTGTCAGCCTGTTCCTTGTGTCCTCTGCCTGACACCCTCAAATCCACAGTGCTCAACCTCCTGGTACCTCCGCTCCTCTGTGAAGTGCATGCTGCCCCTGACCACCATCCACCTCCCTGCAGCCCTGCCCCTTGCTCCTGGGTGCTTCAATGCACTCACAACCAGGCTCCTCTCCCTCAGGCTCCCTCCCTTCCTGTGCACATCCTTCCTCCCTCCCCATGTCTGTCCCCTCCCCAGGCTCCACCTCCTTTGCTTACATTGTGGATCCACCTCAGTCACTGTCCACCAAGGTGGGCTCCTCCTCTCCTGATCTTTGCCCACAGCAGGTCTCCACATGCTTCCCACTGACCATTGGCCCCCATTGCCAATGTCTTGTGTTGCCATCACTCCCTTGTTCCTGTCACCTTGCCATCCACCCACCTGGAACCCAGTGGGTTTATGCCTGTGCCTTCCTGGACCACTCTTCCCTTTGTAGTCATAGCCTGGCATTGGCCTTAACCTTGGAGCAACAGGTGACATGCTTCTGCCTTTCCCCCTCTCTCCCCTCCATCATCTTTAGACCTGGCCCTCCAGGCTCACTGCTCCACCATCTCACATCTGTCATCCATTTCTCTGTGTCCTGTGCTCACTCTTGTCCATCACACAGCCGTGCTCTGTCCCTCCCTCAACACTTCACTGTTAACAGTGGCCCTGGGTGTTTTTAGTAAATGCCCTTGAGTGCCAAGGCTCACAGGTGAGGGAGTGCTGAGGCAGCCACTGGAGGAAGGTGAGGCCTGGGCCTCTCAGCAAGCCTCCAGGCAGGTTCCAGAGTGAGCATTCCCCAGGATGTGCAGGGCCAGCTCCACCTCTCTCCTCATCCCTGGGCCTCCCTTTATATCCTCTGCATTCTCATCACGAGAAAGTTTTTATTTTTTGGCGGGGAGGGAAGTCTATTCATGCCACACATAACCCAGCTACTAGCTGGGTCTAGTTTTAATCTAGCATTTACCACATCTCTTCCACAGCCTCTAAGTGTTGACCATTCCCTAGGAATTTGTGATAATACCTGAGGGGTTGGCTTTTCCATAAAATTAGACTTTGCCTTAAATAAGCAAAGCCTTAAAACCCAAGCTCCTTCAAACATTTCAAAAAGGGTCTATTTTCACAGAGAAAGCCCAGCAACTCGTGGCCTTCTGAGAAGATAGCATATGGGTGACAGGCAGGGACACAGATATTAGGGCAATGGAGCGCAAATAAATTAATGTCCTATTATAAATGCTTTTCCTGAAAGTCCCTCCATGATGCTGTTGCCCAGGAAGCCTCATGTATCTTCCCCTTGCCCTTTTCTGTTCTCCACCTCTGGGACCTGCTGTGATCTTTCCCATGTCTGTCTCTGCCTGCACCAGAGACTTCTCTCTTTATAGGCGAATTGGTTCTCCTGAGAATACAACCTAGCTTAAATACATACATTTATTTTTATTTAAAGAGTAATAAATGCTACTTTTTAAGATGTAGGTAAGACTTGTCCATGTTTCTACCTGTTTTAAACCTAGATGTGAATATTTTCACAAAATGTGAAACTCTTGTATAGATCCCAGCTGAAGAGGTATGATTCCTAGATGAGAAACCATGTCCTTCCTTACTTGTGGCATAGCTGGAGCAGGAGCATTGTGCTCCTACCAGCTCTGCTTTCTTCCACCCAATGTGCCGCAGTCTGGCTGGGCACAAAGTAACTGAGCCACCACAAAAGCCTTGTAGATTCAAACAGCAACTCTTTATTCCCCAACTCTCACCCACTCTCTACACACACTACCTGGGAAATACACTCCCTCCACTGGGCTCTGTGTACCAATTCTCTCAGAACCCCGGGAAAACTCAGTGGGAACTCCAAAGGAGCCGGCGCCTGAGGCAGCAGGATATGCCCTAATCCCAGCAGGATTCACCCTAATCCTGGAGCCGCCCTATTCCCAGCAAGGCCCACCCTAAACCCGGAGCCACCCTAATCCCTGAGCAGGGTCACCTTTCAACCCAAAATGCCATGTGTCATTGCTACTTGGCTATGGCTCTCAGTGTGCAGTGGCCCAGGTGGAGGCTGCATAGGAAAGAAGTTTGCATCACATCAGATCTATTCCCCTCCTTCATGACCATGTGGGTCCCACCTTCAGCCAGCTGAAGGTGCCCTTTAGGGTTGGAAAGTCAGGTGTCTCTTCTATCCGTTCTCTATTGATGTTTTCAGTATGAAGAACAATTAAATTCTTGAACATTGTAGAAAAACATGAAATGATGTTATATGATACAATTAGGCAACTTTTGACATATATTTTGGTACTGAGGACTGAACCTGGGGGTGCTTTACCATTAAGCGCCACTGAGCTTCATCCCAACCCCTTTTCTTTTTCAGTTTTGAGACAGAGTCTTGCTAAGTTGTTGAGGCTGGCCTTGAACCTGGAATGCTCCTCTCTCAGCTTCCTGTATTGCTGGGATTTCATGCACATGCCACAGCACCCAGCAGGACTTTGCATTTTTTATGCAGACAAAACAGAGCCTGGATAAAGTAAGTAGAATGGCTCAGAGCTCATGAGAATAAAGAGGCTGGCAGTGGGAAAACACACCGATATTAGGCCATTGATGTTCACCAACCACCCTGTGGGGTTGGGAAACAGAGCAACATTAACATTTAGTATGGAGGAGTGGGTGTGGAAAGTCACAAAGGAGCCCATCAGGAGAAGGATTCTCTGGGTGGCTCTGGACTCAGGGCAGGATCTGGGGGAAACTTTGATGCTGTGATTGTGCTGAACCCATTGCTTGTGCCTGTACAGAAGGAGAACCATGGAGCCACTGGAATAGATCATGAGCATGGAAAAGACAACCTCAGGAAATACAAACAATGCTGCATATAATGAATTTGGTATTTTGTCACAACCTGCAGAAGTACAGTACCCAAAATCTATGTCAGGTTTTTGCTACTCCATATGCTAAGCACATAGAGAGGAAAAATGAATTCACCACAATGTACAGGATCCAGCAGAGGGAGATGGAGAAGCCAATGTACTTTGTGGCTTTTCCTTTGAGATCCTTCTACCAGGAGTTCATGGGATTGATCATGATGTTCTGGAAGATGCTCAAAAGGCTCTGCTCTACCTAACAGTACTATCTGTACCTTCAATAGATCTGTCCTGTCCTGTTATTTCTGTGTCTTGCTCAGTCCTTGTTTTGGGGAAACCAAGGATGTGGACTTCAACTGGACATCCCAAAGGTAACAGCACTGTTTCTCAGTTGGGCCCAAGGAAGTCCCAGTTCATCCTGCTGTGGGTCAGGGACACCAGTCCTGAGCTGGGGGAAAGCCCCCAGGAAATCTGCCTGTGCTGCAGAGACATGGTCAAGGAGCACCTGGCCTCTGCCCTCTCTACCAGCCCCTTTGTGCCCAAGGGAATAAAACCCCAGTTTGAAAACAGAGCTCACATACCACTTGTGCAGGTGGATGGGTCTGAGGGAGCTGTAGGCCTTGCTGAGTTCTTTCTGTGTCCCTGTCCCATGAGTTCAAAGAGTGAAATCCACAGGTGGTAGCGGAGTGTGTAAGTAAAAGGAGTGAGACTTGTTTGAATGAGAGGAGAAATATGGAACTCCCATGATGTCAGGGGAACCTGGTGGGGTTTTGTACTAGTCCTGGGATTTGTGGCTTCTGGTTGAAGGCTTTGATCAGAGTCCATATTGATCAGGTATTAAAAAGTGTTTAGCCCATTGTTAGACTCTCTGCTGAACAGGTGTGGGGGGGTAACAGGGCTATTGATTGGCCTGTGCTTTCTAATTGGCTCTGCCCTTAAGCACTTGAGTCTGAATTTTTCTATAACTTCCATTTGGGTCCACCCCACTTTCATTTCCCCACCACACAGGGACAAAGGGGTTGACTGGAATGTTCCATCCCATGGGGAGGACTTTTTGTTTGAAAAACCTTGATTGAGGCCCACTGTTCTGATTGCCTGGTGATTAACCCTCTTATGTTTTTCAGGGGGTGAAGGTGGACATTCACAAGGGACATGGCAATGGGTTTCCACCCTGTTGGATTATAATATGAAGACAAAAATGATCTGCACATTTAAGATCTAACAGGATAATCCATCTGTCAGGGAACTCTTATGTGTGCAGCCCTGCCTATTGCCCACAGAGCTAAAATCCAGGTGCCTTCTGGAGTTCACATGTGTGCAGGTGCCTGTGTCTTAGCCCTCTGATTCTGCAGAGAGGAGTTCTGAACAGTCTACGTATGGTCCATGTGGGCTTCACTGGACAGAGTACTCTGGATATTAAACACACAAACAAGAAATTTCAATGTACAGGGTGAACAAATATACACCCTCACAACTAGTAGGTAATGCCTTTATGGTATTGTAAGGGTCCGGCGGAGCGTCGGAGAAAGAGACCACACAAGAGACTGGCTCCATGCAATTGGCAAAAGGGGATTTATTGCACCAGCATTCTGGGGCTCAAGGCTCACTCAGGAAGGGAGAGTAGCCCAGAGCCCAGAGCAGAGGTCAAGCAGAGCTTAAGTACACTTTCTGGAGAGGGCGGTGGGCTTTGCATACATCAGAACAAATCATCATGAGGCGCGGGAAAATTGAACAACTCTGAGACATGATTAGCACATTCATTGGCGGGAACAATCTGGGCAGGGGTGATTGGTCATTTCTAAGTGGGGTACACATTTAAACTGATTGGTTTTGGAGCCTAGATGCTTACATGCCAAGCTACCTAGAGCCCTTAGGTATTAAACAGCCAGGGAATCAATGGAGATATTTACTGGGCAGTTCCAGCATTGTCCTAACAGCTACAGAGATTACAGGTTCCGAGGGTAGCAGAAGAATTTTAACAATACCTAGCCTTTACTTTTTAGCCCAGGCCTTGCCATTTAGAAGCTTTACAATGCCCAATCTTTTACACTTTAACTCAAGCTTTTGCAGCTTAGAATCAGCTTAGAAATTTTACCTTTACAGTATATGCCTAGGGGAACAGAAACAAAAGTCAACCTAGGCTTTGCTGGCAGTCTCTGCAAGGGATCTTAAATTAACCCTAATACTCAGGATGGAGAAGACCTCCTCCATTGAATAGCAATAGCTCCTGTAAGAAGAAGGTCCCAAAATCATGCTCTGAGCACAAGTGACAGTGGGCGAACTTGCTTAAAGTGGGTGGCATTATGATAATGTAAGAGAGAGAGCAGGCTCAACAACAGCCGGTGCCCCAACCCATTGAGTGCACCCTGAGGAGAAAGACTATTGCCGTTTTTGTACATGCCAGACTTTCCACTCATTTGCACCAGACTTGAGAGGTGTTAAATGTTGAGTGTCATTGCTTTAGGATCTTTCCTTGGCAGAGAAAAAGATGACAAAGTTTCCAGGCTTGGTTTTCATGAATAACCTAATATTGTGACTAGAGATAAGTATATATCTGAAACTAAATATGTTTATTTGTATAAGAACTAAGTCTATATCTGATCATTTTCTAAATGTATAAGAGATTTAAGGCTATCTGTTTGTTTTTGCTAGTACTGCTAATCTATACAGATCTATAATTATTGTTATCATAGACTATGGATCCTTAATTTTACTTTGAAAGTGAAGCATAGTATAAGGAAATCTCTGTAATTGTGACACTAACCTTACTGGTTTCTCTGTACATTAGATGTATTCATGTTCTTCTAGTATATAGTCTTTTAAAATGTAAAGCTTAGAAAAACATTTTACCAAGTTGGTGTTATCCAAACTAAAATCATCTGTAGAAATACTCTCATTCAGTTTTATAAAGAAATAGAAAATTCAAATTCAAACTCCTTCAAATGTTCCCAGAAGGGTTCATTTTCACAGGAAAAGCTCAATGAATCATGACCTTCTCAGAAGATATCATTTGGGTGACAGTCAGGGACAGGGATATTAGGACAGTGTAGGGCACATAAACAAATATCCTCTTATAATAATCATTTGTCCCCAATGTCCCTCCATGATGCTTTCACCCCGGAAGCCTCATGGATCTTCCCCTCCCCTTTGCAGTTCTCCACCTGTGGGAACTTCTCTGATCTTACTAACATCCCTACCTGCACCAGCAACCTCACTGTTTGTAGATGAATTGGTTCTCCTAAGGCTATAACTTAGCCTAAATACATGACTGTATTCTGATGTGGAGAGTGGTAAGTGCTACCTTTTAAGGTTGTAGGTAAGACATGCCCATCTATCCGCCGGTTTTGAAAGACAGCTGTGGGCATTTTCACAACATGTGAAAGTGTCAGATTGTGCTGCAACCCTTGAACAGATCTTAGCAGAAGAGGTGCGACTGAGAAACCAGGCACTTCCTTCCTTGAGGCTCAGCAGGCAGCAGGAGGACTGTGCTCCCACCAAATTTCTTTTCTTCCACAATGGAGGTCAGGGTGTGTGGAGTGGCCCAGGTGGACACTACATAGGAAAGGAGTTTGCATCACACTTGAGAATCCCTTAATGAAGGGAAACAAACATTTTAAGGAGAGCTGCTAACAAATCTTCCTTGCTCCTTGCCCCTGAGAGAATATTATCTTTATTTCAGTATGCAGAAAAAATCCTCTCCTTTATTCCAGGAGTTGATGCTGAATCTGTCTTCCCAAGCTCTGTTTTAACAGGTATCCAACAAAGAGGATTTGGAACAAAACTTTTCTGGGAGTTATAAACTTACTGGCGATGCTAAGGAGAATTATCCTCTGAAAAGGTCCACACTTATTTCTCCACTGCATTTGCTCTAGGCTACCTTTCCAGAGTGTAGCACTTGGTCAACCATGTAATCCAACTGACCTGGAAAGACTGTGAACTCATCCATTTCGTTTGCGTCCAGTAACAGAAATACAATGGCTTTCTACAGGATGCTCTGCATGGGGTGAGGACTACCAGCTCTGTTCCCCTCCACCACGGCCACATGGGTCCCACAATCAGCCAGCTGAGGTCCCCTGTGTCCTTTAGAGTTAGAAAGTCAAGTGACTCTTCCATCCATTTCTTTATTGCTCTTTTCAGTATGAAGAACAATGAAACCCTTGAACATTGTGCAAAAACATGCAATTATGTACTTATGATACAATGAGGCAACTTTTGACTTGTATTTTGAAACTGGGGACTGAACCCTGGGGTGATTTACCACTGAGCTTCATCCCAGCTCTTTTTCTTTTTCAATTTGAGACAGGGTCTTACTAACTTGTTAGACTGGCCTCCAATGTGGAATGCTCCTGTCTAAGCTCCCTGAGTTGCTGGGATTTCATGCATGTGCCACAGCACCCAGCAAGACGGAATTGTTATTCAAACAAAGCAGAGCCTGGATAAAGTGGATATAGTAGACTCACGGCTCATGAGAATAAAGGGGCTGACAGTGGGGAAACATAGTGAAATTAGGTCATTGGTTTTCACCAACCACCAAACTGGATTGGAAAATAGAGCAATATACAAATTTAATACAGAGGAGAGGGTGTGGAAAGTCACAAAGGTCCCACCAGGACAAGGATTCTCTGGGTGGCTGTGGACTCAGGGTAAGATCTGGGGGGAACTTTGATGCTGTGAATGTGCTGAACCCTCTGCTTGTGCCTGTACAGAAGGAGAACCATGGAGCCACTGGACCAGATCATGAGCACGGAAAAGACAACTTCAGGAAATACAAACAATGCTGCTATGATTTTATCTCAGACTGCAGAAGTACAGTACCCATGATCTCTTTTCTCTGTCAGATTTTCACTACTCCATTTGTTAAATACATAGAGAGGAAAAATGGAATTTACCACCATATACAGGATCCAATAGTGGGAAATGGAGAAGCCAATGTACTTTGGAGCTTTTCCTTTGAGATCCTTCCAATAGGAGTTCATGGGGCTGATGGTGATGTTCTGGAAGATGCTCAAGAGGCAGGTGATGAAAATGGAAACACTCTTGCCCACTCGCTGCATGTATAGGATGAGTTTGCATCCAAAATTACTGAAAAAAATATTTCCACCCAAAAGCTGTCATTGTCTGGGGAATTCCTCTACTGAGAATCAACAAGGAGTTGGCTATGGTCAGGTGCCTGAGAATCAAATCTCTGGACCTCAATGTACACTCATTGCAGGAAAGAACCAAATGATAATAAAGCAGAGAGAAATTTCCCAGAATTCCAACAGCAGTCTGTGATAAGAATGTCATGCCTATAGCCATGTAGCTGGAGGCCATTTTGTCATTCAGCATATTGTTCTTTAAATTATGACAACAGTCGTTCCTCTGAGCTAAATGACTTCTTTAGAATAGCTGTACCCATGCACAGTGGTGAGCACCTGTATCCACAGGCTACCTGCAGAGCTGAAGCAGGAGAATCACTGGAGCCCAGGAGTTTGAAGCCAGCCTGAGCAACATAGTGAGATCCCCTTCTTAAAATAATTTTTGACACCAAGAGTAACTTTTATTGCATGCACCTGGGGGATTGCAAAGACCTCAAGATGCACATGTTTCTGGGGAGAATTAGCAGTATATTTTATAGAAAAAGTGAGCCTGGATGATCAGATGAGTCTATCCTGTGAGGAGCAATGAAAAGAAGAAGCAAATGCATAGAAAGCTTTTAGCATTTAACATTTCCAAATGAATGATATTTGTAGTCTCATTGGCAAAAGAACTTCAATTGCCATCCAAACCAAACAACAAATCAGATCTCAGTGGATTTCTGACCTAAACTTTTAAGTATAAGGAATGGAGTTTTTAAAATCACAAAAAATTACTTCTGTGGTCTTAGGTAAGAAAATGTATATTAAACAGCACAAACACCCTAAACATATGGTTTAAATGACAAGTCAGGGCATATTACCTTGAGAATTAACTCTCATCAGATTCCATACACAGGGTGAATGAGTTTGATGTATCCTGCACCAACAGTCTTACAAAATTCACAATAGGACAAAAACAGGCAAGCCTTTCTAATATGTACTTCAAGATAAAAAGATTTCATTCAATGACTAATAAATATGGGGGAATGTTCATTGTCTTTATTTAAACCATCCCATAGTATAAGCACATACCAACCTAAATTTAAAATAAAATGGCAGGCAATTCCATGATTGGCAGGGATGGACATAGGACAGGGATCTCATGAACTGCAATGGGTGTTAAAATTGGTGCAAACATGTGGCAAAATTGGTGGTGTCCACTTACTGGCTAAGATATAAACCTCTATGCCAGCAATTCCAATCTGATGCATGCTCATGTGTCCTCCAGAAATTGCCCTGGGTCCACATTGGATTTAATGAATGTAAGACTGAGCTGAGGGTTAGTTCCACAGGGAACAGGGGGAGGGAGGAGGCAAGGGAAAGAAAAGTAGTAGGGACTAAAGTGGAGCAAATTGTATGCCACGCTCTCCTAATGAGCCTCAGTATTATGTGTAACAATAGTGCACTAATGAAAAATCTAAAAACGCATAAGGAGGAAAAACTCTACATGAGGAACCAAAACAGATACTAGGAAATCATGTGATTTTAAAATTTATAATAGATGAATGGAAGACTATCCCCTCTAAACAAAGATTTAGTTCCATAGCAGAAATATCCATTGGTTGTCATTGCTAGAATAAAAATATACTGGAATTTATAAATGAATTGTTCAAAAATATTACTTTGTTCCTAAACTATGAAGTAGGAAATACTAATATCTGATAAAGTACTTTAGGATAGAAATGAAGTTCTCACTAATTTCAGACTAAAAGCTCCTGTGCACTGACTGCTATTTTAGTGAAATTGTCGGCAATGAACTAGGATTTATGGAGGACATTTCACTATAAGAGGTATGTCAGTAGAAGCTGCAGCGTGTGAATTGCACACTGAATGAAATGAAATAAATAAAAAGTCACGAGTTTGTAATTAATGTTGAAGTATTATTAATACAGATTATTAACACAGATTCATTTGTTACTGAAGACCACTGTCATCACTATAATGTTACCTTCTCTGTGTGTCCAGCAGGAAGAGAGTCTTGCCTCAGCCATCACAGCACAGGCATCCAGAGGAGACGTGATTCCTGTCTCACTTAAGTGGATTGTATCAAAGTTGCAAAAGAGCAACTTTTTTTTCCCCCAGAAACAGTCCCAGGTGTTGGCTTCTGCACAGAAAGAGTTCCATCTTCATCTTACATTACATACATGGATATGGTGGAAATTAAAAAAATTTATTCTAAGGTCTGTCTAAAATAATGTGAAGAATATGTTAGTTGCTAACTTCAGTCCTTAAGCCCCTTCCAAATCAGAATTCACTATCAATGATATTATTCACCCACAAACATCCTCCGTGGTGATTTTATTAAATAACTTAAGGCATCAGGTCAGGGACACTTCTCCTTTTACTGAAGGAATTATTCCTCTCCTTAGTCTACCTCTCCACAGAATCTGTTTCTATCCCGGAATCCCTCTGCATACAGGAGCACATCCCCAGACTTCCTTTTCTTATTGATGACACTGATATTGAAACCACTCACTGTGCTTCCTGTGTGCAAGGTGCTGGGCTCAATGTGAGGTCCTGACAGCCAGCATGGAGGGAGGGAGGGAGCTGGGCCCTGAGACAAAGGTCTGTGCTCCTGTGACCTCACTTCCCCTCTGGGCTGCAATTATCACTTCACCTGGAGAGGCAATGACAGTGCAGGCCTGGGGAGCCCAGGACAAGGCTGAAAAACTTTCTCCACACTTGTTAATTACTAAAGCAATTATGAGTTCCTTGTTAGTAACTTCAGAATGAGTGTTGAGGAGTCTGGGAGATGCTGCTGGTTTCCCATGATCCCTGGAAGCTGACAGGGTTTCTATGAAATGTGCCAAAAGTTGTGATAAGTGATCTCTGAGGGACTTGAAGAGGGTTTGTGTGTCTCATTGGACTCCATGCTTTCCTAAGTTCTTGACACCAAATCTTGCTAATTCTGTCTCCTTCCCTTCCTTACCCATTCCCTTCCCCTCCTGGGAGAGGCTGGGACCCAGAACAGGGCCTATCCTTGTGTCCCTGTGGCCTCAGCTCCAGGCAGGCTGGGGTATGCAGAGTGCAGACCACACCCAGGGTGAGTGCTCCTGATTGTGACACCTTATGCTGTCATCACAGCCATCCCTTGGCCATGGAGCTTGTCACTAGGAAAGCTCAGTTGGAGAGCATCCAACAGATGGGTCACTTGGAGCATATGCTTATGGGTAGTGAATGGAGGCATAAGGGGATCGAGCATTGTGAACACGGAACCTGTCCCCAGCACTTGGAAAAACCTGGGTTTCGGTGATGTGACATGGGGTATGACTCTAGCATGGAGGACATCTCCATGGCAACCGGGCATCCTATGCTGCTGTGGGACCAGCATGCTAGCTTCATACTAGAGGTTCCAAACATAGAAGATAACTAGTGAGATCAAAAGAAAGACACATAGACTCAATTTACCTTTTTCTTGCCTTGCTAAGAGAGGGCCCTTCCTGGCTCCTGCCTGGAGCCACCTGATGTGGTAGGGAGGTTTACACAAGAGACCAGCAGGAGAGAGGGGGGAGCACGCCTGAGAGTGGGCTTCTATTGGGGAACAAAAAATTCAGGGGAAAATTCCATGCAATGAAGGTCAAGGGGGACAGCATTCCAAGGTCAGGGTCAGTGACTGGTTTCAGCATCAATGGTCAGTCACACCCCCACATGGACAGGCTCTCGCACCTGAAAAGGGTGGGGATAAGCTCAGACACAGCTGGCCTGAGTGCCTCACACCCAGTCAGGGAGGTATCCAATCACGTGTGAGAACGACTTCCCACACTATGCCTATGCACAGAAACTTTCCCAGTCACCAAGTAGCCATGAAGTCATCAGGGACCCCAATCTCAGACACTGTCACTGCTGTCCACACTGAGTGGCTAAGCGCCTCACCATTCCTGAGGCTGGCTTAAAAATCACAATCTTCCAAAACAGTAGATATTTTTAAATCAAAAAGCCTGGAGATCATTCCTACAGACTAACCACATGCAGGGAGTCCCCAAGTCAAACTGAACAGTGAAAATGGAGTCATCCAGCTGGGGCTGATTGTTCTGTTTTTGCATTCCTTGCATCTTTTGGATGACCTGTGTGACCCGGTTGGCTTCCTTAGGTTGGAAATTAATAGTGCAGCAAGTTAGGGTGAGGGATGAAAGCTGCCTGTGCAGGCCACTTGTCTTGGGAGCCGAGAACACTTTCCTCCAACTAGTTGTAAACTATTGAGTGCATGCTCTTTTTTTGCCAACAGGTGGCATGGGAAGATATAATTAAGAACAAAATTGCTTCCCACCTCAGAAATCTTCCCCACTGGGCTGGAGATGTGGCTCAAGGGGTATTGCTCTCGCATGGCATGCATGTGGCCTGAGTTCGATCCCAGCACCACATACAAACAAGATGTCGGGTCCACCAAAAACTAAAAAATAAATATTAAAATTCTCTCTCTCTTTCTCTCTCTCTCTCTCTCTCTCTCTCTCTCTCTCTCTCTCCTCTCTCTTAAAAAAAAATCTTCCCCACCAATGTAGGAGAGAAAGAAGAAAATATTGTAATTGAATAAACCTTTAAACTAGAATGTTGTGGGTAACATAGGTAATGCACTAAGAGATTGCAAATTTCAGCCCGATGCCTGAAGTGTGGGGTGCCTACCCTGCCTCAGTTACTGGGATGTTTTAAGAGATGGCTTTTTGGTCCTTGAAGACATTTCTGGGTCATAAAGCTGACAACACTCCTATTCAGTTTTCAAAAGAATTTATATACATCTTAAGCACAGGAGAAAATTGATTAAATTTCAAGTTTCTAAGGTGAAAGTCTAAAAAGGACAGGCAGAGAATTGCTTGCCTCATTTTCAGTAGGAAAAACTAATTTTTATATGTCTTGGTATTGTAAGGGTCTGGCGAAACGTCGGAGGGAGAGACCACCCAAGAGACTGACTGCATGCAATTGGCAAAAGGGGATATTTATTGGGGATCCATTCCAGCGCGCTAGGACTCTGTGCTCACTCAAGGAGGGAGAGCAGCCCAGAGCCCAGAGCAGAGTTCAAGCGGAGCTTAAGTACACTTTTTGGAGAGGGTGGGGGGCTTTGCATACATCAGAACAAATCATCATGAGGCGCGGGAAAATTGAACAACAACCCTGAGTCAGGATTAGTGCATACATTGGCGGGAACAATCAGGGCAGGAGTGATTGGTGCTCCTAAGTGGGGTACACATTCAAACTGATTGGTTTAGGTCCTGCAATGCCTACGTGCTAAGCAACTCGGAACCCTTAGCTATTAAACAACCAGAAAGTCAGTGGAAATATTTACTGGGCAGTTCCAGTATTGTCCTAACAGCTACAGGGATTACAGGTTTTGGGGGTAGCAGAGGGACTCTAACAATACCTAGTCTTTTACTTTTTAACCCAATCCCTGCACTTTGGAAACTTTAGGATGCCTGGTCTTTTACACTTTAACTCAGGCTCTGCAGCTTAGAATCAGCTTGGAAATTTTACCTTTACAGTATTGAGGTCCTCAAACAGAGGCCTGGCTCTGAGGATTCAATAAACCAGGTCAGGGCAGTCACCGCCCCCTCCCCCTCAAAAAATAAGGTAAACACATGAAAGGAACTTTAGTCAGTAGAACTACATTGGGAAGAGAAGAGAACCTGCTTCTTTATCTCTCTCTTCAAGAGGCTGACAATGACTAGGCCCAGTGGTGGATGCCTATAACCCCAGCAGGCTGAGACAGGAGGATGGGGATTTCAAGACAACCTCGGCAACTGTGAGGCACTAAGCAACTCAGTGAGACCCTGTCTCTAAATAAACTACAAAGTAGATTTGTGGATGTGACTCAGTGGTAAAGTGCCCACTCTACATTACATGTTGCAACTGTAGAATGTAAGTGAGGAAATAGCTGCATACTGTTGCTAACTCTGAATTCAATGCCCCAAACTGGCTGACAATGACTATGAGGTTTTATAATAAGGGGGAGTGGGGCTGGAGTTATAGCTCCAGTTGTTGTAGGTTTAACTCAAGTAGCACATGTGCAAGACTTTGAGTTCAATCCCTAACAGGGGAGAAAACACACACACACACACACACACACACACACACACAATTTAAAAAAGGGTAATGAGAGCAAGGGTTGGAGATTTGCATAGGAGAAGGCTTTTCTCGGCTGCAAAAGCAAGTGATTCTCTCTAAGTGAGGTCTTGTGACAGGGGAAGAGATGTGTTTGGAGAAGGCTCTGAGGAGCTTCCAGACAAAAGGGGAAAATTGTCTCAGGGGTGTTCTTGGCACACATGACTGAAAAGAATTTCAGCACATGCCAAAGGCATACAATGTGATTTATTTAGGAGGTAAATGCATATTCAAGAAAGAATAGGAGCCCTCTCTAAATGGAGTCTCCTCTGGGGTAAAGCAAGGCAAATACATTCAAGGGAGAAGCCTGGCTATTTCTGGAGCATGGGACTAACCCCTAGAATGATGATGTTAATATTCATAAAGGAACAGTTCCTAGCTCCTGGGCTAGAGGTGGAGTCAGGTCAGAGCAAGCAAATACCACGTTTTCCTTGTGCTTGAGTATTGACCTCAGGTTACAAGGCTGAAGGGCATGAATCAAGCACATATCAGTGGGGCCTTGCAATTTGTTTCATGGGTGCTTTATGCATTTCCATGGTTCTGGGGTAGCAAAACCAGATCCAGTTGTAAAATGAAATTGTAGAAATGTTATCCTGAGAAACGAATGCCTGGGGCAAGAGTAAGTTCCCTTCCCTTGCTACATCATTTCTTCAGCAAACCTAATTAACCCTAAGTCCCTACATTTTGTATTGAAAATATCTGAGTCTGAGTACTCTATTTTGAAATGGCATGGCAACAGGCTTGTGGGATCTAGTCCAGCTAGGCAAGTGCCTTACCACTCAGCCACAACACCAGACTGAAGAGTAGAAATGTTGTGAGAAACTGAGGATCAGTGCTCAGCATTTGTAGTTTGTTCTCTTCTGTTCCTGTTTGTGAAAAATAAAGTTTGGAGTTGTCCTCCAAGAGTGCTACTTGCTGCTGCTGGACCAGTCTGTTTCACAACAGTTCATGGGCACTTCCTTTGAGACTCAGTATATTTCCCTTTATTTTTAAATTCCCACCTCAATGTAGTGCATCATTATCTCAGGATTAGCCAGGTGGAGCCTCCTCCTGAATAAAGAAAGTGGCTCTTGCTGTGAAGTACTCTGGAGTCAACACAAGATGTTTATCTGGTCAAATGTTGTTTGGAATCCAAGGTGACTTGGAGCCAAAGAGTTAGATGTAAAATGGAGGCAGAGATGACATGTCTCAGTCCTGCCTTTAGCCACCCATTGGATATTTGGAGGCAGAAGTGAAAAGTCTAAACCCTTGTAACATTTTTACAGTGCATATATCCTGCAAGTGACTCTGGTAAACCTCAGATATGTGAACTGGGATTCAGTGTTGTCTGTGTGTTTGTGTGTGTGTGTGGGGGGCAGTTAATATCCAATAGTGTTTGAGGTCAGGAATTTTTGAGGTTTAGGACATATTAAAATTTCATATATAGTTAGGTATGGTGGTTCACTACTGTAATTCCTGTGGCTCAGGATGCTGAGACAGGCAGATAGAAAGTTCAAAGGCAGCCTCATTAGTTTAGTGAGGCCATAATCAACTGAGTGAGACACTGTCTCAAAATAAATAAATAAAAAAAAGGCCTGGGGGTGTGGCTCAGTAATTAAGTGTCCTAGGTTTCAGAAGAGCTGAAATTTACTGTGTTGTTATGTATATGCTATATACATGCAATGCAAAATTTTGCTTGTGATAAAAAGAAAAAAAAATCCTCAAGCTTAGCATCCTGCCATGTGCACTTCCATCAGAGCACAGTATCTAGTTCTTTCATCCATTCACCTCAGAGGCAGTACCCAACCCTTGGCTTAGTTCCAGGAACAATGTGATGTCAGTCACAAGAGCAGGGTGGGGGTGGGTGGAGGTGGGTGGAGGTGTGGGGGGGTGGGATTTATATCCTGAGGGCCTCAGGGTGAAATTATACATGCTGCCCGCCACATTTTCCTTTCACATTCAGATTCGCAAGGACTTCATGGATAATCCCAGGGTTTTTGAATTCAATTGCTAAAATTAATTGTAATACCAAGAACTGAACTAGATCCTATCACCCAACATTAACCCCACCGGCCCTCCCCAAGGGCGAAGTGACCTCCCACATTTCCATGGCGTCCCAGCGTCCCAGGGAGTCTCACCTCCTTTTTCAGTAATAAAACACAAAACCGCGGAAAGCAGGATAATCAGGCCTCGCCCACACCCTTGCCCACTAAGACCCTGCGTTTTGGGGTTCATGCTCAGGTCCAGCACATCCTGGACCACCGCACTTCCCTGCAGGCTGACCTCAACCCAATTCAACTGCTAGCATTTCTGTACCCAGCAAAGGCTCTCTATTCTCAGCACATTGGAAACTCTGACCCCTGGGTTCACTGGCAGGGTTTCTCCACCAAGGGGGGTCGGTCCAACATCAGCCCCTGCAGGTCAGCCTTCGAATCCCGCCCACTGGGTGGGTTTCACCCAGCGCGTCCCGCCTTCTCCATGGCCACGCCCCTGCCCGTCAGCCTTGTAATCCCGCCCAGTGGGTAGGTTTCACCCAATGAGTCCCGCCCTCTCCAAGGCAACGCCGCTGCCCGTCTGCCTTGTAATCCCGCCCACTGGGAGGGTTTCACCCTGTGCGTCACGGCCTCTCCATCGCCACGCCCCTGCCGGTCAGCCTTCCAATCCCGCCCACTGGGTGGGTTTCACCCAATGAGTCCCGCCCTCTCCATCGCCACGCCCCTGCCCGTCAGCCTTCCAATCCCGTCCACTGGGTAGGTTTCACCCAGTGAGTCCTGCCTTCTCCATCGCCACGCCCCTGTCCGTCAGCTTTCCCGACCCCCGTCACCAGGTGGTTTTACCCTCTGAGGCCCGCCCTCTCCATGGTTCCCACCCTGCCCGTCAAGCGTTCCGACCCCGCTCATTGGGTGGGTTTTAACCTGTGAGATCCACTCTCTCCATCGTCAAGCTTCCGGCCCCGCCCACCAGCTCCAGGTTCCTCCCCCTTGCAATCTTCCGTGAGCCCGCGCGTCCACCAGGAGACCCGGAAGTGGATCCGGTGGTCTCCCGGCAAGTGAGTTCCCTGTCTCTGGGCTGTTTGCGCTACTGGGTCGCTGTCGGGTCCGTGGCGGGGACTCGGTCCCCACAGACCTCTGCGTCCCTGCCGCGCGCCGTCCACCTGTAGTCAGCTCGGTCGCCGCGGGAGAGTCGCGTTGGTCTGCGCCCTGGCGCGAGTCCCCGCCGGGGTTGGCCTGGGCCTCTGGACGCCCTGTGGGTCCCCGCTCGCTCCCCGCCGCCCGCAGCCAGTCGGAGCGCGGGTAGTTCTCCACAGAGGGCGCGTCCTGTCTCCTAATCCTCCCAACAAGGAGAAAAGGAAATGGAGAAATCTAGAATCTCCATCTCCAGAGACGTGAAGGACAGCCACCTAGGGAAAGGGGCATAATGGGGAGGACCTCAGGCTGAGCAGGGGAGGAGAGGATGGGTTATCTGCAGGGATGGCAGAGGACAACTGGT
This sequence comes from Ictidomys tridecemlineatus, assembly GCF_052094955.1. Classification (NCBI taxonomy): domain Eukaryota; kingdom Metazoa; phylum Chordata; class Mammalia; order Rodentia; family Sciuridae; genus Ictidomys; species Ictidomys tridecemlineatus. The sequence continues at coordinate 3,633,945 of NC_135491.1, read as the reverse complement.
GCTGGGACAAGAAGAGGTGTAACTAGTGACCAGGGCGCCCAGGGAAGAGGCCTAGTGATGTGCGGGTCCAGAGCATGCGGACAGGGGCCTGCAGCAGGCAGGCCAGAGGGAGAGAGTGGATGGGGAAGAAAGAGGCAGACATCTGTGGAGATTGGGAACAAAGACTGGGCAGAAAGACTGACTGGAGGTGAAGGGAGTTGCAGGAATGGGGAAGATCAGATGGAGGGAAGGAATAGAGGGAAGAAGGGGAGAAACCAGGAGAGGAGAGAAAAGCCAAGGGAGCAGGACCCAGGATGGGGGAAGAAATCAGAGTGGAGGAGAGAATGGAGATGATCAGAGTGAGGGAGGGAAGCAGCAATGAAGATGGGGCCCCTGGGTGTGGATGATGACGTTGTAATACATTGATTTCTGTCTCCAATAAGGTAAGTGTAAGTTAAGTTTTTTGTTTGTTTGAACTATACAGCTGAAGAAGAGAATGACAAAACTGCTGTTTCTACGTTTTGTGTGTTCTGCAGTTCTGGGATTAGGATAGCTTCCTTTTGTAGTCTCCTGGGCCAGAAGGCAGTGACTTGAGCCATTCAGTTGTGGGTTACCCTCTTGTGTTTTCCAGAGATGGTGTAGTGTTGGTGAGGGGATAGGGAAAGCTGAAGTGCAACACTGTGTACAGCACTCTTAACTGTGGTCATCTAAATTCCTGGGAATCTGTCTCCGTCAGCAAACAGTTCTGTGTCATATACCATCTTAGGTTTCTGTAATTGCATCCAGATCTGGGCATCACTACCTGGAGATAGTATCCAATGCCACTGGTTGAGGGTTTTAGTACCATAATTCCATACACACCCCACTTCCCATGCCAGTCGTATGTCCTGGGTTGGGACCTGAATTCATTGGTGAGCTATAAATTAGAGCTTCCCATGATCCCTGCTCGGGTCTCTTTAATTTGTTGCATGGGGTAATTTCACTTAGGGAAATACTTTATTATGCATACAGTTACACCTGGAAGAATATGCTAGAAGATTAACTGAAACCCAGGAGGGGGTTTTGGGCACCATGACTTTTACCCATTATCATACAACGATGAATAACAGCTCCCTATTACAGCATGTGAAGTGAGTGCCTTTGTTGTGGACCTAAACCCCTAATCTATAGGATGACATTTCCTTAAATAAATAGGATTGGTACTGAGATTGTGGGACACCAGGAATCTGCCAGTAGGGGAAACCACATATTGCTGAATAGAGGGGAGGCATTTATAAAGATTGTAAGACAGTAGAAACAGTTGGGATTTTCTTCTGTCTCAGATAGTAAAGGAAAAGGAAAGATAGATTTTACACACACACACACACACACACACACACACACACACACACACACACACATCCCAAATATCCCAGTACCAAAAAATCCCATATAAAATATATAAAATGTAAGGGTTTTTTTTTTTGGTACTGGGAATTGAACCCTGGGGGACTTAATCACTGAGTCACATACATCGTCCTTTTAGTTTTTATTTTGAGAGAGGGTCTGGTAAGTGTCCCAGGTTTCCATCTTCCTGGCCCAAGCTAAGTAGGTGGGATTGCAGGTGTGCCACTGAGCCTGGCTTAAATGCAGTATCCAATTTCCCTTTTTCATTTCTCTTTTCTGTCAGTAGCACATTGCCCAGTTGATGACTCCCTCTTCTCTTTTCTCTTCTTAGCTGTTAGGACATCTGCCTATCTTAAAACTCTCCTTGCATTCATTATGATTCCTCCCTGATCACTTTGGCAATTCCTCTGCTGCCAGGCCCCACCGCCTGTTCTCTGATGGCATTGCTGCCCCACAGTTAAGCCTTGTACCTCTGCTCAGCCTGTCTGTGCCCACTGTCTCTCCTCATCTTTTTGATCACAGCTTTGATAGCATTCTTCCCTATAGTTCTCCTGGAGACTTCTCCTATGAACATTAGAGTTCTGTGGCCAGTTGTGTCCTCAAGTCCATGCTGGGATGTTAGTGGGCCTTTCTACCTTCATGGTCCATCCTGTACTTCTTTAGCTCCCAAGGTGCTTCTTCCCTGTAGTCCTCAGCATTTCATGTAGGGTGATCCTGTACTTGGGGGTGTTGGCTAAATACTTTGACATATATCGAAATAGCACAATGTACTATCATATTGGTAAGTTTTATATCTTAAGAGGACAAAGTCAAAGATCACATGTATTTTTTAGACAGGCGAGGAAACTAGAGTGCACACTGTTCTTGAGGCTTGGGAAAGATGTGGGAAGACCTGGGTCCTGGATGTTCTGCTGCCTCAGGGCCTCTGCTTCTCAGCCACCCAGGCCTCTTTCCTTTTCCTGGTAGCAGGTTGCTTAAGCCTCAGGGCCTTCACTGGGTCTTGACCCTTGTCTAGGCTTCCTTGACACTGGGCTGCAGGTGGTCAACACCTCAGGTCTTTGTTCTGATGTTACCTGCTGCATGGAGACTCCTGTGACTGTCCCCCACCTCCTGTAACACTCCAGCCACACCCTGCCTCACCTCTGGTCCATGCAGCCTACTTTGCATATTTCTATCTGTTCCTTCACCTTCTGCTGTCTGGATCCTGGTAAGAACAAGGTTCCAAGAGAGGGGCAGAGCTAGAAGGTGGGTAGTGGGCTGGGCTTGCCCCTAATGGGGGTACTTAATCTTGGGTTCCATGAGAGTCCCGAGTCATTTTGTAATAATTCTACTAACTGGATGTGCCATTCAGGGATGAGGATGTTACCCAGTTTTAATAATACTGAAAAATAGCTGATTCTCTTCTCTGTGCAGCATTGAGTAACTGGCACTGTGACTTCCATTCTGGGGGCTGAGATCAGCCTGAGATCCCAGGAGAATGAGGGGGCACTGTGCTGTGGTTCAGTTTGGTCAGGGCCATCCTGTGCCCTGAAGGGAGCCCAGTGCTGCCCAGCTTCCCACTGCTGCAGCCTGTATGTGCTTCAGCAGCAGGGTGACCAGGCCCAAAGAGAGGAGTAACCGAAGTCACCTGTGCACCTTCCTGCAGGAGTTTACTACTATGCCTGGGTCACTCTAAAGGGGTGGGCAGAAGGGGACCGTCTTCTCACATGGGGAGGTCCTCCCTGTGTATGTGGCTGTGGCACAGGAAAGGTGTGATGATTCTGAGCCTTAAACAGTATGTTTCCTCCTTCCAGGATTGACTTGTAAAGACTCATGTTACCTGAGGAAACAGCCCTGAAGAGGAGGAGGAGGAAAGAAAAGGAGTCAGGAATGGCTGTCACTGAGGTACAGTGATCTCTCAGGTGGTCCTGAGTCCCCTGTGCAGTGCTGGGCCTGGGAGCTGCTGGCCTCCCGTGACTCTGTGGCCTCCTGGCTGTCAAGTGTGCCTACACTCCCTGGGGCCTCCCTTACCCCATCCTCTGTGCTTAGATTCCATCCCACTGTGACCTGGTGGCAGAGAACCCATGAGGAGATGCCACCCCGTGTGTCCCTGGGAATCCTCTGTCATTTTGTTTGATCTTTTAAAAAAGTGAGTGTGCTGTTTGGTGGTGTCCCTGTCCTCCACACCAGTTCTCTCCCTCTAGTGCTCATTGTTTCCTGCCTTGTGCTTCTGTTGCCTTCACTTGGCTCTTTCCCCTGGAGGTGTATGGTTAGTTGACCTGGGTTCCTTCCTCCTTGTTGTAAAGTTTCAGTATCCTAAGGTCTTTCTTTTTTTTTTTTTTTTTTTCTTTTTCATTGCATTTCATCAGTTTTGGTGTATTTGTTTTTATTTTGCTTTTGTTTCAGATATTTTCTGAATCCTTTTCCTGTTTACCATTAGTTGGTTAAGAATGAGGTGTTTCATTTTCCCATATTTGGGGGTATTAATTTTTCTCCTGCAATTGGCTTCTGTATTTATTCCATTGTGCACAGAAGGAAAATTGGGGTCCTTATAGGCTTCTGAAACTGAATGTGAAGATTTGTGACCTAATGTGTCTCAAATGAAAAAATAGACGTCTGTAGTAGCTTAGTGGTAAGTGTCCTGTGTCAGTCTTCCACAACCAAAAAACAACAACAAAAAAAAGGCGGGGAGTTGGGGTGGGGGGCTGGCAGTTTTATTCAGTGGTGAAGCACCCAGGTTCATCGTCCAGTACCATAACTAAATTTTATGAATTTTTATGTGAATTGTCTACCTTCAGCCCCAACTTCCGGTTGGTTCTGCACAGACCTCTTTTTCCTATGGACTGCTTTGTCTGCACAGTGTCCTGCAGCACAGTCTCTGAACACAGTGACTCTGAGCATCCTGACTCCTGTTTTTTTCTTTCTTAGAAATTGAAATCAGGCCCTTCTACCATTGAGTTATATCCTCAATCCTTGCTGTCTTGTTTTTTTCTTTTTTATAGTTAGAGTCTTGCTTCATTGCTGAGGTGATATTGAACTTGTGATTCTCCTGCCTCTTCCTCCTGGGTCAGGATTACAGCTGTGTAACACTATGGCTGATACTATGTTTCTTATGTGTTCTACAGGGGAGAAATCTATACAGATTTAGGCAGTATCTTGTCTTAAGGAAAATTAAAGTAAAACACAACTAGGAGATATAACATTCTCAGAAATACCAGAACATATGAACACACAGGGAAAGCAAGCTCAGTTTCTCCCTATATACCCTCTGCACACAGAAAGCTTCTGTAATCCCAAATAAGTGAGGGTTTTTGCCCATATGCCAAGAATGCAGTTCTTCAGAGGGCACTTGTCATTTCACCTAATGCAGACACTGTCTGTGTAGATACATGGTGGATTCCACCAGCTGAGGTCTCTGTCCCACAAAATGGGCCCCTTTTCAGAGGCCTGCAAAAGTATGGCTCGTGATTCAGAACGACTTTCTATAAATGGGGCTTCCTTCATCCCCTCACATTCAAAAAGTGGTTAGAGTGCTTCCTAAAACTGTCAAGGACTTTACTTGCATTTTCCTTGTGGTGACGCCTATTCAGAAGAGACAGGTGAACACGCACATGGAAGAGGTGCATAGGCCAAGGTGTGGGACAAAGGACGTGGAGCTCACATGACTTTGGGTGGTGCGCCCCCGCTCCAGGACCCTCCACCCACGCGTTGATCTGAACACCCTTTCACCCCGTCCTGCTGAGATTTTATGGAGGCTCCATTATGTAGGCAGGCTTGATTACATCCTGGGTGATGGTGATCAGTTGGGACTTCAGTCCCTGTCCCTTCCCTGGAGGTGGATGGCAGGACTGTGTTACAACAGCCTCTCCTGCCTGTGGCTTTGTGGGGAGAAGCCTCGTTGTGAAGCTCTCTAGGGGGCTTTGGCACCTGTCGTATCACTAGCACAGAACTCTTTCTTAGCTCTCCAGGGATTCCAGGTGAGCTCCACATCAGCAGACAGACAGATACCAAATGTGTATTTACAGCCTCACAGTGCAGCTCTTCTCACTTGAATCAGTTGCATGCTTACACTTCTCCTCCCTTCTCATTTCACTTTAGTTTTCTTCTTTGCAGTAATGGGATTGAACCTAGTTCCCCTGTGACATTATATCTCTACTCCTATGTTCTTTATTCTCAGAGAGGATCTTGCTATGTTTCCCAATCCCACCTCTAATTTACAATGTTCCCACCTCAGCCTGGGGATAGCTGGGATACAAGCATGTGCCACCATGCCTGGGTACTATGGTTCACATTTTGCATCAAGACTGTAACTGTCCCCAGTGCCCAATTGTGAAGTCTGTTTTAATTTCAGGGTCCGCTGACATTCAGGGATGTGGCCATAGAATTCTCCCAGGAGGAGTGGAAGTGCCTGTTTCCTGCTCAGAGGACTTTGTACAGGGACGTGATGCTGGAGACCTACAGGAACCTGGTCTCCCTGGGTGAGCTTGACTTCCCCTGATGCTGGGATCTGCCCTGTATATCGTAGCATTTCCCTTTTGTCTTTGGGATTCTCTACATTGACTGATTGAAGTCCTGTTGCCTGTGAAAGACGCTCCACAGTATATCAGCTGTTCTTTGTTCCCTTTCTTCAGATGTTCTGTCCCCTTCATGATACTGCAGTGGTGTTTCCAGAGATGAAGCACAACATAAAGCCCACAGCCCACTCTTAAAATATCCAGTTCCCCGTTTTCTATTTCTTTCCTTTTGATTCAGTGGTTCTTGGAAGAGAGCTAGATACCTACATGATATAGTGAAATATTTTCTGTATCCCTCTGTAATATCCTCTTCCTCACGTGCACATAGGGCTGGATTGTGGAGAAGCCACAGTGCATCAGCTTCTTTTCTCTTTACAAGCAGGAATGTGTCCTTCAGACCCGAGTGTCCTCTCCTGGTTGGAGCAAGGGAGGGAGCCCTGGAGTGTGAATGGCCCAGAGGAAATATCCAGGCCTGCAAATGAGTGGGCATGTGTGGAGGGTGTGAAAGCAGGTAAGAGCTCACATGGGCAGAGAGGCAGCTGCCCACTAAGTAGAGTTGGGGCGCTTTGGCAATGGGAGGGGTCAGGGCTAAGGTGAAGTCCATTTCCTGGGCTTTACATGCAAGGAATTTGCTTTCAAGCTCCACTTTCTCCTTTTCCTCCTCTGCTCCTTCTCCCTATTCTCCCTCCTCTAAACTTTCTCTATGTATACATGACGATGACATCCCCTTTGGTATCTTTATATAGTAACGTAACATGATTTTGTTAAATTCATTTCATTTTTCCTCCCATTCCTCCCCCGCCCCCATCTTCTCTGTATCTTTATTGTATGCATTCACTTCCTCAACTGCCTTTTCTCCTTTATTTGGATAAGTTTCTATATATGAGAGCAACAGTTTAACCCTTAATTTTTGAGTCTGGCTTATTTTACCTCTTTCAATGTTTCTTTCCTACTACCCCACCAAAGAATTCCTTTTATTGTCAAAGCAAACATTTCTCATAAATATGAACATGATCTTATATATTCTTTATCATTTGTAGAAGAATCGGAAACAAACATTCCTGCAGCTCCGTACAAATGTAATGAGCTTGAAAAATCCTTTAATCAAGAATCACACCCTACTATACGTCAGACAGTCTATACTGGAGAGAAACGATTTACTTGTGATATATGTAGCAAAGTCTTCAATAAAAAATCGAATCTTACAAGTCATCTTAGAATTCATACTGGAGAGAAACCTTACAAGTGTAATGAGTGTGGGAAGATGTTCAATAAAAGTTCACACCTTGGACCACATCGGACAATCCACACTGGAGAGAAACCTTTCAGATGTGATGAGTGTGGCAAGGTCTTCTGTAACAAATCCTACCTTGCAAAGCACCGGAGAATTCACACCGGGGAGAAACCTTACAAGTGTGATGCATGTGGAAAGGTCTTCAGTCAGATTTCATACCTGGCAAGTCATCGTAGAATTCACACTGGAGAGAAACCTTTCAAATGTAATGAGTGTGGCAAGGTCTTTAGTCGTAATTCATACCTCATTCAACATGTGATTATCCACACGGGGGAGAAACCGTACAAATGCAATGAGTGTGGCAAGGTCTTCAATAAAGAATCAATCCTTACAAGTCATCGTAGAATTCACACCGGAGAGAAACCTTACAAGTGTAAAGAGTGTGGGAAGAGCTTCAGTCAGCCTGCACATGTTACACAACATCGGAGAATCCACACTGGAGAGAAACCTTTCGAATGCAATGTGTGTGGTAAGGTCTTCCATCAACAATCAAACCTTATAAGTCATCAAAGAATCCACACTGGAGAGAAACCTTTCAAATGCAATGAGTGTGGCAAGTTCTTTAGTCAGAAATCAAACCTTACAAGTCATCGTAGAATTCATACTGGAGAAAAACCTTAGAGTTGTAATGAGTGAGGGAAGGTCTTCAATCACATTTCACTCCTTGAACAACAAGAGAATTCACACTGGAGAGAAACCTTTCAAATGCAATGAGTGTGGCAAGGTCTCCATCCTCAACTCAGACCTAGCAAGACAGCTGATGATAATTCATACTGGGAGATGTTTTACAAATGCAGTGAATGTGGTAAGGTCTTTTGTTGCAGTTCACGTCTTGCTTATCATCATAGAATCCGTACTGGGGAGAAACCTTAAAAATGCAATGAGTGTGGCAGTGTTATTAGTCACAAGTCATTTCTAGCAAGTAATCAAAGAATCCACATTGGAGAGAAATCTTTCAAATGCAGTGAGTGTGAAAAGATCTTCAGTTGCAACTCATACCTAACAGAGCATCAGATAATTCATAGTGGACAGAAGACTTACAAGTGAAATCTATGTGGCAAGGTCTTCAGTCTGAATTATCCCTGAGACGACACTGGAGGATCTATACTGGAGAGAAGGCTTCAACATGTAATCACTGTGCAAGGGCCTCACTTGTGTTCCCAACTACGTCACAAGGAGGCAGGAAGATGCTCGATGCAAATCCTGCCTGGCCAACATGATGTGACTGTCTCAAAATAAAATAAAGAGCTGGGGATGTAGCTCAGTGGTAGAAAGATTGCCTAGACTGTTGAGTCCCTGGGTTCAATCCCCACACTCCATAAGGAGAAAAAAAAAGTACCAGGAATGTTTTGAGGTCTTCAGTCAGATTGGCTTCCACATATCAGGCACTTAGGCTGTAGGGAAACCCTATGGATGTGATGAATGTGGCAAAGCCTGTAGGGTGTATCTGGCCCTGCCAATCATGTGATGCACACCAAGAGGGCATGTGAAGGTGTTCACTGACATTTCCTATCACGCAGATTGTCAAGATCTCAGAGAAAAGCCACAAATGTATTAGGCAAAGTCTCAGCATACAAGCCATGTAAGACCACTTTATTACCTAGTGGAGAAACTATCTTCCACGTATAATGACTATACAGAGCCTTTAGGTCTCATTTAAGGCTTAGAAACCCTCAGTTAGTTTGTGTTGAAGAGGAACCTCACCTAAACGTTGGATGCAAGCAGGCCCTAAGGTAAAAGTCTGTCATCAGGATTCCTGCTGGACCAAAAAACTCATAAATGTACCAAGATGGCAAATCTTTACTATGCACTCAACCCTCTGTACACGTCAGGTAAGGCACAAAAGCATAATGACTTTGGCCTAGCCTATCTTCAGTGCTCATGTCTCAGTGGACATCAGTTTTTTCGCACTGGAGAGAAACCATGGAAATGTCTGCAGGTGCCAAGCTCTTCTGGCACAGTTCACAGCTTGCACAATATGTGAGAAGACGTCCTAGGGGTAGAGCTTGAATGCAGCGAGTGTGGCACTCCCTGCCACAATTGAATTCACAATTATGAATTCAAGCAGTGGTCAGAGTCCATACTAAAGAGCAACATCCATCACCATCACAGCACATAGGACAGACTTTCATGCCTCGGAACCACTGGGCATCAAAGAGACACCTTTGAGGAAGCTGTGCAAAAGTCATGCCCTGATCTTAAATCTAAGCTTTAAAATCTGGAACAGTACATGACCCAGAGAATACCATCCAGTTGTAAGGAATGTGCTGGGGTTTGTTTTTTTTTCCCCAAACATTTGTTTTTGTTGCCTGAGGGGATTTATTCTGGCAAAATCAGACATTGTGACCCTGGATAGTTCTTTCATCAAGGTAGTGTCCTCAGGATTCACCAGTGAGTCCATACACTACGAAGGACTCTTAACAAATGTACTGTGTTATCTTATTTCACCAATTCTCACACAATCCTCTATGTCAGAACATATATAGGAAGGATAAATAAGTCTGATTATCAAAGATTAGCTTCTGGCCTCGCATACTGTGGAAAAATCATATAATGTTTTATAACTCAGGACATATCAAAGGTGCAGGGACATTTGAAAAGGCCCAGTTATCTTCATGTTGTAAAGTGTCTCATTCTTTGAGATTTCTTGGAAAGTATCCTGCTCGTCTTGGGTTCTGTGCCTTCCTTATGGGTCTTTCACAGCTGTGTCCAGAAAGGAACCCATAGGAGTAAAGGTCTTACTTCGTGAAACGAAGATCCCTGTTGTTCTTGCTCCTGGAGTAGGAGGACACTGCCTATTAAAATTCAGTATTGCCTGCACCAAGAAATATTTCAACGGGACTGATGAGGATGTAGAATTGAGATATCAGTTATCCTGCCTGGGGTGGTCTGTGCACCCTTGTCCATATTGTCCATAGTGGGATGGGGTAAGGAACACTCTACACACTGCCTGAAGTGGGACAGCCAAGACTGCAGGGACTGGGCTTTTTATCGGAGGAGAGGAGTGTGTTCCTAGGGCCTGATTATGTCCAGGAAGAATGCAGGGAAATGGTGGCCACTGCTGCATTTAATGGCCATAGCTGTTTAGCACAGTTGGTGACTATTGGTCTCATTCTTGGAACTGAAAAGTTATCAGAGAGAAGAGATGAACCTAAAGAACCACAACAGCACATGCTTCATGAGGATCCACCTTTACCTGCTGAGGTTACATTTGCTGCTGATTTATTCAGAGTGTACCATAGATTTCATATGGTAGTTAATAAAATCTAATTTTTCACATAAGTATGAGTGGATTGTGTTTCTTCTACAACAGTTTATTCCACCTCAGTTGGTTCTTTATACTGGAAACTTAACATGCACCATTAGATTCCTAAGGTTCAAAGAGATTTATAACAGGTTTTTTTTTTTTTATTTCCCTGGTGGATCAAACAACATATAATCTTGGGAACAGATAATCATGCTTTGCACCTGAGTTATTCCATGCTCTGTTCTAGGGTAAGTATGTGGGTAGGAAGTATCCCAGAAGCACGGCATCAGACATGGACACCCGAGAGCCTTCGTCATTGTTGATGAATGTGCATCTCATACTTCCTTTTCCTTTCCTCCCTCCCCCAGTACTGGGCATTAAGCCCAAGGCCTCTCTACCGACATCTGAAGGATATCTCTAGTCCCTTTATTTGATTTGATTTTATATTTATTTCAATCTTGGGATAAGTGTTTGCTTGAGTGGCCTACCCTGGTCTTGAACGTGGGTCATCCACCATCAATCTTAATAGTCCTTGGGATTACCAGCATCCACCAGCATTATTAGTGTGTTTCTAAATGCCTTTCTATTGTTGGCCAAGTAAGACATACAGAATGCACCTTTTTCCATAAAGCAAAAATAAAAATAGAGTATATAAAAGTGGGCATTAAAGGTAAAATAATATCTCTTTTTTGACTTCTGTGTGAATAATTTGTTAGCATACATAATGGGATTTGTTAAGTTTGTTTTATTATCCTTATGGTTGTTAACTTGCACTTCTGACCACTGAGCTGAACTGCCTTAACACTTTCCACATTCTGGTTGGTTTATCAAGGATGCCAACACCAGAGCCTGAAGTTTTGTATCACACAATGAGGCTTGGTGGGGGTGTGGTAGATCTAAGCTGTTGCAGATGTAGTCCCAGAGTTCAGGGAATGGTGTCAGGCTTGTGTTGTGACAGTGAGGCTGCGGTATGGGCACCTGGGTGTGCTTCAGACTTCAGCTGCTGCTGAGGAACTTATCATCTCCTTAGCCAGGGGGAGAGGAGGGACAGTGGTGACAAGGATGGGGTATGCACAGTCCAGTATCAAAGGCTAGTCAGGGGCTGGGGTTGTAGCCTAGTGGGAGATCTCTTGTCTTCCATGGTTGAGGCCCTGAGTTTGATCCTCAGCACCACATAAAAATAAATAAAAATATTGTACCAATCTAAAACTAAAAAAAATAAAATAAAAAGTCAAGCTCTGTGGTCCCTGAATGTTTTCTTGGTTCTCCTTTCTTGTTTGGGAGGCTGCAATTTCTTCATGCTCATGGTTTTCCGTATTCCTTCTCCTGTCACACAGCTGCCATTGCACAGTGAGGTTATTGAAAATCTTTTGGAAATATTGCTTAGGTTAACTGCCTAATACATGTGTGTAGTACTGCAGTGAAGATGTTTGGAAATGAGTGATCTGTATGATTAAACAGTTTTACCAGAAGAGTATTTTTCCTGAGGGATAATATCTTACTTTCAGAGTATATGATATAAGCCACTATGTTGCATGCTTTTTTTTAAATCTAAATGTTTATTTCATAATATGTATTTGTCTCACCATGTTCTCCATCACTGCAATGCAGGTCACACAGTGTATATTTCACTAAATTTGCTGTTCTAGTGAAAATGTTTAGGGGTACATAAATGGAGGTATTTCTGCATGACTAGATTTTGTGACATGGAGATGGTCACTAGGTGTGACTAGAGCTCTGCATGATGAAGCAGGGCCTGCTCAGTGCTGCATAGGGGCATGAGGGCTGAGATTATACAGAATGGTGAGCTGAGGTCTCTCTGAGATGACTGAACATCAGCTCTGTGAGCTTTACCAGCATCTGGAGAGGTCATGGGTATAGAATGGAAGATGGAGAGAAGGGCATTGAGATTCCAGCGGGGTTCCTGCCAAGAGGCCATCTGTGGCCATTCCCTGGCAGCTCTGCTGCCAGTCTCCTGAGGCTGGCATTCCTACTCAGCCAGAGGACCTTTCATGGAAGGATGGCGTAACTACTCCTTTCATGGTGCACATGACACCCGATGTTCTCCCATTTGTTTGTTCCCATCTAGAAATATCTGGTAGTTTTCTTCCATAGAGTATTCATGTTTGCATATGTTTCCTATCTACCGCTTAAACTTAGAGGTACAATCCCTGGTAGAAATGCTGTTATTCTTCTGCAGTCTGACTAGGAAACTTACTGTGTATAATGAAAATATAAAATGTAGTTCAGACTGACATCCTGTCCTCCCTGTTATGGAACATGCACTGTATCATATTTCTGAATGCCTCTTTCTTCTGTGCCAATGAAGAAAGGAACATGATTGTTGAAAGGAAATTATTATTAAGTTGCAATTATAGAAAAGAGACTAAATGGGGCTGGGGTTCTGGCTCAGTTCTTGCACATGCAAGGTCCTCGATTTGATCATCAGCACCACATAAAAATAAAGTTATTGTGTCCAACTACAACTACAAAAAATAAATATTTAAAAAGACTAAATCTTACTTCCTGAGATTTTGAACAAAACTGCATGGAATTCACCTTAATTTACATAAATGTGAAAATTGAAATACAGCAAGAATATGAAACATAAGAAAATTCAAGGAATAAGGATAAAAATATTTTTTTATTCTTAAAGTGCTTGTGAGATAGATATACTGAAAAGGTTAACGTTCATGAGTTTCCACTTCAGAATGAACATCCAGGATGGAATTTCTCTTGTATGTGAAGTGGAAACTCATGTATTTGCCCCTGACTTTTTTGCTGGTTTGCACTTGTGACCAGTCCCAACTCAGGGCTGAACCCCACCCAGTTGGGCTGGTTTGTCAGGAATGGCGAAGCCAAACACTGAAGTGTTTGCAGAGTTCACAGCATAAGGAGGCCTTCCAGGGACGCAAGGTGGACTTGCTACACTTGTCCAGAAGTGGCTGCCTCCTCTGATGGGGGTCCTGGGTGGTGCTGGAGTGAGGGAACCTGGTCATCTTTAGAACTCCCAGCTGCTGCCCGAAGAAGGGAACACTTAGGGTTATCAGCAACTTGCCCAGATGGCACCATAGAAAGGGAGTAGTGAGACTTGAAGGTGTCAACAGTAAACATCAAAGTGGGTCAGACTCCAGCACAACCCTGAGTGTTTACTCCTGGTTCTATGGGCTCTTGGTTGGCATAGAGGAACTTACAATTTTTGTGATGTCAAATTTGCATTTCCTGATGCACCTGTAGGTCCCATTCTACAGTATGATTGTTGAAAATGTTTTTGAAATACTGTTTAGACAAGTTACCTAACGTTTGTATGGTAGTTCCATGAAACTATTGTTGTAAATGTTTGGTAGATAATAGATACGGTTAAACAATTTTTCCAGGTCATTCATTGTGTTTTCTGCTGTGACAAAACACTTGAGAACAAGGAAGAAAGATTTGTTTTGACTCACGGTTTCAGACTCATGTGTTCCATCCCATGATTGGCTGGCCACTTGCTTTGTGTCAGTGGCAAGGCCCATGATGTGCTCCTCATGTTGGAAGGGCATGGGAGAGCAATGCTGTCTACCTCATGGCAGGTGGATAGCAGACAGAAGCAGAGGAAAGGGCTGGGGACAAGACACACTCTCCTGGGGCATGACCCCAGTGACTCACCTCTTGTTTCCCACCATCTCCCAAGGGTGCTACTGGCTGGGGAAAACCTTGACCTTGTAAGCCTTTGGAGGACATTCCAGATCCAAACTGTAACATAAAAGTGTTGGTTTCAGGTGTGGTTTTAAGCATTACACTACATGGCTCATTTTCAACTGCAGAGAAAAGTGATCTCATATGTGAATTTTTCTTGCCTTTATCGCTCCCAAACTTTGTAATGAGGATTACATATTTAGTATAGATTTGTTCTGTTATTCTCGTGACAACTGTGACAGATTCAGAATGGAATCATGTCTGGCTGTGAAGGCAAGTCACTCATCCCTAGAGCTAAGCACAGTTACCTCTGTGCTTCAATTATTCAACATCTGCATTTTATTTCCCAGTGATTTTTTTTGTTTTCTGCTCAACTACTCAGGCCTCAACCTGGGGCTTCATGCACGTGGGCAAGTGTTCTACAACTGAACCACACTCAGGTCCTGAAGTGTTTTTCTTGTATAATTTCTTAACATGAGGGATTAGAGTCTGTGTTCACTAACTTGGACCAAGTCCTCAACAGGTCCTCGCTTATGAATCATAATGATCTTTGAGAGGTTTGAGGCCTTTGAATTATTACTTGGATTTTCTCCATGTCCATGTGCCATCTCTCTGTTCTGAGTGTGAATTCACCCATATCTTGCCCCCCACATTTGCCTACAAGAATGGCATGGCACACATACCCTCATAGGACAGTCATATTTGCTGTGCTGGCCAGTGACACCTGAGCTGTGTCTTAGCTGAGTTAGGCCATGTTCAGTTCCTGAAGAAGGTCAGATAGGTCCCAGTTGGCTATGGCCCACCCAAACATGTAAACCCGCCTTCTGCCTCAGGGTGAAGGAAATATTGGTGAGACGCCCACTTCACACAGGGAACCTAGGACAAAAACAGCTATGGCACTCTAGAACACGGCCAGGACTCTGTCCCACAGCTTCTCAACACAGTACTTCCCATCTACTAGTCACTTTTTAATGGCTCATTTACGTGGCATTACAGTTGCAGTAAATTTGTATTGTCCATACTTCTACTTCAGATAAAAATTAACTCTGACCTGATATTAATTGCAAATGTACTCATTACCATATTAAGCTGTAAGAAAGACTATCAGGTCTTTCATGGGAAGTATCTGGTCTCTGAAGAGCCAGTTTGTGATTCATTGCCCTCAATGAAGTGCTAACTCATGATTCAGTAATAGTCACAATGGCAAAGCACACTTGTTGAACATATCTTGAGAACCTGTGTCCCAATGTTAATTTCCAGAAACAATTACAGGTTTCTAACTCATGCCACCAAAGACACACTGGAGTTGCTCTTTTCTACAATCTCTGCAGACTGGAGTCTGCATGGCAAAGGTAGAAAATGTTAACACGTGACCCCTGATGGACTGGTGATGTTGCAAATACGTTCATGAGCTTGTACTCTCTCTACATGTCGGCTAAAAAGTGTTACTTTTTCTTCCCCACACTTTCATCTTTAATATATTTGTATTTTCACTTTATATAAATCAAGATGCATGTCGTCTCACTTGGCATGTAAGGAAGGGCCATATAATATAGTGAATATTTATCCACAGATGCAGATTTTAGGGTGAAATATGAACCAATTATATGGAATTTTCATTGTACATAAGTATCCTGAGATAGGGTGTGAGGAGAATAACTCAATGGCAAATATAATATAGGCTCCCCAAACTGTATGATACTTGACTTCACACACCAAGTCTAGATCCCTCAACCTTAACTTTGGCTAGTTGCTGTTATGAAGCACTGACTGCACTGAGAGGAATTAAAACTGTCGATCAAAGAAACAAAGTACTTGTGGTAATGAAAAGATTAAATTTTATTAATTAAAACATCAGATCAATCATACATTCTACTAAAGCAGTGGCAAAACGTATGACCAGCAGTTAAATAATCCTGAAGGAAATGCTATTTTTTCTTTTTTGTCAAGCTTAGAACCCAGGGCCTTAAACATGCTAGGCGAGTACTCTAGCGAGCCATGCCCCGAGCCCCCATTCTGGTTCTTTTAATTAGATTCTCCAGTCTAATAACTCTCAATTTCAAAAATAGGGTAATTACTCTTCGGTCTTTGCTAAGAGAGCCATTGTGATTCAATGGAGCACGTGGTTCCCATTCTTTTGCATTCTATCACAGTCTGTCCCTGTTCACCTGTGACTCTCATCCCAAATGAGCCCCAGGATGGCACATCCTTGGTCTGTTTTATTTTACAGTCGGTGGAATGATTTTTCCTATAAACTACAGAAGGGCCTCAGGACACGGGAAGCTTGACGACTTGTATCCACTTAAAGACACGACTCTTTGCCTCTTCCAGATGCTAATTTAGACAATATTTACCTTGAAAGGCAGAGCTTGTCTTCCCAGAAGTTGAACAGAATGACCCTTACCTAATGCAGTAAGCCCTCCCATCCTATGCTTCTTTCCCAGTGACCATAATAAAGGCCTGGAAGGCAGGCACAAGGTGAGACAGGCTTTAAAGCCCAGGGTAAAAGTTACATATAGCAAAGAAGCCTTCTCATGAGACGTCGCATGGCTGAATAAAGTAATTCTTGACCTGAAGATAAGTAGTTGATTTCCAAAAGTCCTTGCACCTTTGAGTCTTAACGTATTTTGACTTGGAATTACTCCACAAAATGTAGTGACCAGGGTTATCCATAGAGAACTAGAGAATTTCTTCAAGTGAATCCTCATCTGCAGGCATGGTCATCAGGTTACACTCATTTGTAAGGCTTGAGTCCAGAGTGAGTTCTTCGATGACTTGCAAGGTTGGAGCTTCGGCTAAAAACCTTACCACACTCATTACATGTGTACGGCTTCTCTCCAGTATGGACTGCCTGGTGGGTAGTCAAGCTTGAGCGCACACTAAAGGCCTTGCCACATTTATCACACTTGTAAGGCTTCTCTCCAGTGTGAGTCCTCCGGTGACTTGCCAGGTGTGAGTTCTGGGTGAAGACCTTGCCACACTCATTGCACTTGTACGGCTTCTCCCCGGTGTGGATCGCCTGGTGAGTAGTCAGGCTTGAGTACACGCTGAAGGCCTTGCCACACTCTGTACACTTGTATGGCTTCTCCCCGGTGTGAGTTCTACGATGATTGGCCAGGTGTGAGTTCTGAGTGAAGACCTTGCCACACTCAGAACACCTGTAGGGCTTTTCTCCAGTGTGGATGACCTGGTGGGTGTTGAGGTTTGAGTGTGAATTAAAGGCCTTACCGCACTCGTTACACCGGTATGGTTTCTCCCCTGTGTGAATCCTCTGGTGAATTGCGAGGCTCGAGGTCTGGCTGAAGACCTTGCCACACTCATTGCACTTGTATGGCTTCTCTCCAGTGTGGGTCACTTGATGGGACGTCAGGCTGGAGCGCACACTGAAGGCCTTGCCGCACTCGGCACACCTGTAGGGCTTCTCCCCAGTGTGCACCCTCCAGTGCCTGGCGAGGTTTGAGGTCTGGCTGAAGACCTTGCCGCACTCATCACACTTGTACGGCTTCTCTCCACTGTGAACTCCTCGGTGACTTGCCAGGTGTGAGTTCTGGGTGAAGACCTTGCCACACTCATTGCACTTGTACGGCTTCTCCCCGGTGTGGATTGCCTGGTGAGTAGTCAGGCTTGAGTACACGCTGAAGGCCTTGCCACACTCTGTACACTTGTACGGCTTCTCCCCCGTGTGAGTCCTCCAGTGATTGGCCAGGTGTGAGTTCTGGGTGAAGACCTTGCCACACTCAGAACACTTGTAGGGCTTTTCTCCAGTGTGGATGACCTGGTGGGTGTTGAGGTTTGAGTGAGAGCTGAAGACCTTGCCACACTCGTTACACCGGTATGGTTTCTCCCCTGTGTGAGTTCTCCGGTGAATCGCGAGGCTCGAGGTCTGGCTGAAGACCTTGCCACACTCGTTGCACTTGTATGGCTTCTCTCCAGTGTGGATCACCTGATGGTTGGTTAGATTGGAGCGCACGCTGAAGGCCTTGCCGCACTCAGCACACTTGTACGGCTTCTCTCCGGTGTGAGTTCTGCGATGACTTGTTAGGTGTGAGTTCTGAGTGAAGACCTTACCACACTCATTGCACTTGTAAGGTTTTGCTCCCGTGTGATGTCTCTCGTGCACCAAAAGATAGGAGCGCCTGAAGAAAGCCTTGCCACACTCAGCACACTTGTACAATTTCTCTCCAGTGTGGATTCTGCGATGATGTGCGAGAGAGGAGGTGTAACTAAAGACCTTGCCACACTCGTGGCATCTGTAAGGCTTGTCCCTAATGTGTGCTTTGTGCCTGGGAATGAGCAATGAAGAATAAATAAAGTCATTCCCGTATCCTTCCAGCGTTCTGACACTGGAAGGAACGCTTTGAGGTGGTAAAGCTGAAGAACCACTGTGCACAGACTTCTCCTCTTCACCACACTCACTTTTCCCTGCAGACTGAAGCAGCTGGGGTGCAGATAGGCCTGGCAGAAAGCCCAGCCCAAGCCAATCACTCTCAAGCTTGCTCCCTGCATCCTGTCCACCACCACCGTCTCTTCCACCCATGTGGCTTCCTTTATGGATCATGGGCACTCCCTTACAATCTCCTTTACTATCTCTCCACGGAAACTGGAAGCCATGTGCCTTTCTCTGGATGTCTCTGAAGGAAAAGGCTTCAGCGTCGTGTTGCTCATGCCTTCCCAGCATGGCTTTCTGGAATCTCTCTTCTATACTGCTGTTTCTTTTTGAAGGTGATTTTTTAATTGTGTGTTTAGGAGAGAAATCTACAAGATATAAAGTTACGTGTTTCTCATTAACAAAAGAAATATTCATATTGAAAAAGATGCTATTATTGCAAAAGTAATATTTGTATTAAGCAGACTTTTAAAACTTAAGAATAACCATAAAATTTACCCCAGATTCGAGTGAGGGTCTGTAATCCCAATGACTCAGGAGGCTGAGGCAGAAGGATATCAAGTTCAAGGCCAGCCTGGGCAATTTAGTGAGACTGTGCCTCAGAAAAAAAAAATTTTAAATACCTAGAAAAGTAGTTCGGTATTAGTGCATTTGCCTACCATATGTGAGGCCCTGAGTTCAATCCCCAGTAATTAAACAAAAACTTGATTAATAATACATACACCTTGAGTGGGTGAAAAGATAAACTTTTATATCTCTGAAGAATAGAACTGTAAGTGGGAGAAGTTTGAAAATTTCCTGTAAGAGCTCACAGCATAGAAACTTTTGTTTTCCCACAGAAATCTTTCACCCGTGGAGTTTCTCAGACAACAATGGGCGATAAAGCTTCTACTGTGCACATGTGAGCTCTTACCTGGGTTCACACCTTTGACACAGCCCCACCCACCGGGATTTCTTGCTATTTTCACTTCATTCTTCAAGGTCCAGGGCTCTTTCCCTTCTTCCAACATGGAAATAACACCAAGGTCAGGAAGGAAGATCCCTGTTTATAAAAAGAAAGGAATCCCATCTGTTGTGGCTTCTCCAGAATCCTAGTCCTATGAGTACATGAGAAAGGATGTTATAGAGGGAGCCCGAAAAACATTTCACAAATCCATCCACTCGTTGCCTCCTTCTGACAACTGGGGGAATACTTTAATATAAGACCTCTAGCTCTTCCAAAAACTAATAAATCAAAAGCAAAGCAGCACAATGACTGCTTATTTGCAGCTACTCAAGAGGCTGAGGCAGGAGGATCACAAGTTTGAGGCCACCCTAGGCAACTTTGTGAGACCCTGTCTCAAAATAAAACTTAAAAAAGTGTCTAGGAATGTAGCTTAGTGGCAGACCTAGCATGTGCAGAGCTCTGGACTTGATTCCCAGTACCAGGTGGGTGGAAGGAAGCAAGCAGAGCTAAATCTTCCATAGGGCCTGGGCTATTGGTCAGTGGCAGAGTGCTGGCTAAGCATGTGAGAGGCCAAGGGTTTCATCCCCAGCACTACCATAAAAAAAAAGAAAAAGTCTGCCATCTGTGCATACCTGAGCTGTGTAACCACCCAATAATGTATCATATTATGTAGGCAAAACATCTACAGAAATGAAGGAGAAAGGACCAGCACAATGGTGCACGTGTGCCTAATTGGGAGGCTGAGGCAGGACAGCCTCAGCAACTTAGCAAGGCCCTGTCTCAAAAAAGTAAAAACCACTACCATCTAGCTAAGTGGTACAACACCCCTAAGTTCAATCCCTAGTACGAGAGTCGGGGGGAGGGAGGGAGGGAGGGGGGAAGGTTGGGCTGTAGCTCTGTGGCAAAGTGGTAGAGTGCTTGCCTAGTATGTGCAAGGCTGTGTGTTTGATCCCCAGCACTGTAAAAAATAAAAAGATAGGTTAAGAGTCATAGAAAATAGCTGGCCATGGTGGTGCATACCTGTCATCCCAGTAACTGGGGAGGCTGAAGCAGAGAATTTTAAGTATGAGGTCAGCCTCAGCAACATAGTAAGACGCTGTCTCAAAATAAAAAGTCAAAAAGATAGGGTTATAGCTCAGTGGCCAAATGCTCCTGGGTCCAATTCCTAGTGGTGAGGAAGAGGAGGAGGAGAGATGGTTAAAGTTTAACCATCTCTGCATTAGGAAGATTTTCATTTCTGGGTCAACAGAGCTTCAACTTTACTCAAGTAATAAGAAGCTCCCCCGAGGCAAGTGAAGGAAAAATGCAAAGGTACACAAGACAGATCCAACCTCAGGAGGGATCACGCTCACCCAGGGAGACCAGGTTCCTGTAGTTCTCCAGCATCACGTCCCTGTACAAAGCCCTCTGTGTGGGGTCCAGGCACTTCCACTCCTCCTGGGAGAATTCAATGGCCACATCCCTGAATGCCAACTGTCCCTAAAATGAAAAATACGTTTCATCAAGAAGACATGCAGATAGTTATCATCTCCACATAAAATGGGATGAGAAGAGAACTGTAAGAAATTTCCTGGAGTGAGCATACCAGACCCAAGCTGGGATGCTATGAAAAACATACTTGACCTCTATATTTGCAGATGCACAATTACTTGGGATATCTGAAGTGATAAGGGAGGCTACAAACCCCTAGACACTTCAGGACTGGGACTGGTCACTGGAAAGATCCAGGCAGGATTTGTGGATTAGAACTTCCAGCCTTACTCCCAGACCACTCATGAGGGGACAGGGGCTGAAGGTTCAGTGGCGCACCAATGGCCAATGATATCACCAATCATGCCTGGTAATGATGCCTCCATAAAACCCCCAAAGGACAGGATTTGAAGAACCTTCCGGCTAGCTGAACATGAGAAGGTCCCCAGAGGAGAGATCTCCCAGCGAGGGGACGGAAGCTCCATGTGCCTTCTCCCACACCTTGCCTTATGCACCCTCCGTTCAGCTCTTCATCTGCATCCTTGATAGTACGTGGCAGGGTAAGTAAGCGTATCACTCAGTGCTGTGAGCCGCTCCAGGAAATTAACCAAACCTGAGGAGGGAGTCCTGCAAACCTGTCACTCAGAACCACAGGCATCTGAGGGACTGGGCCTGAGGGACTGGGCCCGCCCCCTGAGGGATCTGAGGCTACTCGTCAGAATTCAACTGAATCAGAGGACACAGAGCTGGTTTCTGTTGCAGAATTTCTTGCTGGTTGTGTGGGGAAACCCCACACATGTGGAGTCACAGAAGCTTTCTGGGTGGTGGGTGTACAGTAGGAGAAATTTAAATTTGCTTTTACTATATCCCCGCACATATTAAAGTACATTTGAGCAACATTATGTCTCCCTAATTCTGTTCCAGTTTATTTTTCCACAAGAGGTTATACCCTGTATGTATACCCTGTATATATACCCTGTAACACCAAGGTCAGGAAGGAAGATCCTTGTTTATAAAAAGAAAGGAATCCCATCTGTTGTGGCTTTTCCAGAATCCTAGTCCTATGAGTACATGAGAGAGGATGTTATAGAGGGAGCCCAAAAAACTTTTCACAAATCCACCCATTCGTTGCCTCTTTCTGAAAACTGAGGGAATACTGTATATCAGTGTGGATTTCTCATTTTTGTGGATAATGTAAGAAGCACATAAATAAAAAGCCAGAACATGGCCGGGATGTGGCTCAGTGGCAGAGTTCCTGCCTAGTGTGGACGAGGCCCTGTGACAGATCCCCAGTACCCACACAAAGCAAAAGCCCAACTCAGGCTGACCTCCATGGAAGCATTAGTTATGACATCTGCCACACCATGTGATGTGCACTCAACACCTAGGTGAGCTATGGCATGAGCCCTGTCTTCAGAGACGATAGTCCACAGGGGCTTCCAAAAGTCAGAATCTAAAACTGTGAAAACAGCAACAGCAGTGCCTGAAGCTTCTAAATGCTGGCTGTTATGACTTGTGTGTGTGTGTGTGTGTGTGTGTGTATGTGGGTGTGGGTGGTGCTGGGTGTGTGTGAACCAGGGCCTTGAGCATACTGGGCGGCACTCAATCACCGAGCCACATCCCAGCTACACACAGGGTGTTCAACACGCCTTCCGTGAAGTTACACCTATGGCGACCTAAGAAAGATTCATTCCCATCTTCCTGAGGAAACAACTGTGTCACAGACACTGAAGAAACTCTGCTCAAATCAAAGAGCTGAGCATGGAAGAACGAATACCTGACCCAAATATCTAAGAACTGGAACTAAACCTGAAGAATTAAATAGTTAAGTACAGAGCATCAGAAGAGAATAAACAGTACGGGAAGTGAGGGACGTAGAAGCAAGTTCAAGCAGAGCAATGTGAACTTCTGCATGCATGCACATGTAGCCACATAAGACTCCCATTCCTACCAGTGTCAACTTGTGAACACGAGAGGGGTCAGAGAATGCAAGACCACAGAAAATACGATAAATCAGGTAAAAACATACAGCTGTCTTTGATAAACAGCATACACTTGCACATCCATGTATGCAAGACAAGCATTCATATATATATATATACACACACATTTAAATCAAATGAAATAACAGGACTTGTCTCTCAGTGATAATTGTCCCAATACTTTTCATCACCACTGTTCTCACATGCATGTTGGCATGTTTGGGACAATAAAAATATATATATCATCCTGAGTTTTGTTTACAAACACTGTCCATTAAGCCATTAAGACAGGACTACACAGGTTGGGGGTGTAGTCAGTGATAAGAGTGCTTGCTTAGCATGGGCAAGGCTTGGGGCTCAATCCGTAGTACTGCCCCCTCCAAATAGGGGAGAACATGTAACAAACAAAAAACAAGAAAAAGAAAGAAATTTGAACTCTAATCTCTATGAGTCACTCACATTCAAAACTAAGAAAACAACTTCATCAATTTAAAATTAGATATTTAGGCAATTATCAATAGAATTTTATGCCTGACTAGTAAAATTGTGACATAACAATTAGGAAACGCTACTGTTACATATCAATTTAAGTAAAATAAGAAAATGTATCACCGCAAAACATACTTTCAGAAATCAATGGATCTTTAACAATCAGGACAAAAAGTAAATGTGAATAAAAAAGTGACATTAAGCAGGAACAATTTACCCCACAGCACAATCAGCATTTCCTCCAAATAAAGGCAGAGAAGCGATGGACTAGCAGCCAGGGCTTTGTCTCGTCACTATCAGGCAGGCTGCATGAGCATGGGCCATAAAGAGGAAAAAGGTGGAAACAAGAGAGGTAAAGAAGATAGCAGAGATCTGGATCTGTTAGAACAGATGACATGACTGCAACACAGAAATACTGTACTGCAGGAGCTGGTAACAGTGGAAAACAGACTTCCTTCCTTAGTAGCCCTTATTAACACACATGTGCACATACAAAACATCCTGCACCTCCTTCGGCAAAGATACCAGAGCACCAAATTAAAAGATTTACCCAAAGGACTTAAAGTGAGCATACTACAGTGACATGGCCGTGTTAATGTTTATAGCAGCTCAAGTCACAATAGCCAAGCTATGGTACCAACCTAGGTGCCCTTCAACAGTGAATGGATAAATAAGCTGTGGTATATATGAATATACCAGTCATAAAGAAGAAGGAAATTATGGCATTTGCCAGTAAACAGATGGACCTAGAGGCTATCATGCTAAGTAAAATAAGCTAATCCCCCAAAGCAAATGTTCTAATATGCAGATGCTTACACACAATGAGAGGGAGGGAAAAATAGTAGTTCACTGGATTAGACAAAGGGAAAGGAGGTGGGATGAGAATGGGAAAGACAGTAGAATGAATCGGACATCACTTTCCTATGTTCATATATGAATACGTGACCAGTGTAAAACTCCACATCAAGTACAACCACAAGAAAGGGAAGTTACACTCCATATCTGCATGATATGTCAAAATATACACTCTACTGTCATGTGTATCTAAAAAGAATTTAAAAAAAAAAAACAAGACTTCCAGGATCTCCCTCATGGTGACATAGACCAACAAGGATCTAAAAGCCACATGGATTCAGTGGTGAACCACGTAAGAGGCTGGGATTCTCACTGCAGGGCCAGACAGACAGTTTGTGGTCCCTGCCTACTGAAGCCTTGACCCTCTCAATTTCTCCTGGGGCAGGGAAGCATCCACCTAACATAACTTTGGGGGGAACTGCCTGAAAGACTGTGTTCTACCTTCCAGGAACCTAAGCAATAGAGACAGGCATCAGGTAGGGAAAGGCACGAAGACAGAGAGTCCCCATTAACCATGTCTAGAGTGTCCCTGGTGGAGACAAGGTGGAAATCCAGAGGATGGCTGACTGAGACACCAGAGAGGGCACAGAACAGCAGGAGGCAACAGGAGAGCCCTGGGTAGAAACTGCAAAGCTTCTCCTACAAGACTGCAACAAAAGCTCAGAGATGACAGATCCCCCGCCTCTAGCACAGACCACTTCCCTCAAGGAAGCCAGACACAAGACCACCAGCTACACAAACAGAAAGAAAACATGGCCCCCATAAGCAGAAAATTAAATAGCCACAAACAGACACTAAAAAATTGGAGATATGTAAACGACCAAAGAATTAATTCTGAGAGTTATAACAGTGCTCCAACGAAATAAAAGCAGAAACACAAAATCAGAAAACCAATAAATGGATAAAATGAGAATATTAACAGAAACTATGAAGCTGGGTTCAAAGTCAGTCTCAGCAACTTGGTGAGGCCATAAGCAACTTAGTGAGACCTTGTCTCAAAATAAAATAAAAAGAAAGAGTTAGGCATGTGACTCGGGGGTTAAGCGCTCTTGGATTCAATCCCTGGTACCAAAACCAACCAACCAACCAACCTATAGGGAAAAGCAGAGCAAGAAAGAATGACAATGAAGAAGGGCAGAGTGTGAAGGCATACACCTATAAGCCCAGCTGCTTGGGAGGCTAAGGCAGGAGGATTAGAAAGCTTGAGGCCAGCCTCAACAACTTAGCAAGACCCCATTTCAAAAATTAAAAAAGGAGAGGTCCCAAGGGACTCACAGGATACCCCCATATGTACTCCAGAAGAGGAGGAGAGAGAGAGGTGGAGAACCTATGTGACAACAATGATGGCCAACTATTTCCAAGATATCTGAGATACAGATATATACAGCCAATAAGCTTCAAGATACAGGGTGACATGAGCAGGGTCCTGGGTTCAATCTCCAAGCAAAAAGTATCATCTTGCATCTTGCAACCATTCAAATTTTCTTCTCTATCTAGAATAAATGCAGAAATTAGTAGCACAAGAAAAATGAAAATCCACAAATATAAATGCAAATTAAATAACTTCTTGGGGCTGGGGATGTGGCTCAAGCGGTAGCGCGCTCGCCTGGCATGCGTGCAGCCCGGGTTCGATCCTCAGCACCACATACCAACAAAGATGTTGTGTCCGCCAAGAGCTAAAAAATAAATATTAAAAATTCTCTCTCTCTCAAAAAAAAAAAAAACTTCTTATGTGGATGTCCCAGGGGTATTCTACCACTGAGCTACCTCCCCAACCTTTTTTTTTTTTCCTTTTTCTTTTTGAGATAGAATCTCACAAATCACCCACAAATCATCCTCCTTCCTCAGCCTCCTGTGTCATTGGGAATACCAGCATGCACCACTGTGCCCAGCTAAATAACATTTGCTTAATCAGTCAATGAATCAAAGGCAAAAGGGGGAACTAAAAACAAGCGAAAAAAAAATCATTGTTCTATGCGACCACCATTATTCTGATGTCAAACTCAGGCAAAGAGAAGGAAAAAAACACCACAGATCAACAACTCCAATGAATACTGATGAAAAATTCCTCAACAAAAAACTGGCAAATCTAAATGTATAGGACACTGAAAGGATTAGACACTGTGACAGGTGAGATTCATTTCTAGGAACAAGGGTGGAGCAACTAATAAGGTCAACTGCACAACACATGACACTGACAGAGAGGACAAAACGCACGGGACCAGGTCCACAGATTCTGAAAACACCTCAGAGCCAACACCTCTCCTGGCACAAACACTCAAGGACCAGGCACAGAGGGAACCACAGGACAGTAAAGTTAGCTATGATTTCTTGGATACAGCATCAAAAGTACTGGCAAATGTAATGACTTACAGCTGAAACACTGTTGTACAACAAAGGACGCTGTCAAGAGTGAAAACACCTAATTATATTGTGTAGAGGAGAACCAACACAAATCTGAAAATAAAAAGATAACAGAGGGGGGGATCCAGAAACTGCACATGAACCTCTTCTGATATATACGATCAGCAACTTTAAGCTGAATCAGGGAGCCTGGGATGTAGGTTAGTTTTAAAAGTGCTTGTCTGGCAGGCACAAGGCCCTGGGTCTGACCCCACAAACAAATGACTGAAGAAATAAATAAGATTGAGAGATAAGACAGGTATAGTGGCACACACCTATAATCCCAGCAGCTCTCAGGCTGAGATGGGAGGATGGCAAGTTCAAAGCCATTCTTAGCAACTTAACAAGGCCCTAAGGAATTTAGTAAGACACTGTCTCCAAGTAAAAAAAGGGCTGGGGAATGTGGTTCAGTGATTTGAGTTCCCCGAGTTCAATCCCTGGTACAAAAAAAAAAAAAAAAGAAAAAGAAAAAAGAAAGCTTCACCAGGCACAGTGGTACACGTTGGTGATCCCAGCTACTTGGGATGCTGAGGAAGGAGGATTGCAATTTTGAGGCCACTGTGGGTAGCCTAGTGAGACCCTGTATGGAGAGCACTGGGAATATAGCTCAGAGGTTCAGTACCCCTTTGTTCAATCCACAGTTCCAAGGGGGACACTGTAGAACATCTTTGATCACTGTCTCACTATCTTTCTATTCCCAGTCACTGAGATTTTGGAATCCAAAACACTGTCTCACTGCATTATCTATAAAAGCGATATATTAAGCAGTGCATATTTCCCTTTATAGTTCTCCTTTTCTGGCATTTAAAAGCATCTGTGTGCATTAATATGTGATTTCAAAGTGCAGCTTTTTTCACCCACATCGAGAGGCAGCTGACAGTGTATCCAGCTATGCCCTAATGATCCCTGCTGCCCAACAGGACTGACACACAAGCCCTCACAGGCCCTCAACCCTGCCAGGCTTGAAATCCTTCCCAGGAATACAACAGTGGTGCCTCCTCATGGGTTCCCTGCCACCAGGTCTCAGTGGGATGGAATCTAAGCGCAGAGGATGGGGAAGGGAGGCCCAGGGGATGCAGGCACACCTGACAGGCAGGAGGCTGCAGAGTCACGTGAGGCCAGCAGCTCCCAGGCCCAGCACTGCACAGGGGACTCGGGACCACCTGAGAGATCACTGTACCTCAGTGACAGCCATTCCTGACTCCTTTCCTTTCCTCCTTCTCTTCAGGGCTGTCTCCTCAGGTAACACGAGTCTTTACAAGTCAGTCCTGGAAGGAGGAAACGGACTGTTTAGGGCTCAGAATCATCACACCGTTCCTGTGCTACAGCCACACACACAGGTGGACCCCTGCATGTGAGAAGACGGTCCCTGGCTGCCCACCCTTCCAGGCTGACCCAGGCACAATACACCCCTGGAAGAAGGCCCAGAGGAGACATCTCACTCCTTTCTTTGGGCCTGGTCTCCCTCCTAGTGAAGGCCACACACAGATTGCAGCAGTGGGGAGCTGGGCAGCACTAGGCTCCTTCAGGGCACAGCCTGGCTCTCACCAAACTGAACCACAGCATAGCACCCCTCACCTCTCCTGGGATCTCAGGCTGATCTCAGCCCTCAGGATGGAGGACACAGAGCCAGGTAAACAGCTCTGGATGTGGTGGTGAATGCCTGTAATCCCAGTGACTTGGGAGGCTAAGGAAGGAGGATTCAGCAACATAGTGAGGCCCTAAACAATTTAGCAAGAACCTGTATCAAAATAAAAAGGGCTGGGGATGTGATGTGCCTAAGTGGTTAAGTGCCCCTATGTTCAATCCCCAGCACCATAATAAACAAATAAATAAATAATAAAAGGACTGAGTACTCAATGCTGCACACAGTAGAGAATCAACCTTACTTATTAAGGCTGTGTACCAGCCTCACCCCATCAATGGGATGTCCAGTAGGTGGACAGACTGCTTGCAAAATGCCTCAGCACCCATGGGAAGCCAGCATTGAGCACCTCCTGGAGGGGCAGGCCCAGCCCACCACCCACCTTCTGGCTCTGCCCCTCTTGGAGCCTTGTTCTCACCAGGATCCAGACAATGGATGCTAAAGGAGCAGGAAAACACAGGCAGCACAGGCTGCATGGACCAGAGGTGGGGCAGGGTGTGGCTGGAGTGTGACTGGAGCTGGGGGTCACAGGAGTCTCCATGGAGCAAGTGATGTCAGAACAAAGACCTGAGGTGTTGGCCACCTGCAGCCCAGGGGCCAGGTAGAGGGCTAGGTAGAGGGACAGGACCCAGTGAAGGCCCTGAGGCTGGAGCAACTTCCAGCCAGGGAAAGGAAAGAGGCCATGTGGCTGAAAGTGAGCAAGCAGAGGACACAGCAGGAGATGAGGGCAGAGGCCCTGGGGAAGCAGAGCAGGTAGGACTGAGGTCTGACATTTCTACTCCACACCTAAATGAAGTTTAAAATCCATTTCCTCACCTGTCTTAGGTAAACAAACAGTTTATTCTTTATTTTATAACTTAAAACACACTGTAGTATCTTCTATATTGTAGATATAGGCAGAGATGTTCACCTAAGCCCCAGGAAGTACAAGGCCACCCTACCTGAAAAACGTTGAAGACTACACGGAGCCTATCTGGCTGTTCATCTGTATCCCTTATAACAAGTGGATAAACTTTATCAAGTGTTCCCTGCACACTGGGTGTTGAACTAGAAAAGTAATAGAAGCTTAGCAGGGGTCATGGGAATCCAGGATGTATATCCAGTTGACTAAAGTCCAAGTTCCAACCTGATCACGCGACTGGCATCTAAACTGGGGGGCAGTGCTTCTATACTGAACCTTCAAATGGTGGCATCTGATCCTATCTCCAGGCAGTGAAAGCCAGATCTCAGTTAAATTATAGAACACTAAGTTGTTGTCTTAAGGAGAACTGCTTATGAATGGGAAGAAATCCCCACATATTTTATGGTACTGGGAATTGAATTGACGTGTGCTCTACCACTGAGCTACCCCCAACCCGCAACCCTTTTATAAATTTTCAGACAGTCTGCCTACATTGTCGTCGGGGCCTTGACCTTGAGAGCCTCCTGTTGTCCCGAGTAGGAATTCTGGTTTTTCTTCGTTATCTCACACTCACCCACACTACACTATCCCAGGAAAACAGAAGAGACGACCCCAAACTGAATGGGTCATGACCCTGCCTTCTGGCTGAATATGGAAGTAATTTGTACCAATAGTTTTAAAATAGACAAATCCAGACAGTTTTGCAATTGTTATCCTCATGTAAAGACATAATTTAAGCACAAATTTTAATTTGTTGAATTATAAACATAGAAATCATTACACTTCAGCTTCACCATGCCCATCTAATCAAGTCACCATCTGCACCCGGGTCCCCATCTTCATTGCTGCTTCCCTCCCTCCCTCTCATCATCTCCATTCTCACCTCCACTCTCATTTCTTCCCCCATCCTGGGTCCTGCGTACTTTGCTTCCCTCTCCTCTCCTGGTTTCTCGCCTTCTTCCCTCTATTCCTTCCCTCCATCTGATCTTCCCCATTCCTGCAACTCCCTTCACCTCCAGTCAGTCTTTCTGCCCAGTCTTTGTCCCCAATCTCCACAGATGTCTGCCTCTTTCTTCCCCATCCACTCTCTCCCTCTGGCCTGCCTGCTGCAGGCCCCTGTCCCCATGCTCTGAACACCCACATCCCTTCCTGAAGTGCTCCTCCCTGGGCTCCCCTTGTCAGGTTACCCCTCTTCTTGTCCCAGTACCACAGTTCCCCTCTGCCATGCAGATTATCTGTTCTCTCCTCCCAGGCTCTGCCAGAGGTCCCTCCAGGTTTTATTTTTCCCTGAGTGGCTGTCCTTCACCTCTGTGGAGATTGTGATTCTAGATTTCTTCTCTCTGCTGCTTTATGGCTTCTTCTTTCACTCTTATGCCCTCTCTCTGCAATCCCTTGCCATCTGTGTTAAGGGTCCCTTTGCTCTCATTTCTGGTCCATCTCTTTCTTCTGAGCCCTCTGCCCACCTCCAAAGGAGCACATATTCCCTGGGAATCTGGGGTATGAGAATCCTGGAAGTCACCACACAGGCCCAGGTCGCCTCCTCCAGAGTGCAGGGTAACTATGGAGGGAAGACCTGCAGGGGAGTCATCTGGCTAAGGAGGACAGGTTCGGGGGAGGAGGACAGGGCCAGGAAGATAGGGCTGGGTGAGGGCAGGGCCTGGGGAAGGGGACAGAGTCAGGTGAGGACAGGGCCCGGTGAGAAGGACTGGCAGGGTCTGGTCAGGGGAGGACAGGCCCGGCTTGGCACAGGCTGGGCTGTAGACCTCAGTGGCCAGGAGGATCTGCGGAGAAGCGCGCAGGGCGGGCTGGGTGGGCAGCGCCGAGGACCCGCGAGCTGGGAAGGCCACCGTCGGCGGGAGGGAGCGGCGCCAAGCGGAGCGTCCACGCGGCGGGGCTGGACACCTGTGGGACCCGCGCCGGGCTTCAGGCCGACCCGGTTCTCCCGCAGAGATGGGACTGACTCGGGGTGGAGGGCGCGGTGCGGGGACGCAGAGGTCTGCTGGGCCCCGCGTCCCGGCCACGGGCGCGCAGGGGACCGTGAAGCGCAGAGATCATAGAGCAAGGGAACTCACGAGGCAAGCTGTGACCTTCACTCCGCGATCCGCTTCCGGGTCTGCCGGGGGCCCCGCGCGCAGCCGGGAGGAAGCGTGGGCGGGACCGGGACGTGACGGGCAGGGCCGAGCCGTGGTCAGGAATCGCCAGTGGATCCGCGAGTCAGGCGGGGCGGGGCCGCGTTGGTGGGCGGGGCTTGACGGAGGGGCGGGGCCGGGGAGGCCGCCATGGCGGGTGGGCGTGGCGCATAGGAGGCGTGGCTGGCGGGAGGCGGTGCCTGAGACCGCGGCGATGGGCGGAGCCTGACGCGGAAGAAGGGGCCTGTGGGAGGCCCTGGGGACCGCACCTGGGGCGGGCGTGAGGGGCAGGGGGCGGGGCGGGCGTGAGGGGCAGGGGGCGGGGCGGGCGTGAGGGGCAGGGGGCGGGGCGGGCGTGAGGGGCAGGGGGCGGGGCGGGCGTGAGGGGCAGGGGGCGGGGCGGGCGTGAGGGGCAGGGGGCGGGGCGGGCGTGACGGGCAGGGGGCGGGGTGGGCGTGACGGGCAGGGGGCGGGGCGAGCGGGAGGGCGCGCCTGGTCTGGGGCAGCCTGAAGCAGGGACCTGGCCAGGCAGGTCTTGTGGTCTTTGGAGACAGGGAGTCACTGAGTTGCTTAGAGCCTCACCAATGCTGAGACTGGCTTTGAACTCACAGTCCTCCTGCCTCAGCCTCCGGGAACCCCTGGGGTGAGAGGCGTGCACCACCGCACTGGGCTCTTTTGTGCATGTTTCTAAAATCACTGCCCTTCTCCTGGGCGTTGGAAGCCTGACCTCCCCCGGAGGCTGAGGAAACTGAGGTCTGCATACAGATCTCGCGGGCGGGTGAGGGGGCAGGATTACCTAGGAGCGGCCACTGGATCTCCGTAATTCCCAGGTTTAGAATTTAAGTCACTTAAAAAACAAAACAACAACAACAAAAAAACCCAAACAGAAACCCGGGTACTGTCACATACCTTTAATCCCAGTGTCTCTGGAGTCTGAGGCAGGAGGATTGCAAATTCAAGATCAGCCTCAGCAAATTTGATGTGCACCGCAATTGAGCAAGACCCTGTCTCAAAATTTTAAAAAAGAGCCGAGTAAGTGGCTCAGTGGTAGAAGTGCACCCGGGTTCAAGCCTCACTACAGCAAAACAACCACAAGGACAGAACAATAACAATAAAATACTGAAATAAAGAAAACTTTGTAAAGGGTGAACAAGGGAAAGACATGGGGCCAACTCTGCCTGGTAGCTCAGTTCGCTTAATCCTGAAGCACAAGGAAAGTCACATTGGTCTGTTTTTGTTATTGTTGTTGTTTGTTTTTGTTGTTTGTCAGAATATCAAGGTTGATGTCATCTAGTCAATAGATAATGTTTCAAATATACTCATAAGTCTCTAGCAATATTTTACCTTGGCCTTATTAAGTCTAAATAAAATATGTTGCATAAAACCAGCTGAAAAACCAGCCTCTACCTCAGAGCAAAGCCTGTCCAAGGAAGGGACATCACCTTTGTCCTTGGAAAGACCCACAGAGCACTCCTAGGCACATTCCCACCCTGCTAAGGTGTTTATCTACAAATAACAGGAGAGATCTGCTGCACCAGGTGTCCCTGACTCAGTCAGGCTAGGTGGGGATCCATAGCAACCCCCTAGCAGCCACCCATCAGCCTGAGACAGGGAAATGCCTGGGATGTCAGATGACCCCCCAGTAGTTTATAGTGGTTGATAACATGATGGGAAACCATGTAGTTCAGTACGTACACCCCTCTTGGCTTAAACCAATCAGTTCAAATGAATACCCCTTTTGTATTGACTAATCACCCCTCCTCAACTTGTTCCCGTCAGTGAATGTGCTAATCATGTTTTAGAGTTGTTATTTGATTTTCCTGCAGTGTGTGATGATTTGCTACGAGATGCTATGATGTATGTGAGGTCCCTGCCTTCTCCAAAGAGTGTATAAAACTGCTGCAAACCCTGGGCTCAGGGCCTCTCAGCGTCGCCAGTTGCTGTGTGCACGCGGAGGACTGAGCTAGCTCGCAGTAAACACCTCTTTGCTGCTTACATCAATCTTGGGTCTCTGGTGGTCTTTTGGGGGTCCCGAATTCGAGCATAACACAGCAATGCACAGAGGCATGAAATAAATTCAAAGGTTGAAAGTAAGTCGTACGTTTTCCCTACTCGTTCATCTTAATATTTAAAGTATCATTGAATTTGATGTATTTAAAAGATGGTGCTATTTTGTTCTTTCTCCTCCCCCCTTTATTTTTATTTTTTATGGTGTGGGGACATTGAACCCTGGGCCTTCTACACTGTTAGGCAAGAGCTGTCCTGCTAAATCACATCCCCTAACTCCTGCTTTTTTTTTTTAATATTTATTTTTTAGTTGTAGTTGGACACAATACCTTAATTTTACGGGGTGCTGAGGATCCAATCCAGGGCCCCACAGATGCTAAGCAAGCGCTCTATCACTGAGCCACAACCCCAGCGCCCCCTAGCTTCTTAATCACTTTTTTTAAGCAGGCCGTCAGCAGAATGGCAAAACACTTTGTGTTGGCAAAGGAGGGTATTTTCCAATGGCACTTGTAAATGCAGGGGTAGCTGTTTTTCAGTGAGATTATTTAAGTATTATACCACAAATCTTATCTCAGGGGAGAGATCAGACAATCTGGCATACACAAAAAGCTATGCCTTAACCTTGCTTTTCCTAGGTTGCATTCAAGGGTTTGGAGCACAGGATGTTGTTAAGCCTAAATAGTCATTCTTATCTTTATCAGGATACTGTTGTGGCGCATTAGTAATAAATCACTGGGTCAGTCTTATGGTGGGACAGGAAGCTTTATTGCTGGCGGCTGAGATGCAGAGATCTAAACCTCTTGCCACCCATTGACCCTAATTGAGGGTAAGGACAGGCTTATAAAGCTAAAAACCACAAAAGGGGTGGGGGAGGGGAAGAAGAAGCAATCATAATGACAAGATACATTTCATAAAAGTGGAAAATTACCAGATTGTATATAAAAAATAGTCACATTCACATAAATTACATTTTCACAAGGGAAGAAAAAGAAGAGACATGACAAAATCAAAACATTTTTCTGTTTTGATACTGTCAAAGCAGAAACTTCTGGTTAGCAGGTGAGGGGGGCAGATGTGGGTACCATTTGGGAAGGGGCCTGGGGAATTTGGGAATATATAAAGTATACCTAAGTAGGGTATCTGAACAAAAGGAAGTAAGTCTGGTAACAAGATAACAATACCATCAACTTTAAATGAGTTCCCACTGTGGATTGTGCCCAGAGACTCTTGCTGGACTTTTATCTTAGGGTAGCAGTCATCGGATCGATGAAGTCCTCACATTTAAAAATACACAGGCATGAACTGATTTTCAGTGGAGGTGTCACAGGATTGGAACCTTTTGGGAAACTGAGGCACTGTGAAAGTGATAAGTCCTGCTTCTTCACTTATTGAAGTATAATTAGAGAAGCACCCTGAGGCAAGCATATAAAGCAAGGCTTATTTAAAAAGGGGTAACATAGACTTCTCCCACCAGAGAAGGGGATCACAGCTGGTATCCTGGTATCCCAAGACGCGAGAGTGTTTTGCCTTTTTATATGTCCTAGGCTTCCTTTGTTCTCCTGCTCTCTTCCTCTCCCTCTCTCCTTCCTGTGTATGTGACTAGGCTTAGGAGATGCTCCAATGGGATGGCCAAAAGGCAAGAAGCATATAGGTTAGAGGGGCCAAGTTGGGGTGTAATCAACAACTCCCTATTGGGAGGGACAATCTCTGAGACCGGTTTCCTTAGCAATAGGTTGGAGCAGGGGCAGGTTATCTTGAGAAGGGTGAAGGAAGGGCTCTGAAGGAAGCCTCTGGATTCAACCATTGCCTGTGTGCCTGTCTAATTCCAGTTCCAAAAGCTTCCTCTCAAACCCCAGTTCTTGTGATCAAGTCAGATAGTTTCTGTTCCTCCAGGACTTTATATACTTGAAAGGTAATATCAACTAACTGTAAGGTTTATGTCAATTGTTCGCTCCACCCACTGAAGCTTCTTCCTGATGTCTGGGGCACTCTATTCAAGGAAGGTCATATTGAACCATGGGGAGGTTTTCGGGGACCTCTCGAGAAGGGCCAAGAGGCAGATGCTTGCATATGTAGGGACTCTCAGCTACCCCCTGCCTTTCCATAGATTCCCTGGCCTTGAGTTACAGTCAGGACCTGGGGAATTTGGGAAAGGCTTGTCCCTGGTGCTGAGGGCAGACAGGTGGCACTATTATGCCAGATTCATGGGACCCCAATAGACCTCCAGGAGCCAAGCACACAAGAGTCTTTATTGCAAACTCCAGCCTGGACTCACAATTGTTCCCGATGCAGCCGTCCCAGGGAGTGAGTCCCGGTCCTTTGTTCAGTGAGATTTGATAGGTTTTGGGGGGATACTCTATGCATCACAACATCACACAGCAAATCATTCCATACTGCGGGAAAATCAACAACTCTTAACATTGATAGCACATTCACTGGTGGGAACAAGTTGGAGATGGGTGATTGGTTAGTACAAGAGGGGGATTCCTTTGAACTGATTTGTTTAGGCCATGAGGGGTGTATGTGCTAAACTACATGGTTTCCCAACATATTAGCAACCACCATAAACTACTTGGGGGTCATCTGGCATCTGGTTTCTCAAAAATGGAGTCACATTGAAAGGGTAACGTTTCTAAACTGCAAAGCATGGGTTAAATTCCTGAGGCAGTTAGGACAAGGCCCCACTGGCCATTTAGTTGAATTATGGCCTGGAGTCCTGTGCAATTCCTCACGTAGATATTCAGGGTCCGAACCAATCAGTTTAAATGTAACCCCCTCCTTAGGAAAGACCTATCACTCCAGCCAGCCCTGTTCCCGCCAATAAATGTACTAATCAAGTCTAAGAATGATTGTTTGATTTTCCCGCGGTGTAAGGTGATTTGTTAAAGGAGACTGTGATGTATGCAAAGCCCCCGCCCCCTCCTCCCCAAAAGGTGTACTTAAGCATTGTTCAACCCCTGCTCTGGGCTCTGGGCTGCTCTCGATTCTTGAGTGGGCCTAGAGTCTCAGCGCGCTGAATTGGATCCTAAATTAAAAAATCCCCTTGTGTGTTTTGCATGAAGTCAGTCTCTTGTGGTCTCTTCTTCCGACTTTTCGCCGGTCCCTTACAACATCAGTTTCTCAGTACCAGGAATAGAACCTAGGGGCACTTAACCATTTAGCCACAATCCCTGCCATATTTATTTATTTTTAAATTTTGAGACAGGGTCTCCCTAAATTGCTTAGGGTATCACTAAATTGCTGAGGCTGGCTATGAACTTGCTGGAATTATAGGTGTGTGCCCAGCAATTTTTTGTTTAGTTTTGCTCTTCTTGTGCATAATTATTCATCCTGCCAGTTCTCCTGTGCATTTATGTTGATGGGATACTGTCATAGCAAGGATTGCTCTGCCCTAGTTGAAGGGTGACCCCTGGCCAAATGGGGTGTCCTGTCAGACCTTAAAAGAGGAGGCTGCAAAAACAGACAAAAATACTCTTTATTTCATTTCAAGAATTTTAGGAAAATATAATTTAAACAATAACAACTACAAAGGGTGTAGAGAAAGCAAACACTTTACTAATGAATAAATGTTATATCAGTAGGTGACGGGCAATAAAATGTAATCTGCTAAGGGATTCAAAAGAGAGAAAGAAAACTCACCCTTTGTACAAACCATTCCATACTAGTTTTCACATAAACACTAATTAGTCTTTAGTAATAGCATACAGGACTCTACAAAACACAGTTGTTTTATTCTGATTTATTTGGTAATGTTGGCAGCCACCTGTTACCTAATTAGTTTATGTAGAGACACACATTTAAAAAGCCAATAAAAATCCAAAGTCACACCTTTTTGACTGGTGTAGTTTTATACCTTGGAGCAGGGGCTCATTCCAGCTGGATCAAATAACCCCCAAAATGCAGGGATATGCAAACTCTCTCCCTTGTTTGCACTGCAAAAGCAGAGCTCTTAAGTACTTCTGAAAGACAATCAAGGGCCATTAGGCTACAAAAGCATTAGGTTGTTGTTTGTTTTGGTACTGGGTATTGAACCCAAGGGCATTTTAGCATTGTGCTACATTCCCAGTCCTTTTCAATTTTTATTTTGAAATAAGTCTTGCTAAGTTGCTCTGGGTATCACCAAATTGCCCAGGCTAGCTTTGATTTTGTGATCCTCCTGCCTCAGCCTCGTGAGTCTCGGGTATTATAGGTTTGTACCACCATGTTGCCAAAAAATGTTATTCAAGTTTTAAAAACACATTTTAAGACGGGACTGGGGATGGGGCTGGGGCTCAGCAGTAGCACAATTGCCTGCCATGTGTGAGGCACTGGGTTCAATTCTCAGCACCACTTTATGAGTAAATAAAATGAAAGTCCATCAACAACTGCTATATATATATATATATATATATATATATATATATATATATATATGAGAAACATTTCAGGAGAAAAAGAAAGCAGACACATTTACAAGCTGTCAAAGGTAAATATTCTGACCAACAGAGGGAGGAAAGTAAATCTCTTCTCTTTTTTATTTATTCATTATTTATTTAGATACTGGGGATTGAATCCAGGTGTGAGGTACCACTATTTATATCCCCATCTCTTTTTATTTGTTATTTTAAGATAGGATCTTTCCAAGTTGCTCTGGATGTCCATGAATTGACCCAGCTAGCCTTGAATTTGTGATCCTCTTGTGTCAACCTCCTGAAACATGCCACCACACCCTCCTTTTCTCTTATTTTCAAAATAGGAATTAAGTCTCTCCTTTTACACTCATATTTATTATTAAGATGCACATATACAATATCCTTTAAACATCTTGATGTTGATCAAAAGAAAATTTTAACTAATTGAAAAATTACATACCCCATGGCTTTATTTCAAAAGATATTAATTAACAATTCATTTCAGTATGCAATAGGTACATTTTTCAGGTTCCAGCTGCAAAGACAATACAGTTTTCTTTGTTTGTGAGGGTTTTAGGGTAAACAAACAAAAAATATTGATGTTTACTTTAATAAAGGAGGGAATACATGGTTTCCAGAATTTTTTTGAGGTATGGAGAAAAAAATGTGGTAAAAATTCAGTTCTACCTCCTCTGCTTCCCAGGGCCTCTGCCCTGTCTCCTGCTGTGTCCTATGCTCGCTCACCTCCAGCCATGCAGGACTCTTTCCTTTCTTGGCATGAGGTTGCTCTGAGAAACTGATGTGACTCTATTTTGGAGAAACCAGCCTCTACCTCAGAGCAAAGCCTGTGCAAGGAAGGGGGCGTGACCCTTGTCCTGGGAAAAACCCACAGAGCACTCATAGGCTGAGTTATTTGTCTGTAAACAGGAGAGATCTGCAGAACCAGGTGTCCCTGACTCAGGCAGGCTAGGTGAGGACCCATAGCAACCCCTAGCAACCACCAATCAGCATGAGTCAGGGAAAATACCTGGGATGGCAGATAAATCCCCAGTAATTTATGGTGGTTGATAACATGTTGGGAAACCACATAGTTCAGCACGTACACCCCACGTGGCCTAAACCAATCAGTTCAAAGGAACCCCCCTCTTGTACTAACCAATCACCCTTACCCAACTTGTTCCCGCCAGTGAATGTGCTAATTAATGTGAAGAGTTGTTGTTTGACTTTCCCGAGGTGTGAAATGATTTGCTGTGTGATATTGTGATAGAGTCTCCCCCCAAAACCTATAAAATCTCACTGAACAAAGGACTGGAACTCGCTCCCTGGGACCGCTGTGTTGGGAACGGTTGTGAGTCCAGGCTTGAGCTGGCAATAAAGACTGTTGTGTGATTGCATCGAATTCGGCTCCTAGAGGTCTATTAGGATTCCATGAATCTGGCATTACAGCTTCAGCCTCATGGCCTTCACTGGGTCCTGTTCCCCTCCTAGCACTCTGTGGCCCCTGGGCTGCAAGTGGCCAACACCTCAGGTCTTTGTTCTGACATCATCCGCTCCATGGAGGCTCCTGTGACCCCCCCAGCTCCTGTCACACTCCAGTCACACCCTGCCCCACCTCTGGTCCATGCAGCCTGTGCTGCTTGTGTTTTCCTGCTCCTTCAGCATCCATTGTCTGGATCCTGGTGAGAAGAAGGCTCCAAGACAGGGGCAGAGCCAGGAGGTGGGTGGTGGTTTGGGCCTATTGCCTGTGTTAGGTATTTTCTGTTACTACATTTTTAGCCAACATAAAACACTTCTGATACTAGATGTGTGGGTCCCCCACACCAACTCAATGTCTTGTAATTCACTTCCATTAGGTAATTGGAGTTGAAGTCCAGCAAGAGATCGCAGAGTCCGAGAGGAGATCAGCAAGCTGAAAGTGATGTCAGGAGGAAAGGAGTGTGACTTAACCTGAGAAAGAGCGGTGCCTGACTCCTCTTTCTTCCCTCCAGGACCGCTTCCTCAATCAACAGTCTTTAGAAGTCAACCTGGAAAGTAGAGAACAAACTGTTTAACCCTTCAAGTGTACACATTTGTCCCCAAGATAATTTCATTATATATATGCAAATATTCCAAATTTAAAATAAAACTCAAAGTCTGAAATAATCTAGTCTCAAGTCAGTAAAGGGATATTCAACCTATGTATGCATTTCTCTTGCTTTTCTTTCTTTTCTTTTTTGTAGTACTGGAGATTTAACCCAGGGATGTTCTTTCACTGAGCTACATCCCCAGCCCCTTCTATTTGGAGACAGGGACCTGCTAAGTCACCAGGCTGGACCTGAACTGGTCTCTTGCCTCAGCCTCCAAGTTGCTGGGATTACAGGTATGTGCCACCAATCTGGACCATATGTATTCCTCATCTCTCCCCCTCTCTGCAGCAGTAGTGCCGAAACATGGCTTCCTATTAGAGTGCTGAGGCATTTTGTAAATACATCTCATTTTCCCCGCTCCTTGGTTTAGTCTGCTATTTTGCTGCTGTGAATAAAAAGACCCGACCGGCACAATTGTAGAGGGAAAGTTTCAGAGGACCTAGTCCATAGAAGGCTGACTCCATCCCTCAGGGCTTGAGGAGAGGCTGAATACCGTGGTGGGAGAGTATGGCAGAGGGAAGCAGCTTCTGTGGTGATCAGGAAGCAGAAAGAATCCTCTAGCCAGATACAAGTATATACCCAAAGCTACGTCCCAATTTCCACCTCCTCCAGCCACACCCCACCACTTTAGTCACCACTCAGCTAATCCCTATCAGGGGATTAAATCACTGATTGGGTTAAGACTCTAACAACCCAATCATTTCTCCTTGGAACCTTCTTGTACTCTCTCACACCTCACATACAAACAATACCACCTCTTATCAAAGCCTCTTGATAATACTTTGTGAAGGGTCATGGAAAATAATATTCCTAAGAGACAGCTCTCCAGGAGAAATGGAAGAGGAGAAAGGGGAAATTAGCCAAACATCAAACCTCTCCCAGTACGTCCTTCCCCCATAAAACGGGTCCTGAGGGAAAAGGCAGACTTTCATCCCTTCCTGGGTTCATCCCCAGCATCTCGACCAAAAGCAATATTTTAGGAAAGATTGTGTAATGAGATGGACATCATTACCCTAGGTACATGGAAGATTGCATGAATGGTGTGACTCTACCGTGGGAAGCCATTCTGACACGTGACTGGGTGGCTCCCGTTTAGGGTCTGAGGCGTTCTGGCTGTGTCGGAACATTCCCAGCCCTCTCCTGATGAGAGAGCCCATCCGTGTGGGGGTGTGACTGACCACTGACCCCGGGGGCCCAATCACTGACCCTGACCTTGGAGTGCAGCCCCCCCTCAACCTTCATTGGATGGAATTCTCCCCTGAATCTCTTGTTCCCCAATAAAAGGCTACTCCCAAGCGTGTTCACTCTCTCTCTCTCCTGCTAGCCCTGAGTAATCCTTGCTGCCCTGCTGGGCGGTTAGAGGAGGGAACCAGAGAGGGGAGCCAGGCTGCTGTCTTTGAATTTGTGATCCTTCTGCCTCAGTCTCTCTGGGATTATAGGCATGCAGCAACATACTCAGCTTTCTTTTTCTTAAGTAATCTAGCTAAGGGTTTGCCAATTATGTTGATTTTTCCCAAAAGCCAACTCTTGGTTTTGTTGATTTTGCCATAAATTTTCAGTTTTCTATTTCTATTCAGTAATCTTATTATTTTCTAATCTTATTATTTCTTTCCTTCTGCTAATTTTGAGTTTAGATTTTTTTTTCCTACTTCTTTGAGATGTTAGGTTGATGTGATTTTTTTTTTCTGTCTCAAAATAAACATTAAAAAAATCAAACTAAAAGGGCTGGGGATATAGTTCAATGTTAAAGCATCCCTGGGAACAATCCAGAGTATTCCCCTTCATTAAAAAAGAAAAGGAAAAAATCCACAAAAATTTTTATTTTGAGCTGAGGACAGTGATTCTAGAGACTTGGGAGGTGGAGATGGGAGGACTGAAAATTCAAGACCAGCCTCAGCAACTTATTGAGGCTCTAAGCATCTTAGACCCTGTTTGTTTAAAAAAAAAATTTTTTTTAAGACAAGGTCTTGTTGGGCTGCACAGGCTGTCCTCTAAGTTGTAGTCCTCATGCCTCAGCTTTTAAAAAAAACAAAGAAAAATTTTTATTTGTGTGCTGGGAATCAGATTCAAGATCTTGCACATACTAGGCAAGCATTCAACCATCAAAGTATAGCCCCAACCCTTAGTTAAAATTAAGTGCTTCTGAATAGCCAGGATGACTGGTGTGCACTACATACCTGGTAGTCTGGTGTGATTTTATTGGTATATTGTTTTATTTAGGAGTAAAAGTGGGATTTTGAAGTTTACAATTGTGCTGCTCTTTATCTATCCTTCATTTCTGGCAGGATTTGTTTTATGTGTTTAGGAGTTCTAGTGTTAGTTAAATATATATTTCTCTTTGTTCTGTCTCCTAGTCAATTGACTGTTTCATCATTATGCAGCGACCTCCTGTCTCTATGACAGTTTGTGCCCTGTCCTAAAGTCCACTTTCTGATACTGTACAGCTGCTCCTGATCTCTTTTTAAGTTCTCATTTCTAGCCTTGACTTTCACCCTTTGCCTCTCTTTAGATCTAATGTGACTCTTGTAGGGAACATACAGTTGTCTCCTTCCTGTTATCCATTCAGTTGATGCATATCTTTTACACGTAAGTGTTGACTCTGTTTACATTTAAAGAATTTCTCTTGGGAAGTACTCACTGTGGCCACCCTGAATTATGCTGGGTTGTCTCTGGCTTGGTTTTCCCTAATAAATGCCCTCACTACCTTCTTTCTTGTTTAGTGTTGGTAGGGATGAATTTTCATTACCTTCTCAGTTCCCTTTGTGTATATTCTATAGATATTTTTCTTTGCAGTTATCATTATTCAAAAAACGTACTAAAGTTGTAACTACGTGTTTTAAATAAATGACAGGTTAAATTGAGCTCCTATACGAAATACACTCCTTTAATCTGCCTTCTTCCCCACTTAATGTTAGTAGTGACACAAATGGCCTCTTTTTGTATTATATATACCTTAACATAGATTTACAATTATCTTTTATGCTTCTGTTATTAAGTCTATCAGATATAGGTGGGTACAGTGGTGTGCTCCTGTAATCCCTGCAACTCGGGAAGCCGAGGCAGAAGGATCACAAGTTCAAGGCCAGCCTATGCACTTTAGCTAGATCTTCTCTCA
This sequence comes from Ictidomys tridecemlineatus, assembly GCF_052094955.1. Lineage (NCBI taxonomy): Eukaryota > Metazoa > Chordata > Mammalia > Rodentia > Sciuridae > Ictidomys > Ictidomys tridecemlineatus. Next base: position 3,591,022 of record NC_135491.1, on the reverse strand, counting down.
AAAATAAAAACTAAAAAGGGCTAGGGATGTAACTCAGTGGTAAAGCACCTCAGATTTTAATCCACAGTACCAAAAAAAAAAAAAAAAGAAGAAGAAGAAGTCAGATGTAAAAGTGGCTAATACATTGAGAGTGCTGTAGAATTTTGTCAATATTTTTAATTTATGTTTATCTGGGAGTTTTATATCTTCATTTTTGCTTCAATTTAAAGGACTTCCTACAGCATTTCTTCTTTTGGCCCTGGGGATTGAACTCAGGGACACTTTACCACTGAGCCACATCTCCAGTTTTCTTTATTTTTCATTTTGAGGCAGGGTCTCTTAGGGCCTTGCTAAGTTGCTGAGGCCGACTTTGAATTTGAATCCTCCCTCCTTGGCCTCTTGATTGCTGGGATTATAGACCTGTACCACAATGATGGCTTGCTAATATCTCTCTCTCTCTCTCTCTCTCTCTCTCTCTCTCTCTCTCTCTCTCTCCAGTGCTGGGGATTGAACCTGGGGCTCTGTGCCTACTAGGCAAGTCCCCTACCACAGAACCACTTTGCCAACCCATTACTTTTCTCTTGAAGTAATGATTATTCTTTGTGTCTGCCTTTTGATAGTGTATGCTCTCTTCTCATGTACATCTCTTACTTTTATCTTAGTTGGATATTTTAAAACTTTGTTGATTTACATGTCCATTTAGTTCCTCACGTTTGGGGAATGCACATAATGTCACACTTAGTTGAGTTCAGTAGGAGATCCCTATGTTCTCGTCATTTTTCTTCATTGTTTTTTTCAATTCTCTCTCTCTCTCTCTCTCTCTCTCTCTCTCTCTCTCTCTCTCTCATTTAAAAGTCCTTTGAATGGCTAGCTGGGACCTGCAGTTTATTGCTGCTGCCAGCATTGAGAGAGAGGCTATCATACTGCATATCACTTCTCACCACCCTAGGAAAAGAGCCAAATTCAGAATTCTAAGCATGGTTCCTGTGTATTACTTTTGCACCATTGTAAAGCTGAGAAATTCTTAGTTGAACTGTTGTAAATTTGGGACTATTTGTCTATGTGTGTGCACGAGTGCATGGATATACAAACTTGTGACATTTATAAAAGACAAATCATCATTTTACATGTAAGCTTTGTGTTCTTTTAACTGCTGAAATTGTCTTAAGCATTTTCCATTATCTTAAATTTTTCCTGTGCTATCACTTAGTGAATTAAATAATGCACAGAATGTTAACATATCCTGTGAATGCTTGTGTGCATGATATACAGTGACCTTCTCTGTAGTTCCATGTCATTAGGCTTGAACTTGTTTGAGGTTTCTTTACCTTTTTTTTTTAATTTCAGGTTTCTTAGAGAACTCTGTCAAAGTACTCTTAATCCTGGTTTGTGTTGTTTAACTCTTTGATTCTTTAGCCTCAGTTTTTTTTTCTTAACTTTTTGGGGTGCTGGGGGTTGAACCCAGATTCTTATGCAAGCTAGGAGGGCGGGAGCTCTACCACTGAGCCATATCCCTAGCAAACTTAGGTTCAGTTTTGAAGCCTGACTGTCTGGGTTCACATGCTTCTCAGCTATTTCTTAACTATTTGACCTGAAGTGAGTTTGTGTCTGTGACAGGGTGGCCTCATGATGAGATGGGGTATTTCTTTCCCTCGCCGCTATTATGTTGCTACATGAATCAGCACGTGTGAAAGCATTTAGACTAATTCCTGCCATGGGGAACGTGTTCAAAAGTTTTAGTCATTGTCATCATTATGTTTTTTAGATTCTTTTTTTTTTTAAAAAAAAACCACTATGGACTGTGTCATTGTCACAGGAAAGCAGGAAGCTGAAACTCCAAACCTTGGTTCTTGTGTTCTGACAAAAGAAGATTTAAAGTCAGACACCAAAGTCATGCAAGATAACTTTAGTAGAAGTGAAAATAAAGTTTTTAAAAAAGTGAAACTTAAGCAAAAACACTTTTAAAGGAGAGAGTGGGTTTTCTCCAAGCAGAGGCCGACGAAGGAGACAATGCTATCCCCAGTTTTATTACTGTTTAATCAGGTGTTCAGCCTCCTTTACGTTAGGCTGTGGAGTTTTTGACCTCAGTTGGTCCTCTCTGAAACTGTCATGGTAGCCATACTATGGGGGGCTTCATGGTCAATGCCATGGGATCAATAGTGGGTTAGAAGTTACCTTAGTGTGCCTGTGCTACTAAAGGAATCTTCCTTCCCAGACAGTTGGAGACACATAAAACCACAATTCCTAGCTTTGTGTCAACATCAATGGACCCTGTAAAGAGTTAGTCCCATTAATCCTTTTCTCTTGACATATTTCCCAATTCACTCCTTTTGCTTCTGTTTATTTTTTTACAAATTAACTAACACCCTTTGCTTTTTCTTCTACTTTGGAAGCAGTTTAAAGAAGAACCCTAAAGTAATTTAAAGAACACATGTGACCTTGCCTGCCTTTCATTGTTCATTGCTAGCTACTACCTAACAACATCTCTGACAATACCATATATGATACTGAACATCCCCAGATGTGTAGAACATGATATCTAACAGTATAAAGATAACTGTGCATTGATGTGTGTGTGTGTGTGTGTGTGTGTGTGTGTGTATTTCTTATCTCCAGAAATGAGGAATCCATACTGATCTAGAGGATATCGTAGCCTTCTATAGAAAAGTATAATGAAATAAGATCAGAGACATGTAATTTGCTTAAAAATACTACCCATGAAGACTGTCAGAGCATTCACTTTAATGGGGTTGATTCTTATACCTCTCTCCTGTTGTTATTTTTTGCAAATGGTAAATCTCTGCCTGAAGTTAAATGTATTTTTGTTTCAGGGTCTGCTGACATTCAAGGATGTGGCCAGAGAATTTTCTGAGGAGGAGTGGAAGTGCCTGGGCCCTGTTGAGAGGGCTGTGTACAGGGACATGCTGCCGGAACCTACAGGAACCTAGCCTTCCTGCTTGAGCACTACTTCCCCCAAGGTCGGGGTCTGCTCTGCAAATATTTCCATTTCCCGCTGTGTGCCTCTAGGGGGCCCTGTGTGCCTCTTGGGGGCCCTGTGTGGCTTGACTGAGAATGAAATCCTGTGGCCTCTGCAGGGAGAAGCTTCAGCGTGACCTCTGACTTTCAAACATCTCCTTCCTTCAGGTGATCCTCCCCCTGCATGATCATGGGCGGTTCCAGAGCTGAAGTAGGCCTAGAGCCTTTCAGATTTTAAAACATCCACTGCTCTTATGGTTTACCTCTGAACTTGTAAATCAATAGTTCTTGGAAGAAAGCTAGATGTCTTCATTACACTGCTCCCTAAACTTTTGGTGAAAGGTAATAAGTGACTTTTTCTTGCTCCCCCCCATCTGCAATGTCCTCTCCAGCAAGTTGAGCATGGCTGCATTCTGGAAAGCAACCACACAGCATGTCCCTTTCTTTCATAAGCAGGAATCTCTCTTCCTGATGGGAGTGTTGTCTCTATGTTGGAACTCTGGACTATGTAGACCAAGGTGAAAATCTCATGAAGCACCCCTCCCCTAGGTGGTTTTCCGTCAAAGGTGAGAGCACAGGTATGAACTCAGGTGGCAGAGGAAGCTACACCACTCATAGTGGGCCAGAGAGTCACGCAGACAGGGTAGTGGGAGAACAAAACCCTATTTCCCATCTACCTGAAAGCAATTTTCTCTCCTGCCCTTGTCAGCTGTTCTTCAAATGGAAGTATTTATCCTCCCAGCAGTGCTGCAGCTCAGACAGGGCAGAGTTTCCCTTGTGATGAACAGCCAGTGGTCAGTTCTCTGCCAGTAGATGTCAGAGCTGAGGTCTCCACACTCCTGCACCTGGACCTTCCCATCTTCCGGGTTTCCAGGGCTTGGAAGAGCTCTTCCAGGGTTAGGAAGCCTTGGCTGTTCTTCCTTTGCATCTGGGGCCCTACAGACTGCACCCAGCTGTCTCAATTCTGTTGTGGTCCCACAGATATTTTTCCATTCTGCTTTTAATGTGCTGCTCAGATGGTAGAATAGGCCTAGAATACAGACTCATGGTGGGAAAATTAGGCAAGAAGGAGAATGTGGGATCCAAGCAAATTCAAAGGCTAGCAAGCAGACTCCATGACAACTTGACTTAAGAATAATTCTCTTGGGCTTTACGCTCTGTTGTCCAGGCCAACTGGGCTGCCAGTCCTGCTCTGGAGACTCAGTAGATTAGGCTCCCCATCCCCACTCTTCTGCTCTTAGGAATATTGAAAAGAAAATACCAAAGGTGTGTCTGACCAAACATTTGATAAGAATATTAGCATGAATGTGAGTACTGGACTTGATCACTGTCCCATCAAGAGGCAAAAATAGAGACAGGGTACTACTGTGAGCATAAACCTGTGAGCAGAGCTCAGAAAATGGGCAAAATGAAGGAGACTTATCATATTTCTTCTGCCCCACAGAGCTGGACTATAGAACTATATGGCTGAAAATGGGGATGTTGTTAAGACAAGGGAAAAGGGACTTTTCCCAAGTGTGGGAATGGGGATGTGGTGGAGTCTTTAAAAGCATGGTCTAATGAGATGTCCTTAGGGTCCTGGGGAAGCTGCCCTTAGAAGCAGTTCCGGAAGGATACCTCGGATAGGGTTTCTGAGCTTTCAAGGAGAATGAGTCATAACAAATCCACCTTGATCCCTTGATTGCTCTCAGTCCTGTTTGGCAATGGAAACTCTCCCTGTTATGAGCTCCTGTATGCTCCTCCTGCTGTCTGCCATGAGGCCATCATGAGAGCTGAGCTGAGGCCAGCACCATACCATCGAATCTCCAGAACTATGAGCTAAATTAACCTCTTTCTTAATAAAGATATCCTTTGATGAAAATGTTCTGATATAGACCTCGAATGCCATTCAGAAATCATCATGGCTGCCATTCCAGAGTGTATGGCCCCCAGGTCAGGGCTACATCCACCTTGATGTCAGAGCTTGGGACCAAATCCAAGGAGTTGACCTCTGGGGGCAAACCTCATCTCAACCAAGAACTATGGCATGGATGCAGCCAAGGCAAAGAGCCCCAACCTGGGCAATGCCCTAGCAGAAAACTTCCACAGGACTGCCACCCAGAGACCTGCTTTGGGGAACATTTTGCAAAACCCCAACTGAAAACACTCAGGTGCACATCAGCAGGAAATAATTAAATCAGTGGTCTGGTATTCACACAGTAGAGTTCAATGCTGGAAAAGGATCCACCCCACAAGCAACATCTCAGATAAACTCAGAATGATGACATTTAAAATGAGTGGACATAGGAATTTCTGCTGTCTGATATTCATAGAGAGTACAAAAGAGGCTACAGTGCTGTGTGCTGATGGATGGAGGAATGGTGTGCACTCTCGGGAGAGGGAGAGCAAGGACCAGTAGCCCAACTTGCCCTGTCTTATATAAAAGACTCATACAGAGTTGGGTTCGGTTTTTGAAATTTTGTTAAGTCCAACAATGACCTGTGCATGAATCTTTAGGTATTTTACATCTATGTTACAATTCATTTCACATGGAAGAAAGGGAAAGGGCTTAATGTAATAGTGTCTGCAAATATTAAGTTGCTTGACACCATGATTAATCTTTTAAATAAGGTATCAATTCTAGGTTACAAACTAAGATATAACAGACATACAACTCTCAGTGAAAAAGAGTAAAAGATAGGATTCTCTTTGAATTAATACAAAAGATATTAAGAGACAGAAAAACAACAGTGCAAATATCATAAAAAGCAAACAGTAAGTTGAAACTAGTTCCAAATAGTTCCATTATTTTACTCAACAAATGTAGACTGCCTTTCTAATAGTGACAAATACTTTGCTGACAAAAATTATTTCTTGATGGTACCATGCATACTCTGACTGGTTGTCATATATACAGAAATAGAGGCATGCACACATGTACGTGATCACCCAGTAGTAGGTCTGTTCTGACAGATCCCCGTACTGTGACTGTGCCACCCTTGTGTTTATGGCTCAGGGAGGTGAGTAACAACCAGGAGACATGGGACAGGGGCACACACATCACATGTTTCTGAGGACACTAGGGGAGGTTCTCCTCTTTATCCAGGAAAAGCAGACCCTAGTGACACTAGCATCTCAGCTCAGGAGAACAAAGGGGCTGAGAGCAGAGACACCTGCATTGATTAAGGCAGAGAGGTGCAGCATCCTCTGACTGGGAGGACCAGAAACACCCCACCAGAGATGAATGGTGAAGGAGAGAGTGTAGAGGGACATGAAGGTGCACACCAGAAGGAGGACGGTTTGGGTAGCTCTGGACTCTGGGGAAGACCTGGGGGAGGGACTCTTGCTGTGGAGGTGCTGGAACCTCTGCTTGTGCCTGTACAGGATGAGAACCATGGAGCCACTGGCCCAGGGCATGATCCCCAAACAGAGCACATCAGGGAAGGACAGCAAGGTTATACTTAGTGCCTCTCTAGTGTTGTCATGAGCACCACCAGAGCAGTATCCAAAGTCTCTTTGTGGTATTATTACTACCTCTGTCAGTTACCCACAGGAACAATGATATTGACCAGCAGGTGGAGGATCCAGCACAGGAGCACCGAGGTGCCAGTGTACCTGGGGGCTTTCCCTTGGAGCTCTGCCCACCTGGAGTCCCTGGGGCTGATGGTGATGGCCTGGAAGACACTCAAGAGGCAGGTGCTGCTGAAGGACATACCCCTGCCCACCCTGGGAACATAGAAAACAAGTTTGCATCCAAGATCCCTGAAGAAGTGTCTAAAGCCAAGAGCTGCCATGGTCTGTGGGACTCCCCTGAAGAGCAGGAAAAGGGAGTTGGCTGCAGTCAGGTGCCTGATAATCCAATCTGTGCATCTGAACCCACACCCAGAGCAGTAAAGGCAGAGGGAGGAGGAGAGGAGGCAGAAATTCCCCAGGACTCCAACCACAGTCTGGCTCAAGAAGACCACACCCAGGGTCAGGTCCCCAGAGGCCATTCTGCCAGTTCCCACAGACGATGTTGATCTTCAGATCCCAGGATCCTGCACGAGGACAAGAGGTGAGGGCTGCATTGAAAGGGTCATCTAAAGTCCAGGGCCTCTGCTTACTACTAGTTCACAATTAGGAACCTGTACTTTAAGGTGTTTCTATTACTAAAAGGATTCCATCATTAAAACATCTGTTTAATATATTAAAATGTGTTAAAAACATTGTAGCATGTATAATGGCATAATTTGGCATGAACATTCTTTATATGCAGAGTTACAAAAAATTGGGCTGTAAATGGGTAATAATGGGTGTAATGCATTCCACTATTGTCATGTATGTAAAAAACAGATAAAGAAATAAAATTAACCCATTATAAAGAAAAGATGTATACAGCCTTTTAAATTTTTTACGTTTTTAAACACTCCATGAGACAGGTACTTCAGTATAAAGTCGAGGGATGTGTAAACTGAGGGATGCTATCTGATTTTCCAGATCCACACTGGTTGAGATATCATGGGCTGATGTAGAACGAGGCATTTAAACATCACGTTCTACTATCAAACCTAGTTTCTAGAGTTTCTCCAGTTATCCATACATATATATAATTTTTACTGAACACATTAATACATTTCAGATACAGAATTTTATTATTTTGGCTTTTAAAAAGACGTGCTGATTTGTGAACGATAATCCCACCAGCCACTATCAATTAAGATTGGACCTTATAAGATCTTGATGAAAGCCAGATGCAGTGATTCCTGTAAGATTTACAGGAATCTGTCCCATGATCAGGGTGGCTTTAATGAGCATCAGGTTATCCCCACATAAACAGAGCCACAGAAGACACATTTGTTTTGCTTCCAGGAAACATTGTAAAACAGCTCCTACCAGAGGAATCATTGTCCTCACTCTTTGACACCATGAACCAAGGCACATGAGATACTAGTCAATGATGGAGTACAGAGGTTAAAGGTTAGTTTACTAGTTTAGTCATATACTCTTCAATTGATGCATGATTTACGTAAAACAGCTAGCAATGAGGTAAGATGTACAAAGAGTATTAATACAGAATACTGTAACATTAAAGCTGTAAGGCAGGAATTATTTAATACACAGTATGCACTGACATAGTTGCTTTTGAAATTGGTTAAAAAGACATTTAAAACTCAGCAAGATTCATTGAAGTGTGTCAACTGCCATCTGACATTGATTATCACAAGTCACCTGTTCTTTCCATGCTTCCTAAAGAAACTCAGGAATGAAGGCCATCTTACCATCACCAACAGCCCCTCATGTCCCCAGTGCAGACGCAGTTACCATCAAATTCAGCACCTCCTAAGAGAATTGAGGAAGCATTTCTATTCCAGCCAGCAAAATTCAATGCACAGAATCTGCACAGGACTAGATAATTCCTACAGGTTTATCCTAGTCTTTATGGAAAGCATGAGGGTGATACAGGTGTACCTCTAGTTACCCCCCAAATTGTGTCTCTGATTGGAGTAAAGCAGGCTGGACAGCAGGTTAATTTGAGAATTTCAGTCGAGCACCTTGTCATTCTGGTGTCATTGTCACGTGGGTTAAGAACAAAAGAGTTTATTGCTGTAGCTGTGGTAACTTTCACTGGGGCACCAGACACTGGTGGTGGACTGCTGCCCTCAACTCCCTGCACTAGGGCAGTCCGGGCCTCAGGAATTTCGACTCCTGAATGGCTTTGGCACTGGAGCACGTCTGAACTCTAAGATCCCCCCTTTATCTGACACCCCACTTACCTAGACTCCGACGTGCCTCCTTCCCTCACACATTCTGTCAGGCTCCAGTAGCACATCCCCCTTCCTCCATTCTGCTGACTGTGAGCACACCCCGTGGTCCTGACAGGCAAGGCTGTGTGGGTGGAGGCAGCCAGACCCTGAAATAAGGCTTTGTGACTATGTGACCTCACTGCCCTGCACAGCTGCAATGATCCTGTCACCTGTCATGGCAAGGACCGTGTAGCTGGGGAAGCTGAGATCAACAGAAAACTTTTTGCCCAGTTGCAATTACCAAAAAAAGCCCCTAGCTCCTACCTGGCATTTCCAAAGAGACTTGGGAGTGTCTGGGGAGGCTCCTTTCCTTGATCCCTGGACACGGACAGTGGAGCACATAAAGAAGAGCAGGGAATGCTGGGTGTCCATGGATGGATGACTGGATGAAGGCAATGAACATGCATATCTCTCCTGGAATACTATTCAGCTATTAAAAGGAATGAAATATTGTCATTTGTGGCAGCATTGAAGAAACTGGAGGACATTGTCATAAGTAGAAATGTAGACTCTGTTGTACAAATACAGAAAGTGTGACGTATTCTCACTTATATGTGGAAGCTTAAAATGTTTGTCTCAGGAGAGAGAATAAGTGAACAGAGGTAAGGACACGGGGTAGGAAGGTAAGGCTCAGGCCCACAGGGAAAGTTGATAGGAGTGATATCTACTAATATTCTATAGCACAGTAGATAAATACCATCAATGCCCCTTAATTGTATATTTCAAAACCGTTAGTAGAGAATAGTTTGTTTCCAACACATAATACAGGATAAATGTTTGATGTGAGATGCCAGTTATGCTCTTTGGAGCATTGTATGTTTTATACATGTATTGAAATGTCACTCCGGTCATCCCAGATGCCAGAGTTGAGAGAAGTAAATCCAGGTGTTTAATGTCCCAGTGTTGACTTAGACCAAAGGAGAAGGTTAATCCAGTAACAAAGGTAGTATCTGGAATTTTCCTTTTCTTTAAACCCGGTGTATATAAGGAATCCTTGATAATTTTTATCATACGGGGATTTAGCATTTTATTTTATTTTTTGGGTACTATGGATTGAACACAGGGGCACTTGGCCACTGAGCCAGGTCCTTTTTGAATCTTATTCAGAGACAGGGTCTCACTGAGTTGCATATGGTCTTGCTGTTGCTGAGGATGTCTTTGAATTCAAGATCTTCCTGCCTTAGGATTCCGAGCCGCTGGGATTACTGGTGTGTGCCACTTTGCCCAGCAAAACAGTTATTTTAGATTTAGATTTTTCTTATACTTTTTAAGTGCAGTATCTTTTACATATTATCTTGGATCTCTTTAAAATATATAGATGGTATATTCAATTAGGTGATTTTCTTGTTTTACTTTGTAGCATTTTTTTCATCTTTTTTGCTTTTCCAATATATATCCCTGTTTATTATAAACTCTTTAATTCCTGTGTTTTATTGCCATTAATATCACTTCCTAAACAGTATTTGATAAGCTAGGCACATTGGCAAATTCCTGTAATCCTAGTAACTCCAGAGGCCCAGGTGGGAGGATTGCAAGAGCAAAGCCATCCTCAGCAAATGAGCAAGGTCCTAAGCAGCTTAGTGAGACCCTGTCTCAAAATAAAAAATAAAAAGGACTGGGGATGTGGCTCAGTGTTTGTTGCCCTTGGGGTAAATTCCTAGTGGAGCCTCCTTTCATATACTATATAATATAGAAAATGGAGGTTGTCTCCTGGTGCTCTCTTGGACTTCACTTGGAATTAAGTCAGCTATTTCTCTATAGGAAAGATAAGTTGATGCTTAGTGACATTTCTTTGTCAAGTTGAATGAACAGTCATGGTATCTTGCTTTATTTTTATCATGATCATATGTAGGATTCTGCCATATCTCTTTGTTTGCATCAGTTCAACCATATGTCCTTCAGCTTATCTTTATTAAGAAATGAATTGACTTATATATATTTTCTAACAGAAATAATTTTCAAAAGATATCTGCAAATCACAGAGTTTCTTTCATAGAAGCTCATCCCAGGACGAGTGAATCTCATATAACAGCAACAATTATTGCAGTTCTTATAGGAGAATCACTTGGTCCTCGTATAATCTTCAGTGTGCCAATATTTGCTAACACTAGTTTTAGTATTTTTTTAAATTCCCATGATTTCAGAGGTGACAAATATATTTTTGAAAATATCAGTAAGTATTTTTGTGAAGTATTTGGAAACCTTATTCTTCAATGCCTTTGAGTACCTTAAGTTTCATTAAATTCTCCAATATTTGGGGGATAGTATTAGATATTAGATCCATGGCCTCACACATGCTAATCACCCACTGTACTACATAGCTACATCTTCTGACCCTAAAATATTCCTTTTGATACTTGGTATTGAAATGAGCAATAACAAAAAGCCTTCCAATAACAACAATGAAAAAGCCAGGAGAAGATGGATTCTCAGCTGAGTTCTTCCTGACATTTAATCAGAAACTAATGTAACTCCTCCCTGAAGTATTCCAAGAAATATTAAAGGAATGAATGCTTCCATTTTTTTTCTGTGAATCCAGTATCACCATAATTCCAAAACCAGATGAGGACAAATGAAGGAAAGAAAACTGAACAATATTCTTGTTTTGTTTGCTTGCATCACAGTGGGTCATTACTCGAAACTAGGCAAGTGCTCTCCTGCTGACCTAGGCCTCAGCATGGTCGAAACTTCAGTTGGTGTGTGATCCATGCCAAACGTGTAACAATTATTCCAAAATCTTCCTGCTAGCACACAGACCTGACCTATGATTCTACTGATAAATGAGAATGCAGGGACCTACTGTCATTAGACACACCATAGTCCCATTCTGTGCACAGAGAAAGCCCAGCAGACTTTCTTTTTAACGAACATGTACCGGGATTCAATGCAGGGGCACCCTACCACTGAGCCACATCCACAGTCTTTTTGTTTCTGATTTTGAGGCAGAGTCTTGTTAAGTTACAGCTTTGCCAAGTTGTGGAGCTAGCTTGGAACTTGCAATCCTCGTGCCTCAGCCTCCTGCCTTGCTTGAATTACAGGTATGCTCTGCTGTGGTGCAGGTCTGTCCTTGGATCTTCTTAAATACTAGTTCTCAATGGTATCTCGGAGGCCAGGGTCTAAAGGATTTCATATGTTACATTTTGATCATTTTCTGGACTAGTGTGGTGCCCTCCCATGCCCTCGCAGGACGGTGGGGCAGAGCTGTGGTCTGCAGCCCCAGTCAGCCCTGTGACCACAGAGATAACACTAATTCTCCAGTGTACTACTATGTTGCTAAGCTCTGCAATTCAGTAGGTCGTGTTCCTAAGTGCATTTTTGACTTTGGATATTTCAATGTAGAATGTGTAACCCCATTCTATGTTAAGAAGCATCTATATATGTGTGTATTATAATTGGTGCATTATAATTATACATTAGAGTGGAATCAAATTTTTTTAGTTGTAGATGAACAAAACAAATTCTTTCTTTCTTCCTTCCTTCCTTTCTTCCTTCCTTCCTTCCTTCCTTCCTTCCTTCCTTCCTTCCTTCCTTCCTTCCTTCCTTCCTTCCTTCCTTCTTTCCATCCTTCCTTCCATGGAGCAGAGGATGGAACCCAGTGCTAGGCAAGTGCTCCACCACTGAGTCACACCCAAAACCTCCCATTTTGCCTTAAAATCTCCCCTGCCCCACCTTACAAATAAGAGATAGAAGATGCCACTCTTGGCTTTCTAGGTCTGGCTTATTTTGCTTAAAATGATGCTTTCCAGGAACATCCATTGTTATGCACATGACATTATTTCATTTTTTATATTATAAGAAGTCAGAGTTCCCAAAGACTCGTCACTCTCACCTGGAGTTGTGTGGTTGAGCAGATAGAGTGGCATTGGGTCCCTGGGTGGAGTGAATTTAAAGACTCCCAGGAATTGATGCACTTGTAATTTATTTCAGTGTACTCATTGATTCAATAGGAGTTGGTTGAAATTATGACCCTGACCCTAGAATCAGAGATCAAGTTGAGCAGGATCTGGCTGTGAGCTGCTAAGTTGTTGGTGGAGGATAAGAGTCTTATTCTCAAGTTGAACTTGGAAAATCTTCTCCACTTTTCTATTATTTTCATTGTCTCTCTCTCTCTCTCTCATCTCTCTCTGTCTTTTTATTTATATGTGTGTGTACTTAAGTGTGTGTTACTGGGAAATTGAATCCAGGGGTCCTCTATCCCTGAGCCAAATACCCAGTCCTTTATATTTTTAGTTTTGAGATGGGGTCTTGCTAAATTGTCCATGCTGATCTTGAAATTGATATGCCCTCCCCTTCTTATTCTTCAGTTGCTGGGATTCAGATAATCATTTGCATTTTTATAAGATGTCCAATTGTTTACAAAGAAACCATACATCTTGTCATAATTTATATATTTTTTCCTAAGAATCTATTTTCTGGCTAAAAATTTCCATCCTTTACTATTTTTAGTAATGTCACTATGGGTCTCTAATTCATAAGCTGAGCACACCTTTACATTTTAGAACATGGTCATTTAGATGAAGACTTGCCCCTGAAGGCAGGATTTACACTGCTGCTAAGGTAGTCCACAAAAGGATTTCTCTTTTATTTTACTGAGACTTTATGATTCCTATTTGAATTTCATTGTTTATTTCAAGCTACTCAATTTCAGGAATTTAAAGAATGTGTTTCACAGGTTAAGACATATTTAACATTATAAAGAAGTGACATGGCATAGCACTATTTAATTTTGTCAGATTAATATTTTTATTTTTATTATTTTTGGTACTGGGATTGAACCCAGGTGCACTTAAGCACTGAGCCACACCCTAAGCTGTATTTTCTATTTTGTTTAGAGGCATGGTCTCCCTGAGTTGCTTAGTGCTTCTAAGCTGAGAAGCATCTGCAAATGTGTGTAGTTATTAAACATTTTATTCGTTTTATAATTATCCATTAGAATGGAATCATAATTTTTTTAGTTGTAGATGGAGAGAAATTTTTCTTTCTTTCTTTCTTTTTTCTTTCTTTCTTTCTTTCTTTCTTTCTTTCTTTCTTTCTTTCTTTCTTTCTTTCTTTCTTTCTTTCTTTCTTCCTTTCTTTCTTTCTTTCTTTCTTTCTTTCTTCTTCAGTAAGCTGAGGATGGAACCCAGTGCTAGGAAAGTGCTCTACACTGAGTCACACCCAAATCCCTCCTCTTTTGTCATAAAAGCTCCCTGCCACAGCTTACAAATTAGAGAGACAAGTTTTGATCCTTGACTTTCTGGGTCTGGCTTATTATGCTTGACATGATACTTTCCAGTACCATCCATTGTTATGAACATGACATAGTTTCATTCTTTTTATGAATAATACTCTGTCCTGCACATAGGACACACCTTCTTTATCCATTGATTCATAGTCAGCACCTGGGCTGGTTTCAGAACTTGCCTGTTGGGACTTGCACTACTAGAAATATGGATATTACCCTGTATACAGAGTCACATCTATTTGTTGTTGAAAGTATACAGTTATGTGCTAAGCTCTTTGCAGTCTTGGGAACTGTAAGTAGGAAATTAAATTCTTTTAAAGAATGTAATAAAATGAGTGTGGTAAAAACCTGAAACACCAAATAGAACCTTCCATCAATCAATGAGTAGATCACGTGATTGGTTACATCAATCTGCTCAGGTCTTCCGGGGCAGAACCAAGGGTCCTGAGGCAGTATATAAAGCCCGGTAGAAGGGGCCTTCCCTCAGTCCATCTTTTCAGCTCCTGGAAGCTGCAGGGTCTCCAGTGGAGTTGGCTCTTTGTTCACATACCCGTGTGGCCAGAGACAGGCAGAAAGACAAAAGGTGACTTTTAATTATTATTTTTTGCCGTGGTTTAATCCTAATAGAAAAACAAGGATATGAAAAAAGATATTTAGTGCGTGATCTTAGGTATTAAGAATTAATTAGGTCTGGGGGTATAGCTCAGCTGATACAGTGCTTGCCTCGTATATACAAGGCCCTGGGTTCAATCCCCAGCTAGAATTCATTAGTGGTGTGATATCCTTTCTTTTTTTTCTTTTTTTTAAAAATTTTTGTTAGTTATCCATGACAGCAGAATGCATTTCAAGTCATTGGTGTGATAGCCTTTGTTAGTACACAACGTAATTAAAAACATCTTAGAAATATAATATTTCTAAGTCAGAGTTCCCGAAGTGTCATCACTGTCACCTGGAGTTGTGTGGTTGAGCCGATAGGGTGACCTTGGGTCCGTGGGTGGAAGGAATTTAAAGACTGTTAGGGATTGATACACTTGTAGTTTATTTCAATGTATTCATTGATTTGATAGGAGTTGGTTGAAAAAAAATGACTCTGACCCTAAAATTACATACCAAGATGAACAGGATCTGGCTGTGAGCTGCTAAGGTGTTGGTGGAGTGTCACGACCCCCTTGCCCGCAAGGAAGATGCGACTCAGGAATCTTCTTTCAGCAGTTTATTCAGGCCCTTGATATTCTTCTAATGATTCTTCTACTACCCGGAATAATAATTGGATGCCCCTCCCAGCCTTAATAAAGCACCTCGAACCCCAATGCAAAGCTGCCACGTGTACCCTTCTCACAGGGTGCTAGAAAATGACACGCCAACTTTCTCTGATAAGGAGCTGGGAACACGCCAACTCTCTTTGATATGGAGTTGTCCTTCACAGACCACAACGGAGCCAGCGCCATCATGTAATGGCGACCACAGTCCACAGGAACGGCTCACCACAGTGGAGGATGAGAGTCTTATCCTCAACTTGACCTTGGAAAATTTTCTCCACTTTTCTATTTTTGTTTGTTGCATATCTCTCTCTTTCCCTCCCTTTCTCTCTCTCTCTCTCTCTCTCTCTCTCTCTCTCTCTCTCTCTCTCTTTATTTATATGTGTGTGTTACTGGGGGATGGAATCCAGGGGTGCTCTACCACTTGGCCACATCCCCAGCCCTTTGTATTTTTCATTTTGAGATGGGGTCTTGCTGAATTTTCCAGGTTGATCATGAATTTGAGATGCCCTCCCCTTCTCATTCTCCAATTGATGGGTTTCAAATAATCATTTGCATTTTTAAAAACAAATCAGACTTATTTTTGATATAAAATAAGTTTTCCCCCATAGAATTTCTGCATTTGTTCTTTTCTTTTTCTGTGGCAAATATTGTCTTTTGTTTTCTTAACATAGTTTTGCCAACAGATTTAGTATCTTTTTATGACAGCCTGTTGTAAGATGTTCTATTGTTTTCAAAGAAACCCTCCATCTTGTCATATTTTATTTATTTTTTCCTAAGAATCTATTTTCTGGCTAAAAATTTCCATCCTTTTCTATTTTTAGTAATGTCATTTTGGGCCTCTAATTCATAAGCTGAGCACACCTTTATATTTTAGAACATGGTCATTTAGATGAAGACTTGCCTCTGAAGGCAGGATTTACATTGCTGATAAAGATGTCCACAAAAGGATTTCTCTTTTATTTTACTGAGACTTTATGATATCTATTTGAATTTCATTGTTTATTTCAAGCTACTCGATTTCAGGAATTTCATTGAATGTGTTTCATAGTTTACGACATATTTAACATTACAATGGAGTGACATGGCATAGCCCTATTTAATTTTGTCTGATTATTTTTTTAATTCTTATTATTTTTGGTACTGGGATTGAACCCACGGGCACTTAACCACTGCGTCGCAACCTAAGCCCTATTTTATATTTTGTTTAGAGATTGGGTCTCACAGAGTTGCTAAGTGGTTTGGTTTTGCTGATGCTGGCTTTGAACTCGCTATCCTTCTGTCTCAGCCTCTGGAGCCACTAAGGTTACAGGTGTGTGCACCAGGCCATGCTAATTTTGTCAAATTATAACCAAGGGGAATACAGACTGAAAACATCCCGTTTTCTTTCTTTCTTTTTTTTCCTTTTTGTTTACTGGGGGGATCCTCCTGCCTTAGACTCCCTAGCCAGTGGGATTACAGGCGTCTGGCACCATGCCTGACTACTTTTCCAGTTTTCTAATATAGGTAATCTTGTGATGTGATTACATTCCAACAAATCTACAATAAATTGAGTACAGCATAAGGCAAATATTTATTCAAAGCCTTCAACCTACAGAGCCTGGTGCTTAGCCACGCCCACCTTCCATGTGCTCAGAATACTTAAAGAAGCCTACTCCCCACACATGTTGACCATCTCCTGTCATTTACTGAATGCTGGTGTCCAACAAACACTGGCAGCATGGTGCACTGTGGAGTGTCCATTGGTTACCTCGTGGTTGTGTGGCTATCTGGGAGCTCCAACTGCCTGGCACCACTGCCCAGCATCGTCAGAGAGTATCCTGCCAAGTATTATTAATCTGGATCAAAAGCAAAGTTTAAAATGCAAAGGTTTGTATAGTACAGATGACACTTTTGTACCATCATAAGGTGTGAAATGTGCTGCCTTAAGCTTGCAAGTTGATGGCTATCAGTGTATCGAATTGTCTTGGAGGCCAATGACAGGACAATTTTCCTAGGCATTGTATGATGTGGTATGAGGGTGTCTGCATTCCCTTTGTGTAAAGCAGGGCAGGTTTAGTAAGCAGTCTTGCTCCCTGGGAATGACAGATCCTCAGTGCCTCTGTGTGTGGGAGAATCCAGGGATGTGGAAAACTCAGGGTCTCATTTTCTCTCCTCTAGGGAAACAGAACCCCTTGGGCAGGATCAGCCCAATGGATCCCAACACCCTCTCCATGGAACAGGGGAGGCAGTTCTTAAAGCAGTGTGGGATCCCACAAAGAGATGTAAGTGTGAGACTCCTTGGGGCTAGTGAGAGGCTGGGGAAGGGGTGGAGTGGAAGAGAGAGTCCATTCTAAGGCAGGCTCTCTGCCTGGCTGGGAGTGGGTGCTCATGGTTTAACTTCAAACACCTGGGTGCTGGCCAGTTAAAATGTGCAGGCACCATCAGGATGGGCGCAGGTGCATGTGACTGCCGTGGGAATGCCAGTCTTGTCCTTGTACTCTCAGGTGGTGCCCTTTGGTGCCATGTAATGGTCATGAGCCACCTCGTGGTGGGCTGTGGACTAAAGAGACTTTAATGGATTACACATCATTAGAAGTTAAGGAATCAGGAGCTCAATCCTCTCTTTATCCCAAGACCTCTTCCTGCCTAGAGAACCTGAACTGTGTCTTGATTCTCTTCATCAGATTGATGTCTTGAAAGAGAAATGGATGATTGTCGCCTCTGTGGAGGTTCTGCTGAGATTCCCTCTGAGGCCAGGAGAGGACCCAGCAGCCCGCTGTGTCACCAGTGGAAAATACCAGCCTTTGGTGGACAGGCCCCGCACAAACTCACATAGAGGAGGAGAGCATAAGAAAGGGTAGGTCCAGCTCAGGAGCACTGTGGGAACTGCCTGGGCGTGCCCAGGTGTAGACAGCAGATTTCGGCCTGAACTCTCTTGGGGGTGTCTGTCCTGCTTGTTGCTAACTCTAACACAGCTTACATTTGAGTTGCCTAGGGGTAAGTTTGCATCTATTGTTGGCTTGCTCAGGTACCCTAAGTTTGCTTGTCCTGGTTTGGCTTTGTGCCATCTACCCTGTGGACTCTGCCGTGTGCTTATGGGGTCTCTGTGAAGCATCTCAAAGTGCTCATGAGCTTACATATCAGAGCTTTGAAACGCTTTGTCATTGCATCTGGCTGGTGTTCTTATTAAGAAATTATTTTGTAAAACTAGTGGGTTTTCTGGCCAGATGAAATTTTTCATCCCTATAATCCCAGTGGCTTGGGAGGCTGAGGCAGGAGGATGTCAAATTCAAACCCAGCCTCAGCAAAAGCAAGGCACTAAGTAACTCAGTGAGACCCTGTCTCTAAATCAAATACAAAATAGGCTTGGGGGTGTGGCTCAGTGGTCGAGTGCCTCTGAGTTCAGTCCCCAGTACCAAAAAATAAACAAAGAAACAAGGAAATAATCAACAGAAGAAAAATAAAACAAAACAAATAAAATAAAATAAATAAAACCAAAAATAACACTGTTGGGTTTTCTGATTTTCTGCATATAATTGGGAAAACCCAGTAATTATTGGCTTCCTGTCCACTGGCTGTGATAAATATTGTTTGAGGCTTTCATCCTGTAGTGAGAGGCTGGGCAGAAACTCAGGCCTAGAGCACGTTCCTGCCAAGGGTGCACATGGCATCTTGCCCTCTGTAAGTCAGTGGCTTCTCTCAGGCAGCGTCCCTTTAGGGAACTGGTCGATGCTGGCAGAGGGTCACAGAATGGGACATTAATCCTGAGAACACCAGATTGTGGTGGGTGTGACTTGGTGTCTGTTAGTCCTCCCATCTGGAGTTGGGTGTAGGCTGGACATTTTTCTTGTGTTTGTATAATTTTTAAAAACTCTTTTATCATCACCAGGAAATCTAACCATCAATTAATGAGCAAGACTGAGCAGAAGCCCAGGGCTGAGCCACCGGTGTCAGGTGTTTACACCCATCTTCCACCTCAAGGAGCTGCTAAAGATAAGAACCTGAAGAAGCGACAGAGGGGATCAGAGGGGCAGTGGGCTCCCCCACCAGAGGAGGAGGTCACTGTGGTGAGTGTGGGGTTGGAACTTAGGAGAAGAGGGTTCTCCATGGACCCCATGGAGTGGGTCTCCAGAGGGCCCTCTGTGTCTGCGACGACTGCTCTGTCGCATCTCAGGGACCTGGTTTGTGCTGTCTTCGCCAGGCAATTTGGCCATTCAGAGCCCCTGAGGAACAACGCCATTCCCTGTTTGGTGGCACCTCCAGCCTGGAGTCTGTGCAATACCAAACTCTGACTTATTGGCCTCACCCTTAGACACAAAAGTCCTTCCTTCTTGGGTGCCTGACAGGCTCTGGGTAGGACCATGATACCTGGAGTTTCCTGCAACTGCAGGCCATGCACCTAGGTTCCAAACACCCGTCCCTGTCCTGACTCAGAAGGCTGCCTGTGGCTGCTTCCAACTCACTAGCAGGCGGTCTCTCCTCCACAGGCCACGTGCAAGGACCGCGGAGCCTCTGGGCACACCCCCCACAGCCTCAGGTGCCCAGGGAAGTGCCCTGCTCCAGCCCTTTCCTGGCAGCCCTTGGACTCAAAGAAGGACAAGGAAAACCTGAAGCCAAGGAAGCCCCAGCCCCTGAGAGGCCCGGATGATGTAGTCGGGAGAGAGAAGGATCCAGGGCAAAGGTGAGGATGCTGCAGAATCAGAATGGCCTTTGCACCCTCAGTATCTCCCCCTCCCTCTTCTGTGCCTCCATCTGTGAGCACAGACAGGGACATGCCAGAGGGACAGGCCAGGGCTGCACATCTTGGGGCCACACCCGGAGCACACTGTGGGGCTGAGAAGCCCTGGTGCGTGGGACTTGGAATGCTGCTCAGAGCAGGCAGAGCCGCAGTGGGGTCTAGTGCAATTATGGAGTTCAGAAGTCCAGGGGAGAGGAGATTCCTGCAAGTGGGGGCTGCTTCTGGGATCAGGGAAGGTGCAACATCAGATAAGAAGTGCACAGGGGCTGTCCTGCCTCCCTCGTCCCTACACTAGGGCTGGGACCCAGCTCTGGAATTGCCTTTGGCTCCCCATCCTTGGTGTGGAAAGGAGGTCAGGCATGGCAGATAAGGTTCTCGGGATGTGTTCTGCAGGCAGGAGGAGCAGCAGAGGAAGGCTCTGCCCCAGAGACTTCCCAAGAGGTCCTCAGAGGAGATGGCGAGGATCCGGAGGGCAACTGCAGGATCTCCTGTCCCCATGAGGGTGAGTCTGGTCTCACAACCAGGTGCCCTGAGTGGCTCTCTTCTATGCCCCTAGTAGAGTTACGTTGCAACTGAGGCTGGCCTGCAGGACGTCCTGCACATGCAGACTCCTTCCTTCCTTCCTTCTTCCTTCCTACTTCCTCCCTCCCTTCCTTCCTTCCTTTCTTCCTTCCTTCCTTCCTTCCTTCTTCCTCCCTCCCTTCCTCCCTCGCTTCCTCCCCTACTCCTTATTTTTGTTTTCCCTCATCCTCCTTGTTCTCCTTTCCTCCACCTTCCTCTCATTTCTCACCTCTTCATTCATTTTTTTCAGGACCAGGGACTGAACCCAGGTGTGTCTAACCACTGGGCCACATCCCCAGATCTTTTATTTACTTATTTATTTATTTGAGTCAGAGTCTTGCTAAGGTGCTTGGGGCCTTGCTAAATAGCTGACTCTGTCCTTTAACTTGGGATCCTCCTGCCTCAGCCTCCCATCCCCTGGGGTACAGGTGTGCACCACTGTGCCTAACTTTATATTTATTTATTTGGATATTTTATGCTATTTTTTTTCCAAGCTGACTCCCAATTTAAGGGGAAAAAATTTTGTGCACCTGAAGTTTTTGTCACACGACCCTGTTATGTATATCCACAGGCGTTTCCTACACTTTTGATAAAACTCCCAAATGGCCCGTCAGAAGAGTGTTTTCCATGATACTCTCCATATTGTGGAGAAAAAGGCTCCTTTTCTTGATCTTAAAAACAGAATGTGTGATGAAACTTAATTGATAGTCAAAAGAGTAATATCTGATGAGGAAGAAATCAAATGGTTAGGCCATAAAACCAAACCCAATCCAAACAGAGAAACAGCCCAGATTAGTGTTGGGCTTTTTAAATCCCTGATTGAGATGAAACCCTCATGTCCCTGTTGTCTTATTTATTCTACTGGTGGCCGTTTTCCTTCTTCCTAAACTGCTAGCTATTTTCACATAGTTTCTGTTAAATGCTGGGGAAAACGGTGGCACTTTCCATAGGGAGATGATTTTGAATGCCGAGGTGTCTGATTTGAGCTTTCCTGTCCCACAGAAACCTTGCCGGCCGCTGCCTGTCCTAGCACCTAAGAGGAGACATGCCCCAGACCCCATTCTCAGAGGCCCTCCGGCTGGGAGGACAGCTGACCTGAGGTCATTAGGCCCTGCGTGGGCTCACAACAAGAATCCCCAGCTGAGCAGCAGTGGAGCAGCCCAGGGACATGAGGTGGGTGTCCCTGTCTGCCCCCGCCCTGCTGTCACCTCCAAGCCCACAGCTACAGGGTCTGCTCTTTGCCCCTTGATGTTGCTCAGCCTGACCCTGGTCCTGTCTCTGACCTCTAGGCCCACAGCAAACATCCTGCCGGGGATTCACAGTCGAGTTCCAGGCCCGTGAACAGTGTGGTCAGAAGCAAACCCAAGAAACTGAAGTCCTTCCAGAGTCCCCAGGTGGTTCCTCCAGCTACCCCAAGTACAAGAGGATTGGCACCCAAACCAGCACCCAAGGCGACCCCTCAGGCTCCAAGCTGGAAGCCCACTGTGGGCCTGCAGCCTCGGCTCTTCTCACCTGGCCTGAGCCCAGTACAGGGCGGTGCTGTCTTCCTGCCTCTAAGGCCCAGCCCCACTCAGGGGAAACCCACGGAAAGTGGCTCCATGAGAAGGCACAAGGGTCAGCCCAGCCCCAGGCCCAGCCTGGCTCCCACAGGCGCTTCTTCTGTGAAGTCTCCTCTGGCTGCCCCCCGCCCTGGTGTCCAGAAGGATTCTGAGGACCTGGCTCCCTGTGTCCCAAGGAGTGTCCTCCATGAGGACCTTTTGCTGTCTTCCTCCTCTGAGGACAGTGACTAGGAGGGAGACTCCTACATGGTGGAGAAGACTCCGTCCCCAGCCTCCGAGGAACTGGAAGTGACTGAAAGGTGGAGGAGGGTTCAGAGGCTGGGAACAGCCCTGTGCCACAAATGGCACTTCCCAGGCTGTGACGTGTGTACCCAGAGTGGACCTGAGGTCACCTGGGGATCAGTGGATAACTGCCCATCATTTGGCCAGTTGGAGCCCATTTATATGGGGCTGTGAAAATTTCCTGAAATCCTTGGAAAATTAGACATAATAGGATGAAACCCTGAGTGAACCCCAGGAATGATGTCACAACATCACGTCAATAGACAGTTATGAAATCCATCTGTGCCTGCACCCACCTGCTGAGCTCAGAGACACTGCGCCCCAGGCCTGTCACTGGGTGGGGGAGAGCGTGTGTCTTTTCCACTGTGGCGTCTGCAGTCTTCACCTTCTGACTCTGACTGAGTGCCTCAGCTTGGAACTCTCACTGCCTTCAGCACATGGGGAAGATGCTCTTCTTTCTTGGGGATTTTTGTTTTGTAGGTGACTTCATTGAAAGATTGGAACTGTTCAGCTCTGTGCCCAATGAATGGATCCAGAGTCCTGAAGAGGGCCACGGCTCACTAGCGCTTATGAAGCTTGTTTTGCACTGAATTCTGTGAGATAGGCCTGGCATCTGAGCTCATTTAGGAAGTGCAGATGGCGATCCCTCTCCCTGTTGAGAGATTGAAGTATGTAACCTGCTTAGATAATGAGTGGCACAGGGCAAATAATAGTGTGTCACTGTGATTATCATACTTGTCTGAATTTAAATTAGTATCTTACTTATGAGGGAATTTTCCCTTTGGTTTGGTCCCTGTTGTCATTAAATGTCACTCTAAAATTGTATTGGGTTGGCTTCTCTCAATATTTGTCCATTTTCTGAACTAGGACATGTTGATATTTCCTCATCACTTCTACCTCATCTCCTTTTTTTAAACTGACAAATAAACCAATTTTATTTTTGACAACATGTAAAAGAATATGTCCTATTTTTTAATAATGCATCAAAATAGTTTTTTTTCAGGTCTCATAACCATGAATACTTTAAACTTGTGCTGAGTATGAGTATTTGTGATACCTACACAAATTGTGGTGTGTGAGGGAAAGTCTAGCATGTGGTGGGCAAGTCAGGAGTGAGGCAGGCAGGCTGGACTTGGCTGTCGGCTTTCAGTTGAGGGAAGGAAGAGCTGTGGCCAGAGCGTATTGAAAACTTCCTATAACTTTCCCCATGAGGCTCATGGACTCCCTCAATTTTATCCAGGATTTTTGAGGGTGCATAGACCCCATTTTAAAATCCCCTGGACCAGCTGGGCTTGCTTTCTTGTAAATGTTAGCTTTTCTTTGTAATTAACATGTAATAGCTGGATACGAAGATGGTTCACTCCCATATGTTTTCATCACCAAATTTCTTTACTTGAGTGAAGAGGACCTTGGTATATATGCCACACACCTGATCCCTCCAGCATCACCAGCTGCTGCTCTGAATCAGTATCTGCATTTTAATAGCCACCCAGGAGTTTCAGGTGGAGTAAAGGTGTGAGTAGAGGGAAAATAGCCTGGTTCCTCTTGTGGCTGTGTCCCAGTCCACCTCATGAGCTGTCACAACTGCTCAGGACTGGGTCCCGACCCAAGATGCTGCTTTCCTCAGTCTGGCGGGAGGCTTGCTCTAAAACACCTGGTCCTGGTGCATCAGAACTGGACCTGGAGCTGTGAGACTCAAGAGGGAAGCAGGCAGACCCGACCTGGCCCAGAGTACCGTTCCCTGGGACTTGCTGACACAAGAGAGGGAGAGAGAATAAGAGGACCCTGCATGAGGGTCACAAGGAGGGTGCACATAATGGTCAGCACCAAGGTGACTTCATCCTCACCGACTGTACCTGGTTTATCCCCAGGCGGCATCAAAGTCCTTGGGCACATTCCTGGCCCCCAGGGCGCCCAAGTCCAATCTGAGAACTGCACAAACCACTCTACTGCCTTGTTCATGGGAAACCATGGGCGAAACAGTCGGGGGTTTCTCTGGGCACATGGTGGTGTGACCCTAGATAGCTGCTGTCAGGTCACGCTAAATCCACCTGGACCAGGAGTGTTCACCTCCTCCCCTAGATAATTCTATCCTGCAGTGAAGGTGAAGAAACCTGGCAGAGGAAAGCAGAGGTGGTGCTCTGCTACCCTCCCTTCTCCTTTCTTGGTTTGAAGGAAACAGTCCTGAATCAATAAAAGGCAGAGGGGATTCTCTAGGGTGGGATTTCAGTGGCAGCACCAAAGCCCAAGTCCTCTTTCTGCCTTGGGGACTTTGTTGTCTTTCTAGGACTTTATCCCAAAAAGTGAGAAGATTTGAGATTCTAGGCTGCCTCTTGGTGAAAGGTTCATTCAAAACCAATGAACAGAAGTGGTCAATAGAGAAACAGGTAGAAGTGCTCAAGTGGGCTTCCACCAGCGATGTCCAAATACACCACACATGAGAGCCATTTCTTCAACTCTGGGCTGCCTGCGTTGATGTCAAGGTTTTCCCTGACCCAGAAGCAACAGTCCAGGGACACCCACTGGGGAATGTAGAAGGACCACAGGGCAGAGCCTCAGCATTGCAGGGCCTCAGTGAGTCCTCTCAGCCCGTGTACCCAGCCTGGCATGGCAGGTTGGAGAATCCTTGGAGCATAGGGAATCATGAGCTTCCAAACACCATGAGGCTTTGGTAATGGGAATTTCAGAATCACAGTCCTCTGCATAAGGCCAGATGCCGGAATCTGTGATGCTAATTATTTCCAGGGTGTTTGGAGGTAATCAAGAAGCAAATCTTATGGAACCTCATAAAGGAATCTTGAATGGGAGTTCCATTCAGTGTGAGTTTTTTGAGTGTGTGTGTATCAGGTTGTTTCACCACCCTGCAGGCCTCTCCCTATCTGTGTGCAGCTGGTCGATGGGACAAATTCAGGAGTGAATAAGTTTGTAAGTGGATATTTGTCCACTTCTCTACATTTTAAATATCTGTGA
Source organism: Ictidomys tridecemlineatus (assembly GCF_052094955.1). Lineage (NCBI taxonomy): Eukaryota > Metazoa > Chordata > Mammalia > Rodentia > Sciuridae > Ictidomys > Ictidomys tridecemlineatus. The sequence continues at coordinate 3,565,730 of NC_135491.1, read as the reverse complement.
GTATGTGAATAGCAAGGAAAACATACATGTATGTCTAATTTGTTTCTGAACCATGAGCAAACAGTCAATTTATTTAACCCAAAGGACTTCGAAGTGCGGCACAGCTCACAGCAGCGTGTCAGGGTGAAGCAGGTCCCAAGCATGATTCCAAAGTCTCCCGCTGCTCAGGGAGCTTCTGCCTTGCTTGATCAGGAAGCTCAGCAGCCCCATTGTCAGCTCCAGAATCTCACCTCTTCTGGGAGTTTCCCCTCTGGAAGGCACAATCCACAGAGTTTCTTCCACAATCTTCTTGAAGGACAGCCTTTCTCTGCCAGGATTCCTGTCAATGCAGTGGACACCATCCACTCTGCTCCTCCCTGAAGGGCCACGGAGAAGTTTCACTCACCATGCAGCTCAGGGTGGACCAGAGTTCTCTGCCAGGGGACCAGGTGGCCAGCGGCTAAATTTCAGCCAGAGCCTCTCTGCAAGGAGATCTGGGACATGAGGAGGTTCCTTTTCCCGTACCTGACCTTGTAGGCCGGCAGTGGCAATGGGGACAGCATGGCACAGTCACACCTCCTTACGTTCTTCCTCTGCAAATGGCAGTGTGGGGACAGAGTCACCGTTTTGCAAGTCGCACTGAAGGACATCAGCAGTTGCCAGGACGTGGGGTAGGGTCTAGGACCTCATCTCTGCTTCCTAGCTCAGCTCCTGCTTCAGAAGGCTTGCTTGTTCTGTGCAGCTGTGGGAATGCAAGGAATCTATGGCCCAATTGGTGTGCGTTCTGTGAGTGTGTGTGTCATGGTGTTTCATCTTCCCTAATGTGATCCCTACCCAGACTCCTGGAACACCTCCTTTTTACAGACTTTGTCTCTGATGGACATAGAGAATATTCACAGGGGTCTGGTGGGTGTTGGAATGTGGGCTCTGCTTGATGTCCCAGTGGTCAGTACTGTATGTGAGAGAAAAAGCCAGACCCTGAACTGTGCTTCTGTCAGTTTCTGTTACCTTCCCCAGGCTGCAATATCTTTTTAAGTAGCATTAATGAAAATACAAGACTGAGGAATGAAACATATTTGTGAATCCTTTTTATCAGTTGCTAATGACCTAAAGAACAATTATGTGTTTGTATTTATTATCTTCAAAGCAAGGGGTTTGGTGACGGTCTTACTTAGAAACCGCTGATTTTTTTTCCCAGAATTCACTTCCCATCAATTTGGACATTTGGGTTAATCTGCAAGATTTTCAGCAAAATACCTTTATGAACGTGGATCTTTATCCCTTCCAGCAGGGTAGGAAATCCAAGTGGGACAATGCTCACAGAAAGAGAGAAACATGTTTTTTTACAGAAAGCAATGCTGGGACCAGAGGGTTTACCTAGCCTTTCTTTAATTCATTCAGTATCAGGTAAGTTGATGTACTTCCTCAGTTGAAGAGTACTTCATGGTTACCACAGTCCTCTATGTTACCTTTGAGTAGCAAGTTTTGGTTGCATTTGTAAATAAAGAAAATATAAAATATGAGTTCTAATGAATCCTTTCGTTTTTCCCCACAAACTTATCCAATACTTGACCCAGATCTGAGACAGGAATTTGGGAATAAATGGAAAGCTACTGAGTTAGCAAGGTAGTGCCCTCAAACAATTGAAATGCAAGAAACACACCCAGGAACCATTGCAACTCCTGAATCATATGCCCTTGGCTGATCCCTTCCAAAATGGGGGGAAGCCCAGGAAAGACTTGCTCCCCAGCCCCTCCTCCAGGCAGCCCCTCAGTGCCGCCCTTCCATTCACATGGAAACCACAGCTGACATTGTGCTTCTCACTGTCAAGATAGCTCACCTTCTCTCTTGAAAGTGCATCCACTTCCTGAATAAACCTCTCTCCCTTTGTGTGGCAGGGCCTGAGAGTCTCCATTACATACGCCAAGAACACTGCTGGTCCTGGGTGGAACCCCCTCCCCTCCAGGACTCCTTGAACCCTTCCAAAGAGATCTCTCTTCTCCAGGGATAGGTCCAATCAGACACCACTCCCTCAAGTAAGAGGGACACTTTCTTAAAGTCATGTAAAGGTCAGTGGTGCCTGATTATGTGCCTCTTGTGATTTACTTTACTTCAATCTGGCCACTAGATGGCAATGTTTTAAATAAACCTTGAGATCTCTTTGTTGTGTGTGTATGTTTGCACACTTGTGAAGTTTATTTTTATGTATTCTATTAGTTCTTTTTTAGGTTTTCATGACAGTCTCCTTTTAAGTGACCATCATCCCTCTAACTGCCATGTAGAGGACGCTTATTTCCTTGTGTTGTCTTTAATCTCTGGAACTGACCTTTCCCTGATAGGAGCTCAATGGTATTCAGTCACTATTCTGGAAAAGAAGTTATACTTTGGCCATTTTTAAGATGACCATCTTGAATTGTCTTCCTCTTTTATTGGTGTTTTTCCTATAATACTAATGCTAGTAAATATCAGAAAAAATTTCAATACAGTTTAAATGACACTTTGTCAGTTAGTACTTCACAACATGGATTGTCTTATCTTCTATTATTATAACTCCACATAAGATGGGCACACCAATGCAGATATTAATAACACTCACTAGCATAAATATTAACATGACAATACACTATTCACAATTGCTATACTTTTCAAAGTTCACTTTGAGGCAGAAACTCTAATTTCTGTCTTTTGGACTCATGTCATACCACAGTTTCAAAAAAAATGTGCTTCTATTCTGAGAGATATGAATGAATAAGCAAATAGCCATTGTGAACATTCATTCAATTTATGTTTCTCTTACACTCTTAGGGGTTGTCATTTTCCTAGTATGGACACACTGGGTCCTGCAAACTCTGGAGTCATAGCTCATGATAATGTAGGGGCTGACTGTTGGGAAGCACCCAGCGATGAGTGTGGAGGTGTTCACCAGCCACAAAATGGATTTCGTTACAAAACTTAAGGTAATGTGTAAGACAGAGGACAGAGTGGACAGAGACACAAAGGCCCCCACCAGGGCAAGGATGCCTTGCGTGGCCCTGGACTCAGGGGAAGATCTGGGGGAGACATTGCTCCTGAGAACATGTTGCATCCGCTATTTGTGTCTATAGAGGATAAAAACCACGGAGCCGCTGGCACAGAGCATGAGACCCACACAGAAAACATCCCGGACTAATGACAACAATAGATGGACTCTGCCTGGGACTTTGTCCTGAAAGACAGCAGAACAGTGCCCGTAGTCCCTTCTGTCAGTGTTATTTCTGCTGCTCTGTCTGCCAGTCATATGTACAGGTACCGGGATAATCAGCATCATGTTCAGAACCCAGCAGATGGCGAGGAAGGTGCCCTTGTACCTGGGAACTCTCACCTTCAGCTCTGCCCACCTGGAGTCCCTGGGGCTGATGGTGACAGCCTGGAAGACACTCAGGAGGCAGGTGGTGCCAATGGACACATCTCTACCCAGTTTGTGTAGGTAGAAAAGAAGTTTGCAGCCAATGTCACTGTGCAGCTCTCGTAACCCCCAAGCTGCCAATGTTTCAGGAATTCCTTTAGAGAGAAGGACCAAGGTGTTGGCTACATTCAGGTGCATGAGAATCACATCTCGGGACTTGTACCTGCTTGTTGTGCAGTAAAGGAAGAGGTAATGATAAAGAAGAGAGACATTGCCTAGAACGCCAACTACCGTCTGTGACAAAAACACCATTTCTATTGCCAGATCCCTGGTGGCCATCCTGTCAGCTCCCAGTGACCAATGTTCATCTTCTGAGCCAGAGATTCCTGCATGGAAATATTAGGATCGGCTCCGTATCCATTGCAGTCCAATATCCTACACTAAGGTCCCACCTAGAATATTTACTTAAAATTTTTAAACAAACAAGGTGTATTCAGTGTTGAAATTACAATTTGTAAGAATTCTCTTAGAACAGGGGCCAGTACCACAAAGAATGCAGAAGTAGAAGGTCCTGTGTTCATCATACTCCATGAAGCTGGTGACCCTGTTATTTTCATTGTAAAGGTCAGCAACACTTAAGCAATTGAAGGGGGCTTGTATGTGAAAATTGAAACCTTTTCTATGTCAATGTGCTATTTTGAATCTGGCTGTGCAGGGAACATGGGAGTGCCCTTCAACACTGTGTTCCTCTGACCAAGCTAGTTAGCTGGGCTCCTCAAATAAAAAGGGGCCTATTGAACAATTTTTATTTCATTTGACACAAGTGGTTTTCTTATTAACTACCTTAAACCAAGTTTTGAATTCTGCATCAGTGTTTATTATATGGAAAAATGACCCTTTTGAGTAAAAGTTTAGATATTTTAATCAAGTTTAAATGCATCCAAAATATAAACTTATGTAGATCCACAATTATGCCAAGTATATTCAAAGAGTACAAATGTCTGTTTGCAGTGAAAGGGTGATGAATGTCAAAAATGACACCTATTATGGGAATCTATATTATCTGCTGAAACTTGGCACATGCAATAGTAATATCTTTCAAATTCTTATAGTACAGAAACCAAATATCACTGATTTCACATGATACACTAATGTTATTTTAAATACATATAGGTAAAACCATAAACTACTGTGCAAGATTTGTGGAAGATTTAAAAATATAAGACTCACATCTCCTGTACGTGGACACTCGAGTAAATAATAAGTTGATTTTGGACATTCAAATTGTGGGAATAGGCTTGACAATACTTTACTTTTCTTGTTTTTATTTTTCCTGTCCTTGTCTATGGGGTACACCTAGGTAATTCTTCATGAGCATAAAATGTTTCCTGATTATTTCATGGCCTGAACATTTCCGTCTCCTTAGTGTTAACATTGTTTGTGGAGACTTTGAGATTCTCTCTCCCAGCGATTCTAAAGTGTGTGATATGATCCTGGTGACCGTGCACAGGGCGATGATTTGTAGAAAATCAATTCTGTCTATCTATCTTTGCAGAACTGTTACTCAACCTTGTTTCTTATTGGTACTCCTCATTTCTCATGTGTTACCCAAAAGCTCCTGCACAGCAAGGGAAACAAGATTTCCAGCAAAGATTCAACCAACAAAATAGAATTTTATTCTTTTTTTTTTTTTGCAGGTACTTCTTTGGACAAAGGATTAATACCCACAATGTATAGGAGACTCAACATATTCAATAAGAACAAATCCAAATAATGCAAATTAGAAATGAGCAGATCTTAGGGAGATACACTTCTCATTGGTAGAAATTCAAATGGCAAACTGATTAATATCTACCAAATACTTAATTAACATTGTTACCTGACCAGGAAATAAAGTCAAAAGCAGAATGTGAATCATATCACACAAGTTAGAATGGCTACGATCAAAAGTTAAAGATTAATAAGTGGAGAAAGGCAACTTATGTTTTGAAGTGAGGAAACATATCTGAAATACATTCCCCCCCAGTATGCCACATGAAACCCATTCCTATAATCCTACCTTTTCCTTCAAGTCGGCTCCCCTGATGGGAGGTGGGAAATAGTCTCACCCAGATCAACTGAAGGTAAACAATTTCGGTAGGAAAAGATCCCTGTGTCCCTGAAGCCCTTGAAGACCCCAGATCCAGGGAAGCATTCTGCTTGCTTGTTGTCCCTGGAGATTCCTTGTGTCATGTGAGCACGGAGGTGTTAGGGGCCCCTGAGGTCACCCAGAATGTTCAAGTCGTGTCCCTGCAGGGCAGACTGCCCATCAATTTTGGCTGGAACTAAGTCCTCAGGCACATTAACCTTGGCCTGTGATTCCTACTTGGCCGAACCCCAACAGCCCTGTCACTGCAGAACACAGTGAGCTACACCAGGAGCCACCAGGTGCTGGTCCAGGGCCTCTGACCCACGTCTCCTGACAGCTCAGGTCCTCCTCAGGGATTCTTCCTCATGCCTGTGTGGCTTTGGTGCTGGACCCAAGTGAAACCCACAAGACACCACGGTGCCCACATGGTCACTTACCTAGACTCCTGATCCACCTCCTGGCTCCAGTTCTTCCTCTCTGATGAGACAAAACTGCTCACCTGGGTGCTCTGGGCTCCTGCACTTGGGCGCAGTGGGACGATCACAGCAGCCAGGACTCCTGTGTCTGGAGAGAGGCAGCCAGAACCTGGCCTGTAGGTTTTGGTGTGAGTGCCCCCTCCCCTCAGAAGTGCAGAGACCTTTTTATCTCTAGCTTCCATGACAGGACAGGCTCCTGGGCCTGAGGATGTTTGTGAAAACCTTATTCCCAGTTGCCAATGCCCCAGAGTTCACAGTTGTCACTTCCAAATAGCCGGCTGCAGAGTGTGGGAAGTTCGTTAATTTCCTTCATCCCTGAGGAGATAGGGCTCACGTGCTGAGAGCAGCAAACACCAGGGTCTGTCACTGGAGGGACTGGCACCTAGTTCCTGGGCCTCCCTGGATTTTCTCCTCCTGTGAGACGTCTTCTACTTGAGCAGGGGTTCTTTCCTAATCTTCAGGACACTGAAATGTTACATCATTTAATAAGAGCAGAGAAACCAGGCCAGTCACCTGGGAAGGTTGTCAAGGCGTAAGTAAGATGGCGAAGATGAGGAGAATAATGTACTGCAGAGACCCACTGGGTTTTGCACAGCTCCTTACTGACGTTTGGAAGTTGGTGAGCTGCTAGCTTTCTATCAAAGATTGTTTCTACCTATGGATCTCCCTCCTGCCTAGTAAGAATAAAAATCAGAGAAATCAATTTCCATAGAGAAGTGACCATTTATTAGTGTCTCTCAAAAGTGATCTCGCTGGCATCAGGTGGTTGACAGGCAGGATCTACAATTGCTTTAGAAGAAGATTTTAACCTTGTGACTCCCAAAAACTCAAGGGCACTGAGTGCTTATCAGGAGCCTGCACATTCACTCTCTCCTGAATATCTCAGCACAAGCCAGCTTGCTTTAGTAATCAATGAAGAAACAGAAAATGTGGGTGTAAATTAATCCTTCATTTTTCCCAGTATACAAATGCAACCGTTCACTACATGCCCCCATTTAGAAATTAATGATCTTCTCTGGACAGGTAGGTTACTACCCCTAACCTTCCTGCATATTTAGATTAACACATTGCAAACGTGGGTCCCCAACCTGTATGTAACCTGAACACTCATAGGTTTTAACAGGTTCACACAGCTCACAATTGCACTTTACCACTTTGACCCCATGAAGGCATTGAGAGTGTGGGGCATGGACATGAGCCTGTGGGGACCAGGCACAGAGCGCTGTGGTTTGGGTCTAGAATGCCCATAAAGATCCATGTGTTGGAGGTAGGTGGTATTGGGAGCTTGTGGAAGTCTTAGGAAGTGGGGTGCAGTGGGAGGTTCTTCAGTATCTGGGGGAGTGCCCTTGAAGGAGGTGGTGGGAACCAAGCTCCTCAGCCTCCCTTCATGTCTCCCACCCCGGAGCTGAGCAGTGTGTTCTGCCTCTGCTCTGTCACGGCACCTTCTGCCTCAGCCCAGAGAGCACTGGGCCAACTACTCCAGGGCCACAGGGAACCTCTCCTCTGTGCAGCTGGATGTCTCAGGTACTTGCTGTAGTGCTGGAAGCTGGGTGGCTCAGCCCCCCTCACATCTGTCTCCACATTGTCAGCAGGTTTGTGTGCATCTCCATCAGCTGGGATCCTGTGGAAAAAGCACTGTCTGCAGACATCTGAGTGCATGGAATGTCCGTGTTTTTCTGTATCCTTCCTCCTTCCACCTCTGCTGCCACTTGCAAAGGACTCACTTCCTCACCATGTGCCACATGTAGGTACTTTAAGGAAGACAATCTTGTCAGTCCTATGCAGTGACATAGTTGTGTGCGGGGTGGCAGTGTGTGGGTGAGATAGAGTGAGGCGAAGCAAGGGCCCTGGAAAGGGTAGAAGCAGTGGAGAGTTGTGGAGAGTGGTGATAGAGAACGGGGGAGCAGTGTCTGATATTGGGGTCTCTGATGACTTCATGGCTGTGGCATGCTTGGACTGGGAAAGTTTCTGTGCAAAGGTGCAGGATGCCCAGTTGCTGTGGTAATGCCCTCCATGAGGAGGGTCTTTGAGAGAAGGATCACAGCTCCTGGGCATAAGGGAACTCTCTTGCTAAGGATCCACAATGTTACATCAGCCTGCTGCACTGGAACCTGGCAGCATAACAGTAACTTTCAACAATGGACTTTCTTGAGAGCTACACAAATCTCCTAACTTTGCAGTTGCAACTGTAGAATGGAACTGAGGAATGAGCTGCATAATGTTGCTAACTCTGTAACTTTCATGAATACAAAGAATAATGCTTGCATCGTCTTTAATCTGATTAATGAGACATATATAAATAAGGATTGCTGGTACTATTCTTCAGGCCTGCTTCTCTATGGGAAGCAGCATTCCACTTGTACCCCACTTTATCTTCACATCTGAGTCCATTAGTCTTTATCCTTCTTATGCCCCTTCGCCCTTCACTGGAACTTGCCAGATTGGCGCAACTGCTGGTGGCAGTTGGAAGTAAAGAATGAGAAGCTTGAGCAGAATCATAAGGATTGAATTGTTTACAAACTGCAACAAGAAGATCAGCTTTAGCATTTCCTGTTTCCAAAGGATCTGGAAGTTTGGAATGAGCTCTAATGTATCCAATAAAGTAAGAATATTGATGTGATTGAAATTTCTTTTTCTTTTTTTGTAGGGTCAGAAATAAATGAAACAATCTTTCAGATTGCATATGCTTCTATGTGCACTCCACTCCCACTGTATAAGCACTGTCTCTTTAAACATTAACTCATTCATTAGCAAAATGGCTTAAAAGCATTAATGAGAACTTGAAGCTCAGCTTTTTGTGCAGATTTGTAAGAACTCAGCATCACTTCATATGAGCCAATCTAAAGCAGCCAGTATTTCATGAACTGGAGCCATCAATAAACAGAATTAGTGCCTCAGGTGTAAGGTGGAGTAGGTATAATTCTTGGAAAAATAAAAGAATTTGTTGCAGCAAACTGAATAAGTCTGCTATGAGGATAATGATTATCTTCTTGGCCAGGAAAATCAGCAAAAGCTATTTGTCAAGCACGTGAAGTTTGCCAAAGCCACCATTGCTGTTCAGCTGAAAAAGGCACTACAATAAGAAATGGCTCCACTCACACTAATTGCAGAACTCTATTTCTTCCTTTAACAACAACCTGAGCAAAAGATCATGGAATAATTTTAAAGTATTTTGAGGAGAGTGAGCAAGATGAAGCCTTTCTATAACTTCTGAATATTGCCGTATAACACTTGTAGGAGTATCAGTAGTAGCAAGCATTAAGATATCTATTTCTTTAAATCAACTCTAGTAAGCTGTGTATTTTTGATAGCAGTTTCAACTTTTAATAAAGCAGCTTTTACTTTAGCAGTGAGCTATTGATGTGAGGCCAGAGAGGGATCTTCACACAAAGTAGCAAACAAAGGTCTCAGAGCAGCAGTACATAATTGTAAGCTAGGCGTTAACCAAATAATATCTCCTGTTAACTTCTGAAAATCAATTTGTAAGTTTTGTGGCTGAGTCACATACCTATATTCAGGCTGTCTAAATATAAAAAGGAGAGGCCTTTTGTACTTTTAACAGATGGCAGTGATGAACCCAACCTAATTCACTGTTAAGATTGGGAGCCATCTGGTCACAAAGTTATGAAAAGTTAATTTCTGTTTTACTATCAATTACTAAGATGTCTAAACTGGTTTGGAATGCCTGCCCTTGCCTTGAACTCATCCCCGCCTGGCTCTCCTTGACCAGATACCAATCCTCTCTAAAAACTTAGTAGTTCCTCATAAATCTTGGCTCCCCCTGAGCAGATGACAACCCTCTCTGAAACCTTAGTGGATTCTCATAAATCCTGATGTTGGGATCTGAATTTACTCTCTACCTGGAAATATCATGTCATATAGATCATTAACCTGCCATATGCCTTTTTATTATGCTTGTCAAAATCCTGTTATCTGTAAGTTCTCAAAATACCCCCTTTTGCAACTTTTTGAGCTATAAAACCTTATTCCTTGAGGGCTGGGGTGCTGTACTCTGGCCCAGGGTTTTGGGTGAGACAGTCCTGGCCAGCTCTTGTGTACACAATACAAGCTTGCTTTATTTGATTTAAAATTGGAGTTTGTGGTCTTTTCTTTGAGTTGTTGTTCAATAGACAGTTCTAAAGTTTACAGAGAAAATACAAAATGAAATTTAACAGCATAAAAACATATTTAGATTGTATAATACTATGACACAATAAACATTATATTTTTAAAATCCCAAAACTTTAGTTATATATTAAGGTTTTTTAAAATTTATTTTAAGATTATACTAAATTTATAACAAAAACATATTTTGTGAACTTAACTTTAATTAAAGTTTTATAATTTTATTAACGTGGAATAAGGTGAGAGGCAGAGTATTAACCCAAGTGAATTTGTCTCTTGACAAATTCTAGGTAAGGTGCTTCATTTCTGAAAATAATTTCAATCTTTTTAAAAAATATTATTTTATAAGTTTTTATGTATCATTTTTTGAGTCTCTGTGAATTAGTTAGCAAATTAACATTACATCTGAAATATAAATCAAACAAATCAAGAGAGCCTCTAACACTTGTGGGAAAGATGCGAAATATGTTATCATCTCCTACTGTAAATGTTTAAATAAAATAGGCTTTATTTATTGTCTATGAAAATATATATTTAAGTTTAACTCTCAATGTGGAGAGTAACACAGAGTTTAATTATTTGTGACAGATTATTTTATTTAATTAAAGAGTATTTAATCACATATATAAATTTTTATCTGAATTTGTTTTTTATAATAGACCAATGTTATAGAAAAATTGAATTTGGAAAACACCAGGTTTGTAAAATGTTATCCTAAACCTTATTTTTTAAAGACTTATATATGAATGCTTTTAGAATGCAAAGAAATCAGCTAACAGCACCATAATTACACTGGTGTTTTTATACTAACCAAGTTTAACTTTTGAAGAAAAAAAGTTAGAGTCCGAAAAGTAGCATAATACTCTAATAATTTATCAGAGTTGGGCAAACAATAATTTCTTTAAGACCTATTTTTGAATAAAACTTCACAGACATAAGAAATCATCTTGATAAGTACGAGCAATTTAATGTTTTAAAAAATCCTTATTGCTTTACCATGTACAGGATTAAACTTGGGTTTAAATAATACGTTAATATTTTACTTGTGTCTGGGGAAAGGATCAATATTTTATTTTTTCTCAACCCCTTTTGGAAGCTTAATTAACTATAGCTCTCTATCTTTTGATTTGGAAACAACAGTCCCAAGTGTTTAACTGTTTGTTCTTGAAATGCAACAAATGTTTGTAAAAAAGCAGTTTTGTGATCAGTATTTATAAACAAGTTCCATGCCAGAGACCCTGTTCAAGGCCTCTAGCCTCATAGATTAGGAATTTGTTTTTGTTTTTGAAAAGAGGAACAAACCTTAAATAGCTTTGATTGTATAATTATACATAACCAATTTAGTTACAAATAAGCCTTTTACGACTTAACAAACATTTTTATCTCTTACTCAGACTTTATATCTCTTTCCCTTGAGAAACCTTGTATTTATTTCCCTTGACAAACTTTATCTTGTTCTCCACAAATCTTATATCCCTTCATAAACCTTCTTAGATCTCTTTACTAGCTGTTGATTTTTTACATTCTGAAACAATCATGTTAAAATGTAGGAGGTATTTCCAATTACTGCATTCAGTAAGATAAATATTTTATGTTGTTCACAGTATTTTAATTGAAATACAGCTGAAAGTTTTTCCATCCTTTGCATATAGAATTACACCTGTTCCAGTATCAGAGGCAGAGTGTGTGAGGGAAAGAGCTGCATCAGGATCCAGGTAATGACCATACCAGGAAATCAATTCTTCTGGATCTAAATTTGTCCAGGGCCAAAGACACATGGAGAGGAAGGATACTTCCTGGAGTGTGAGCCGAACTTGGAAACTGAGGCAGGGTCTCTTCCCCCAGCCTACCAATCCCTGGTGGTTCCTAATGCACAGTGACCTGATTGCTGGTGTTCAGTGCAAGTGACATTGAAATCCGGACTTTGAGTGTTAAGGACACAGCTTTGTAGTCCATGTGCTACCCAGCCTACGTTAGATAAATCATTGCTAACATGTAGGATCAGTGGACCTTCTCAACACACCTCCATGCTTAGAGTAAGACTGGAATAATCTACAGGAATCACACATAAAGAGTTTGTATACGGTTCAGCTGTTCATCATCAAAGACCAGAAAAGTCCTGCGGGCAGCATTGTTGTCTCTCCCTGATGGGTGGGTTGGGGGCTCCTCTGTGGGCCTGCAGCTCCGTGGGGCTCACCCTTGCCGGCACAAGCAGAAACATGTGGTATGTTCATAACACCAGCTCCCCCAGGTCCTCCCCTGAGTTCAGAGCCACCAAACCATCCTCCTTCTGGTGAGCACCATTGTCTCTTTTTACACCCTTCTTCTAGGAACATAACTCTTTTAGTTTTTCATAATTCCCTGACTTGACCCTGGAGAACACAGGGCCAATAGTCTCGGGGTGTTTCCCAGCTGCAGGCCCCTTTTCTGCATCCATGCTCTGCTGTTCCTGGATAGAAATAGAAAAACCCTGAATCAGGTGCGAAGCGTGTACCTTGCAGGTTTCTACACAAGTTTTAGGTGTTTATTGAGTCACTTCCATAGAACATCCTGAGCTCAGTTATGCACAGCCCCATTCCAAGCTTGGTGGCCAGTGAGACTGCATCTGTTTCCACAGTGAACTCTATCAACAGCCACGAGAAATGAACTTTATGTCCTGACTGTGAAAGGAGCTATGCGTTTAATGAGACATTCCAAATTTCAACACACTCTACTATCTTTTCCCTCTTTACATAAATGTTTTTTTTGCCTGTTTGAGAATTATTTCCTATTGTAAAACCAGAAAGATGTTCTAAGCTTCTTGAAAAATTTCATTTGTTAATCTTCAAGATATTGAGCAGCAATTGTCAAGTTCGTGGTCCAGTTGAGCCAGGGCTTATCCAGAGTCTGGATGTCACATGATGTGATAGGAAAGCAAAAATAGCCCCCACTCCCAAACAAAACAAGACAAATCCAACAAATTCACCAAAAGTTGAGAGCTATTGAAGCTCAATGGTGGAGGAATGAGGTTCTTTATATTTATTTTCTGATTTTCAGGAATTACAGATTTTTTATTAGAATAATAAAATAAAATAAAAATTTAAATGTAAAAAAAATCCCTAAAATCAAGTTTTTGCTGTGTTTCAGAAAAAAAAAAAACCTTTGATTTGTTATGTGGTATGGTTCAGGATTGATATATCTTTTCTACAACACAGATAAACATTTTACTCTGAAAATGTTTGTACATGTTTTCTTTTTCTTTTCTTCCATCTCTCATTGCTGTGCCCTCTTCCTCTCTCCTAGTGTTTAGCACAGTACACCCAGGGCCCTATCTTGCTTTGAAACTCTAATGGGCATTGCATTCCTTATTAGAGTGTTTCTCTGACATCGTCCAAGTCCCTGTGGTTACTCCATGTCCCAGGATTACTTTCTGTCTTTGAATCATAAGGTAAGTTTTATTAATGCTCAGCAGTAAACTAGCAAGCAGCTGAACCTTCCTGTCAATCATGCTGCAACATTCAGAAATTTTTTGGCCTGCCATCTCAGAAGTATCCACAAGGTGGCACTCACGGGCTTTGTCATTCAGCTCCAACTTACAGCCCCAAGACAATCAAGCTCTCCCAAACTCATGTCTTAATGTGGATTATAGGGGTTCAGAGGTATTAAGAAAGAGGCTGCCTTTTGCATTCCAGGCATGGCCTGCATTTGTCTGTGCCTTTGTTCCAATGTGATCTTCTTTGGGGGCAATTTTTTTGGGGAGCAGCTAGCAACCTTCCCAGATGTGGAATATGCTCCCTGTTTACTTCTAGTGGTAGGGAAAGACAGAAGTTTATTTCTAGGTACCTGTGGGACGCCCAGCAAGTTCCCAGTGCTTTGCCCATTGGTCCTCTTGATCATGGCAGGATTTGCTCACCAGCCTCCTTGGGCGTGGCATCCCTATTATCTTTAGGCAGTCCTACCTGGATTGTGCTTTATTTCCTGATATGATGTCTTCAACATAGTATATAATCACACTGAGGACCTGAATCAAACTCAAAGGCCTTTCCAACCAAATTGTGGTGGCAAAAGTCTGAATTCAAGCCTCTATGGCAATGTGGTCAATATGAACTGCGATCCTTCTCACCTGAAGCTGAATGATAGCCGGCTTCTGAGATCAAGGCTTAGAATTACAGTGTTTTCAAGGTCCATCCCTGAGGACCAGAATCCTTTAGCCTTCTGGTGGCTTTGCCTGCCAAGCCACTTGGGGCAGAGCACCTGCTCTGGGTGGTGTGGCTTTGTTGCAGCCCTAGCACCTTGCTGTGTATTTGCATGGGCTATCCATGTTTTGTATGTATTGTATAGAGAATGTGTGGCTACAGGACTCTAGCTTCTAACAAGACATTAATTAAAATGGAAGCCATCCCCAACCCACCAGGTATCGTGTACTACACCAGTGGCCATCTTGATTCATTAGCCAGACCATTTCGCATGGTAATTGAAGGTCACATTTCTCCACTTTGTTTCTTACGTAGTGGGATCAGTTGAAATTAACAGCTTCCAAAGTGACATTGAAGTTCCCAATGACAACAACATGTCCCATAGCCTGTCAGCCTCTTCAGCTTTCCACATCCCTCCACCATGTCTGGGTCCACACAGCATCTTATTAAATCACATAGCAGCAAATCCCACCCACCCTTGACCTCCTTGCTCTACAGGGTGATGACCTGAGATGGAAGCTGCCTCTCAGCCCCCCCCCCCAGCTTTCTCTCTCCTTCTGTTTGCTTCCCATGGAGCTGAGTTGTCCGAGTTTGTAGGAAGAAAATTCAGCATATACACAAAAGCAGCTTTGTCTGTTGCCTGTTGGATGAGATTTTTGCTAGTTGAGCAGTTATTTCCACCTGGTTTTAGAGAAATTCATGAAGGACATTACTGAAGTAACAAAGCCTTTCTCACCTCCAACCAAAACACTGTTTCTCTTGGGGACTTCAGGACAAGGTCTTCCATTATTCCATTTATGACCCAGTTGTCATGGTGTCTTAGTCCTTTAGCCATTGCAAGAACAAAATACTTGAGTGTAGGTAATTCATAAAGCTATTTGACTTATGCGTCATCTGGCTGGAGGGTCCCAAAAGCATGGTATTGTGGTCCCAGTGTGGACTCCTCCCTTCTCCTCCTCCTTCTCTTCTGGCCCCCTCTGCTCTTCCTGTTTCCCCTTCTCTCTTCCTTTGCCTCACCGTGCCTGCTCTGCTTTCTTTCTCCGGGTCCTTTACCCAGTTCTGCCCTTCCCTGCCATCTTACTTTTGTTCATGTACCTTCATTACAGCACCTTTGCATGCCTTGAGGAGGTACTATCATGGAAGGCACTGTCTAGCAAGGGGCTGCTTCATTAGGTGAAATTCCTGAAAGTTCCTGAAAGATCAGGAACATCAGTTTTTAAGTGATAATATGGTATAAATTTGAGAGCACCGTGAATGCCAGATTGTAGATGTAAAACTGTCATCTGAGTCATCCTGATTAATGCAGTCAGGGCAGTTTTATCCAGATTTTTTGGTATCATAGATGAGCACTGAATTATTCCAAAGGACTGCTGTATCCCCTTGACCGAGAGTCAGGACGAGCAGGTGTAACACAGAGAGATACATTTTCATGGGAGGAGACTGATGGGTCACTGAGGACCACTTGTGAGGTACAAACAGCAGCAGAGATATCTGTCACCTCTCATCGTAAAAGAAACTACCATTATATGCCAAAGATAAATGGGAAAATTTATTTTTGGAAACCGAGGACAACAACCATGAAATGAACTGACCAAGTAGGAGCCAAGATTGTGTATGTGTAGGATTTACATTTTACCAACTGAAGTGGCATCTTGTGTTTAGAATGTATGAGATTTCACCTTAACTAAAAATGAGTTGTGTTTTCACGACCCTCAATGGACTGTGCTCCTCCTGTCTAGGCAGGCCTCTCCGACTCCTCTGTGGAATGGCATCTGTGTAGCTTCAGGTGGACAGGGCTGCAGCCATCTGGGGTCAGTACCGCCATGGCTGCTCCCCAGTGGTCCTATTTGACTTAACCAGTAACAAGGAACATCTAGACTCAGTGTGAAGGCTTTGAAAGTCTTTATTCCCTTTCTGGAACATCTGTAGTCAATCACACTTTTTGTATGTAGAAATAGGAGGGGACCCATCAGAAACTAGGCTCAGACGTTGGGTCTGATGGTGGCACACAGGTCCCCATGTGGGAATCCATGCTGCAGTGCCTTCCCTTTCTTCTTCCTCCCCTCGCTCCACTTATTTATGATTCTATTTTTATTGTGTTTCTATTATTTTAATTGGTGCATTTGACTTTATGTGAATCATGGGGAGTTTGTAAATGATTCATTGGGTTGGTCCATGGGCATGGCACCACTTGGTAGATGTGATTTCCCAGGACTTCCCCAGGCCCTTCCATCCCCCTCCCTTTCAGTCCTTCTCCTCACCTTTACTGGCCTCCCCATGGTCATTCTGTCACTGTCCTTCCTCTGTCCCTCCCCTTTCCCTTTGATTTCAACCTTCCCCTTGGTCTCCTTTCTCTACTCCACTGGTTTCCCTCTGTCTCCGTGAAACCCCGCTTTTCCTTCCTTATTCCTCTTTAGCTCTCACCTGAGAGAAAACATTCAACTCCTCATTCACAACAAAAAATAGTGATTCCTCTGGTAGAAGTGGACAAAGAAAATTGGAATGCATTTACCACTCTAGATGCCAGGAAGATGTTCTGTAAATTATGGGAGGTCAAAACATCAGCATTCACACGAGTGATAAAAGTTATAAACTTCAAAGTGGACTTTAGATACATACATACACAAACACACACGTTTAAGGGCTTTTTATGAAATTACTAAGAAGAAAATCCTGTCATTTCTGCCACCATGGGTTAACTTGGAACACAAAATGTTTACTAGAACAGGCTAAGTACAAACCAACGTCACAAGATCTCATTTTTTATGTTGAAAGAAAGAACACAGCCTTATAGAAGTAGACTGCAATGGTAGCTACCAGGAGCTGAAGGTTTTGGGAGAATTTTGGACAAAAGATTCAATGCCATCTTGAAGTAGGAATAAGTGAACCAGAAGTATTGTACTGTAGTTAACAATATGTTTTCTTTTCTTAACCTGCACAGATGTTGCATGTTAAGTATTGACACCAAGAAAATTCTAACCTTATGATGAAGTATGGATGTTAATTACATAGACTACTCACCCCCTGGAATAGCTGTGCTTTAAAACATTAATTTTTACCCTCAGTCAAAATATAAGTCACAAAGAGTCACTATTTTTAGAGCCATAATCTAAGGCCCTGCTTCATCTAGACAAGACAGGCATCAAACACCATGATGGATAATTTTTTTGCCTCCTAAACTTGTTTTCAGGATGTCATGCTAGAGTTTTGTTTGTTTGTCCACTTGAAAATTATTGCTATAATTTTTCTTAAGGTTGCATAAACTTCCCCACTGCGTCAGTCTCTGTTACTGTAAGAATCAGTTTCCTTCAGTTTTAGGACCTGCCATTCAAATATACCACTCTTCCCTTAAGCACACCATGTTAGGGCAAGAATCTTCAGGGAACCTTCCAGAAAGCTCCAAGTGCACACATGTTCCAATGTTCTGTGTCTCCTGAAGAACAGGGAATGAGTGGAAATGTTCTCCTAATTGTGCCATGCAGATCTTAGGAGGAGGAGGCTCTACTGTGGAAATGTTACGCTCTCCTTCCCTGTTCTACATGGCTTTTATTGATGCTGTTATCCACTGAAAACCTGCAAACCTCAAAACTGTCCCTTTGAGTTTTCAAAAAGGAAATGATGCATATGTCCTTTTTCTCCACATCTTCCATAGCATTTGGTAATATTTCACTTATGTAGTAGTCATTCTACCATGTTAAATAGGGATACCAATTTAGTTGTGAGTTGAGTTTGAAATCCATTCTCTTGGCAGTTTGCAAGAAGGAAATGTACACTTATAGTACAATACCTCATTATCACTAAACTTCATGCAGTTGACACACAGAGAATTCTTCAAAAACACCTGCAGAATATTCCTTCCTTGGAAGTGTCAATGCACAAAGAACTAACCAAAAACATGAACAAATATTATAGTCTCTATTCTTACAGAATGTGATTTCTGACCAAAGTAAAATCGCTTTACAAATTAAGAATGAGATCTAAAAATAAAATGAAATTAAAAAATAATTTACACACTTCTAATTAACGCAAAAAATTTACAGAAAATTTTGAAAGTCAAAGTAAATAATGCAAAATGTATTAAAATTTGGGAGACACAGATAAAG
The DNA here is from genome assembly GCF_052094955.1 of Ictidomys tridecemlineatus. Taxonomy (NCBI): domain Eukaryota; kingdom Metazoa; phylum Chordata; class Mammalia; order Rodentia; family Sciuridae; genus Ictidomys; species Ictidomys tridecemlineatus. Next base: position 3,547,359 of record NC_135491.1, on the reverse strand, counting down.
TATTTCTTTTTCTTTTTTATTAATGCATTGTCATTAGACATTAGTTGGGTTCATTTTTATATAATCATACATGGCTCTTGAGATGCTTATGAATATAATTTTTTCTGATTTCATTGTTGTGTATTTGAAAGCTATATCTTTTCATATGTTAATTTTTATGTATTACTTTATTGAATTTAAAATTTCTAATAGACTTCTATCCAATTTTGGCATGAAATTATATATATATATATATATATATACACACTAGATAAATAGAGAGTATTTTCTCATGTGGAAGCTAAAGAGAAACAAAGAAATGAGAAATCTCAAAATAAAATGAGTAACAGTAAAGAATAGACAGGGAATCAAGGCATAGGAAATAAGGGTGGGAAGGGGAAGCGCAGGGAAAATTTAAAAAACAATCATGCTGTGTGTGTCTGTGAGCATACCGTAATGAAAGTGTATATTGCACCAGAACTGTGGAGGACAGGGACCATGGGAAGGGGGTTCAACAGGGGAAGGAAGTAGTGGGGAAGATATTGAGACCCATTATGCCAGGCAGATACATGAATATGTCTGAAGAAGCCCCACTAGTACATATAATGATAATGCACCTAGCAAGACATACTAAATGAAGAAATGATAAGATTTAAGGAGACAGACATGCAAATTCCCTCGATATTGCTAACAAATGTGTATGCAAATCAAACATCAGACACTGCACCTCAGAAATTTGTACAACTATTGTGCCAAACAAAAAAAATTTTGAAGTTACCAATTTTCACCTTCATTACTGTATCTTTTTATATTCAAGTTTAATTTTTGTTCAATATATTTTACAAATATAAATGATAGCATAATAAGAATCATAAGAATTACAGGATAATTAGTACCCATATCTAAGTGTATTGTACTGATTAAATCAGAACATTTAGATTTCAGTAGAGTGCACTGAAACATCCTGTGTTCACACAGTTTCTGCTCAGAAAACATTGCATTCATGAATGTATATGTGATGCTTTCCCCAAAAAAAACTTCCTCTGACAAAACTGCCATCTCCAGCATTTTGTGAACTTTTCATCCAAACAAAAAAACGTGGTATTTAGGATGATGGCTAGAGGTCTTCAATGGGAAACAGCAATGCATGTCTTTTACTTCAGAGGATATGTCTGGGGGACATGGACGAGGTGGGCTGTGCCTGCTTCATCTAGCTTCCTGCTATTGACAATAAATCTAGTGGGAGCTAGAGCATCACTAACGTGGAACTTGTTATGAAAACAATTCACAGGCTTCCTTCCAAACCTGCAGAACCACAGTGTGGGAGAGAGGGCTGTGGGCATCACATGATTGACAGCACATGGAAGCCCTAGAGGCATGGCTTTCCTAAAGAGTCTCAGCCAGGGCTCCCATCAAGATCCCTTGTCAGTGGCAGGAAATGCGTTCAGCTGTTCCACGACCACAGATTAGTCTACGATTCTGGGTAGAATCTTCAATATTGAGATAACTGTCAGGTGAAGGCAGAGAGAGGACAGGCAAAACCAGGAGGGAATCTGGCTACATTTGAGAGACGTGAGTCTAGCCTTCTTATGAAGAACAGTAAGAGGATGTGCTGTACTTGGCTGTTTTGGGGGCAGGTCTGAACAGTGCAGAGCTCCAGTGTTACAGCAGATATTTTTTCTTTTGCAGGTAATAGAGTTCAGCTGAAGGCAGTAAGAAGAAACTCACTTTAGTTCACTAGAGGGGAACTCACTGGTGTGAGAACGGAGATGAGAGCAAAGCCTTTTCTGCTCAGTAATACCCTTTTAGGGTGGTGTGGTGGGAGCAGGTGTAGGTGGTTTGCAGATGCCTTTAAAAGATTCTAAAGAGGAAGGTGTGGTTTGACAAAATAATCTTGCTAGAGAAGGAAACCCAGAGCAGGAGGAGGAAGAGGAAGAAATGTCAGCATCTCAGGTTAGTTGGTCCCAGGTCGGGGCTCTTTTTCAATTGTCCTGCTGTGCTGTGACATATATACAGCTTTCTTAGCTGCTTCTGATATCCCTGCCTAATATCTGCTTCCAGTTACTTGTTTTTGACTTTCTTTTCATTGTAGTCAAGGTTACCTCTTCATTTATGCATTCATTTATTGCTCATCTTGCAGTGTTGGGGATTCAGCCCAGGGCCTCACATGTGTTAGCCTAGCTTTCTACCACTGAGGAGATCCCATGCCCCACCTTCACTGTTGAAACACTTCTCCCCTACACAGCAGAGCCTGCTCTCAGTCTCTCTTGACATTGCACAGCTTCTTTCTTTCAGGAGAAAGTCTCACCATGAATTTATCAAGTGTGATATGGCAATTGCTTCTGGTAGGACAGACGCAAATGGAAATATACTGACCCTCAGCTCCTAGTGTGAACACAGTTGAGTCCTCAGAGGTCAGTGATGAATGCACACCTAGGATGTAGGACCATGTGGATGTGCCAGGGGTTTAGTCTGCAAGCCTTAGAAAAATTTATGCTGAAAAGGGATGGAATTTATTGCCTAGAAGAACTCATAAATTTATGTGAAATTGGGCAATTAAGGGACTTGCTCTCTCAGGTCTCAGAAGAGAACAAATATTGAAAGTTGGTGAACACTTGTCCTAAACTTTGCATAAAATGATGTTTTAATAGTTGATATAGATTATGGTTTAATGTTTTAATACCAATTTGCCCACTGATACCTTGGCAGGGGTGCTTGCCCTCTGTGTCCATCACCCTTGACTGCATGTTGTTTGAGTCTATGTGGACTTCACCCTGTTAAGGGGCTATCTGCCACACATATGGCCATCTTGAAAAGTGCGATAATTGTCATGAGTCCCAGGGCTGCTCTACCATTGAGCTCCATCTCCAGCCCTTTTTAATTTTCATTTTTGACCAGGGTGTGCTGGATTGCTGAGATTGGCCTTGAACTTGCATTTTGCCTGCATCAGCCTCCTGATTTGCTAGGATCACAGGCATGTGTAATCACATCCAGCTAAGGATCTTTTAAAATATAACACACTTAATTATGCAGGATTCATGGGTTAAATTTTCCTTTTTTGGAATTTTATGTCTGTATTTTGTGGGAGGGGGATGATTTCCTCACGTGAGAGATTGTAAGTTTTCTCTTTATCCTTAGGAAGGATAAGGTGGAAATGGAAAACTGACCTGCTAGCCTCACCTGAAAGCTTCTTAGCAATGTGAAGACTAGGCACAACCATCCATCTCCTTGAAGTGTGGTCAAATTTCAAAATATCTAACGTGGAATATATGCACATCAATATTGGAGAACAATGCTTTTTAATATTTACTTTTACTTGTTCTTTTTAGTTAAACCTGACAGTAGAGTCAATTTGGACATATTATACAAACATGGAATTTATCTTATTCTAGCTAAGATCCCAGTCTTCTGGATGTAGCATGCTGTGGAGATTCCCTGTGGTGTATTCATGCATGTACATAGAAAGTTCATGTCAGATCCAATCCACTGTGTTTCCTACTTCTCTACCCCCTCCATCCCACCATTTCCTTTTGTCTGATCCACAGAACATACATCCTTTCCTCCTCTCCCCTTTTGTTATAGCTTAGCATCCACACATCTGAAAGAATATTTGGTTTGGGGGATTTGGGGAATTTGGTCATTTCCCTTAGGCCAATGGTCTCCACAGCCATCCATTTATGAGCAAATGTACATGAAGTCATTATTTTTTTGGATAAGTAATAATCCATTGTGCGCATATACCAAACATTCTTTATCAATTTTTCTGTTGAAGGGCACCTAGATTGGATCCATATGGGAGCTATTGCAAACTCAGCCACTTTAAACATTGATATGGCTGTGTCACAAATAATTTTAACTTATTTGGATATATTCCAAGGACTGACAAAGCCAGTGTTTCCATTCCTCGAATTTTGGGGAATCTCCACACAGCATTCTAGAGTGTTTGCACTAATTCTTAGTCTCATCAACAGTCTTTGAGTGTTTCATTTCTTAATATCCTCACCAATATTTTTTAAAATTTGTATTCTTGATAAATCCAGTCTGAGTGAGTGAGGTGAAAGTTCAGTATGGTTTTAACATACATTTTCTAATTTCCAGAGATGTTGAACATGTTTTATGCACTTGTTGACTTCAATTTCTTCATTTGAGAAATGTCTGTTTAGTTCCTTTGTCTATTTATTGATTGAGTTATTTATATTTTCGGTCTTAAGCTTTTTGGGTTCTTTATATTTTCTGGAAATTAACTCATTATCTGAGATGTGGGTCACAAAGATTTTTTCTCATTCTGGAGATGCCCATTTCACATTCTTTGTTGTATCCTTTGCTGTGAAGAAGCTTTTGATTTTGTTGCCATCCCATTTATTGGGTATTTTTTTCAAATTTGCTCCATGCACTTTACAAGGCTTGTTGAGGAATTTTGTTCCTAAGCTGAAATGTTGAGTGATGGTCTGCATTTTCTTCTTGTAGGTTAGTCTAATGCATGTGTGTCTGATGCACTTTGAGTTGAGTTTTGTGAAGGGTGAGTGATAGGGGGTAAATTTCATGCTACTACATATGGATTTCCAGTTGTCCCAACACCATTGTTCGAAGAGGCTTTTAAAATCTCCAACATATGTGATTTGCACACTTGTCTAGTGTGAGATACTTGAGTTTATGTGAGTTTGTCTCTGTGTCTTCTATTCTGTTTCATTGGTCTTCATCTGTTCTGATGGTTACATCTTGGTGCCTTTGTCACGATAGGTGTGTAGTCTAAGGTCAGGTTTTATGATGCTTCCTGCTTAATTTTCTCTCTGAAGATTGGTTTGGCTATTCTGAGGCTGTTACTCTTCCAAATTTAATGACTGCTGTTTCTAATTCTATAAAGAATGTCATTAGGATTTGAAAAGGAATTAAAATTTGGGTAGTATTCAAAATTAAAAACTAAATATTTTGGTAGTATTTAAAAATTAAAAATTTATGTTCATATGGCCATTAATACAATATTAATTTTGCTTATTCAAATCAGGAAAGATGTTTCCATCTCCTTAGGTCTTCAATTCCTTTCTTTATCATTCTGTAATTTCACTGCAGAGGTCTTTTACATCTTTTGTTTGATTGAGGTTATTTGAATCGAAGAGTTTTCCTAATTTGTTTTTCAATTGATTCTTCATTGGAGTATAACAATACAGTTGATATAAGTGTTGTTTTTATATGCTGCCACTATGCTGTTTTTGTTTATGGGTTCTAGAAGTCTACTGGTGAAGATTTGGGTCTTCTAAATCAAGAATCATGTCATCAACACACGAGATATTTGAAGCTGTTCTGTAATTACTGATACCTCTATAATTTTTTTCTTTATCTTCCTAATTGCTTTGGCTAGAATTTCTAGGTCTATTTTGAATGGAAGTGGTGAAAGAGTGTATCTCTGCATTATTCCAGTTTTTAGAGGGAATGACTTCTGTTTTTCCCCATTAGAATGATGGTTGCCTAGGGTTTAATTTACATACCTTTTACAATGTTGAGGTAAGATCCTACTATTCCTAGTTCTTCTAGTGTTTTGAACATGAAAGGTGGTTGGAGCAGACTTCAAAATGACCATTACTTTTCTGCTTTCACAACTGATCCTGTATGACATAAAAATGTCTTTCAAGAAATATGTTCCTGTGTTGATGTCTTGGTTTTATATTTGATATTTCATAAGAGCATAGGATTAAAGCTGATTTTGAAGAAATGACACCATCTGAATTTTATGACTTTATGTAGTGTGTTAGTGAATCTTATTACATTTAAGATTTATTTTCTAAGTTAGGTGGTGTGCTTTCCATTGCCATAACAAAATTCCTGTGACACATCAACTCAAAGGAAGGTCGATTTATTTGACAAGATTCATGGTCTCAGTGCATGTTCAGCTCCATAGCGTGGATGCCTTTGTGGAGGCGAACATCATGGAAGGGAGCCACAGTAGAACAGAGCAGCTCATCTCAAGGACTCTGGTTAGAGAAATAGCGGGGAGAATAAGGAAGGGCAAGGAATAAACACACCATTCAAAGAATCAATTCAGGTACATTTTTCTATCTAGACCCCAGCTCTTAACTTTCCATCACCTCCATATAGCCCATTAATTATGAATCCATCAATTTACTTGTTCCATGCTAGAGCCCCAATGATCCAGTCACCTCACCAAGACCCACTTGTGAACACTGCTGCCTTGGGTACTACACTTGATACACTGTAGCTGAGAAAGCTTGTCACATCAAAGTCACAACATGGATCCTACATAGGAACCAAGTCCTTCATCTTCTCGTCTCACGTTGGGGTGGTAATGAACTCTGCTGCAGGACACATGACCAAAGTATGATTTCTTCTCAGGGTGTGCTGACATTCAGGGATGTGGTCATAAGATTCTCCGAGGAGGAGTGGAAGTGTCTAAACCCTGCTCAGCGGGCTTTGTACAAGGATGTGATGCTGGAGAACTTCAGGAACCTTGTCTTTGTGGGTGAGAACACCTCTGTTTCACAATGCTTCACTGACACATCCTCAGGGCAACTGCCTGGCTTTGCCAAACATTTCAGAGGAGAGAACACTCTGTATGGATGATCTCAGATATCGGATGTCCAACTAAAATTGGAAATTCCTTAATTTGAAAACACTTTTGACTTATTTTATGTTACTTTATCTTACTTTTGGTCATGGTCTGCAGATTTTATTCTATGTTTCTGGAAAGTGGAGTAACTTAGCATATAACACTATGGCACACGTCCTGAATTTGCATTTCTACATAATAGCGGCACATGAATAGGATTCATTTTTCTCCTTGCTACGTAGACTTTAATTTTCTCTCTTTTAATCTTCAGTAGTTCCTCTTAACCTTCCCTCCTCTCTAGCCCCAATCCATTTTCTCTACCTTGCTCTCCTTCCCTTTTTATTCTTCACTATTTGGGATTTTTAGATGTACTTAACTTTGAGCTTTACTGGGCTCTATGCCTCCCTTTTCCATTTTCTCATCCATTCCCTCAATCCACTTTTTCTTTTTTTTTGACATATTATACATACATGGAATATAATTTTTTCTTGTTTTTTTCCTGCCCATAACTTTTATTTTTAATTTTTTTTCAGAATTTCTTTCTTTTTTTTATTGTTGGTTGTTCAAAACATTACATAGTTCTTGATATATCATATTTCACACTTTGATTCAAGTGGGTTATGAACTCCCATTTTTACCCCTTATACAGATTGCAGAATCACATCAGTTACACTTCCTTTGATTTACATATTGCCATTCTAGTGTCTGTTGTATTCTGCTGCCTTTCCTATCCTCAACTATCCCCCCTCCCCTCCCCTCCCCTCCCCTCTTCTCTCTCTACCCCTTCTACTGTAATTCATTTCTCCCCCTTGTATTATTTTTCCCTTTCCCCTCACTTCCTCTTGTATGTAATTTTGTATAACCCTGAGGTTCTCCTTTCATTTCCATGCAGTTTCCCTTCTATCTCCCTTTCCCTCCCACCTCTCATCCCTGTTTAATGTTAATCTTCTTCTCATGCTCTTTGTCCCTATTCTGTTCTTAGTTACTCTCCTTATATCAAAGAAGATATTGGCATTTGTTTTTTAGGGATTGGCTAGCTTCACTTAGCATAATCTGCTCTAATGCCATCCAATTCCCTCCAAATTCTATGATTTTGTCATTTTTTTAATGCAGAGTAATACTCCATTGTGTATAAATGCCACATTTTTTTTTATCCATTCGTCTATTGAAGGGCATCTACATTGCTTCCACAGTCTTGCTATTGTGAATTGTGCTGCTATGAACATCAGTGTAGCAGTGTCCCTGTAGCATGCTCTTTTTAGGTCTTTAGGGAATAGACCGAGAAAGGGAATAGCTGGGTCAAATGGTGGTTCCATTCCCAGCTTTCCAAGAAATCTCCATACTGCTTTCCAAATTGGCTGCACCAATTTGCAGTCCCACCAACAATGTACAAGTGTACCCTTTTCCCCTCATCCTCGCCAGCACTTTTTGTTGTTTGAGTTCATAGCGGCTGCCAAACTTACTGGAGTGAGATGCTATCTTAGGGTGGTTTTGATTTGCATTTCTCTGACTGCTAGAGATGGTGAGCATTTTTTCATGTACTTGTTAATTGACTGTATGTCCTCCTCTGAGAAGTGTCTATTCAGGTCCGTTGCCCATTTGTTTATTGGGTTATTTGTTATCTTATTGTCTAATTTTTTGAGTTCTTTGTATACTCTGGATATTAGGGCTCTATCTGAAGTGTGAGGAGTAAAGATTTGTTCCCAGGATGTAGGCTCCCTATTTACCTCTCTTATTGTTTCTTTTGCTGAGAAAAAACTTTTTAGTTTGAGTAAGTCCCATTTGTTGATTCTAGTTGTTAACTCTTGTGCTATGGGTGTCCTATTGAGGAATTTGGAGCCCGACCCCACAGTATGTAGGTCATAGGCAACTTTTTCTTCTATCAGACGCCGTGTCTCTGGTTTGATATCAAGCTCCTTGATCCATTTTGAGTTAACTTTTGTACATGGTGAGAGAAAGGGATTCAGTTTCATTTTGATGCATATGGATTTCCAGTTTTCCCAGCACCGTTTGTTGAAGATGTTATCCTTCCTCCATTGCATACTTTTAGCCCCTTTATCAAATATAAGATAGTTGTAGTTTTGTGGATTGGTTTCTGTGTCCTCTATTCTGTACCATTGGTCCACCCGCCTGCTTTGGTACCAGTACCATGCTGTTTTTGTTACTATTGCTCTGTAGTATAGTTTGAAGTCTGGTATCGCTATACCACCTGATTCACACTTCCTGCTTAGCATTGTTTTTGTTATTCTGGGTCTTTTATTTTTCCATATGAATTTCATGATTGCTTTCTCTATTTCTACAAGAAATGCCATTGGGATTTTGATTGGCATTGCATTAAACCTATAGAGAACTTTTGGTAATATCACCATTTTGATGATGTTAGTTCTGTCTATCCATGAACAGGGTATATTTTTCCATCTTCTAAGATCTTCTTCTATTTCTCTCTTTAGAGTTCTGTAGTTTTCATTGTATAAGTCTTTCATCTCTTTTGTTAGGTTGATTCCCAATTATTTTTATTTTTTGAGGATATTGTGAATGGAGTGGTTGTCCTCATTTCCATTTCAGAGGATTTGTTGCTGATATACAGGAATGCCTTTGATTTATGTGTGTTGATTTTATATCCTGCCACTTTGCTGAATTCATTTATTAGCTCTAATAGTTTCTTTGTAGACCTTTTTGGGTCTGCTAGGTATAGAATCATGTCATCTGCAAATAGTGATAATTTAAGTTCTTCTTTTCCTATTTTTATGCCTTTAATTTCTTTTGTCTGTCTAATTGCTCTGTCCAGTGTTTCGAGAACTATGTTGAACAGAAGTGGTGAGAGAAGGCATGCCTGTCTTGTTCCAGATTTTAGAGGGAATGCCTTCAATTTTTCTCCATTCAGAATGATGCCAGCCTGAGGCTTAGCATAGATTGCTTTTACAATGTTGAGGTATGTTCCTCTTATCCCTAGTTTTTCTAGAGTTTTGAACATAAAGGGATGCTGTACTTTGTCAAATGCTTTTTCTGCATCTATCGAGATGATCATATGGTTCTTATTTTTAAGTCTATTGTCAATCCACTTTTTCTACTCTGCTGACCTCCCTGGTATTTTATGAGGTCCCTCCATTTTTTCACTTATTTTACTCTTTATTTCATCTACATGAGTGAATATTTTACTTTTGAGTTTGCATAAGTCACTTTCCTTGCTTCTCTTCAGTTTCATCTATGAATGCAAAATGCAATTATTTTCTTTTTCAATGACTGTTAACTCCACTGTGTGTGATGTGTGTGTATGTTTGTGTGTGTAAATCCCCTTTTTTGTCCATTCATGGGCTCATAGGCATGTGGTCTGGTTACATAAACTGCTGTCATAAATTTGTTGCTATACTGAAGTGTCTGTGTCAAGATAATTGTAGGTTTGGGGTAAATATGAAAAAGCAGTCACATGGTGAGTCCATTCCTTGTCTTTTCAGGATTCCACATGCTTCCTTGCAGAGTGGTCATACTTCCTTGCAGTCCAACAAACAATGGCCCTTACTCTTCCATTCTCAGTCACATCCATTATTTATCTGTATTCTTAATGATTGCCATTCTAACTGCAGTGAGTTGAAATCTCAATGTTGTTTTGGTTTCTACTTCTCCAGTAGGTAGGGATGATGATCATATTTCAGAGAATTTTTTGGTTATTTGGCTTTATTCTTTTGTGACACATATCTTTGGCACTTTGACTCATTTATTGGTAGAGTAGTTTGAATTCTTGGTGAGGTTTTCTTTTCTATTTACACATTGTGTTAATGATTTTTGTCAGAATCATACTTGGCAAAGATGTTCTCGCATTCCCTGATTCTCTCTTCCTACTCTTAACGATTTAGTGTGCACAGAATTTTTCAATTTGATTCTCTCCTACTTGGTTTTATTTCATGAACTTTTATGAGGCTTGCTAAGAAAGTTGGAGCCTGAAGAAATAAGTTAGAATTTTGAATCTGTGTTTTATTTTATTAGTTGCTGGATTTTTGTATAAATCCTAGATTATTTATCAACTTTGACTTCAATTTTTTTTTTGCAGTGAGAAATATAGGGATGTTGTTTCAGTTTTCACTTATGGATATCCATTTACCCTAGCCCTTAGTTTTTAAGAAGGCTACCTTTTCTCCCTTTGTTTTTCAAAACTTTGTAAAGTATCAGATGATTAAATTTATGTGGATTTGTGTCCATATCTTTTATTTTATTCTACTGATCTACATTTCTGTTCTGATGTCATTTTGGTTTTATTTCTCTGAAAATTTTTCTTAGTGTTTGGATATGGATTACATCAAGTTTGTATGAAGTTTTTGGTAGTAATGCCCTCTTCAAACATTAATTTTGCCCATCAAGAACATGGGAGGTGTTTCTCACTTCACATCTTCTGTTTCTTCCTTCAGTTGCCTTTCACATTGGTAAGTTCAAAATAAAGACACATAAACTCAATTTACCTTTTTCTTGCACAGCACTTTCTGGCTCCTGCCTTGAGCCACCTGGAAGTAGTGAGGTTAACACAAGAGACCAGCAAGAAAGAGGAAGTAGCATGCCAGAGAGTGGGCTTTTATTGGGAAACAAAAAATTCAGGGGAAAATTCCATCCAATGAAGGTCAAGGGAGACAGCATTCCAAAGTCAGGGTCAGTGATTGATTTCCAGGTCAATGGTGAGCCACACCCCCACACAGACAAGCCCTTGTACCCAGAAAGGGTGGGGAAAGCTCTGACTCAGCTGGTCTGAGCGCTTCACACCCAGTCAGTGAGGTATCTCAGTCACGTGTGAGAACAGCTTCCCACAGAAAAACACATCTGGAGAATTTTTTATAATTTAACAGTAGAATAGTTCTTTGAAAATGAACAGCATATCTACTGTAGTGATGAGTAAACCAGAACTGAGTTTACCAACTAGGAATGAATTCAGAATGTAGAAGAGATGTCTGCACTCCCATGCTTGTTGAATGATTATTCACAATATGAAATATGAAAAATTTATTGGTAAGTATGTATGGATAAATAGGAAATGTACACACACACACAATCACACACACACACACACACACACACACACTGAGGCACATAGAATTAAATGCTATGCTGTCATAAAAAAGTGAATTTTATCATTTATGGTAACATGGACAGACTAAAAGGGTATACTGCTTAGAGAAAAGAAAAGGCAGAAATCAGAAAATATCTCATGATCTCCAATTTACGTGGAACATAAAAATAGTGCTGTCATGTCATTTTAGAATACATTAGTGGCAAGACTATTGGGTTTGATGGTTTGGGAGATTTCCCAGAAAGAATATAAAATGGTAGCATGAAAGTAGGAATAAGATGAAGACAGTTGTTTTCCCAGAACCAACAATACATTTTCAACTTGAAAAATAAAAACATAATGAGTCTGAAACATTCTATCGGAAAAAATGCTATACAAATATAATGATGGAATATATAGAATAATTAAATATATTCATCACTGCACAAGTGCCTTTTACTTTTGAAAAATCAATCTACACCTGGAAAGTGAATATAGTCTTATTTGCCAATTGGAAAACAATTAGTTAACGAAAAATACACTAGTAGTAATCTAGAAAATTTCTTCATCCACAGAAAAATGACACCAATCAAAACTAGTAGGGACTTTTGAAACTTTATATCCTGATCTCAAGATGTCTCATTAAAATATTTCTGTCTGTAGTTTTTCATTTACAAAGTACTATATCCATATTGTAAAAGAGTTTGGGTGTCAAATGGGTTCTTTGCTTGTAAATTTGAAGAATAAAATCCATAGTCACAACAGTGAGAGCATAGTAATAGGACTTATTTAGTGAAATAAAGAAGAAGGAAATGTAAGAAGAAAATTTAAAAAGAGAATAAAAGCTCACAAAGTGGGAGCATTCCCAGGAGATGATTTTAAAAGGTGTCTTTTATCTATAGGTTTTGTAAGCTTGATCTTTCCCTATAGAAGATTGATTAGGTATGGGATTCAGAAAGTGGAACATCACCTCTAATTTGCTTCCTTCCACAAGTCTGTAGAAAAGTGATTTCTAAATTACAATGACAAAAGGTTAAAAGAGAGGGTCCATTGGCCCAAGAGAATGTACATTGTAGGGTTGCTCATATCTAGAAACTGGTAAGGGGGCTGTCATTGTGGTGAAAAACAGCTGGGTTTAGGACTCGATTTCTCAATCCTGTTTCTTCATTTCTTCTCTGAGAGCCTTTTCCTGGATGCCTATTGCTGATCTACATTTAATTCTCATTTTGTATGCATCAAATTCTCCCAGTGGAATTCTTTCTGTTTCTTTACAATCATTTTCTCAGGTCTGATCTAACTCAAGACATCTTCCAAAATAAACCCAGTTCCTAAAGGAACATTATGTCAGGGACAGAGTTTTCAAAAAGCACCCAAGTAGGCAAGAAATTAGATCCATTTTTTTTGAACTCTCTCTTCATTGTATTCTGCTAATTTTTAGGGTAAGTATCTGTAGTGGAGAAATGGAAACAACTTTTTTTCCTTCTTTTTGTAGCTTGTTAGAACTGTTGTACCTGCAGCCTTGAAAACACAACGTCTAGAGTATTCAGTAAGGCAATATGTTCAATGCATACATTTTAAGATTATATATTTATGGAGGAAGGATGCAATCAAGGTTTTTATTTTTTCATCTTCCTGGTAGCCTCAGGTTGAAAGAATTTTACAAATTGCATTGGGATTTTCAGGTGAATTCAGTAAGAAGGATAAATTCTAACTTTTGTTTCTTTCATTTATGTCTTCCCTGTAAACTCCTGGATGGTTACCAGAGGAGAATATACAAGGTTCATTCCAACAGTTGAGAAATAGCAGATATCAAAATAAGAATCTTGAGAATATAAAATTCAGTAAACATGAAATTATGAGAAAGTGTAAAGGGGAGCCAGAATGTCCTGGACCTTGTCACTGTGCAGTGGCATCCTCTGAGAGGACTGGGAGAGAAGATGAACATCAAGAATCTGCCCAAACTAATGACTTTGTGTCAGGAATTCAGTTGGATTCATTTTCTTCTTGGAGTAAGTGTGTAGATCCACTTATGGAACATTATTTTACTGAGAATATCAATATAGAAAATCAGCAAGGAAATGTAGATCATGATGCAAAACATCATTTGAGACATTGTGAATTTGGCTTGAGATCTCATTCAAATATTGCTGTAGACAAGAGATTCCAAAATATGAGAAAAAAATCTCAATGGGATTTGTGTGATAATTCATTCATCAAAAGTTCACTATTTCTGCATCAAGACTTCCCTCAGTTCTGTTCCAATGTCTGCAGTTTGGATAAAATTCAGAGGGCCAACGTCAACACATTGATGATTGAGAAAAGAGAACACACTGGTAAGTATGAGAAAACTTGCATAAATGATGAAACTTGGGTGTCATTTGCTGATCGATGTAACCTAAGTAAATTGGAGAGCACCTCTGTTGAACAGGAGAGCCATGAACACAAGGAAACATGGGAAGACACTAACAAGGGATCAGATCCACCTAACACACAGAAATCTCCTTTGACCCAGAACCATGAAAAATGGGCGAAATGTGCAAAAGTCATCAATGAGTGGACAAAAGCTCTTACCCATTCTAATATCCAGAGGAAAGACAGATCTTATGAATGTAAGAAATACAGTGAACTATTTAATCAGTTCTCAGTTTGTACAGACCATGAGAAAATCAATACCATGGAAATGTCCAATACATATACAAGTGAAAAATACAGGAAAAGCCCTGATGAGTCATCAAACAAAATTGGACCTAATACAATATGCACCCAAGAAGATCCAGGGACAATCAAGGAATGTGATGAATCATTTACACCATGTTTAAATCTTGAACAACAGCAGAATAACCAGAATGAAGAGAAACTTCATAAAATAGAAGATTGTAAAACTTTCATTAGTAATTCCTCACACAATGAGGTGCATAAGAGAATCCGTGCAGGAGAAAAACCCTACAAGTATACAGAATGTGGCAAAAACTACATTTCTTCCTCAGAACTGCTTTGTCATCAGAGAATCCAAACGGTAGAGAAACATTACAATTCTGAAGAGAGTGGGAAAGTATATATGTGCTCTACACAACTTGTTCATCCTCAGATACTCCATACTGGAGAGAAACAGTACAAATGTAAGCATTGTGCAAAGACTTTTAAATGTAGCTCAAGCCTTGTTATTCATCAGAGAATCCATACGGGAGAAAAACCATACAAATGTAAAGATTGTGGCAAAGCCTACATTTCTTCCTCACAGTTAAATATTCATAAGAGAGTGCATACAGGAGAGAAACCCTACAAATGTGAAAGTTGTGGAAAGGCTTTTGCTCATTCCTCATCTCTTGCTGTGCATCAGAGAATCCATACTGGAGAGAAACCTCACAAATGTAATGAGTGTGGCAAAGCTTTCATTCGTTCCTCAATCTTAAATGTGCATAAGAGAATCCACACTAGAGAGAAACATTACAAATGCCAAGTATGTGAAAAGGCTTTTATTCATGCATCACAGTTTGCAATTCATAAGAGAACTCACACTGGAGAGAAACCTTACAAATGTAATGAGTGTGGCAAATCCTTCATTTGTTCCTCACATTTAAGTGTGCATAAGAGAATACATACAGGAGAGAAATCATACAAATGTGAAAGTTGTGGAAAGGCTTTTGCTCGTTCATCATATCTTGTTGTTCATCAGAGAATCCATACTGGAGAGAAACCTCACAAATGTAGTGAGTGTGGCAAACGTTTCATTCGTTCCTCAACCTTAAATGTGCATCAGAGAATCCATACTGGTGATAAACCTCACAAATGTAATGAGTGTGGCAAAGCTTTTATTTGTTCCTCCATCTTGAATGTGCATAAGAGAATACATACAGGAGAGAAATCCTACAAATGTGAAAGTTGTGGAAAGGCTTTTGCTACTTCATCATATCTTGCTGTGCATCAGAGAATCCATATTGGAGAGAAACCTCACAAATGTAATGAGTGTGGCAAAGCTTTCATTTGTTCCTCAACCTTAAATGTGCATAAGAGAATACATACAGGAGTGAAATCCTACAAATGTGAAAGTTGTGGAAAGGCTTTTTCTAGTTCATCATATCTTGCTGTGCATCAGAGAATCCATACTGGATATAAACCCTATCATTGTAAAGATTGTGGGAAAACCTTCATTTCTTCCTCAGAACTTCAAAGGCATCAGAGAATCCACACTGGAGAGAAATATTACAAATGCCAAGAATGTGGAAAAGCTTTTAATCATTCTTCACAGTTTGCTATTCATAAGAGAATTCATACTGGAGAGAAACCTCACAAATGTAATGACTGTGGCAAAGCTTTCGTTTCTTCCTCAACCTTAAGTGTGCATAAGAGAATACATACAGGAGAGAAATCCTACAAATGTGAAAGTTGTGGAAAGGCTTTTGCTCATTCCTCATCTCTTGCTGTGCATCAGAGAATTCATACTGGAGAGAAACCTCACAAATGTAATGAGTGTGGCAAAGCTTTCATTTGTTCCTCCACCTTAAATATGCATAAGAGAATACATACAGGAGTGAAACCCTACAAATGTGAAAGTTGTGGAAAGGCTTTTTCTCGTTTCCTATATCTTGATGTGCATCAGAGAATCCACACTGGAGAGAAACATTAGAAATTACAAGAGTGTGGAAAAGCTTTTATTCAATCTTCACTGCTGGGTATTCATTAGAGAATACATACTGGAGAGAAACCCTAGAATTGTAAAGATTATGGCAAAATGATCAGTTCTTACTCAGGTTTTCATAGGCATCAGAATATCCACACTTTGTAGAAACTCTACAAATATGAACATTGTGCAAAGGAGTTTACTCATTCCATATTTTCTGTTGTACATCAGAGGAGTCGTACTGGGAAAAAAAAAAAACACCCTAGTTGAAGAATGTGGCCAAACATTTCACCACAGGTCTCACTTGAGTAATCATCAAAGAATATATACTGGAAACACATGAATGTGATTTCAAAGAATGTGAAAAATTGATTAACATGTGCTCACATTTCATTTTATATCAGACAATTCCTACTGATGAGAAAGATTGGAATCGTAAAATATGTGAAAAAATTTAAATACAGAATCAACTTTATACAAATCACAGAAATTGTACTACTTTTATTCATTCAAAACATGCAGGTTGAAAGGCTTTGGCAAAATACCCACAATAGAGATCGCAAGAAGATACATAGTGAAAATAACATTTTTACATAGAATAAATCTGTGGATCTATTTCAACAAGCAGAAAACTACAATAGCAATACAAATTTTCATGCAAGAAATGGCTAAGGCACTGGAACTTCATGCCATATTCTAATCTAGAGTATTATAGATAAGAATGCAAAGTCAACAATTGCATGATTTTGTGTGTTTCAAAGGATCAAAGACAATATCTTTTGTCTATATGTTTATATCAAATAGATCCATTTTTCTCTGGACAATTCTGCTATTTCAAATTGTACATAATAGAGATGAATTTCACCCTCAAATCAGTTTTGACTACATCTTATTTCCTCATAATTATATAAAATCTCAAGGTCAATTTGCTGCATTTTAAAGAGAACTTTGTATGAAACAGAGGCACCATTAATATTCATTTTACATAATGATTAGGGTGGTAAAGTGTAACGTACATCTAGAACATCCCTAGTTGGGCATGCTTTGTGTTTGAATTGCAACTGAATGGGTGCCAATCTGCAGTTAGAATTCAGAGCACCATTCTTCATCATAAAATTGAGAAAAGAAATTCACAATTAGTAAAATGAAACATATCATGAATCAAGACTTAAGGAGGAAACAACTCGCCAGTGCATGAAAATATTGGTAAATATATATAGTGAGGTATGATTCAAGTCTGCCATATTATTGTGTGTAAGAAGGATTTTAAATATCTTTAACTGTCACCATGGAAATTTGAAAGTACTGGATGGAAAAGTTTTTAAGTATATATCATCTTGATATTTTATAGCAAGGTGGCCATTTTTTAATTGACAATGAAGAAGCACAACATCACTATAGCAGAAGAAATTTGATGCTTCCTCATTGCTGGTGAGGTGATATTTCATGAGGCATCATGTGATGGACTTTACACTCATTTATTTAGAATCAAACTATAACTTTTTAAATTAATAAAGTGTAATGTGTTTTTAATTTTAACATGAATTAATGAACTCTTATTTTGCACCAACATTAAACTTTCCCAAATTATTTAAATCTGTTGGAAACAAAAGTGATTTTAGAGGCTGTACCCTCATTACAGGACAATACCATGGAATCATTTCTCTCATATTAAAATTGTTTCTCTCATTTAAAACTCAAATAAGAAGGAAAAATTTCTTCAAATCACTTATACAAAGATGAATTTCAGGAGTGTGAGAAGTATAAATGAGTAAGTTTGTGTGTGAGTGTCCTTCTGTGTGCATAAGTTTACTATTGAAAGAAATAAGAATACTGAAAAACATAAGTATTTTGGAAGAGTAGAGATTTTCTAGCTGATTACTCACCTCCCAGGTGATCAAATTAAAGAATTCCACTAGTATATAAGAGACTACTTTCTCCCAAACTCTGTGTCTCAGGTTCAGACCCTCTACACACAAATCCTGTCCTTGTCTATTAGGAGGTAACTGAGTAAGAAGTAATATGTGATTTAACATTCCAAAGTTCATGACATGTTGTTTTGGTGGACAGCTTGGGGTTTGAGTCATTGAGATAGGAGGCTGAACATTTTTTTTGCTTTGATGTCTGTGTCTGGCTTTGGAATCAGGGTGATATTGGTGTCATTGAATGACTTTGGAAGTCTTCTATCTTTTTCTATATCATGAAATAATTTGAGGAATATTGGTATTAGTTCTTCTTTAAATGTCTTGTCGACCTCAAGACATTTGTGTGTCCCCATCGAGTCCTGGGATTTTCTTGGTTGGTAGGCTTCTGATGCCATCTTCTATTTCATTGCTTGAAATTGATATGTTTAAGTCATATATTTCATCCTGGTTCAGTCTGAGCAAATCATATGACTCTAGAAATTTGTCAGTGCCTTTAATGGTTTTATTTAATTGGAGTAAAAATTCTTAAAATAATTTCTAATCTTTTAGTATCTGTCATGATATTTTCTTATCATAGATGTTAGTAATTTGAGTTTTCTCTATCCTTCTATCCTTATTCTTCATTAGCATGGCTAAGTGTTTATCAGTTTTATTTATATTTTCAAAGAACAGACTTATTGTTTTGTTAATTTTTTAATTTTGTTTCATTTTCATTAATTTTAGCTTTAATTTTAATTGTTTTTTAATCTTTTACTGCTTTAGGTGTTAATTTTGCTTCTTTTTCTACACCTTTGAGATATAATGTTACGTCATTAATTTGTTGAATTTTTTTCTTTTAAGTAATGAACTCTAGGGAACAGGCTTTCCTCTTGGTACTGCCTTCATAGTGTCCTAGAGATCTTGGTATGTTGTATGGGTGTGATCATTTACCTCTATGATTTTTTAAGTCTCTTTGATGTCTTTTGCAACTCATTGTTCATTAAATAATCTATTATTTAGTCTCTGAATGTTTGAGTAGTTTTTTATTAGTTTATTAATTTTTGTTTTTATTTTTTCTATAATCATGGAGAAAAATTGAAGGCATTCCCTCTAAACTCTGGAGCAAGACACAGATGCCCTCTTTCACCACTTCTATTTAACATAGTTTTTGAAACACTGGCTAGAGCAATTAGATGAAAGAAATTAGAGGGATATACATAGGAAAAGAAGAACTCAAATTGGTACTATTTGCTAATGATATGATCCCCTACCTAGAATACCCTAAAAGACTCACCAGAAAAATTCTAGAATTAATGAATTATTTTACCAAACAAGCAGGATATAAAGTCAGTACCCATAAGTGAAAGGCATTTCTGTATATTAGTTACAAATCCTCAGAAAGGAAAAGAAGAAAAATACCCCATTTACAATAGACCCCCAAAAATACTGGAGGATCAACTTATTGAAGGAAGTGAACAATATATATATAATGAAAATTACAGAGCCCTAAAGGAAGAAGTTAAAGAAGATCTTAGAAGATTGAACGATGTACCTTGCTCTTAGGTAGACAGAATTAATATTATCAAAATGACTATAATACCAAAAGCAATATACAGATTTAGTGCAATTTCCGTCAAAATCCCAAGGACATTCTTCATAGAAATAGAAAAAGAATTCATGAAATTCACCTAGAAAAATAAGAGACCCAGAATAGTTAAAGCGATTCTTAGCAGGAAGACTGAAACAGGTGGCATCACTATAGCAGCACTTAAACTACACTACACAGAAAGAGTAACAAAACCAGCATGGTATTGGCACCAAAACAGACTGGTAGACCAATGGTACAGAATAGAGGACACAGAGACTAGGCCACAAAACTACAATTATCCTATGTTAGACAAAGTTGCCAAAAACATGTCTTGAAGAAAAGATAAACATAGGCTCTTCAACAATGGTGCTGGGGAAATTAGAAATCCATATGCAACAACATGAAATTAAACCTCTATCTCTCACATGCACAAAATTCCACTCAAAGTGGATCAAGGACCTAGGAATAAAACCATAGACCCTGTGTATAATAGAAGAAAAATTAGGCCCTGATCTCCATCATGTCAAATTAGGATCCAATTTCCTTAATAAGACTCTTTTGGCACACGAATTGAAATCAACAATCAATAAAGAGGATGGATGCTAAGTAAAAAATTTATTTTTAAGAGTATCATTGATTTCTAATTTTATTTCATTATGATCTCATAGAATACAAAGTAGTATCTCAATTTTTTGTATTTGCTAAGATTTGCTTTGTGGCATAATATATGCTCTATTTTAGAAATGAATTCATGTGCTGCTGAGAAGAAAGTGTGTTTACTTGTTGATGGATGAAATATTGTGTATATATATATATATATATATATATATATATATCAACTCCAAGTTATTGATTGTATTATTGAGTTATAAATTTTTTTGTTCAGCTTTTTAGGGGGAGATCAAATAAGTTTAAAGAGGTGTGCTAAAGTCACCCAGAATTATTGTGTTGTGTTCTATTTGGCTCTTGAACTTGAGAAGAGTTTCTTTGGTGAATGTAGATGTTCCATTCTTTAGGGCATATATATTCATCATCATTTTGTCTTGTTGATGTGCGGTTCCCTTGAGCAATAAAAAATGCCCTTCTTTATCTCTTTTGATTAAGTTTTACTTGAAGTGAGCTTTATTTGATATGAGGTTGAAGACCCCTGCTTGTTTCTACAGTACACATGAGTGGTGTGGTTTTTTTTTCTCCAAACTTTCACTTTCAGTCTGTGGATATCTTTTCCTATGAGATGAGTCTCATGGATACACCATATTTTTGAATGTTTTTGTTGTTGTTGTTTGTTTGTTTCTTAAACCAATCTGCCAGTCTATGTCTTTTGATTGGTGAGTTTAAGACAATAACATTCAGGGTTATTATTGAAACATAATTTGTATTTCCAAACTTTTAAAAAAAATTGTTATTTAATTTGATTTAGATTCTCTTTGGATTAGCTTTTGCTTTAGTGTAATACCTCCCTCTGATGATTTTCAGTATTATTTTTTATTTCCTCCTAATGGAATATTTTTCTGAGGATGTTCTCTAGGGGGGTATTTCTACCTATAACATCTTTAATTTTTTTTCATCAAGGAAGCTGTTTATTTCATCATCAAATCTAAAGCTTAATTTTCCTGGATATAAAATTTTTGGTTGAAATTTATTTTCTTTACAGCTTGGTATATATTGTTCCAGGACCTTCTAGCTTTCAGGGTCTGTGTTGAAAAATCTGCAGGTATTCTAATTGGTTTCCTCCTGTATATAATCTGAATTATTTCTCTCATGGCCTTAAATATTCTCTCTATTCTAGACATTTCTCTACAACGTGTCTTGGTGTGGATCGGTTGTGATTTTGTACTTTTGGCCTCCTATAAGCCTCTTGTATTTGGTTTTCCAGTTCCATCTTCATGTTTGGAAAACTTTTTGAGATTCTTTTATTGAATAGATTCCTTTGGTTCAGAACTCTGTGCCTTCCTCCATCCCAATAATTCTTAAATTTTGTCTTTTTATGTTATACCAAGATTCTTGAATGTTCTCATAGTTTCTTCTCATCTTCACTGTGTGATCTATTCTTTTCAAGGTTGTAAATTTTCTCTGGATTGTCTGAGGTCCTGTCTTCCAAGTGGACTAATCTGTTATCAGTGCTTTCTATGGAGCTTTTACTTTGGTTTATTTATTTTATTACAGGTACTTTTTTCAGAACCTCTGTTTTCTTATTGAAGTAATCCTTTGATTCCTGTATTTGCTTGTGTAGCTCTTTATCAAAATATCCTGTACTGCCTTATTTGCTCACTTATCACCCTTTAATTCAGAGAACATTTTAATTTTATAAATCCTTCTCTGTGTTTTCTTCTGTTGTGCTTGCCATGGATTCTAACAATGCAGTGTCTGGATTTGTTTGGAGCACTTTCTTCCCTACTGTTTTTTCATATTGTTTTTGTGTCCTCCCTTCTCGCATGTGGGTCAAGTGTTGCCATTTTTACCCTACAGGGTTACAGTTCCACTCAGGGTTCCAGTACCTCTCTTCTGAGGGAAAGATAATATTAACTTATCCAAATAGAAACAATATATAACCTTAAACCAAATAATTGGTGTTCAGATGTTTACAATCTTGTCACAAAATAGAGAAATAGTGAGTTCAATCATTATCTACAATATAAACAGTAGGTTTGTAAAAGTGTTTACAGTTCCTGATGGGGAAGAAAGAACAGGGAGTGAGGTTAAGGATGAAAAGTTGAGGGTCTTGGAGTTTAAAATATAGAGTTCTTAGACCTTAGGAAGTGTGAAAGAAGAATCTAAACAAGACGATTATAGCAGGGGAAGAAAGAGGAAGTGTTCTTGGGAAGACAATAAGTGGGAAACAGTAGAGGACATGCAACAAACTCACATAAATGCTAGGAAAAATAAAAAGTGTAAATTTAGGAGATAAAAGGATATACAACACAACTGTTCCATTCTATTCAGGTATCCCAGACATCAGTATCTTAATTCATAAAAAGTTCTTGGTTTCACAAATGTTTGGCTGTGAGGGTGAGAGAATAGAGAGGGAGGAAAAATGAATCTAGAAAGAAGAAGCAATGATTGTTTTCAGTAGAGATCACTGTCTTTCCTTCTTTTCTGCTTATTCAATAAGTGGGGTCGTCATTCGTTTGCTAGTATGTCCATTTTCAGGATGATGAAGGTTACAGGGTGGGAGGGTTGGTGTTGTGTGCAGGGGATCTGGAAATGGGGAATGGCACCAGCAGTCCCCAGTGGAAGACTGCTGTCCAAGGATCTCCTTTGGTGCCTGCTTCTGTGGATATGGGTGCCTGGTCTTATCTCCTTACATCGCCTGTACCTCATACATTCTGGCCTCTCATCTCTAAACTCTGTCTCACTCACCCTCTCCATTTATACTTCCTAAACACAGACCTTTCTCTCTAGAGGTCTTGTGGGGTGCACTCTGGGGGCTATGCACCTATTTTGGAGAGTTATTTTGTATTGGGCAGTACTTTGCTAGGTTAGTGGCTGCTGTAGAGAGGGGGCTGTTGGGGACTATTATTACCTGCCCAGCTGGGGGTTCCAAGCTGGGAGTTGCCCCAACTAGACATGGCTACAAAAGTGTCTTGAGATGGAAGAGGCTTCTTTAAGCAATAGAATGACAGGCAATGGTGTTGGGTGATGTGTTTAGAGATGAAACTCTATGACATATAGACTTATGACAGTCTCTGGACTCAATGCAGACACTGTGGGTGTCACCAGGGCTGACATAATCCAGCCTGTGCTCCACGAGTGTGGGCAGTGCTGTCCGGGGCCTGCGTGGCACATTTTAACATTGTTTATAGTATCCACTGATATAGAAATTTTTAGGTTATGGAGATTGGACAGGATCACACAGTAGCCTTCTGTGATAGTTTTCAGTAACACTGAGTTATTAGACCTTAAGAAGTGTGCTTTAGTGTAATACCTCCCTCTGATGATTTTCATTGTTGTATTTTATTTCCTCCTCATAGAATATTTCTCTGAGTATTTTCCATAGTACAAGCTTTCTAGCTATAAATTCGTTCAAATTTTGTTCATCAAGGAAGCTGTATATTTCATCATCAAATCTGAAGCTTAGTTTTTCTGAGTATACAATTTTTGGTTGGGCTGGGGATGTGGCTCAAGTGGTAGCACGCTCACTTGGCATGCGTGGTCAGTGGAGTTTGTGAGTGTTACACAATTTGAGATAAATTTTAAAAACTTATCTGTTTACCATGTTCAGGAATTCAAAATGAAAAATATTTGTCTTTGCAGGATCTACAAGTGGTCATGGTTAGTGGTACTCTCTTCAGTAAAGACAAAGTTTCTCACAGCCCCGCAACCTAATGGCCATAGCATAGGTGGCATCTCCCTGATGCTGTTGCAGGATCCTCCTCATGTGACCAGTGCTACACTATCCCAGGGTGTTCCACGTTGCAACCCAGGTTGTAACCTTGAGAGTCCAACAGCACAAGGTGACTGGTGAATGCTAGCCCAGGTTCTCTACTCCCTAAGAGACATGATGTCCACGTAGGCTACCATCAGGGCTATAGACTTACTTCTGAACTGCTCCAACACTCAGACAGATCTATAGGCAAAGACACCATAGGTCCTCACTAGGACCTCTCCCTGACACCAGCTTCTGCAGAAATAAAAAAAAAATTGAAGTTTTTTTTTTTTTTTGAGGCCCATATCAGGGATCTCTCTACATCAATGGAGTGGATCTCTGAACATGGGAAGACGAAGAAGCAAGACTATGGTGAGGGATGGGCTATGTCCCTTTTGTGACTTGTGTCTCTGACTTAACAGTATAGGCCTAAATAGATTCAAATCTGTGTTTTAAGAAAGAGGAGCACCTCAGATTCATTCAAGAAGCAAAACAGGTAATCAGTGCTGCAGAGTCTATCCAGCTCAAGCCCAGCCATGGGTGCTGTTTCCTCAGGAAAAAGGAATGCTTTCCATCAGGTGAAGCAACTGCCAAGCTTCATTCAGCCTGGCAGAGCCTATGCACTCATCACTAGAGTCTTACAATCACATGACACAGGAACAAATTGTCCCATAGGACTGTGAAGGGCTATGTGACAACCAAAAGGATATGAACGTAGAGTTCTAGTTTAGCATCAGATTTCATTGATACCATCACGACGCACACCAATATGAATCTTTCACACTTCCTTGGGTCTCACAAGGGCTGATTCAGAAAGTTAAAGGTTAATGCTCTTCGTTTCCCCAAATCTCTTGGATTTAAATTGTTCACTTTTAGCTTTTGGATTGTTTCTTGCCCTCTACTTTCATAGCATTTCTGTGTCTCATTCAAAACTATGATTTTACCTACATTTTTGTGGTACCATGAATTTATTTAGATATTTTTTTTCCAGAAGATCCAGGTAAAAGATGGGAAAGAATATTTAATAAAAGAGCTAATTTTGAGTCCCACCTGTTACCTGGGCTGCCACTCAGGTCAGCGAGGTGTTCTTAGGGAAAAGAAAGACATGTGGCAGAGAAATTGGCAGATTGAGTTCTCCAATTTGGTATATAGTTTATATAAATTCCCACCAGTTCTCCTTTTCCTAGAGTGGGTCAAAATGAGATAATCTTTCATGAGTCAGGGTTCAAATTCTCAAGAGCCTAGTAACAAAATAGTAAATGATATTCACTTCAGTATAACTACTATTGTCCCAGGAAGCTAGGTGTCTAAAGCACATCACAAGGGGCATTTGAGTTGGAGATTGCTGCATTTGCTAGAGGGTACCATTGAAGAACTCAAGTTTTCCATGGACACTAAGAGAATTTAGCTTAAGTATCATTCAAATCAGAGTGTTCCATTAACGTTCAAAAACAGGATTCTCTATCATGTTCCATTTCATCAGCTTTCTCCTCTCAGGAGACTGTTGATTACATCTAAAAAATGAAGATTGAGCCCAGCTTTCTGGCTTTAAAACAAGAAGAGCACAAAATACCTACCAGATGTTGGAGAGGAGAGGTAGGAGGAATGCGGGATCAAGAGTGAGCCCCCTCAGGAGAGCATGCCAGTGGAATTCCTCACTAAAGATTCTATCTGCTCCTCTCCCAGACCAATTCTCTTTCCATCCTTGCTCTTACTGTCATGTGAATGCAGGCAACTATTTCAGATGGGGATGTGGGCCCTTGTGAGCAACAACAGTATAAATAATGGAGTTTCACCCACACCCCCAACATCTACAAGCAGATTCAACATTTTTTATGGATATATAGATATGTATGTATGTGGAGAGAGGGGTTAGGGTGCAGATGGAGTGAACAACTTCCTGCTCCCAAGAACAGCAGCAATAAGCCACATCACCTTTTACTTTTCAGCAGCCTGTTTACTACTCTGATTGCATGCACATAATGATGAAATGCTTCTGACTAACTCAAGGTATCACATCAGCTCTGAGTTATTTTATTCTTTTGCTTTGCTTTCCATGAGAGAAAGATTCATATTGTAATGCAGATTCATATTTCTCATTTTAGTCCTCCTTGTCACACAATGAATTCATTAACATGCCCAAGATGTGAGAGGTCTTGCTCTTACTTTATACGTGGGTGAGATAATTGGCTACTTATCTCATGGTTCTTGCTTATAAACCACAACAATGTATGTAAGTAGTATGTCTTTTACAGAAAGCTTCAATTCTCTCAGCATCCATCATAAGCAACTTAGAAACAAAACATCATAAGTCTTAAGATTTGCCCTTTCCAAAAGTCAACAAAGTATCTTGTTAGTTGTATGTGTACTGGAGGAAGGCATGAGATGAATGACTATGTGAGGAAATCGCTCACTGTTCATTGCACAGATGAAAGTAAGGGCTTTGGACTTGGATGTTTGCTCATGTTCACCTGAAGTGACAAAGAGAAGATGTGAAGAGGAGCAAATCACAGTTTTATCCACAAACAATTGCATTATCATTAAGGAATCAAAAGTTTAAGAACTATCAGTTGGGCACTGCTGCGAACTACTCAGCTGAACCCTCAAAAGGGGAGAGAGTTGATGGGGGATTAAGAAACACACACAAACATTTAGAAAACTCTGGGATCTGGTGGGACACTAACCACTGATGGTGGAAGGGTGACCTCAAACTAGCACTGCACATTTGATATGTAGGATTTCATATCCAGGAAGTTAAAACTATAGGTGCATTTTTCTTTGTGCACTAAAAAGTTACAGAGATAGAAACATTTTTATAACTATTCTACTGTTGCAATAATAGAATTATTATTGCACTGCAGTGCTGTTATTATTCTACTATATTCTGGAAGCCAATTGTCCAGAGTTTCTGCAAACCAGGCAAGCTTGGAGGTTGTAGTCCTTGATAGATATTGTGGTGATATTGCTATGCTAAAAATTCTCTATTCATGGCAGCTGATGTCTTTGCTCAAGGTCAATACTGATATTGTTTGGTATGTTAACACAGAACTTTCTCATATAGGGCATTACCTACCACAGCTCCTGGGCAATCTTGTCCTTCACCTTTGCACAGAAAGGTCCTGTAGCAAAGCACAGCCACAGTTCTGAGATAATCAAAAAACACTATCCAAGTCATGGCTCTCCACATCTCCACCTTTTATAATTTTTATATGTAAATGGTCTGGTATTATTTGGAACTTTTGGATTTCTCCTCAGAAAATGCAGCATCCTGAAAGCTCAATAAACCAAGATTAGCTTTACACATGGTAGCTGGAGATCAATACCTCCTGGTGGTGAACCATGTGCTCAACCTCCTGTATCAAGTTCTTTAGTTGTTTCCTTGTTGGTAGTTTGACATTGTGGGTCGCTGAGTTTCCCCTGTATTTTGCGTCCTCAGCATCTTGCTTCCAGTGGTGATTGGATCAGTATCTCAGTTGTGGGCTTCAGTCATTTGAACTGCAGCTTGAGATCCTCCCTGGTGATTATGAAGAGCAAACTCAGGTACCCAGATTGTAGGTTCATCTCCTTATGGAACGACATGAGAATGGCCTCTACCCACATTATCATGGGATCTGGTCCATTCTGTTGTCCTGTTTGTAATTTTCTCTAACAAACAGACCTGCCTGGCCTATGGTATTGAGAGTCATGTATCATTCACCTGCAGAAAAACCATAGGCACTACAATTAAACAAAAATAAAAACAAAGAGCAGGATTCAAACAAATTTGTGGGGTTGTATAATTCCCACGTTTTGTTTGCACTTAACTGACAATTGAAACTGCTATACAATTGCCTGGCCTTGAGAGTTATAAAGAGTATCCCTTTGGTGATGAATATGATATTGATCAAATATGTTTCAAAAAAGAGAAACTGTATAAGCTGAACCATTCTCATTTTTAATATTTAGAGGACATCTCAACATTGCAAAAGTAATAAAACATTGGAAATGACTTCATGTGTAATTTCTCCCATTAGAGCTGAGGTAAAAATGAAGCAAGAACAAGGGTTTATATTAACATGCATGGAACACTGTTTGCCAAATTTAGTGGTGTGATAATTCATCTGCCACAGCTGGTTTGGTGGATAACCATGAGGATTAACATCAGTAGGTCAAACTGGAGTATGTCCTACACAATGAGAAACATGGCAAAGAGTTTCCTGAGCATGTTCCCAGGTAATGTGGAATTCTGTGCATAGACTGAAAGCTCTCAGATGATGCTTGAGATGCTTGGGCACAGTCATAACAGGACAGCTGCTGACAGCCTGCAGCAAGATGATCAGCTACAGTGTTGCCTGTTATCACAGGGACTGGAAGTTTGGTGTGAACTCAGATGTGTCCAATAAATCAGGGATACTGAAGCTCATGAATTGTTTTCTATAGGTAGGGATTAAGTGACATAACCCTTCTGTATGTGCATATCCAGTGGTGGCTTTTTATGTGCATAGCAACGCCTACCTCATAGGCACTATCACTGTAGGTATTAACCGATTCATCAGAAAAATGCAATAAAGCACAAACAAAGTCTTGAAGTTTTGCCATCAAGCAGAGGCATAGGAGGTTTGTATCACATTAGTAGGAGCAAGGCTATAGTAAGCAGGGTTACCTGAGCTACAGCCATCAGTAAGTGCATACATTGTGAGAGAAGATAAAGACTATGGTAGCAAAGTGGATAAGCTTATTAGGAGAATAGTGATTTCCAACATGTCCAGGAAAATTAGCAATACTCACCTACCAAGCATGTGAGGATTGCGAGAGTCAGCACTGTTGTTGAACTGAAAAGGGAACTACAATGACTCACCTCCCACCAATTGTATGACTCGACTTCTGCCTTTAATAAGAAGCTCAGCAACGAGATCATGAGAGAGGGTCAAAGATTTTGAAGAACAGTAAGCAAGATGGAGCCATTTGATACCTCCTAAAGACGGTCACATGGTTACCGGGGTATGAGTAGAAGGAATTGTCTGCCAGTGTATCGGCTCCTGTCAATTAAATGTAGTAAGTTTTGCAGTCTTGAGGCCAATTTCAATCCTTACTAATGCAGCCCTTCCTACTAGTGAGCTGTCAATGGGCCAGACAGGGATCTTCACATAAGATGTCAAATAAGGGGTTGAGCTAGAGTGAATAATTGTAAAGTGGAATATAACCAGTAATTATCTCCAAGTAACTTCTGAAAATCATTGCAGGAATGTAAGACATCCGTTCAAATTTGCATGTTTTGTGGATGAATCCTGCATCCTTCGATTCAGCTGCCCCAATGCTGAAAAGGAGAAGATATTTCAATCAATATAGAGCTATACACAAGAATATTGTGAGAAGAAGGGTTTCCAAGTGTGCAAAAAGTTTTTATAAAATGTCTGAATTATAAATGGGACAAAAGTATGTCATTGATATCATGAATTATATGTGCATAAGGATGTTCCTTCTGCATGGCAGGAATTACTCAAGCTACAAAAGACTGACATATAGAACTATTGGACATTTCTTGTGGTAAAATCTTCAACCATATCCTGTAACTGGCTCCTTGAAACTAATGACTGGAACACCAAGTGCAAAGTGCTAACAACCAGCTAGATGTAAGGATATAGTGCAACCACATCCTTTATGTCAGTTATTTTTAAATGATAATGAAACGGAATAGCTGTAGGAGATGAAAGCCCAGGCTACAGACCAATTTCATTGTCCAATTAGTTACTCAGAAATCCTGGAACATCCTCAAATTGCCAGATTTTTCTAAATTACAAAAGTGGGGTTATTCCATGGAGTACAAGTACAAGAGCATGTTCAGTATAACCAGTTTGATGTTGTCCTTGGACAATCAAATGATCCACCTGAAGCTTTTCAGCAGTGAGGAGCCATTGATTAAGCCAGACATGGTCATCTGACAGTCACTTACTGTTTTCTACTGCCTTCTATGTGGGAGAAGAGACTGAGGCCCATACAGAAAAGGTTGATCAGGTGTATACATGAGGTGTATACATTCCTTTCTCCTTGGTTTCTTCCAAATGTATTTGTGAGAACCAATCCTTTATTAAGCATCTGGGAAGTAAACACTGAATGAGGACTCATCAATAAGACCCCCATATTGCTTAGTACATAATGGCCCTGTTTATTTATTGGCAAACTTTTAAGAAAATAAGGTTTGAAATGTCACTTATTACCTTCTAAGCTTTGCAATTGAAAATATTGAACACTCTGTGGCACCTTAGAAATATGACCTACATGTTTCAAGTCAGTGGAAGTCCCTGTGTAAGGACCAACCTTTAGGCCAATGTATTACAGACATAGCAAACACATCTTCCCCAGTGTGTATAACACGTTTAAAAATCTTTCCATTTATAAAAGTTCCAATTGAAGATGTTCTTCTCTAGTTAACTGAGCCCAGTGTGCCCTAACTGATGTTCCAATACTTTCATCAACTCTGGGTTCATTTGACAAAAGATTTCCTGTTGATCGAACAAGAAGGCATGAACAGGATTTAAGCTGTGTTATTTTTGTTGAGTATTTGAAGAAGGGAATTGGTGGTCTGAGCCACATATTTTATTTCCCCTGTAATATCTGTATCACTTTCAGCACTACTTGAAATCTGTTCATGGTGGGATTACCATACTCCAGTACAATTTCCACTGTACCAGAGGGCAAAGAGCAATACACCAGGACTTACAGCCTGGGGCCCCATTTCTGTCAATATAGATCTGTCAGTAGGAGGGAGACAATCCTGCACCTCCTGTCCTGTCCATTTTAAAGTCCCGGATATAGGATACAGGGATTGGTTGGATTGTATGACAGTCCTGGACAGAGTGGCAGTCCCCACAGTGTTTAGTGGGGATGGAGCAGGCACCAATGCCAGTTTCCCTCGGGAGGAGGGAGAGGATTGTCCATCCACATCTGATCTGCACTCATTAGCCCAGTGTCTACCATGATGGCAACATGGACACAGCCCTCATCTTGAAAGTGGTGCCCATGAAGGTTGGTCCTTTTCTTGGCTATGATGGTACTGACAGTCCCTGACCAAATTTTCAGGCTTATTAAAGTTGAAGGACCCCCATTTGGAATTTTAATTCATCTAGGCAGGCTGAGACCTTCAAGGCTGAGACCATAATTATTCCTGGACATAGGTACTACCTATGTCAGCACAGACATGAATAGTCAGTGTTTCCTTCTTCTTGTAAGGATAGATGACCTCCTGACATGTCTCACTGACATTTTCAAAAGCGTATTATTTAGGAAGTAAATTACTAGCTTCTGAGTCCCCGATCACTCAACTGACAGTTTGAAAAAACCTTGCAACCAAATTGCATAAGGCTCATGGGGACCCTGACTAATTTTGCTGACATCCAGTTTATTCTCCTAGGTCGACAACTCTCTCCAGGTCTCTTGGCACTTACGTTCACTTGTCAATAAGTTTGTAGATCTAAACTTGACTGATAGCCTAGATCAGCATATTGTCCAGTTACAGTCAGCTCTTCCAGGGTGATATGAACTCCATGAGCCCAATTCCTGTCAGCCTGTTATGCACTAAGCTCCTTCCAATTGGATTTCCACATCACATGTCACCCCCTGATAAAAAGGCTTTGGCCAATATAAGCCAATCCCTGGGCAGTAAGGCTTCAGTGGTAAGAGTTTGATAGTTTTTGTACAATTTGAGCTGTGGGAACACATAGAACATGCAGACTTAAGGTTCTTGTGGATTTTAAAAGGAATGGTAATGTGATCAAATTGACAGACACGATTCATGGGGCCAGCTTGTTCAAAATCAGGATACACTCAAAATCCCCAGATGTCCTCCCCAGCTGCCTTTGCTGCCCAGAGACCCTAATGCAATGGTGACAACATGGTTGACACAGGTTTACATATCTCTAATTTAGTCCTGGGCATGGACCAGGACATGGGAGCAGAAAAGGGAACTCACATCTGGAAGTGAGAAAACACTTCAGAACATACATTTTTGTCTCAACTATATAACTTCAAACTCATTCCTATAAAATTACTTTTGCAAGTGACAATGAGACCTAGCATTCAAAGGATAAGGATACAGCTTATAGTCAATGTGCTCACCAGGCTACCTTAGAGAAGTCATAGCTAGCATTCAGGATAAGTGGTGTCTGCCCAGTACACCTCCATGCTTCTAATAAGACTCAGAAAAATCCCCAGAAATCATGACAGACACAAAGAGTTTGGACACAGTTCAGCTGTTCATCATCAAAGACCAGAAGAATCCTGCAGGCAGCATTGTTGTCTCTCCCTGATGTGTGGGTGGGGGGCTACTTCTCTGGTCTGGCAGCTCCCTGGGGCTCATTCTGTGCAGGCACTAGCAGGGAATCGAGCACATTCATTAGACCAATGCCCCAGGTCCTCCCTAGAGTCCAGAGCCACCAAAACCATCGTCCTGCTGGTGAGCACCTTTGTCTCTTTTCACACCCTCTCTTCTAGGTACACAACTCTTTTGGTTGTCATAATTATCATAACTGACCCTGGTGAACACAGACGCAATAATGTAGAGGTGTTTCCCAGCTGCAGGCCCCTTTCTGACATCCGTGAGCTGCTGTGCCTGCACTGGGAATAGGAAAACCCTGAATCAGGTTAGGAACCTGTACCTTGCATACTTTTACACAATCTTTAGGTGTTTAGTGAGTCACTCCCTGAGAACAGCCTGAGCACTGTTATGCACAACCCCATTCCAAAAATGGTGGACAAGGAGGCTGCATCTGCTGCCATGGTGTACTCCCACTACCAGCAGCCATGAGCAATGAAGTATCATGTCCTGAATGTGAAAAAGAACCTCCTCTTTAATGTGAAGCTCAAAATTCCAACACACTGTACAGTAGTACAGTGTCTTTTCCTTTCCTACATAAATGTTGCTGTCCTGTTTAAGAAATATTTTCCTATTTGAGGAGCACAGACATTTGCTAAGTTTCTTGAAAAAAACTTTATTTTTTAATCTTTAAATTTTGAAGCACTGTTAACTGTTATAGTTAAGGTGCAGTGTGCTAGGGTTTATCCAGATTCTGTATGGTGTATGATGTAATAGAAAAAATCATATTCACAATAATTTGAGAGCTATTGAAGCTGAGTGGTGGAGAAATGAGGTTCTTTATATTTCTTCTCTGTTTTGCAGGCTTCCAGAATTTATGAGAAAAGTAAAATAAAAAAATTATTAAATGTGAAAAAAGAACCCTAAAATCAGGTTGTTGCTACACTTAAGAAGTCTTGAGTTCTTATGTGGTATGGTTTAGGGTAGGCATACTTTTCTCCAATACAGCTAAAACATTTTATTCTGAAAGTGTTTGGACATCTCTTCTTTTTTCCCCTCTTATCTCTCCTTGCTTTTCCCTACTGAAGAAATCCAGTAACACTCTTGCCCTCTTCCTCTCTCAGTGTTTAGCAGTCCCCTGGCACAGCACACCCAGGGTCCTATCTTGTTTTGAAAATCTTATAGGCACTGCATTTCTTATTTGAGTGTATCTGTTACATCCTCCAAGTCAGTGTGCTTATTCCACATTCCCGGATTACCTTCTGTCTTTGAATCAGAGGGGAAATTTCTATTACTGCCTAGCAGCAAGCTATAATTGGATCCAGGTGTACATCATGCTGCAGCACCAACAATTTGCTCCTCTGTGATCTCATAGATGGCCACAAGGTGGCCTCACATGCCTTGAAGTACAGCTCCTGTGTTGCTAACTGAGTGGTCTCTCACAGAGTACTGAGCCATGGGGGCCTTAGGACTCTCCTTGTGAAGGATCCTGGCATTCCTCTGTGGTGACTGCCCAAGGCATGAGATCTCTGCCCTCACTCTAACAATGGGACAGCTCTGGTCTTTCCAGACTTGGGTGTTACCTGTTAAGCTGGGACAGCCCACCTCCTACCTTATTTGGCAAAAGAACATTCCTTCAAAATATTTTGGAGCACACACAGATTCTCTGGCTCTCTTTCCAGTGTGTAAGTTCTAATGTTAAAGTGCCGTCCAAGCCCTGATTTTTAAAATCATTTCTGTGTCTTTCCATCATCTACTTTTTCCTTAGCCTGACTTTGCTGCCTGCCTACTCCACGCAGATGAACACATTTCTACCACTAGTGTGGGACATGGGCAGGAGGCGTTGGGGTAAACTCCACTTGTCCTATCTAGAAATCATCTCTCTCTGAATAGTTTTAACACTTTCCTCCATGATTCCTTCTATTGCATTCAAATATTCTTGTCTTCCCTCCAGGTCTTGGACCTGCTTTTTCTCTTTCTTTCACTTATTTATGGCAGCACTTGGGATTGGACCCAGGGCTTCAGGCACACCAGACAAGCAGGCTCCTCAGAGCTCCCCCCCCCACAGTTCTGTGATTCATTTGCAGTTGACTTTTGCACAGAATGAGGGACGAGGACCTTGTTTCATGCTTCTAGAACAGATTATCCTGTGTTCCTAGAACCAGTTGATAGAAAGCTTTTCTGTGCTTCAAACTTTGTTTTTGGAATCCTTGTCAGAAATCAACTGCCTGAAGACGTGTGGGTTTATTTTTGGATTTTCTGTCACATTGGGCTATGGTTTGTTTTTTGCCAATATTATGCTGAGTTTCAGGGCTGTTTTTTGTAGTTCTGTGAAGTGTGATGTGAGTCTTTTTAATGGAAATTTTATTGACTTTAGATTGTTTTGTTTCGTGTGACCATTTCAACAGTGTTTTCCAATCCATGAAGACAGGTGCCTTTGACCTTTTAAACACTTTTTTTTTCAATTTCTTTCTTCAGTGTTTCCTAATTTTGACTCTAGAGGTCATTCAAAAAGTGAAGTATCATTTTTCCTTTTATTTTTCTTGATTAAAAATTTAAGTATTTTCCTGTCATTGAGAGATTAATATAAAATACTTGTAAATTATATAGAAATTCTAAACCTCATTATCAGTAAACTTCATGTAGTAAACACACAGAGAATTCTCCAAAACACACTTGCAGAATATTCCTTCCTTGGAAGTTTCAATGCATAAAGAATGAGCTAAAACAACATGAACAAACTTTATAGACTTTATTCTAACAAAATGTGATTTCTGACCAAAATGAAATCACTTTACAAAATAGGACTGGGAATCTAAAAATAAAATTATATTAAAAATTAATTTATATATTTCTAATTAACAAAAAAATTACAGGAAAATTTGAAAGTCAAACTAAAGAAAGCAAAATATATTAAGATAAAGTGTTTCTTTTTTATTAATGCATTGTAATTAGACATAATATTTGAGTTCATTTTGATATAATCATACATGGCTCTTATGATGCTTATGAATGTGATTTTTTCTGACTACATTTTTGGTGTATATGAAAGCTACATCTTTTAATATGTTAATTTTATGTATTACTTTATTAAATTTAAAATTTCTACAAGACATATCAAATTTCAGCATGAATTTATATATATACTAGATAAAGAGAGAGTATTTTTTCAAGTGGAAGCTAAAGAGAAAAAAAGAAATAAAAAGAGAAATCTCAAAAAATTGAGGAACTGTGGAGGATAGATAGGGAATCAAGGCCTATGAAATAAGGGTGGGAAGGGGAAGCACAGGGAAAATTGAGAATCAATCATGCAAGACACAATAAATGAAGAAATGATAATATTTAAGGAGACAGACATGCAAATCCCCTCGATATTGCTAACAAATGTATATTTAAATCAAACATCAGACACTGCACCCTAGAAATTTGTACAACTATTGTGCCAAACAAAAAAAATGTTGAAGTCACTGAATATCACCTTTATTACTGCATCTTCATGTTCATATTTACTTTTTGTTCAATATATTTTATAAATTCAATGATAACATATTAAGTGTCATAAGAATAGCAGGAAAATTAGTACCCATGTTTAAGTGTATTGTACTGATTAAATCAGAACATTTAGATTTCAGTAGAGTGCACTGAAACATCCTGCGTTCACACAGTTTCTGCTCAGAAAATATTGCATTAATGAATGTATATGTGATGCTTTCCCAAAAAAAAACTTCCTGTGACAAAACTGCCATCTCCAGCATTTGGTGAAGCTTTCATCCCAAAAACAACAACAAAAACTGTGGTATTTAGGATGCTGACTAGAGGTCTTCAATGGGAAACAGCAATGCATGTCTTTTTCTTCAGAGGATATGTCTGGGGGAGATGGACGAGGTGGGCTGTGCCTGCTTCATCTAGCTTCCTGCTGTTGACAATAAATCTAGTGGGTGCTACAGCATCACTAACGTGGAACTTGTTATGAAAACAAATCACAGGCTTCATTCCAAACCTGCAGAACCACAGTGTGGGAGAGAGGGCTGTGGGCATCACATGACTGACAGCACATGGAAGCCCTAGAAGCATGGCTTTCCTAAAGAGTCTCAGCCAGGGCTCCCATCAAGATGCCTTGTCAGTGGCAGAAAATGCTTTCACCTGTTCCACGACCACAGATTAGCCTATGATTCTGGGTAGCATCTTCATTATTGAGAAAACTAACTGTCAGGTGAAGGTAGAGAGAGGACAGGCAAAACCAGGAGAAAATCTGGCTACATTTGGGAGACGTGAGTTTAGCCTTCTTATGAAGAACAGGAAGAGGATGTGCTGTACTTGGCTGTTTGGGGTGCAGGTCTGAACAGTGCAGAGTTCCAGTGTTACAGCAGATTTTTTTTTTTTTTGCAGGTAATAGAGTTCAGCTGAAGGCAGTAAGAAGAAACTCACTTTAGTTCACTAGAGGGGAACTCACTGGTGTGAGAACAGAGATGAGAGCAAAGCCTTTTCTGCTCAGTAATTCCCTTTTAGGGTGGTGTGGTGGGAGCAGGTGTAGGTGGTTTGCAGATGCCTTTAAAAGATTCTAAAGAGGAAGGTGTGGTTAGTCCAAGTAATCTTGCTAGAGAAGGAAACCCAGAGCAGGAGGAGGAAGAGGAAGAAATGTCAGCATCTCAGGTTAGTTGGTCCCAGGTCAGGGCCCTTTTTCAATTGTCCTGCTGTGCTGTTACATATATACAGCTTTCTTAGCTGCTTCTGATATCCCTGCCTAATATCTGCTTCCAGTTACTTGTTTTTGACTTTCTTTTCATTGTAGTCAAGGTTGCCTCTTCATTTATACATTCATTTATTGCTCATCTTGCAGTGTTGGGGATTCAGCCCAGGGCCTCACATGTGTCAGCCTAGCTTTCTACCACTGAGGAGATCCCATGCCCCACCTTCACTGTTGAAACACTTCTCCCCTACACAGCAGAGCCTTCTCTCAGTCTCTCGTGACATTGCACAGCTTCTTTCTTTCAGGAGAAAGTCTCACCATGAATTTATCAAGTGTGATATGGCAATTGCTTCTGGTAGGGCAGACGCAATTGGAAATATATTGAGACTCAGCTCCTAGTGCAAATACAGCTGAGTCCTCAGAGGTCAGTGATGAATGCACACCTAGGATGTAGGACCATGTGGATGTGCCAGAGGTTTTGGTCTACAAGCCTTAGAAAAATTTATGCTGAAAAGGGATGGAATTAATTGCCTAGAAGAACTCATAAATTTATGTGAATTTGGGCAATTAAGGGACTTGCTCTCTCAGGTCTCAGAAGAGAACAAATATTGAAAGTTGGTGAACACTTGTCCTAAACTTTGCATAAAATGATGTTTTAATAGTTGATATGGATTATGGTTTACTCTTTTAATACCAATTTGCCCATTGATACCTTGGCAGGGGTGCTTGCCCTCTGTGTCCATCACCCTTGACTGCATGTTGTTTGAGTCTATGTGGACTTCACCCTGTTAAGGGGCTATCTGCCACACATATGGCCATCTTGAAAAGTGCAATAATTGTCATGAGTCCCAGGGGTGCTCTACCATTGAGCTCCATCTCCAGCCCTTTTTAATTTTCATTTTTTACCAGGGTGTGCTGAATTTCTGAGATTGGCCTTGAACTTGAAGTTCACCTGCATCAGCCTCCTGATTTTCTAGAATCACAGGCATGTGTAATCACATCCAGCTAAGGATCTTTTAAAATATAACACATTTAATTAAGCAGGATTCATGGGTTAAATTTTTCTTTTTTAGAATTTTATGTCAGTGCATTTAATGGGAGGGGGATGATTTCCTCACATGAGAGATTGTAAAATATCTCTTTATCCTTAGGAATGATAAGGTGGAAATGGAAAACTGACCTGCTAGCCTCACCTGAAAGCTTCTTAGCAATGTGAAGACTAGGCACAACCATCCATCTCCTTGAAGTGTGGTCAAATTTAAAAATATCTAACGTGAAATATATGCACATCAATATTGGAGAACAATGCTTTTTAATATTTAGTTTTACTTGTTGTTTTTAGTGAAACATGACAGTAGAGTCAATTTGGACATATTATACAAACATGGAATTTATCTTATTCTAGCTAGGATCCCAGTCTTCTGGATGTAGCATGCTGTGGAGATTCCCTGTGGTGTATTCATGCATGTACATAGAAAGTTTATGTCAGATTCAATCCACTGTGTTTCCTATTTCTCTACCTGCTGCCTTCCACCATTTCCTTTTGTCTAATCCACAGAACATACATCCTTTCCTCCTCTCCCCTTTTATTATAGCTTAGCATCCACACATCTTAAAGAATATTTGGATTTGGGGAATTGGGGAATTTGGTCATTTCCTTAGCCCAGTTGTGTCCACAGCCATCCATTTATGAGCAAATGTACATAAAGTCATTTTTATGGATAAGTAATAATCCATTGTGCACATATACCACACGTTCTTTATCAATTTTTCTGTTGAAGGGCACCTAAATTGGATTTATATGGGAGCTATTGCAAACTCAGCCACTGTAAACACTGATATGGCTGTGTCACACTGTAGTGTTCAAATGTTAACTATTTGGATATATTCCAAGGACTGGAAAAGACAGGTAAATGGCATTTCCATTCCTCAATTTTTGAGGTATCTCCACACAGCATTCTAGAGGGTTTGCACTAATTCTTAGTCTCATCAACAGTCTTTGAGTGTTCCATTTCTTAACATCCTCACCAATATTTTTTTAACTTGTATTCTTGATAAATCCAGTCTGACTGGAGTGAGGTGAAAGCTCAGTTTGGTTTTAATGTACATTTTTTAATTTCCAGCGATGTTGAACATGTTTTATGCACTTGTTGACTTCATATTTCTTCTTTTGAGAAGTGTCTATTTAGTTCCTTTGTCTATTTATTGATCGGGTTATTTGTATTTTCACTCTTAAGCTTTTGGCGTTCTTTATATTTTCTGCAAATTAATGACTTATCTGAGATGTGGGTGGCAAAGATATTTTTCCCATTGTGTAGGTGCCCTGTTCACATTCCTGGTTGTATCCTTTGCTGTGAAGAAGCTTTTGATTTTGATGCCATCCCATTTATTGTTTTTTTTTCAAATTAACTCCATGCACTTTACAAGGCTTGTTGAGGAATTTTGTTCCTAAGCTGTCATGTTGAGTGATGGTCTGCATTTTCTTCTAGTAGGTGCAGGTTTTCTAGTCTAATGCTTGTGTGTTTGATGCACTTTGCGTTGAGTTTTGTGGAGGGTGAGTGATAGGGGGTAAATTTCATGCTGCTACATATGGATTTCCAGTTGTCCCAACACCATTGTTTGAGGAGGCTTTTTAAATCTCCAACGTATGTGATTTGCACACTTGTCTAGTGAGAGATACTTGAGTTTATGTGGGTTTGTCTCTGTGTCTTCTATTCTGTTTCAATGGTCTTCATCTGTTCTGGTGGTTACATCATGGTGCCTTTGTCATGATAGGTGTGTAGTCTAAGGTCAGGTTTTATGATGCTTCCTGCTTAATTTTATCTCTGAAGATTGGTTTGGTTATTCTGGGACTGTTACTCTTCCAAATGAATCTCATGACTGCTTTTTCTAATTCTATAAAGAATGCCATTAGAATTTGAATAGGAAGTAAAATCTTGAGTAGCATTCAAAATTAAAAACTGAAAATTTTGGTAGTATTTAAAAATTTTGGTAGTATTTAAAAATTAAAAATTTTGGTAGTATTTAAAAATTAAATTTTTTGTTCATATGGACATTTATACTATATTAATTCTGCTTATTCAAATCATGAAAGATGTTTTCATCTTCTTAGGTCTGCAATTCCTTTCTTTATCATTCTGTAGTTTCATTTTAGAGGCTTTTGGTTTGTTTGTTAGCTTGAGGCTATTTAAATGAAACAGTTTTCTTAATTTGTTTTTCAGTTGATTTATGGATGTTATTTTTATATCCTGCCACTATGCTGTTTTTGTATATGGGTTCTAAAAATCTTCTGGTGAAGATTTGAGTCTTCTAATTCAAGAATCATGTCATCACAAAGATATCTGAAGCTTTTCTGTACTTACTGGTATCTGTATAATTTTTTTCTTTATTTTCCTAATTGCTCTGGCTAGAATTTCTAGGTCTATTTTGAATGAAAGTGGTGAAAGAGTATATCTCTGCCTTATTCCAGATTTTAGAGGGAATGACTTCTGTTTTTCTCCATTTAGAATGATGGTTGCATAGGGTTTAATTTACATACCTTTTACAATGTTGAGGTAAGATCCTACCATTCCTAATTCTTCTAGTGTTTTGAACATGAAAGGTTATTGGAGCACATTTCAAATTGACCATTACTTTTCTGCTTTCCCAATTGATCCTGTATGACATAAAAATGTCTTTCATACCTTGGTTTTATATTTGATATTTCATAAGAGCATAGGATTAAAGCTGATTTTGAAGAAATGATACCATCTGCATTTATGTCTTTATGTAGTGTGTTAGTGAATCTTATTACACTTAAGATGTATTTTCTAAGTTAGGTGGTGTGCTTTCCAGTGCCATAACTAAATTCCTGTGACACATCAACTCAATGAAAGGTAGATTTATTTGACTAGATTTATGGTCTCAGTGCATGTTCAGCTCCATAGCGTGGATGCCTTTGTGGAGGCAGAACATCATAAAAGGGAGTCACAGTAGAACAGAGCAGCTCATCTCATGAACTCTGGACAGAAAAAATAGTGGGGAGAGTAAGGAAGGGCAAGAAATAAATACACCATTCAAGGAATCAATTCAGGTATATTTTTCTAACTAGATCCAACCTCTTAAGTTGCCTTCACCTCCATATAGCCCATTAATTATGAATCCATCAATTTACCTGTTCCATGGTAGAGCCCCAATGATCCAGTCACCTCACCAAAACCCACTTGTGAACTCTGCTGCCTTGGGTACTACACTTGATACACTGTAGCTGATACACATGTCATCTCATGTTGGGGTGGTAATGAACTCTGCTGCAGGACACATGACTAAAGTATGATTTCTTCCCAGGGTGTGCTGACATTCAGGGATGTGGTCATAAGATTCTCCGAGGAAGAGTGGAAGTGCCTAAACCCTGCTCAGCGGGCTTTGTACAAGGATGTGATGCTGGAGAACTTCAGGAACCCTGTCTTTGTGGGTGAGAATACCTCTGTTTCACAATGCTTCACTGACACATCCTCAGGGCAACTGCCTGGCTTTGCCAAACATTTCAGAGGAGAAAATACTCCGTATGAAGGTTCTCAGATATCAGATATCCAACTAAAATTGGAAATTCCTTAATTTGAAAACACTTTGGACTTATTTTATCTTACTTTATCTTACTCACTTTTGGTCATGGTCTGCAGATTTTATTCTATGTTTCTGGAAAGTGGAGTAACTTAGCATATAACACTATGGCACATGTCCTGAAATTGCATTTCTACATAATAGCTGCACATGAATAGGATTCATTTTTATCTGATCCTAACTGCATGGACTTTAATTTTCTCTCATTTAATCTCCAGTAGTTCCTTTTAACCTCCCCTCCTCTCTAGCCCCATTCCATTTTCTCTACCTTGCTCTCCTTTCGTCTGTCTTTCTATTGTTCACTAGTTGGTATTTATAGATGTACTGAAATGTGAGCTTTACTGGGCTCTATGCCTCCCTTTTCCATTTTATCATCCATTCCCTCAATCCACTTTTTCTACTCTGCTGACCTCACTGATATTTTATGAGGTCCCTCCATTTTTTTCACTTATTTTACTCTTTATTTCATCTACAAGACTGAATATTTTACTTTTGAGTTTTCATATGTCACTTTGCTTGCTTCTCTTCAGTTTCATACATGAATGCAAAATGCAATCATTTTCTTTTTAATGACTGTTAACTCCACTGTGTGAGTTTGTGTGTGTGAGTGTCTGTGTAAACCACATTTTTTGTCCATAAACTGCTGTCATGATTTTTGTTGCTATACTGAAGTGTCGGTGTCAAGATA
Source organism: Ictidomys tridecemlineatus (assembly GCF_052094955.1). Lineage (NCBI taxonomy): Eukaryota > Metazoa > Chordata > Mammalia > Rodentia > Sciuridae > Ictidomys > Ictidomys tridecemlineatus. The sequence goes on along the minus strand of NC_135491.1, from coordinate 3,505,037 downwards.
ATTGTAGGTTTGGGGTAAATATGAAAGAGTAGTCACATGGTGAGTCCATTCCTTGTCTTTTCAGGATTCCACATGCTTCCTTGCAGAGTGGACATACTTCCTTGCAATACCCTTACTCTTCCATTCTCAGTCCCATCCATTATTTATCTGAATTCTTGATGATTGCCATTCTAACTGCAGTGAGTTGAAATCTCAATGTTGTTTTAGTTTCTACTTCTCCAGTAGGTAGGGGTGATGATCATATTTCAGAGAATTTTTTGGTTATTTGGGTTTATTCTTTTATGACACATATCTTTGGCATTGTAACCCATTTATTGGTTGAGTAGTTTGATTTCTTGGTGAGGTTTTCTTTTCTTTTTACACATTGTGTTAATGATTTTTGTCAGAATCATACTTGGCAAAGATGTTCTCGCATCCCCTGGTTCTCTCTTCCCACTCTTAATGATTTACTTTACTGGGAACAGAATTTTTCAATTTGATTCTCTCCTACTTGGTTTTATTTCGTGAACTTTTATAGGGCTTGCTAAGAAAGTTGGAGCCTGAAGAAATAAGATAGAATTTTGAATCTGTGTTTTATTTTATTAGTTGCAGGATATTGGTATAATTCCTAGATTATTTATCAACTTTGACTTCATTTTTTTTGCAATGAGAAATATAGGGATATTGTTTCACTTTTCACTTATGGATATCCATTTACCATAGCCCTTAGTTTTTAAAAAGGCTACATTTTTCCCTTTGTTTTTCAAAACTTTGTAACGTATCAGGTGATTAAATTTATATGGATATGTGTCCATATCTTCTATTTTATTCTACTGATCTACATTTATGTTCTGATGTCATTTTGGGTTTATTTCTCTAAATTCTTATTAATGTTTTGATATGGATTATGTTAAGGTTGTATGAAATTTTTGGTAGTAATTCCCTCTTCAAACATCAATTCTGCCCATTCAAGAACATGGGAAGTGTTTCTCACTTCACATCTTCTGTTTCTTCCTTCAGTTGCCTTTCACATTCCTTGTGGAGGTTTGCATCTTTCTTGTTAAATTTATTTTTAGAATTACATATTTTTTGAGGTTATTGTAAATGGAATAGTTTTCTTCCTTTTCCTGCAGATTCATTAGAGTATAGAAAAGTGTTTGATTTATATATATATTATTGATTTTGTTCCTGCACGTTTGCTGAATGTTTTTCACGAGTTTTACCAGGAATGAGTGCTAGATTTATTGAAATGCTTTTTCTTCATTGATTCAGATGATTCTGCTCTTCTTTTACTTAATTCTGTTGGTGTGATCCATTTATACTTACTGATGTGTGCATGTTCAATCAAAAATGCATCTCAGAAATAAAATACATTTGATTTTGTCCTCTTTCATGTGTACTTGGATGCTGTTTTCAAATATTTTATTTAATTTTTTTCTATCTATGTTGATCTGGGATGCAGGCACTGAAGTTTTTTTTCCTTGATTTATATTTGGTTTTGGTATCTGGGTGAAATAGAGTACATAGATTCAATTTGGTAGTGTGTCCTACATTTGTGTTTCATTAAAAATTTGAGGACAATTTGTATTAATTCTTCTCTAAATTTATAGACAAATTTCACTGAGAATCCATTTGATCCTGATATTTTCTGTGTTGGAAAGAAATTTAATAGCTGCTTCAATCTCATTTTTTTATATTGGTTCTTTTATATTTTCTGTGTATCAAGGGCACATTTGGGTAGGTTTTGTACGTATAAAAGTTTGTCAATATCATCTAGATTTTCCACTTTTTTGGAATGTACATATTTTCAAAAGATGTTGTAAGAATCTTATAAATTTCAGAAGTGTTTTTCATAATTCCTTTTTTTGTAATTTTGCTGATTAGGATCTTTTATCTCTTTTAGGTTCGTTTGTCTATGGGTTTAAAATGATGTTCATCTTTACAACAAATGAACCTTTTATTGCATTAATCTTTCCATTTATGTTTATTCCCATTTTTATTAATTTTAGCTCTGAGTTTTATTATTTTTTCTTATTTTGAAAGAGTATTTTCATATTCTTGGAAGGGCTCATGTTGTAAGAGTTGATTATCTCTTTGGGGTCTTTCTAAAAATAGAGTTTGAGATGAAACTGGATTTTTTGCTTCTGTTGGCAGGCAGGGCCTGTGCAACCCTGAGTCTTCTGCAGCCAAGAAAGACTTACATTGTTAGAAACTAGTCACAGTAGGAGAAGCCTGCAGGATCAACTCTTAGGGCTGTGGCTGACAAAACCTGATTCTTCTCCACTACCCCTAAGTGGCATGTGTCAGGTCTCGGTTTTGTATCACTTAATGGGGACAGTGCCCTCCATCATACAGTAGACTCCAGTAACTTACATCAACTTCTCTCTAGCTTCTTGCCTTTAAAATTTGAAGAATAAGATGCATGAGAAAAAAAGAAAGCTAGAGTGAAAACAATAGGTTGTATTTGAGTGCGAGGAACAGAGGGGCCAGAGAGGATCCCAGTAGTGGTTGACCTGATTGTGCTTGCCTAGGGTTTTCTTAGCTCTTGGGTCATAGTTCTTGGTACAAATTGATGCAGATCAGAGTTTGTAAAGCTCCTATGGCTCTTGGTTCACATATACGCTAATGAGGGTTTGGAAGAATATTAATACCATGGGTTTTTCTTGCAATCTCATTCAGGTCTAGCCCACTTTTGTTTTCCCACTGCTCATTGGGAAGCAGGAGGTCAACATCCTCAGTTCGTGGATACTCGGTGTTGTACCTGTGGTGTTGAGTGGAGCAGGCTTCCACAGCAGATCCAGGCCAGGCCTCCTCAGTGGGACACTCTGGTGTTGCCTGGATTGCCTCCCCCTGGTGTGTTGGTCCTCAGGCCCATGGTGGCATGACCTGCCATGGCTCCTGCTCCAACCATGCGGGGCCACTGCTCTTCTGTTCTGGGATCACTTCATTCTTCACTTCTTAGGAAGTGCCCCAAGCTACCTTTAGGGAGAGGGGTAATGACCGTTCTGGCTACTTCAGGCTTAAAAGGGACCTCAAAAGAGCGATGGCAGTCAGGCTCTTCCTATGGAGACCTGTTTATAGGTCATCAGTAGTAGGAGAGCTTGGGGTTGGAATTTGTTAGGCCATTTCTTGCTTGGGTATCTTGCATATTATGGCAGGTCAGAGGTTCATGTAGACAGTTGGCAAAGAACTGGATGCAGCATAATTGAGGCAGAGATCATGTTAAGACAACAATAAATATGGCAGTAATGCCTTTTATGTACAACACTTACACAATGGGCATCTACTATCCAGTCCCTGCAAACCATCAATATAGGTAACTAATTAGAGCTTAATCAGGACATAGCATACCAGTGGTTTGTGAGTGGAGACTATTTAAGACTTTGGAAGCATTAACGGAGTTGTTAGAAACACACACACACACACACACACACACAATTTAGATTTTCTGTGGATATTGAAGTCTATGGAAACATTATCAGAGTTATTGTTGTGTGTATATGTATATGTCTATATACAATTATTATACATAAATGAATATTATATATTATGTACAAATGATATGTTTTATATATTGTTATTTGTTATAATTTATACAATATATACATATATATACACACATATATTTATATATATATATGTTATACAGAAAAAATATTCTTAAATATACATAACTTAGTTTTCATGATTTCTTACACATACTCCTTAGCTATATTTACTATGTCAAATAATGTCTGATTTTTTAAATAGCTTTCTAAATTTCTGTTACCTGTTTGATACAGTTATTCCATTTAGCTGTGTTATATCTGGCTCTCTTGGAAAAGTTGACCAGGAATCACACATATCCTATTATATCTTTTGTGAATTCTTTTTAGTTATATAAAACTTTACGATATATTTTTGACAGTATCACAAAGTTTGCAATATAATCTGTAAATTCAGTTCCCAAAACCTCTGCCAACTCTCTCCATTCCCCCCTCTCATCACTTTACCTTAATGATCTTTATGGAATTTATTTATAGTTTTCTTTTTGAAATTAGTGTCTTGTGGACATGCTTGATGTTTGGATTCACTGTGATATATTTATGTATGATTATATGAAATTTCAGTCATTTTAATTCTACTTTTCTCACTTTTTCTTATTCTTTTTCCTCAATGCCTTTCATTTTTTTAGATGATTTCTTGGACTCAATAATCAATAATCATATCAGTGAGAAATATTGGGTTTACTTATGTAGCCATTTAAGAAATTTGTAGATCTCAAATTGTCTCAGAACAAACTTGGGACTCTGGCAGAGCCAATCATGATAGTTATCAGGCAATGTTGTATAATAACCTTCCCTTTATTACCTCCCTGTTTCCTCACTTTTGAGATCTGAGACAGTGTATGTTTCCAGTTAAGGGATACATTCCAGGGCAGGGACCAAAATACGAATGTTTTTTCCTTATCTCTTTGAGTCCTTTGATATAGGCCTCCAAGTTTCAGTTTTCAACATTGAGCAGAACAGTTTAACCAGCCTTGAAATAGGGGTACTGGGTTTGAACTTCAATCTATATAATTTTACAGTTGCCCCTTGTTTAATTAGAGTCAGTAGCCATACTGGAAGTTGGCATTATTTTCATCTGTCCTATAGGGGATGACTTATTTTCATAATTCAGGTTGTTTTCCTAGAAATAGTAGTACTGCTAAACATTAACAAGTTAGACGGTTATTCCAAGCCAGCAGATATAAGTCAGGTTTAAAAATGTTCAATATATAAAAGACAGCACTGCTTAAACAAGAGATTTTCTTGATAAATAAGCACTAGGTATATCTGTTAACAGACGTTCATGAAGAAATGTTTAGTTTAGAACTTTAGGTTACCCTTGAAATCCAAGATATCAGACAAGGATAGATCACATTTTAACTCGGCTATTTCTGCCAAAGAAACCGTGTTAAACAATGAACATTGCACTTTCTGTTTTTTGGTATCAGGAATTAAAGCCAGAGGCAATTAACCACTCATCCACATACTCAGCCCTTTTAATTTTTATTTTGAGACAGAGTTTGCTAAGTTGCTTAGGGCCTCACTAAGTTGCTGAGGCTGGCTTGGAACTTGCAACCCTTTTGCCTCAGCCTCCTGAGATTCTGCAATAACAAGTGTGCCCAGCCACACCTGGCAAATTTAAACATTGAATATAGAAACTAATTTGGCATTACTGGCTGCCTACCTTGAAAAACAGGCAAGTTTGTAGTCAAAGTCATCTTTGCTTTAACCAATTTAAATTGTCATTGTCATTGACATTTTCCTTAAGTCACCTGAACTGAAAGTCCTTTGTATCCATTTTTTAAATGTATGAGCCAATTTTGTACCATATAAGTGATGTGTGGACTCAACCATATATGTAGACATGACATTCAATAGGAAAGTGTGCACAGATTTACCCAAAACAGACAGAAAACAAATATTTGCTAGCTTTTTACCAGGTAATTTTTTCCACTGATAATGGAGAAATTATATACTGTCTATCAGAATCATTTAGAAATTCAAATATTCAGTCACAGATTTTTGTACTAGGACCCAGGCAGAGAGAAGGCCTTTGCAGTCTGAGATGGACACTCATCCTCCATGGTGGTAGGCTCACTTCCCTAATCACCAGTGTTTAAGAAAAGAAAAGAAATCAACCAAAAAGATACATTTGCCATCATACTCATAATGAGGGCCCCTAAAGTTGTGTTCTATTTGTTGTATAAAGGAAGAGCCAGGGTTGAGGCTTAGGCTCGGGGATAGAGCTCTTGAATAGAAGGAACAAGGCACTGGGTTTCATCCCCAGAACCACATTTAAAAAAATCAAATATTTTTAAAAAAGACACCATGTCAGTCTGCAAATAAAATTTTAAAAAGGAAGATCCAGGGATGTAACAGGCTCCAAGTTTCAGTTTCAGAGGAGAGAAATAGGTGATGGTCTCTGCTATCCATTGCCGCGACCCCTTGCCAGCAAGGAGGACACGACACAGCACTCTTCTTTCAGCAGTTTATTCAGGCCTTTACTTATGTGTCTCTGGAAGCTTCTCTCTCTCTAACCCGCACCCCCCAGCCTAATAAAGCATACCAAGCCCCAATGCAAAGCCGCCACGTGGATCTTTCTAATAGGGTGTTTTACAGCTACGTGCCATCTCTCCCAAAATAAGGAGTTGTTTATCACAGGCCACGGCGCTTATCAGCGCCATCTTGTAATGGCGACCACGGTCCGCTGACACGGCTCACCACAATCCATATTTAACCTAGTGGGTATGGAAGCAGTGGACAAAATCCCTTGGAGCCATTACAGTCATGAGATGCAGGTTGTTTTCTTTCCTAGTGAAATTGGCAGGAATAGAAATGAAGGAAATTGGGCCCTCCTCATGATTGGGAGCACTCCAGGAACAAGAACAGGGTTTGAGTACTAAAAGACACTCAAGGACTTGTAAATTCCCAATAATATTGTTTGCGTGTTCTAGTAAAATAATTAGGGTGGTGGGGGACATAGAAACTTGGGTCTACAATGGTTGAGTGGTGCAGCTGAGAGGTAGAGTGGAGAGAGACAGAAACTACTCAGACTCTGGGGATTAGTGGTTTCAGGTTTTCCAAGGACCTCAGTCAGAATAAGGCTTTGTCTCAGGATCCAAGGTACCAGCACATGAGGGCACCCTCCAGGCCAAGTGAGTCAGAAAGTGAAAGAAAGGAGCAGATGCTTGAAGTGAACTGTCAAACTCTTTCATGTTTCACAGAGAGAAGCTGAAGCAGAGCTTGGCAATCATTCCTCCATCAGGGAGAAAGGGGAATTTATATGACTTTCCTTATAAACCTGTCACAGATGCCTCTAGACCAGGGGTCCCAATAGGCCCTTTTCATTGGTGGACAGGTGTCTGCTATTTTAGGTAGAAACAGAGATTTTTCTAAAACATTTTGAGAACTGTAGAAAAGAAGGAGACAGTTCTCTTGGTCCTTTTCACTAACCCTTTTGAGGAGGTCAGTGATAGGTTCCATAAAATGAAACCAGAGTTGGAGGTGAAACTCAATTTTCTTCAGTTTGTGGGTGGGTCCTGTGCAAGGTGCAGGTCTCTGCAGCCAAGAAAGTCCCTTTTATTGTTTGCAGTTAATCACAGATGACATGCCTGCTGTCATCTGTTCTGAAGGTAACAGGCAGCGAAGCCCAATCCTTCTCCACTACCATGAGAGGCATGTTGTAGTTCTCAGTACTGCAGCTCTAGATGGGGTGGGCCCTCCAGTGTTGCACTAGACTCCAGCAGCTCTCTGGCAAATTTATTCCAGGTTCTTGTCTCCCACATTCAAAGAATGAGTTTCACTGCAGAAGGGAAGGCAATAGTGAAATGAGAAGGTTTATTGAAGTGTGAAGAATAGAAACAACAATGGCAAAGGCAAGAGGGGTCTCCAATAGGGCTTTCCCATGAGTGTGATAGTCTGAGGTTTATGTAGCTCTTGGGTCATGGTATTGGTTCCACTTAATGCTCATCAGAGTTAGAAAAATTACCTATGCTATTGATCCAATTTTATGCCAAATTGTGTTTGGAAAAGTACTTACACTATTGCTCCAAATTGGTGCTAATCAGAGTTTGCAAATGTACTAAGACCATTGGTTGGTCCTGCTATCCAATTCAGGTTTGTCCCACTTGTACTTTCCTACTGGTCACAGGGACATGGAAGGTTAATGTCCTTCCATCATGGATGATCTGGGTCACAGCTGCTGCCCTGTGTGGAGGGGGCACCCCACTGGGTCCATGCCTGGTTGCCTCAATTGGTCAGATCAGAGGGCTGTGGCTGGCCTAGCCCCTGGCTTGCCACACTTCAATCCTGAACTGGCACGGCAGGCTCCTTGCAGTGCAGGCACACTCCAGCCCACTGGGTTGCAGCTCTGTGGCTCTGGATGGGTTTATTTCTGTTCTGTCAATGTCGGTATTCAGTGCTATGAAGTATCCTCTTAGAACTCTCTTAATATTGTCCCAGAGATGTTGACACCTTGAATCTCTCTTCTCATTTGTTTCTGGGACTTCTTTTGTGATTTTACAATAATTTCTTCTCTGACCTATTCCTCATTCCTCTCCAAGTGATAGAATGATTCCGGTTTTCTGTTTTGTTAATTTCTAATTTCTATTATAATGTGATCATGTGGCAGATATTTTCCTTATTTTTCTATATTTGCTAAACTTGATTCATGTCCTCCTACATATGACCTATTTTAGAGATGGTTTCATCTGTAAAAGGACAAAAGGACAGTGAATTTGGGTTCTTAAGGATACAGTATTATATAGATATCTGTTAGCTTCATTTCATTCCTCATATTTTTTAGTTCTGAAGGGACTATATTTAGCTTCTTTCCTGCTGACCTATCTAGTAGTGACAGAGGTCTGTTGATATCACCCAATAGCACTCCATGGGGTCCACTTGACTTATTATATTCAGTAGAAGTTTTATTTATTTTTATTTTTTAGGTAGAATACCGCTATTGAACTCAGTGGCACTCGACCACTGAGCCTCATACCCAGCACTATTTGTATTTTATTTAGTTACAGTGTCTCACTGAATTGCTTAGCGTCTTCCTTTTATTGGGGCTGGCTTTGAGCTTATGATGCTCCTGTCTTAGCCTCCAGAGCCACTGGGATTAGAGGAGTGTGCCACAGCATGGGGCAGAGTTTTATTTTTTATGTAGTTGGTACACCAATCTCTAGGGATAACAATTTATCCTCATTGTCTTGTTGTGGGTGATTCCCTGAATCAGTATGAAGTGCCTTCTTTGACTCCTATGATAATTTTCACTCAGTCTATTTTCTCTCATATGGGAAGAGCTACCCCTGATTCCCTTCAGTCCCCATTTCCATGGTGTATGGTCTCCGTCTTTCTCCTGAAGCCTGTGGGTGGCTTTGCCTGTAGAGTGAGTTTCTTGTCAACAACCTATAAGTGTGTCTTGTTTTTAATGCTGTCAACCTGTGTCTTGGGAGAGCTTATATTATTACTTGAAGCCTACTGAGATGATTTTTATTTCCTGTCATTTGATTTGAATCTAATTTTTATTCTAGACATGATTCTCCTCTTCTTAATTATTCTTCTTGTGAAATTCATCCCTATATTGGCTTTTTAATTTTTTATTTTTACCCATTTCTGTATGAAACATTTCATCAAGTGTGTTTGGATGTGTACACTTGTTGACTATGATTTCCTTTTTATTTCTTCTTATCATGGAAGGTTTTTCCTCTAAATTTCTGAAGGATAATTTTAATTGACACAGTAATCATGGTGAGCATCACCTTCCCTTAAGGGCTTGATATATATTATTCCAATCCCTCCTGAATTATAGGGTCTGGACTCAAAAAGATGTTTATATCCTAATTTGCTTACTTCTAAATGTGGCTTTAAAAATTGTATCTTTTTTCCATAGATTATGTGTAGGGAGAGGGTCTTTTGATGTTGTGAATTTAATGGTGTTAAGTATCTTATTCCTAAGGCTCTCAAAATTTTCTGATATTAATTCATTGAAGACAATGCACACCTGCTCAGTTAGAATTTGGCACCATTTTCTACACAACTAATTCTTAGATTTGGTCTCTTAATGATAGAACATATTTTTTTTAAAAAAAAATTCTGTGTCACTTTCTCTTAACATGTTTATTGTTGGCTATATTTTCAAGATTATTATTTTGTGTTTATATTTTTGAGACTCTGTCTTCTCTTTTACCTAATCTATTGATGATGCTGTCAATAGATTTTTATTGGATTTATTGAGTTTTCATCTCCCATATTTCTATTTAATTCTATTTCAGAATATCTGTGTTTTCATTGAAATGACTTTTCATTTTTGCATTTTCTTCACTTCTACATTTCTCATTTCTGGTTTTACCTCATTAAGCTATTCAATTGTGATCTCTCTAAGTTCCTTTTAAAATTTATGTTTAGTTTTTAATATAATGCTGAGGGAATAAATGTAAGCACTAAATAAAATTGTTAAGTAGTAACAAAAATTATGCTTTCTGAGAATCTTTCTTTCTTATATGCTATGTAATCTTTGTTATAGTTGTTAGGTACACACAACAGTCGATTGTATTTTGATATGGAATACATAGTTGGGGTGCAGCCAATTACAATTTTCATCCCATTTTTTTGGTGGAACTTGATGTGGAGTTTTACTGGTCAAGTATTCACATATGAGAATAGGAAAGTTGTCCATTTCATTCTACGATCTTTTCTATTTCCATCTCATCTCCCTTTCCTTCATTCCCGACCGTCTATACCAATAAACTTCTACACATACCACCCATCCTCTGTTGTTTTGTAATAGCAACCACATAGCCTAAAGCACACTTGATCTTTCATTTTGTGGGACTGTCGTAATATCACTTAGCATGATATTCTTCAGTTCCATCCATTTACCAGCAAAAGTCATAATGTCATTCTTCTGTAAGGCCGAGTAATATTGCATTTTGTTGATGTGCATAGTTATCTATATCTACATAGATACATAGAGATATATATCTCTAGATATATAGATATATAGCATATATATCGATATCTATTATAGATAGATATCTGACTATCTACATGTAGATATTTAGGTATATAGATATATCCACAACTTGTTTATCCATTTTTGTATTGAAGGGCACCTAGGTTTGTTCCAAACCTTGGCTATTGTGAATTTGCTGACTTTACATTCATTCAGCTGCATCACTGAAGCATTCTGATATTAATCCCTTAGTCTATAAAATGAGGAGTGGATTAACTGGGTCAAATGTGGTTCCATTCCAAGTTTTCATACTGCTTTCTAGAGTGGTTACACTAATTGGAAGTCCCTTCACCGATGGATGAGTGTGCCTTCTCCCCCCATGTTCTTGCCAACAGTTATTGTTCCTTGTATTCTGGATAATTCCCATTGACTACAGTGAGATGGAACCTCAGTGTAGATTTAATTTGCATGTTCTAAGTGCAAGAGATATCAGCCATTTTTTATATATTTACTGATAGATTATATTTTTCCTCTGCAAAGTGTCTGTTCTGTTCCTTATCCCATTTATTGATTGAGTTTTTTGTGGTTAGTATTTTTGTATTCCTTATGTCTCCTTGAGATTAATACTCCTACTGAAGTGTATGTAATTAAGATTTTTACCCTGCTTTAGAATCTCTCTTCATACTATTGATTGTTTTCCTTGCTGAGAAAAAGCTTTTTAGTTGGATTCTGTCCCATTTTCTGATTCTTGATTTTACTTCTGGCTCTTTAGGAGTATTGTAAGGGAAGTCAGTTTCTAAGCTCACATGGTAGGGATTTGGGTACACTTTCACTTCTATTACGTGTAGGGTCTCTGTGCTAGTGCCAAGTTCTTGATCCACTTTCAGTTGATTTATGTGCAGCATAACTCCTCTGCAGAGAGGAGTGTTTAATAACATTTTGCTACATATGGATTCCCAGTTTTCCAGCACCATGTGTTGAAGAAGCTATTTTTTTCCAATGTGTATTCTTGGGTAAAAATTGTTTTGGCTATTTTGGGTCTCTTATTTTTCTAAATAAATTTTATTATTGCTTGTTCTAATTCTATAAAGAATGTCATTAGGATTTAAATAGGAATTGCATTAAATCTGTATGAAAATTTTGGTACTGTAGGCATTTTGATAATGTTAATTCTGCCTCTCCAAAAGGATGGGAGATCTTTCCATCTTATAAGGTCGGCTTTCATTTCTTTTTAAACTTCTGTAGTTTTCTTTATACAGGGCTTTCATCTATTCTGTTAGATTGATTTCCAAACATTTCTTTTTTTGAGGATATTGTGGATAGGGATGTTTCTCAAGTTTCTTTTTCAGTGGATTCATCACTGATTTATCAGAATGCATTTGATGTATGTGTTAATTTTGTCTCCTGTAACTTTGCTCAGTTCATCTACTAGTCCCAGAAATTTTTTGATGGAATCTTCTAGACCTTCTAAACAGTTAAGCATGTCATCTGTAAATAGTGATACTTTGAGTTCTTTTTTTCCTATTCATATTCCTTTAAATTTTTCCTTCTGTCTAATTGCTCTGGCTCAAGTTTCAAGGATGACGTTAAATAAATGTAGTAATTGAGGGTTTTCTGTCTTGTTTCAGTTTCTAGAGGAAATGCTTTCAATATTTCTTCATTTACAATGAACCAGGCCTTGGGTTTAGCTTATATGACTTTACAATATTGGATTATTTTACTATTCTCCCTAGTTTTTCTAGGTTTTTCAACATGAAGATGTGCTGTATTTTGTCAAATGCTTCCTCCACATCTATGGAGATGGTCATGTGATTCTTGTATTTAATTCTATTCATTGGATGAATTGCATTGATTAATTTCAACATGTTGATACAACTTTGCATACCTTGGATGAACTATTCTTGAGCATGGTGCACTGTGTTTTGAATATGTTTTTATATGCCATTTGCTAGAATTTTATTGATCACGTGTGCATCTATGTTGATCAGGTATATTTCTTTTAGAGTAGTTTCTCTCTTTGCTGGATTTATCTTATTTTTCACTTCTTCGTTATGAAATGCAGTATTGACTCTGATTTGTACTTCAGGCTTTCTAGTGGTGAATTCTTTTAACTTTTGTTTATTGTGGAATAATTTTAATTATCTATTAGATAATTATAATTTATCTCTGATTCTGAATCTTAATTTTGCTGGTCATAGTGTTCTTTGCTGGCCTCCATTTTCTTTCAGATATTGGGTTCTATTGAGTGGTGGGTAGTAGGTTTTGAATCCAGGGGTGTCTAAACAGTGAGCTGGATCCCCAGCACTATTTTGTATTTTATTGAGAGACAGGGCCTCAGTGAGTTTCTTAGGGCCTTACTTTTGCTGAGGCTGCTTTGAACTCATGATCTTCCTGCTTCCAACTCCTGATCCACTAGGATTACAAGAATGTGCCCCTGTGGTCTTCTAGATATTGGTATATATAACTTCAAGACCTCCTAGCATTGAGGGTGTATGTTGAGAAATCAGATGGGTTTCCCTCTCAATGGTATGTGTTGCTTTTGTCAGGGAGCCTTGAAAATGTTATTCTTAGTCTGCATGTTAATCATTTTTATGACATTGTGCTTATTTGTGGGTCTTTTGAAATTTTGTATGTTTGGGGTCCTGGAAGCCTGCTGTATATAATTTTCCATTTCATTCTCTTGGTTTGGAACATTACTTGGTTTATCTCTGTTTCTTTGGGTGTGAGTTATTGATCATACCAAGTCAAGACTGATATAATTCTTGGAAGGTCAGTCTAATCTTTGGTGTGTTCAGATACCTACTATGTTTCTGCTGGTTCAGGGAAAATGGTCCCTGATTATCTGTGAGTTAGCAGTCAGATTACTTAGTGTTATGGGGTGCTGTTTTGTGTGTCCTCTTGAAGTAAAGTTCTGATCTGTCAAAGCTACTGTGGGCTCCCTGGTGTGTATTTGGTAATGTGTGGGTTGTAGCACTCTAGTTTATGTGCATGAGTATCCTTAAGCACGTTTTCCCATTTCAGTTGCAAATAATTTCCATCCCTTCCATCCTGTATTTCCTGAACCCTATCTGCTTCTTTTGTGGTCTTTCCTTAATTAAGGAACCTATTTGTTTATTTATTTATTATTAACTTTATTTATTAATTTATGTATGCATTATACTGGTATATAAAAATGAAATACAGTGCGATATTTTCAAGAATGTGGATAGCTTAATTTGTGAACCATGATTTCATTATTTTTATTCTAGTTTGAATGAATTGATTTCTTGGATTATAATATAGTTTCATTCTGTATTTACAAATTTCTCAACTTTATTTCTAGTTGCATTCTTCAGCATGAAAATCTCTCTATTTTTGTAGTTTTTTAGTTGATAGTTGATTTCATGTTTTTTTTCTTTGTTTGTTTGGCTCTATGTGGATCACTTAGATATTTATTTTGCATTGTTCACGTATCTCACCAATCATAATTTCTTTAGAATTTAAGTCAGGAAATTTATTTAGTTGCCTCCATTTGCCAATTTTCACCATATTCTTTGAATGTTTTTGTTATGTATTTAGAACTTTAGGCATCTGGAGATTTTTTTACACACTTAATAGTAGAACAATTCTTCAAAAATGAACAACACATCTACTGTAGTGATGAATAAAACCAGAACTGAGTTTACCAACTAGGAATGAATTCAGAATGTAGAAGAGATATGTGCACTCCCATGATTGCTGAATGATTATTCACAATGTGAAACATTGAAATTTTATTTGTAAGTATGTATGATAATTAGGAAATGTATAGAGAGAGAGAGAGAGAGAGAGACATACACTGAAGCACATAGAATGAAACGATATGCCATTATAAGAAAGTGAATTTTATCATTTATGGTAACAGGGACAGACTAAAAGGGTATAAAGCTTAGAGAAGTGAAAAGGCAGAAATAAGAAAATATCTCAAGATCTCAAATTTACGTGGAATGTAATATTAGTGCTGTCATGTCATTTTAGAATACATTAGTGGTAAAGCCTATTGGGTTTGATGGTTTGGGAGATTTCACAGAAAGAATATAAAATGGTAGCATCAAAGTTGGAATAAGATGAAGACAGTTGTATTCCCAGAGCTATCAATACATTTTCAACTTAAAAAATAATAACATAATGAATCTGAAATATTCTATCAAAAAAATGCTATGCAAATATTATGATGGGATATATATAATTATTAAATAGATTCATCACTGCTCAAGTTCCTTTTGCTTTTGAAAAATCAATCTACACCTGGAAAGTGAATATAGTCTTATGTGCCTATTGGAAAACAATTCATTAACCAAAAATATACCTGTTATAATCTAGAAAATTTCTTCATCCACAGGAAAATGACAGCAATCAAAACTAGTAGGGACTTTTGAAACTTTATATCCTGATCACAAGATGTCTCATTAAAATATTTGTGACTGTAATTTTTCATTTTGAAAGGAGTATATCCCTATTGTAAAAGAGTTTGGATGTCAAATGGGTTCTTTTTCTTGTAAATTTGAAGAATAAAATCCATAGTCACAGGGTGAGAGCATAGTAATAGGACTTAATTAGTGAAAGAAAGGAAGAGGAAAAATAAATGTAAGAATAAAAGAAAAAGAGAGAGAGAATAAAAGCTCACAATGTGGGAGCATTCCCAGGAGATGATTTTCAATAGGTGTGTTTTATCTATAGGTTTTGTAAGCTTGATCTTTCATTATAGATGATTGATTAAGTATGGAATTCAGAAAGGGAAACATCACCTCTAATTTGCCTCCTTCCACAAGTCTGTAGAAAAGTGATTTCTAAATTACATCGACAAAGGGAAAAACAGAGGGTCTATTAGCCCAAGAGAATGTACATTGTAGGGTTGATCATTTCTAGGACCTGGTAAGGGGGCTGACATTGTGCTGAGAAATAGCTGCTTCAGGAGCTCGATTTCTCAATCCTCTTTCTTCATTTCTTCTCTGAGACCCTTTTCCTGGATGCCTATTGCTGATCTACATTAAATTCTCATTTTGTCTGAATCAAATTCTCCCAGTGGAATTCTTTCTGTTCCTTTTACAATCATTTTATCATGTCTGATGTAACTCAAGACATCTTCCAAAATAAACCCATTTTCTTTTGGCACATTGTTCACATATCTCACCAATCACCATTTCTTTAGAATTTAAGTCAGGAAATTTATTTGGTTGCCTCCATTTGGCAATTTTTACCAATTATTCCACAATAAACCCATTTTCTTTTAGCACATTATGTCAGGGACAGATTTTTCAGAAAGCACCCAAGGAGGAAAGAAATTAGATCCAGTTTTTGGGAATTCTCTTTTCATTGTATTCTGCTAATTTTAGGGGAAGTGTCTGTGGTGGGGAAATAGACATAACTCTCCTTCCCCCTTTTGGGGCTTGTTAGAACTGTTGTCACCCGCAGCCTTGAAAATACAATGTCTAGAGTATTCAGTAAGGCAACATGTTCAATGCATACATTTTAAGATTATATATTTATGGAGGAAGGATGCAGTCAAGGTTTTTATTTTTTCATCTTCCTGGTATTCTCATGTTGATAGAATTTTACCCGTTGCATTGCTATGTTCAGGTGAATCCAGTAAGAAGGATACATTCTAACTTTGCTCTCTTTCATTTATGTCTCCCCTCCAAACTACTGGATGGTTACCAGAGGAGAATACACAAGGTTCATTCCAACAAGTGAGAAATAGAAGATATGAAATTAAGAATCTCAAGAATATACAATTCATTAAACAAGAAATTGGGAGAAAGTGTAAAGAGGAGCCAGAATGTCATGGACCTTATCCCTGTGCAGTGGCTCCATCTGAGAGAACTGGGAGAGAAAATGCACATCAAGAATCTTCTCAAAGTAATGACTTTGTGTCAGGAATTTGTGTGGATTCAGATGCTTCTTGGAGTAAGTATGTAGATCCACTTATGAAACATTCCTTCACTGAGAAAAACAACTTAGAAAATCAGCAAGGAAATGTAGCTCATGATGCAAAACATCATTTGAAACATTGTGAATTTGGCTTGAATTGTCATTCAAATATTGCTGGAGATGAGAGATTCCAAAATATGAAAAAAACATCTCAATGGGATTTGAGTGATAATTCGTTCATCAAAAGTTCACTATTTCTGCATCAAGACTTCCTTCAGTTTTGTCCCAATGTCTACAGTTTCGTTAAAATTCAGAGGGCCAATGTCAACACAGTGATGCTTAAGGAAGGAGAACACATTGGTAATTATGAGAAAATTTACATCAATGATGACACTGGCATGGTATTTGCTGATCGATGTAACCTAAGTAAATTGGAGGGAGGTTCTGTGGGACAGGAGAGCCATGAGCACAAGGAATCATGGGAAGACCCTAACCAGGGATCAGATCCACATAACACACAGAGATGTCCTTTAACAAAGAACCATGACAAGTGGGAGAAATGTGCAAAAGTCATCAATGAGTGGGCAAAAGCTCTTACCCATCCTAATGTCCAGAGGAAAGACAGATCTTATGAATGTAAGAAATACGGTGAACTTTTCAATCAGTTCTCAATGTGTACAGAGCATGAGAAAATCAATACCATGGAAATGTCCAATACAAATACAGGTGAAAAATACAGGGAAAGCCCTGATGAGTCACCAAACCAAGTTGGACCTAATACAATATGCACCCAAGAAGATCCATGGAGAATCACGGAATGTGATGAATCACTTCCACCAAGTTTAAATCTTGAACAACAGCAGAACATCCAGAATGAAGAGAAACTTCATGAAATAGAAGATTGTAAAACTTTCTTTAGTAGTTCCTCACATCAAGGGATGAATAAGAGTATCGATGCAGGAGAGAAAACCTACAATTGTAAAGAATGTGGCAAAACCTACATTTCTTCCTCAGAACTGCTTTGTCATCAGAGAGTGCACACTGGAGGGAAACATTACAATTCTGAAGAAAGTAGGAAAGCATATATGTGTTCCACACAACTAGTTCCTCCTCAGCTACTCCATACTGGAGAGAAACCTCACAAATGTAATGAGTGTGCCAAACCTTTCATTTGTTCCTCACATTTAAATGTGCATAAGAGAACACATACAGGAGAGAAATCCTACAAATGTGAAAGTTGTGGAAAGGCTTTTGCTCGTTCCTCATATCTTGCTGTGCATCAGAGAATCCACACTGGAGAGAAACCTCACAGATGTCATGATTGTAGCAAGGCTTTCATTTGTTCCTCAACCTTAAATGTGCATAAGAGAATACATACAGGAGAGAAATCCTACAAGTGTGAAAGTTGTGGAAAGGCTTTTTCTAGCTCATCATATCTTGCTGTGCATCAGAGAATCCATACTGGTGAGAAACCCTATAATTGTAAAGATTGTGGGAAAACCTTCATTTCTTCCTCAGGTTTTATAAAGCATCAGAGGATCCACACTGGAGAGAAACATTACAAATGTCAAGCGTGTGGAAAAGCTTTTATTCATTCTTCACAGCTTACAATTCATAAGAAAATCCATACTGGAGAGAAACCTCACAAATGTAATGAGTGTGGCAAAGCTTTCATTCTTTCCTCAACCTTAAATGTGCATAAGAGAATACATACAAGAGAGAAATCCTACAAGTGTGAAAGTTGTGGAAAGGCTTTTGCTCGTTCCTCATCTCTTGCTGTGCATCAGAGAATCCATACTGGTGAGAAACCTTACAAATGCCAAGAGTGTGGAAAATGTTTTATTCAGTCTTCACAGCTTGGTATTCATCAAAGAATCCATACTGGAGAGAAACCCTAGAATTGTAAAGATTGTCACAAAACCTTCATTTCTGACTCAGGATCTCATAGGAATAAGAATATTCACACTGTGTAGAAACTCTACAAATGTGAACATTGTGCAAAGGCATTTACTCATTCCTTACTTTCTGTTGTACATCAGAGGATCCATACTGAAAAATTTTTTAAAGAAGAAAAAAACCCTAGTTGAAGAATGTGGCAAAACATTTCACCACAGTTCTAACTTGAGTGAAATTCTGGAAACACATTCTTTGATATCAAAAAATGTGAAAAATTCTTTAATAAATGCTCACATTTTATGTCAGACAATTCCTACTGATAAGAAAGATTGTAAACATAAAATATGTGAAAAAAAATTTAAATACATTTTCCACCTTATACAAATTACAGAAATTATACTACCTATTTTCATAGAGGAAATGCAGGAGGAAAGGCTTTAGCAAAATGTCCACAGTAGAGATCACAAGAAGTTACATGGGGAAAATAACGCATTTAAATAGAATAAATCAGTGGATCTATTTCAACAAGCAGAAAACTACAATAGCAATGCAAATTTTCATGCTAGAGATGACTAAGGCAATGTCAACTTCATGCCATATTCTAATCTAGAGTATTATACAGATATATACAAAGTCAACAGTTGCATGATTTTCGCGGGTTTCAAAGGAACAAAGACACAATCTTTTTCTCTATATGTTTATATCAAATAAATCCATTTTTCTCTGGACAATTCTTCTACTTAAAAGTATATGTAATAGACATTAATTTCACCTTCAAATCAGTTCTGACTACAACTTATTTCCTCATAATAATCAATTTGCTGCATTTTAAAGAGTACTTTGCATAGTACAGAGGCACCATTAATATTCATTTTCACTTCTGATTAAGGGAAAGTGTAACGTACATCTAGAACATCCCTAGGTAAGCATGCTTTGTGTTTGAATTGCAGCTGAATGTATGCCAAAATGTAGTTGGAATTCAGAGCATCATTCTTCAGCATAAAACTGAGAAAAGAATATCAGAATTAGTGAAATGAAACATATCATCAATCAAGCCTTAAGGAGAAGACAACTCACTAGTGCATGAAAATATTGGTAAATATTCATAGTGAGGTATGATTCAAGTCTGCCATATTATTGGGTGTAAGGAGAGTTTTCAGTATCTTTACCAGTAACCATGGAAATGTGAAAGTAATGGAGGTAAATGGTTTTAAGTATATTTCATCTTGATATTTCATACCATGGCGGCCTTTTTTAAGGGACAATGAAGAAGTGCAACATCACTATGGCAGAAGAAAATTGATGCTTCCTCATTGCTGGTGAGGTGATATTTCATGAGGCATCATGTGATGGACTTTACAAACCTTTATTTAAAAATCAAACTATAATTTTTTGATTAATAAAGTGTAATGTGTTTTTAATTTTAACATGAATTTCAATTAATGAACTCTTATTTTGCACCAACATTACACATTGCCAAATTGTTTCAGTCTTTTGAAAACCAAAATGATTCTAGAAACTGTACCTGATTACAGGACAATACAGTGGAATCTTTTCTCTCATATTAAAATGCTTTCTGCCATGTAAAACTCAAATAAGAGGAAAAGATTTCTTCAAATCACTTATACAAAGATGAAGCTGTTTATTTCATCATCAAATCTGAAGCTTAGTTTTTCTGGGTATACAATTTTTGGTTGGGCTGGGGATGTGGCTCAAGTGGTAGCACGCTCGCCTGGCATGCGTGGTCAGTGGAGTTTGTGAGTGTTACGCAATTTGAGATAAATTTTTAAAAAATTATCTGTTTACCATATTCAGGAATTCAAAATGAAAAATATTTGTC
This sequence comes from Ictidomys tridecemlineatus, assembly GCF_052094955.1. NCBI lineage: Eukaryota > Metazoa > Chordata > Mammalia > Rodentia > Sciuridae > Ictidomys > Ictidomys tridecemlineatus. Next base: position 3,484,954 of record NC_135491.1, on the reverse strand, counting down.
TTTGCAGGATCTACAAGTGGTCATGGTTAGTGGTACTCTCTTCAGTAAAGACAGAGTTTCTCACAGCCCCACAACCTAATGGCCATCGCATAGGTGGCATCTCCCTGATGCTGTTGCAGGATCCTCCTCATGTGACCAGTGCTACACTAGCCCAGGGTGCTCCACATTGCAACCCACGTTGTAACCTTGAGAGTCCAACACCACAAGGTGACTGGTGAATGCTAGCCCTGGTCCTCTACTCCCTAAGAGACATGATGTCCACGTAGGCTACCATCAGGGCTATAGACTTACTTCTGAACTGCTCCAACACTCAGACAGATCTATAGGCAAAGACACCATAGGTCCTCACTAGGACCTCTCCCTGACCCCAGCTTCTGCAGAAGTAAAAAAAAATGCTGTGGGTTTTTTTTTGAAGCCCATTTCAGGGATCTCTCTGCATCAATGGAATGGATCTCTGAACATGGGAAGATGAAGAACCAAGACTATGGTGGGGTATGGACTATGTCCCTTTTGTGACTTGTGTCTCTGACTTAACAGTATAGGCCTAAATAGATTCAAATCTGTGTTTTTAGAAAGAGGAGCACCTCATATTCCTTCAAGAAGCAGAACATGTAATCAGTGCTGCAGAGTCTATCCAGCTCAAGCCCAGCCGTGGGTGCTGTTTCCTCAGGAAAAAGGAATGCTTTCCATCAGGTGAAGCAACTGCCAAGCTTCATTCAGCCTGGCAGAGCCTATGCACTCATCACTAGAGTCCTACAATCACATGACACAGCAACAAATTGTCCCATAGGACTGTGAAGGGTTATGTGACAACCAAAAGGATATGAACCTAGAGTTCTAGTTTAGCATCACATTTAATTGATACCATCACGACGCAAACCAATATGACTCTTTCACACTTCCTTGGGTCTCACAAGGGTTGATTCAGAAAGTTAAAGGTTATTAATGCTCTTCGTTTCCACAAATCTCTTGGATTTAAATTGTTCACTTTTAGCTTTTGGATTGTTTCTTGCCCTCCACTTTCATAGCATTTCTGTGTCTCATTCAAAACTATGATTTTACCTACATTTTTGTGTTACCGTGAATTTATTTAGATATTGTTTCCAGAAGAGCCAGGTAAGATGAGAAAGAACACTTAATAAAAGAGCTAATTTTGAGTCCCACCTGTTACCTGGGCTGCCACTCAGGTCAGCGAGGTGTTCTTAGGGAAAGAGAGACATGTGGGAGAGAAATTGGCAGATTGAGTTCTCCAATTTGGTATATAGTTTATATAAATTCCCAACAGTTCTCTTTCCTAGAGTGGGTCAAATTGAGATAATCTTTTATGAGTCAGGGTTCAAATTGTCAAGAGCCTAGTAATGAAATAGTAAATGACATTCACTTCAGTATAACTAGAGGTGTGCTGATAAGATAGGTGTCAAAACCGCATCACAAGGGGCGTTTGAGTTGGAGATTGCTGCATTTGCTAGAGGGTACCATTGAAGAACTCATGTTTTCCATGGGCACTAAGAGAATTTAGCCTAAGTATCATTCAAATCAGAGTGTTCCATTAACCTTCACTTAAAAACAGGATTCTCTATCATGTTCCATTTCATCATATTTCTTCTCTCAGGAGACTGTTGATTACATCTAACACACAAAGAGTGAGCCTGGCCTCTGGCTTTAAAACAAGAAGAGCACAAAATACCTACCAGATTTTGGAGAGGAGAGGTAGGAGGAATGCGGGATCAAGAGTGAACCCCCTCAGGAGAGCATGCCAATGGAATTCCTCACTAAAGATTCTCTACCTGCTCCTCTCCCAGACCAATGCTCTCTCCATGCTTGCTCCTACTGTCATCTGAATGCAGGGAACTATTTCAGATGGGAATGTGGGCCCTGGTGAGCAACAACAGTATAAAGAATGGAATTTCACCCACACCCCCAACATCTCAAGCAGATTCAACATTTTCTATGGAGCTGTAGATATGTATGTATGTGGAGAGAGGGATTAGGGTGCAGAGGGAGTGAACTTCCTGCTACCAAGAACAGCACCAACAAGCCACATCACCTTTTACTTTTCAGCAGCCTGTTTACTACTCTGATTGCATGCACATAATGATGAAGGTCTTCTGACTAACTCAAGGTATCACATCAGCTCTGGGTTATTCTTTTGCTTTGCTTTCAATGAGAGAAAGATTCATATTGTAATGCAGATTCATGTTGCTCATTTTAATCCTCCCTCTCACACAATGAATTCATTAACATGCCCAAGATGTGAGAGGTCTTGCTCTTACTTTAAACGTGGGTGAGATAGTTGGCTACTTATCTCATGGATCCTGCTCATAACCACAACAATGTATGTGCATAATATGTCTTCTTACAGAAAGCTTCAATTCTCTTAGCATCTATCATAAGCAACAAAGAAATAAAACATCATAAGTCTTAAGATTTGCTCTCTGAAGATTGCTCAAACGGAACGACTCCTGACTCATCTTTTCGCTGACACCACTCGTCCTTCAGGACTCCCTGGACCCCACCGGGGCAGGACCCCGGCAATTTGCCCTTTCCAAAAGTCAACAAGGTAGCCTGTTAATTGAATGTATACTGGAGGAAGGCATGAGATGAATGAGTCTGTGAGGAAATAGCTCACTGTACATTGCACAGATGAAAGTAAGGGCTTTGGACTTGGATGTTTGCTCATGTTCACCTGAAGTGACAAAGAGAAGATGTGAAGAGGAGCAAATCAAAGTTTTATCCACAAACAATTGCATTATCATTGAGGAATCAAAAGTTTAAGAACTATCAGTTGGGCACTGCTGCAACCTACACAGCTAAACCCACAAAATGGGAGAGAGGTGATGGGGGATTAAGAAACACACACAAACATTTAGAGAATGCTGGGAACACATGGGACATGACCACTGATGGAGGAATGGTTACCTCAATGTAGCACTGCACGTTTGATATATAGGATTTCATATCCAGGAAGTTAACACTATAAGTGCATTTTTATTTGTACACTAAAAAGGTACAGAGATAGAAACATTTTTATAGCTATTCTACTGTTGCAGTGATAGAATTATTATTGCACTGCAGTGCTGTTATTATTCTGCTGTACCCTTTTCAGAGTTTCTGAAAACCAGGCAAGTTTGGAGGTTGCAGTGCTTGATAGATATTGTGGTTATATTGCTAAGCTCAAAATTCTCTATTCATGGCAGTTGGCGTCTGAGCTCAAGGTCAATACTGATATTGTTTGGTATGTTAACACAGAACTTCCTCATACAGGGCATTATCTACCACAACTCTTGGGCAATTTTGTCCTGCACCTTTGCACAAAAAAGATCCCATAGCAAAGCCACAGTTCTGAGACAAAAAAGACCACTATCCAAGTCATGGCTCTCCACATTTTCCCCTTTTATATTTTTTATGTGTGAATGGTCTGGTATTATTTGGAAATTTTGGATTTCTCCTCAGAAAATGCAGCATCCTGATAGCTCAATAAAGCAAGATTAGCCTTACACATGGTGGCTGGAGATCAATACCTCCTGGTGGTGAACCATGTGCTCAACTTCATGCATCAGGTTCTTCAGTTGTTTGCATGTTGGTAGTTTGACACTGTGGGTCTGCTGAGTTGTCCTCTATTTCATCCTCAGCATCTTGCTTCCAGTGGAGATTGGATCAGTATCTCAGTTGTGAGCTTCAGTCATTTGAACTGCAGCTTGAGATCCTCCATGGTGATTATGAAGAGCAAACTCAGGTACCCAGATTGTAGGTTTATCTCCTTATGGAACAACACAAGGATGGCCTCTACCACATTATCATGGGATCTGGTCCATTCTGTTGTCCTGTTTGTAAGTTTCTCTACCAAACCAAACCTGGCCTTTGGCACTGAGAGTCACCTGTCATTCTCCTGCAGAAAAACCATAGGCACCACAATTAAACAAAAATACAAACTTATTAGCCCAGTGTCTACCATGATGGCAACATGGACACAGCCCTCATCTTAAAAGTGGTGCCCATGAAGATTGGTCCTTGGTATTCTTTTGGCTTGGTTGATGCTCACAGTCCCTGGCCAAATTTCCAGGCTTACTACAGTTGAAGTACCCCTCTGTGGATTTTAGTTCATCTAGGCAGGCTGGAAAACTTCCTTCAAGGCCGAGACCATGGCTATCCCTGGACAGAGGTGCTACTATGTGAGCACCATCATTCCCAGGAGGGTTTAGGGGTCAGGGCCCACCTTTCTGTTTCTTCTTCTTGTTTCCCTCTCAGAGATTTTAAAAGAAAGGCACAGAAGACAAGGAAAATAACATGGACATGAGGATAAAGAGAAAAAACGAAGCAGAAGTAGTGCACAGTGATTTTAAAATCATCATTTTTATGGGAGCAGGTGGCTACACATAGAGTACACTTGGGTTCATTTTGACAAAGTCTTCCAGGGTGGAGTCGGATTCCAAACCCCAACCCCCTTCCCCTCTTTTTCTCCCTCCAGCCCCCAATTCCCTTTTTCCCTTTTCTTCTCCCTCCCCAGCCGCCCCCTCTACTCTGCTTGCCTTATTCTCACTCACTTGTGGTCTCTGATTCCTATGGCGAATCCACATACAGAGAACATGGTTCTGTGCAGCTGGCTCGGTACTGCCTTCCCTCTCTGTCTCTCTGCGGCTGCCCTTGTGTCTCCGTCTTGTGCTCCACTGATCTCCTCGGTAGCTTAGTGATATCCACTCCACCCACCTTCTTTCCCTTTTTTGGCTCTAGATTCCACCTGAAAGAAAATATTTGACTCATTGTTTTTGTTTTATTATTTTTATTTTACTGGGGATTGAACCCGGGGTCACTTAAACATTGAGACACATCCTCAACCGTTTTTATTTTTCATTTTGAGACAGACTCCCACTCAGTTGCTGAGGGCCTCACTAATTTGATGAGGCTGGACTTAAACTTGTTGGTCCTCTTGCCTGAGCCTCCCAAGTTGCTAGCACTGCAGACATGTGCCTCCACACCACACCTGGCGAACACTTGGTTTTCTGAGTCTTGCTCATTTAATTTAGCAGGATGTTCTCCGTTTCCACCCATTTACTGGACTGTGCCATGATTTCATTCTTCTCAGTGTGTAAGGTATTCTTTATTCTCATAGTTATTAACAGGGTTGCTTGTATAAGTGGGTAGGCATCACTGTGGTCCTTCCATGAATTCATGTACCAAGCTTTGATCTTGCCCACCCCCCTCTCCTACATGCCCCTCCTCATCTCCCTAATCTCCTTCCTACTCACTGATAGTCACTATTCTACTTTCAGTTTTTTTTTAAAGTCCCACTTCTGTGAGTTTTTCTCTGTGTGGCTTATTTTGCTTCAATGGTGTCTTCTATTTGCATCATTGCCTTTAGCCACAAGCTTAACGATATTCCGTAGTGTGTGTAGAACATACTTTCTGCATCTACTCATCTCTTGGGCATTCACCATGGCCATTGTGAAGAATGTCACAATAAGCATGGGCGCCCATGTATCTCCTCTGTGTCCTTCAGAGTGGTACCTCTGGGTCATATGGCAACTCTATTTGTAGTGTTTTGAGAAACCTCCATGCTATTTGCTAATAGGTTTTGACTAATTTATATTGCCACCAATAATATATAAAGGTTTCTTCTTCTCCACAGCCTCATCAACATTTGGTATATTTTTTATTTGTGTTATCCTTTACTTATCTTCATTTTTATATGTTCTTTTTACATATAATGAAAAGTGAATATTTTGGCATTCAGTACAACTGGTACTAATTAGGATTCCATTCTTGGGGTTGTACATGATATGGAGTTACAGTGGCCATGTATGCACATGTGAACATAGGAAGTGATGTCTGTTTCATCCCACTGTCTTTCCTATTCCCACTCCCCATCCCTTCCCCTCATTCCCTTTGTCTAATCCAATGAACTTCCATTCCCCACACACACAAGTGTGTGTTAGCATTGAAATATCAGAACATTCAGCCTTTGGTTTTGGGGAGTAGCTTATTTCATTCACCATGATAGTCCCAGTTTCATTCATGTATCTGTAACTGCTATAATTTTATTCTTCTTTATGGCTGAATATTCCATTGTGTATATGTACCACATTTTCTTTACCCACTTATCTGTTTAAAGGTTAGTGTCATAGCTTAGCTACTGTGAATTGAGCTGTTTTCAACATTGATATGGTGTGTCATCCTAGTATGATAATTTTAAGTCCTTTGGGTATATACCAAGAATTTGGATAACTGAGTCAAATGGTGGTTCCATTCCAGGTTTCCTGAGGAATATCCATACTGCTTTTCAGAGTGGTTGCACCAATTTGCAGTCCCACTGGCAATGCATGAGTGTCCCTTTCCCCTCACATCCTTGTCAATATTTGCTTGTATACTTGATAGTTGTCATTCAGATTGGAATGAGATAGAATCTCAGTGTAGTTCTAATTTTCATTTCTCTTATTGATAGAGGTATTGAACCATTTTTCACATATTTGTTGACCTGTTATATTTCTTCTTCTGTGAAGTGTCTGTTCAATTCCATTCCTCATTTATTCCCTGCCCCATAGTGATAAGTCTTTTGAGATCTTTGTATATCCTGAAGATTGATGGTCCATCTGAGGTGCAGTGGCAAAATTTTCTACCTTTCTGTAGGCTTCCTCTTCAAGATCTTATTTCCTTTGCTGGGAAGCAGCTTTGTAGTTAGATACTATCTCATTTATGATTCTTTTACTCCTTACATGATTCATTTTGTTGGTGACAGCTATTCTAACTGGCATGAAATGGTATCTGTACTTTAATATGCATTTGCTCCATGACTAATGGTATTGAGCATTTTTTTCATATATTTGTTGGTCATTTGTTTCCTTCTTTTGAGAAGTGTTGGTTAAGAGAACTGTCTCTAGCCTGGTACAGTGGGAACACCTGTAATCCCAGCTTCTTTGATTCTGAGAAAGAAGGGATCACAAATTCCAGACCAGTCTGAGCAAGTTAGCAAGACTCTCAAAATACAAAATAAACAGCGCTGGTGGTGTAACATGATTGTAGAGTGACCCTGGGTTACATTCACATACAGAAAAAAAATAACTTCCACAAGATTTTAGTCATTTTCTGTTTTTCTCTGGAACTCATAAACCATGAGGGAAAACTTCAAACATTGGTATAGGCAATGATTTTCTGGATAGGATCCTGCAAGTGCATGGAACTAAAGCAAAAATCAGCACATGGGACTTCAGCAAACTGCCAGTATTCTCCACAGCCAGTGCTTTGTTTCACAGGGTTAATATCCAGAATTATAAGAAATTCAATATTCTACCTCATAGCTCTTCACTGAAGACCAGAAATAGAGAGATTTTCAGGAGAAGATCAACCAAGGAGATTCCTTCTGTGAGGGGAGGAAGGAATCCCAGGTGACTCTCTCCTCCCCCTCTGTGTTGGAAGCAGGATAAGATAACAGGCTCAGCCTGTTTGCCATCTGCATGGGAAATCCCCCAATGTCTCCCAGTCCCCTGGGTGCTGGGAGAGGGTCTTTAGGGAGCTTGGACAGATGCCTGCAGAGTGACCAAAGCAGGAGAGACTTGGGCTGATTCTGTGAGGTCACAATAGAGAAGGGACCTGCCCTCGTCCAGGATTGGTATCCTCTGTCTCTGATCAGCTAACACTGGGGTAAGAGAAAGGACGAGAATACTGTGTTGCAGGAGCACAGTTTCAAGGCTGGTATACATGTCGACTGGCTGTGAATATCTGTGGGTCCTGAACCCCTGGCGACCCCTCTTCTCCCCTTTTCTGTCAAACAAGTATGGGTTTCTCTGTCAGCACTGGGTTTGCCGATGCTCATTGTGCTGCTTTCACTTACAGATCCTTCCTGGCCAAACAGCCCTCACAGAGCTAGAGCAGGTCACTGGACAAGAGAACTCTGAGAGGGCCTCTGACCACAGAGTCCATGTTGACCTCACACAGAAGAAAACATTTCCCCTTGGATGGCTGTACATACGTAGCCAGAAGTCTGACCTGTCATACGAATGCCAGCCTAATGCCAGGCTCACGGTACAGAGTCTAGGGGATCACGCTGGCCTGGATCCCCGGTTACAGACAAGGGAGGGAAGCTAGAGGAGAGATCCCCTCCAGCAGGGTCCTGATAGAACCCCAGATCTTGGGGTGCAGCTCAGTGATAGAACACTTTTGCAGCCTATTTAAGGCCTAGAGTTCAATTCCTGGTACAAAAAATAATACAGTAACCACAGGCCCTGTACTCAGAACTGGTAGCTGCATATTTATGTCCCTGGAGAGGAAAGGAGGCTGCAGGCTACGGATGCATATTCCTGTGCATTTGCCAACACAGAAGGAGGCAGAAGATGGTCAAGATTTCCAGGCCAACTCAGTGCACTCTTGCATGTCCAGCTGGGCATCTGGTCTCCACAGTCTCCGTAAACAACTTCACATCTCCAAGTGCATCAAAAGCCAAGGCTGGAATTGCCAGTTGCTTCCTTGTGAGGCTCCTTTGCCAGGAACCCAGTCTAACTGTCCTTAGGAAGGTACGGTAGATCCCAGACAGGAAGGAAACATCCTGTGTACGGATTCTGAAGCCAGTGAGCTCTATTCTGCAGAATCCAGACACTCGGGGAGGAGTCTGGCCAGCCTCTGCCAATTGCTCCACTAGAGCAAAGCCTGGTGAGGGCTGCCCGTGTTTATATCAGACCTGATTCTGGACAGTGGTCAGGAAACAGACTTTAAAACAAATCACCACCAATCCTGAAAAACTTTTCCCACAATGAGAAGAGGACAAATATTTTATTATTCAATTAAATCAGGATGTGATATGAATTACAACCCATCTACTAAGGGATTAGAACACAGAAAGAAATGTCACCCTTCAATAAAATCAACCAGATACCACCCACCACACCCATGTTCCCAAGGCGAATAAGCAAGAAAGAATAATTGAAAGTAGGAATTCTGGGGTGGGTACAGCCACCCTGGGCCTTGAGGGAATAAGGTGGGAAGGAGACCTGCATGCAGACATAGGGAGGGGACATGGCAGCCAACTTGGAATCCCCACAGTCACTGGACTCTTTCACCCCTCCTGGGCTTCTAGTTGCTCAGTGTGTACATAAGACAGAAGACACATCTTCTCTTTACTGATAATCTACCATTGCTTGTTTGATCTGAACACAAACTGACAGAGCTACTTTATTACAACTTATATCAGTATTTAATGTGTGAATGTAACCCACTGAACAAGCACCCCATATTAACTTCCACAGCTGATAGACCCTTTCCACTGTAGTCAGGCACAGTGGAAGCATCACAGTCTCTGAAAGAACTTGGGGCCTTCGACCTACAACTGCATGGAGTCCCTGGGCCAAAATGCTCAGTGTCTGCCGGGCCAGCTGCCTACTGAGGCCATTTCAGGCTTTTGCCTTCCAGGTGAGTGCCGGCTCCCCAAACCAACACCCAGTTCACTGAAGACCATTCCACTTGCTGTTCATGTTAATGGAACTAACCTTTCAATCTCTTGGCACTTACCTGTTGGGAAGTCTTCAATTAAAAATTACACATTCTATCTCTGATTTATTTAAGAGAACTTATTATTATTGATGGGGCAATGAACTTTTGTACTCATTCATAAAATTAAGTTATATGTGAACTTATATAATACTTACAACCTATTTGATTTACTGCTGCTCATGTTTAGCATTTATTATGGGAGCAAGATTACATACACAATCCTCTCTGCAATAAGAGTTTATCAAAGTATAATTGAGATTTCTTCCATCAAACTCCAAAAGCACACACAGAAAACCAAAAAATGAATCAGTGGAATTATATCAAACTAAAATTTTCTGTACAACAAAGAAGTGAAAATGTGACCCACAGTGCCACAATCTGGCTGGGCACAATTCAGGAGCCGCTTGTCAAAAGAAATGAACTTTATTTTTAGAACCACACACGCCAAACTAAACAGCTCTTCAGGAAAACCTTCAGAGCCCAACTGCCACCACCAGCTTCCCACAAGCCTCTCAACCTCCCACAATCCTCCTGCTCTTGAGGCCGATTGGCTGGGTCGCAGGTGTGGAGCCAAAAAAAGTCCCCCAATGAGCAGCTACATGGTCTGAAAGGGCAGGGAAACTTCCCAATGAGCATCACCACAGTGGAGCCAATCAGTTGGCAGCTAGAAGTTGCTGGGACCGCTGTGAGCCAATCCATCAGCTGGCAGCTGGAAGTTTGCTGGCAGCTGGAAGTTTGCTGGGGCCCCTTCGGCTGTGGCTCTCAAACATCTCCCCCTCTCTGTTTAAACAGCAAGCATGTGGCTTAGGGACTGTGCCTGCCTTAGGTTATCCAATAGTACATATGGTCTTTACCCGTTATCAGATGAGCTGACCTCAAGGCGTCAGCTTCCTGTCTTAGGTTGGTACCATTGCAATTGGATCTTACCCGTCACTGACTACCGTCCAGTATGCAGCCACACCTGTGGATAGGTCTTTGTATCAGAGGGGGGGTGAGGTTCTTTGCCTCACATCTGTTGGCCCCCAAATTTTAGCTGAACGACCATGACAAGCAGAAGAAAGGAAGATACACCAAGCCAATTGACGGCTCCTTTTGGAAAAATTGTACCACTGATGACATCATCAGTAAAAATACCCCAACACTACCACAAGTCGCTGCACTAACAGATAGTTCACAATGCATACAAGTGAGTTCACAATGCATACAAGTGATACATATTCCAGGCAAATTCTGCAAGCAGTTCAGTGATGGCTCCTTTTGGAAAAATTGTACCACCGGTGACACCATCAGCATAAATACCCCAACACTACCACAAGTCGATGCACCAACAGATAGTTCACAATGCATACAAGTGAGTTCACAATGCATACAAGTGATACATAGTCCAGGCAAGTTTTGTAAGCAGTTCAGTGATGGCTATTGCAGAAGCTGTAGATTGGTTTTATTTTTGTCTTCACCGGCACTGGGATGAAGATAGAAATTCTGGCAATCATGGCTAAAGAAAAAATTATATAATATAACATACCAGAAGGCATGAAAAGAAAACAATTTTCTTTTTTTTTTTTTAGAAAACAATTTTCTTAACAATGTACCTTATCTTCAACAGAATTATTTAATATAATGAAAAGGAAAGGTGAAAGTAAACAGATCTGTTAACCTCCTTTTTTTGTTCATATATTAAAACAATTCTCAACAGCTGTTTACCCAATTTAAATTAAACCATTTAAATCACGTGAAAAAAAATATTTGGATCCATTTTTTCATGAGCACTCATCATATATGATATATGGACATTATGGACATATGTACATTCAAACATATAACACAAAACACAAGTGTGCACACATAATATAATACATACAACATATAACACAATAGTAAAGGCCTTATAACTTTTTACAGGTGAAATCTCCATTCCAATGTTTAAAAACTCTATAGTCAAAAAAATAGAACTGATCAGCAAAACATTAACCTAGGTATGTATGAGCTCAAAAAACAAAATAGAACTTCATGATATGGGAAAGGACAATAATAAAATAGATATTGAAAAAAGCATCCTGGTTCTGTCACAGATGTAAGGGTAGCCAAACTGGAGTTTTGGATATCAGATATTATGGATTTGAGCCGAATCATCTTCTTTTTGGTCTGTAGAAATCGCTTTAGTTAATCTATCTGGAATCCAAATCGGCTGGTGTTCTCCCTGTGGAAACATATAAACAGACCCCCGACTCCAGACAATCACTGGGTCAGGACCTTAGTTAATCTCTCTGGAATCCAAATCGGCTGCTGTTCTCCCTGTGGAAACACACAAACAGGCCCCCGACTCCAGACAATCACTGGGTCAGGACCTTAGTTAATCTCTCTGGAATCCAAATCGGCTGCTGTTCTTCCTGTGGAAACACACAAACAGACCCCTGACTCCAGACAATTACTGGGTCAGGACCTTTCCATTGTCCTGTTAGAATATCTTTCCAAAGTAACTTGGGCTTATGTATATTTTTTTGGACACATATGCCTTTCCGCAGCACTAAGCCCTGATGAATCCAAATTTAAAAAGTTTAGAGTAAAAAGGGTTATTTTAAGTTTATCTTTGGGGAATATATACCCCTTCCCAATTCCTTCTTTTTGCTTTAATAAGTACATTTTAATAGTTTGATGAGCTCTTTCAACTATGCCTTGTCCCTGTGGATTGTATGGGATTCCTGTTATATGAGTAATGCCAAGTGATGAGCAAAATTATTTAAAAGATGTAGGAGTATAACCAGGGGCATTATCTGGTTTTAACTGTTTTGGAATGCCCACAGTGGCAAAATTTTGTAAGCAACGAGCTATAACATCTTTAGTTTTTTCTCCGGCATGAAGGGAGCCCATCAAAAATCCGGAAGAAGTATCAACTGTAACATGCAAATATTTAAATTTTCCAAATTCTGGCAAGTGTGTGACGTCCATCTGCCAAATAGGCTTAGGTATCAATCTTCTAGGATTGACTCCAAGATTAACTTGAGGTAAAAAGGTCACACAATTTTGACATTGTTTTATTATTTGTCTAGCTTGTTCCTTAGTTATTTTAAAACACTTTTGTAAAGTATTAGCATTGACATGGAACTTTTTATGAAAATGTAGCTTCTTCTAGTGTAGAGAAAATATGTATGTCATGTGTAGTTTTATCTGCTAAATCATTGCCTAAACTAAGGGCTCCAGGCAATCCTGTATGTGCTCTGATATGTCCTATAAAGAATGGATCTTTTCTATCCCAGATTAGACTTTGTATAGTGGAAAGCAAAGAGAAAACAGTAGGGGAAGGGGATATTCTACCAGCATCTTCAAGGGATACTATAGCATTAACTATATACTGACTATTGGAAAATAAATTAAATACAGAATCTTTAAACATCACAAAAGCTTGTAATACTGCATTAAGCTCTACCTTTTGAGCTGATTGTTTGGGTACTAAAAATGTAAAAGTTTGATCAGGTGTAACTATTGCTGCTGTACCATTATTTGACCCATCAGTGAATATATTTGGAGCATTCATGATAGGTGTTTTTCTTGTCATTTTTGGAAAAATTACAGGATGTGATGACCAAAAAGACAATAAAGGATTAGATGGTAAGTGGATGGTAAGTGTTATCAAATGAAACATTAGATTTGCACCTGATTATTGCCCAAGTATTTAACTCATTAGTTAACTCATCAATTTGATCCATAGTATATGGAATAATAATTTTATTGGGAGAAATTCTAAACACTCCCTTTGCTGCTTTTATTCCTTTGAGTATTAAATGTCCTACAGCCTCAGGATACCTAGTAAGAATAGTGTTTGGAGAATAAGATAAATGTATCCATAATAATGGACCTTCTTGCCAAAATACTCCTGTAGGAATATTTTTGTTGGTAGTACAATAAATAATAAAGGCAAACATATCAATTCTATCCAAATGCATATTTTCCATATATGTTTCAATGATTTTTAATGTCTTTCTTGCTTCAGGTGTTAACATTCGTGGTGAATTTGGATCTGATGGACCTTTTAGGATATCAAATAAAGGTCCTAACTCTCCTGTTGGTATACCTAGATAAGGCCTTATCCAATTTATGTCTCCTAATAACTTTTGAAAGTCATTAAGTGATTTGAGTTGATCTACTCATATTTGAATTTTTGGTGGATGGACCATGGTTGAGGATAATAGAACTCCTAAATAATTAATTGGAAAATTTAATTGTACTTTATCTATTGCTATCTCTAGATAATAATTTTTTAATAAGTTTGTAAATGTGGCATAACATTCTAGCAATGTGTTTTTATCTTTTTGTGCTAATAATACATCATCCATATAGTGAAATATTTGTAGTTCAGGATTTTGATTTGTAATCTTTTTCCTTTCCTAAAACCTTGTTCAGTCATAATAGTGGGTGCATTTTGGTTGATGTTATTTGTTAATGTCAAACCTAATTGATCTAGGACATCTCGTCCCCATAAATTTACGGGAAGATGATCCAATACATATGGCTGTATAGTTCCTTCACATCCTTCAGGATCCTTCCAATATAATATCATTGCACTTCTATGGGGATTAGTCACCACTCCTAGGCCTCAAAGCGTATGAGTGGATTGTTGTAATGGCCAATGTTTGGCCATTCTTGACAAGAGATGATGCTAAGGTCTGCACCTGTATCCAGTAGCCCATTAAAGAAAGCATAGTCCAATCTACACCTGTGGAGCCTAATCACTTGGAACCTCTTTCTACAGTACGACTGGAAAATTTATCGTGTAGGCTGGGTATTATTAGTAACTGTGCTATTCTATCTCCTGGTGAAATTACTGATATACCCTTTGGAGAACTGGCTATAATTTTTATTTCACCTTCATAATCGGGATCAATTACCCCAGGACTTATCATAAGTCCTTTTAGAGTAGAAGAGCTGCGTCCCAAGGACACATTGTCCATCAGGGATCTGATGGACAATGTGTCCTGGGCACTACCCTGATGGGGTTGCTGGGCTCCTCCAGTGCTCTGTATATTTGTGGGTTTGGGCCCTGGAGCATTGGGCCCCCCTGTCCATTTTTTTGGCAATGGAGCCTGATGCCTTTCTCCATGATATTGTGGATAAACACCTGGTCCTTGTTCGTTTTTTGATAATGGAGTACCCTCTATGGTGGTTTGAGAACGGCATTCATTAGCCCAATGTCTCCCTCTACGGCATCGTGGGCAAATACCCGGTATTCTACTCCTTTGATACCTAGTTTTATGAACTCCCATTTTTACCCCAAATACAAATTGCAGAATCACATCAGTTACACATTCACAATTTTTACATAATGTCATATTAGTGACTGTGTATTCTGCTGCCTATCCTATCCCCTACCTAGTTTTGTTAAACCCTCCTTCTATGGGGCAATTCCTTTTAAAATGTCCTGTTTGTTCACAATTGTAGCATGTTCTTGGCCTGGCATCTAAAGCCTGTTTTACTGCAGCTGCCATGACTTGCTCTTGTTCATTAAGGTCTCTACATAATTTAATATATGTGTTTAAATCTTCATGTTTCCATGGTCTAATGACTTCTCTGCATCAACGATTAACTTGCTCATAAGCCAGTTGTTTTAGTAATGGCATTGGCTCTCAACACCACAGAAAAGGAGAAAAATATTTCCAAATCTTATCTCTTACTAAGGGTTAATGTCCAAAATATATAAGAAAGTCCTACAATAGAAGAGAAAAAATTAATGAAATAAACATACAATCTAATAGCCAAATAAGCAAAAGGAAAATGAGCCAAAGGACAGTTCTCTCGAGAAGACATAGAAATTAGCCATGTATGTGAAAAGAAGCATGACATCACTAATGTTGGGGGAAAGGTGAGACCCTCACTATCAGGGAAGGGAGGAGCAAACAGATGTTCACAGGGAGGGGTGTGGGACTGACAATGTGGGCAGTAACATTCTGGGAAACCCACTTCATATACTTGTAATTTATAAGATATTTATTTTAAATAAAACATAAGGCAAATTAAACATATACCCTACAGGAAATATTGCTTTCCTGAAATAATAAGACTTCTCCTGGACATGGTAGAACATGCCTGTAATTCCAGTGACTAAAAAGGCTGAGGCAGGAGGATCACAAGTTGGAGGCCAGCCTCAGCAACTTAGCAAAACCCTGTCTCAAAAAAAGTGCTGGGGATATGACTCAGGGAGAAAACGTCCCTAGGAAGACAGACCACCATTCCATGCTTTTGCTTCTCAGGTACATGGCTAAATTTTGCTCTCAAACACAAATTAGGAGAAGATTACAGGCAGTTTCAGGACTGAAGATGTAATTCAGAGCAAAAGTGCTTGCCTAGCAAAGGGGAGACCTGAGTTCAAACCCCAGTACAACACATACACACACACACACACACACACACACACACGCACACACGCACACACACATACACAGCCTCAGGTTTGAATGGCACTGATTTTTGAAATTTAGTTTACTTTGCTTTAGTTATACCTAATGTTAGTACACATTTTGACATAATAACAACAGTGTGGAATATGATTTGTTCTAATTCAGTCCCAGGACTCGCCACCTTTTCCTTTCCTCTGGCCCCCTCCTTCTACTGATTTTTTTCTTTTGTATTTTGATAAAGTCTTTATGAATGAACACGTAATTTCAAACATATTAAGACATGTATTGAAAATCAACAAATTGTTGTACATTAATCATACCACAGTAATGCAAGTATAAAACTAACAGTTGAAAAATGAATAAAAGAATTTTAATAATTGCATACAGTGTAATTAATATTTAAAGAATTATTTAAAATATACATGATGCAGAAATAAAAATGTAAAATATCTGGATCTGACATGCTGGATGAAGCAAGGATACCTAGAAGAGACAAAAGTAGAGAGAAACAAAAAATATTAAATCAGAGAAAACTGGAGCTTGGATTGTAGCTCAGTGTAGGGCACTTGCCTAGCACATGTGAGGCATGGGTTCAATCCTCAGCACCACAAAAAAAGAAAATAAATAAAAGAATTAAGAAAAATTTTTAAATGAGAAAGTTGACTTAAAGATAGTGTCATATATGAGATTTATTGGATTGAATAAGCAGAATAAAGGCAAAACAAACTTGTTAAATCATGGAGTATATCAATGAAATATACCACATTTAGCAAAAAAAAATGAAAGCAGGAGAGCACAAAAAATCAAAATATATACAAAATTATTTTTAAAAAATAAACAGTAAACTGATTTCATGTGGTACCGTTATTTATTACTCTTGGTTAGAGAAACAAATGCTTTAGCTGTCTACCTCTCTGCAACTAGGCTGGCTTCATAATTGCAATTAAGATTCCGTGACAGAGAGTGCAACCATGGTACACAGAAAAATAAGGTACCCGTGTGGGTTGAGCTGTTTGTTTATTTCCTCCAGGTGAGGTGGGATACGCAGCGTTCACGACCCATGAGGATGAAGGGGCTGGCTGTGGGGAAGCACCCAATGACTAAGGCAGAGGTGCTCACCAGCCACCACGCAGTTGTACCAAACTCAGGAAAGCAAACATGAATAATGGAGGACAGGGCGTAGGAGAAAATGAAGGCACTCACCAAGACAAGGATGCTTCGTGTAGCGCGGGTCTCAGCAGTAGATCTTGATGACACTTGGCGTCTATGAATATGGTGGACACGTTGCATGTGCCTGTTCAGAATGAGAACCATGGAGCCACTGGCCCAGATCATGAATTCCAAACACAAAACATCATGTGAGAAAGTCAGTGCTGCAAATACTGAGTTTGTGTCTCTGTCGTGGAGCACAGCTGAACAGTATAGAAAATCTATACCTGTGCTGACGTTGCTGTTGCTCCATCTGTCAGTCATGAGCATGGGAGTTCTGATATTTAGCAGCATGTGTAGGACCCAGCAGAGGAAACTAAACAAGCCAATAGACTTCTGGGCTTTCTCTCTATGCTCTGCCCACCTGGAGTTCCTGGGGCTGACGGTGATGTACTGAAAGACACTCAACAGGCAGGTGGTGGTAACAGACACACCTCTGGCCACTCTGTGAACAGAGAAGACAAGCTTGCATCCAATATCACCGAGGAAACGTCGCAACCCAAAAGCTGCCATGATCTCTGGGATTCCCCTTGAGAGAAGGACCAAGGAGTTGGCCACAGTCAGGTGCCTGAGAATCAAGTCTGTGGGCCTTGATCGGAATCCGCTGAAGTGAAGGAAGGCATGATAAAACAAGAGTGAGAAATTCCCCAGAGTTCCAATGAAGATCTGCAAAAGGAAGACTATTCCAAATCTCAAAAACTTGGAGGTCATCCTACTATTATCCAGGACTTCATTTAAAGATTGAAAATAGGACTCTGTACCAAAAGAAAAGTTGTAGGGTTAATATGACATAGAAAATAAAATTCAAATTTTTTTACCTACCATCATTCTCCTGATGAATTTACTTATAACATAGATTTTCATTGTTAAGAGTTTTCCAAAGACTCTGTGTTTGTGTCGCATTTACATTGTATGGTCCTCTGTGACTAATGGTTTACCTATTATAGCATTTAACATGATAATTTAATGATCAGAAACTTCTACCTCAATACCTAATATTATTTTTCTTTTACACATAAAGAAAATTTGGCTCCAGACATGGTCACACACGCCTTTGATCCCAGTGAGGCTGAGAATGGAGGGTCACAAGTTCAAGGTCAACCTCAACCACTAAAGGAGACCCTGTCTCCAAATTAAAAATGCAAAGGGCTGAGGGCATAACTCAGTGGTACTACTCTCCAGGATCATCCCCAGTACCACAAAAGAAAAAAAGATAATTCAGTAAAAATAATTCTCTGTGTCTCATCCAAATATTAATGAAAAGGTTTTGTACTTAGTGGCCAGGTTACATTGATGATGCTCATTTCGGTACTATATCATCATAGCTAAATGGTGTTCATTCAGTAATCCAAACAGACATATATTTTGTGATACTTGAAATTCACTGATTGAATGTGATAATTTCCTATTTTCTATGAATAATTTATTTTATACCCAGTATCACTTGTAAATGAAGATGCAAAGACTTGATAAAATATTTGTGCACCCGATAATTTTCTGTGGTCAAATTTGATTTACTGAATAGAAATACATATTAGAATATCAACAGAAATAATCACATAACTTTTTGCCAACGGTATCTACCACAGACACTGTCTTGGTGTAAACTAAGGTCTATGAAATTTAGAGAAGCAGCAAACAATTTTATGGTAGAATTAAATTTGTCATCATTAGGTAACATATAAGGGTGAACTTCTCATTGTACAAAAACAAGTAAAAGGTAAGGTAATTTTGGAATGATGCTAAAACACAAGACAAGTATGTAGAATGAAATGTAGAGGCATTAGATCTTGTGAAAACAAAAAAGAAGAGACTGAAAATAACATTAGAATCTTTACAGCCTGACAAGCATCATGAGACATATTTAAATCTGAAACATGATAAATCCTTAATGCTGTGTGAATCTCATGCATATAATATTAGCTTTTCTTAGAAACCTCCTTCCCTCATTTCAGGAAGAAATACTGTCCCACATTGAACAATAAAGTACAAATATTTTCAGAGAGAACATATTATCACCTCCATTAAATACATCAAGCCCAAGTGGAAGAAATCTCATTACACTCCAGAAATTGCCATTTGATCCCATTGTTGAGATAGAAAACTGGGTGGCTCCATTGACACCCTCGAACTCATAATTGCAGACATGGAAAATGAAGCAACACTGGGCACCCTCGTGTCCTGGCCGAGTCTGCAGAGTAGGCTGAAGAGTCCACTGGCTCCTGAGTCACAGTCTCAGTGCTCATACAGAGCAGCCCTCAGTACTTCTTGGAACAAATTCCCACGACCATCCTTAGCACTGCTGTGTTAAAGGATGTTAGGAGCAGAGAGAGGCTGGGGTAGGGTCTCAGACTGCAGTCACTCTGCAAGCTCAGCCCTTGTCCCTTTTTCTCTTTCGTAGATGGCTTTGTCACCCCACATGGACCACGTTTCCAGACGTGTTGCCTAAGCAGACACAGACTCATTTATAGCTGATCCCCTTACACACTGTTTCACAGGCTGAATTGAGAATACTCACCAAATCTTTCCTGCTTCCAGAAAGCCAGGCTCAACTGACAGTCATGACACCCTGTGTCATATGGGAGGGAGGCAGCCAGACCTTGAGGCTGGGTCCCCCACCCTGGGACCTCAACTCCCCAACGAAACACAATTATCACTTCACTTATAGTTTCAGCAACAGCACATGATTGTGATGTTGACACTAATAAGACTTTCTTCCAGGTCCCAATTACCACAGGCACTTAGAAGTTTCTATGATTATCAAAGTTTCTATAATCAGGT
The DNA here is from genome assembly GCF_052094955.1 of Ictidomys tridecemlineatus. NCBI lineage: Eukaryota > Metazoa > Chordata > Mammalia > Rodentia > Sciuridae > Ictidomys > Ictidomys tridecemlineatus. Next base: position 3,465,095 of record NC_135491.1, on the reverse strand, counting down.
CTAAAGAGAGAGGGCGTGAGTGTTTTGGAAAAACACTTCCTTTGCCTTAATGCCTAGGGACAGACACAGCCTCACATGCTCATTCAGAAAATGTTGAGACCTGACAGATAAAGGATTCAGAGTGAAGAAGGTATACTATTTTTCCATTCTAAGTGATACATAAGAATTATATATGTGCCAGATGCAGAGGTGCACACCTACCTGTAATTCCAACAAATCAAGCAATTGAGGCAGATGGAAAAAAGTTTGAGGCAGCCTCTGCAACTTAATGAAACCCTTTTTCAAAATATGAACATAAAGGACTGGAATTTAGCTCAGTGATAAAGTGCCCCTGGATTCAATTCCTGATACAGAAATGCATTACTATACATACAGAATGATTATATTGAGCTAATTAATACATACACTACATCACAACTTTTTGTGATAACATAAAATATACTCTTGTAGCAACTTCCAAGAATACTATACACTGTAATTGACTGAAACCACCATCTTGTACAATAGAGCTCCTAAATGTAATCCTCCTATAATTTATATCCCTTGATATGGGGTGACAACTCACCCCATGTTCCCACCACTGATGATCATCTTTCTATTATTCTGAGTGCAACAGTTTCCATTCCACATGTTTGTGGGATCAGGCAGTATTTGTGTTTATGTGCCTGGCTTATTTCACTTAACATAGTGTCTTCCAAGTTCATCCATGTGAAAATGACAGGTCTGCATTTTTCAGACCACATTGTATCCTGTTGTGCATATAATCCACATTTCCTTTACCATTCATCCATTGATGGAGTCTTAGGTTGACCCCTTGTGTTGGCTATTGTGTAAAATCCTGTAGTGAGCGTGAGAGTGTAGACATCTCTTCAACATACCGACTACATTTCCCTGAAATTTGTACCCCGAGTGGTGAGATGGATAGATTTCACGTGGTTCTGTTTTGGATTTCTTGAGGAAGCTCTGTACTTTTCTCCACAATGGCTGTACTGACTTACTTTCCCCACAAGGATATGTAAGGGTCCCATTTTTATCACATCCTCTTCAACATTTTTAGCTTTTGTCTGTTTCCTTAGTATCCATTCTGACAGCACGCGGTGATACCCCACGGGGGTTTCAACGGACGCTTTCCTAATGACAGGGGAATTGTACATTTTTCATACACCCATTTGCCATTTGTTTTCTCTGAGAAATGACTATTCAGGTTCTTTGCCAACTGTTTGTGATATTCGTTGGTTACAGTGGTCAACTGGATCACACTGACCAGTGAATATAGAAGCACAGGCCCACAAAGAGCTGTCCTGCAGAGAGCGCAGTGAGAAACGGAGCACAGCCTGCTCTCCGGGCCCTCGGTGGACCCCGGCCCCAGGCCAGCGGTGAGCTGGGGGACCCGGGACAGGGCTCCCCTGCAGCTCGCTGGAGCTCCTGCTGCGACTGCCCCCTGGCTGGCCTGGCTGTGAAGGACTGGTGAGCCTACCACCCAGGCTGGATGACCTGCTGGTGTCCGGCGACCTGTCGGACCCCCGACCCTGCTGTGGGGTCCCAGCTGAAGCCACTGCCAAGGTCATCACGCCTTTGGGTGACAGCGGGGGTGGGGAGAAGAACGGCGGCCACCCCAGCGCCGCGGAGGCCAGCGGGGGCTGCGAGGTCCCAAGGAGTGTGGACGCGGGAAAGCTCGGCCCTGCGGTGGACAGGTGGACAGCGGAGCCGCACAGACCAGGGCCCTTGTGAGCGCTCCGTGCGACTCCTCAAGAGCGCGCCTGGTCTCAGCAAGGGAAACCTGGAACCGCCCTGGACGGTGAGCGAAGCCCCCAAAGACGACCACAGGTGGACAGTCAGCGGCCTCGCCTGCTGGCGTTGGTTCTACCAAAGAGAGAAACGCAGAGCCACTTGCCCTATCTGACCAGTCAGAACCCCCGCCACCCTCGGGAGGGATTGGTGGCCGTTCCTAGTGGCCTGTGTATGTAAGGGAAAAGCTGCTCTCCACCTGCCCCCACCCTGCAAAACCTGTGCGACATCGGGACATTCTCGATGTGAAGAGGAGCCCGACGTGTGATAGAGTTAGAAAACAACGTCTTGTAAATGTCCATTTGCTTGAAAAAATCAGAAATGCCTTCTGGAAGGGATTTTGAAATGGATTTGTTAGGCCACCCCCAGGAGCGACACTTGTCCACGTGGATTCAGTGGGTTGTTGGACATGGAGAGGAGTGGCCGTGAGAAGGAGGTCCTGTGCCACACTGGTTTTACGTGAAGACATTTTTCAAATAATGACCATTGTTTTGTGTGTGCATTTTATTCCTCATTAGTGTATATATAGTTGAAAATTTTAAGAATTTTTTTTAATAGCTAGGCTTTCTAGATATCCTAAAGTGCCTTCCTGATACATGTTAAAAGTAGAAGTGATAAAATTAATAACACATTTTGTTAATTTCTTTTTGTTAAAATTATTACAAAAATGTTGGGGGGTGGTGGTGCTATAGCCAACCCCTGTTGAGTAGTCCAGAGTTGTGTGCTGGTCCTGGGGAGCACCGAGCCAGTGTGCTTAACCAGAGCCAAGAGTTGTCTGTGGGTTTTATTTTACTTTGCTGTGTATATACTGTGTGTGAAGGAAAAATGAGTCCTCCTAATCTATATCTAGTCTTTCTAGATGTTAAAGAGGTTGCCAGTGTGTGATAAAGGTAGAATTGGTAAACCAATTTTGTATGTTTTGTGCTAAAATTCCGAGGAAGGACTGTCTTCTGAAAATTTGAGCATTATAGCCCAGTGGGTCAATGAAGGGTCAGAATGCTCATATTTTGAAGTCACTTTCAAATGAAAACTATTGTTACATGTGTGCAGTGTATTCAAGACTGTTACAGAGTGGACAAATTGTGTCCTCTAGACTTGTCTAGATGTTTAGAGGTGCCCGATGTATGTTAAATGTAGAGGTAGTGAAATATCATTTTGTAAATATCTTTCTGCTAAAATTCATATGAAATAGTCCTTTAGGAATGGAAGTATTAAACCACCTCTGTGAGCAGTGTCGTACTGTCAGTACTTGCTCAGTGACGTAGAGGAGGTGGGAAGGAAGCAATAGCAAAAGGTAATATATTAGTGTGTTCATACTTGGACGTTCTCAGACATCAGTTTTCTGTGTTTTGTGCATTTTGTTTTGCTGTGTATATAGTGTATATAATTGACAAAAAAATGAGTCCCAATTTTGCTATATCTAATCTCTAGAGGTTGCCAGCGTATAACCAAGTAGTCAGTAAAATTAGAACATTTTGTACATTTTTTGTTGAAATTCACAGGGAAAGCTTGTCCTCTGCAATGACTTTTGGATATGGATTTGTTCAGCCATCTCAAGTGTTACATGTGCCTGGACTGGTCCCACTCAATCTAGCTAATCGAGAATGCCCCCTCGTTAGGCGCCAAATTCCACCATGCGACCAGGGCACTGGTTTCATTAAAGAGGTTCATGGCATAGAAGTTAACTAGTGAGATCAAAGTAAACACACAGACTCAATCACCTTTTTCTATGACCAGGTCCTAGGCGGCTCTCACCTCTCTGGCTCATCCTCAAACCACCCGGTAGGGCAGCAAGGCTTACTCAGGGCTAGCAGGAGAGAGAGAGAGAGCTCGCCAGGGAGTGGCTTTTTATTGGGGAACAAGAAATTCAGGGGAAAATTCCATCCAATGAAGGTGGAGGTGGGCAGCACTCCAAGGTCAGGGTCAGTGATTGGCCTCAGGGTCAGTGGTCAGTCACACCCACACACGGACAGGCTCTCACACCTGGAGAGGGTGGGGAAAGCTCCGCCACAGTTTAGCCAGAGCACCTCACACCCAATCCAGGAGGTGCCCAATCACGTGCGAGAATGGCTTCCCACAAGTTTAGTTACAAATAAACCTTTTGCAACTTAAATGTTTTCATCATTTACTCAGACTTTATATCTCTTTCCCTTGAGAAACCTTGTATTTATTTCCCTTGACAAAACTTTTTTCTCCACAAATCTTATATCCCTTCATAAGCCTTCTTATATCTCTTTACTAGCTGTTGATTCTTTTTAAACTTTACATTCTGAAACAATCATGATAAAATGTATGAGGTATTTCCAATTACTGCTTTTGGTAAGATAAATATTTTCTGTTATTCACAGTACTTTAATTGAAATACAGCTGAAAGTTTTTCCATCCTTTGCATATAGAATTACACCTGTTCCAGTATCAGAGGCAGAGTGTGTGAGGGAAAGAGCTGCATCAGGATCCAGGTAATGAGCATACCAGGAAATCAGTTCTTCTGGATCTAAATTTGCCCAGGGCCAAAGACACATGGAGAGGAAGAATAATTCCTGGAGTGTGAGCCGAACTTGGAAACTGAGGCAGGGTCTCTTCCCCTACACCCACCAATCCCTGGTGATTCCTAATGCACAGTGACCTGATTGCTGGTGTTCAGTGCAAGTGAAACCCGGACTTTGACTGTTAAGGACACAGCTTTGTAGTCCATGTGCTACCCAGCCTACATTAGATAAATCATTGCTAACATGTAGGATCAGTGGACCTTCTCAACACACCTCCATGCTTAGAGTAAGACTGGAATAATCTACAGGAATCACACATAAAGAGTTTGTATACAGTTCAGCTGTTCATCATCAAAGACCAGAAAAGTCCTGCAGGCAGCATTGTTGACTCTCCCTGATGGGTGGGTGGGGGGCTCCTTCTGTGGGTCTGCAGCTCCGTGGGGCTCACCCTGGCAGGCACAAGCAAAAACATGTGGTATGTTCATAACACCAGCTCCCCCAGGTTCTCCCGTGAGTTCAGAGCCACCAAACCATCCTCCTTCTGGTGAGCACCATTGTCTGTTTTTACATCCTCTCTTCTAGGTACATAACTCTTAGTTTTTCATAATTTTCTGACTTGACCCTGGTGAACACAGGGCCAATAGTCTCGGGGTGTTTCCCAGCTGCAGGCCCTTTTTATGCATCCATGCTCTGCTGTTCATGGATGGAAATAGAAAAACCCTGAATCAGGTGTGAAACGTGTACCTTGCAGGTTTCTACACAAGTTTTAGGGGTTTATTGAGTCACTTACATAGAACATTCTGAGCTCAGTTATGCACAGCCCCATTCCAAGCTTGGTGGACAGTGAGACTGCATCTGCTGCCACAGTGAACTCTATCAACAGCCACTAGAAATGGACTTTATGTCCAGACTGTGAAAGGAGCCTCGTGTTTAATGAGACATTCCTAATTTCAACACACCCTACTATCTTTTCCCTCTTTACATAAATTTTTTTTTCTGTTTTTTTTTAAAAAATTTCTATTGTAAAACCACAAAGATGTTCTAAGTTTCTTGAAAAACTTCATTTTTTAATCTTCAAGATATTTAGCAGCAATTGTCAAGTTTATGGTCCAGTTGATCCAGGGCTTATCCAGAGTCTGGGATGTCACAGGATGTGAAAGGAAACCAAAAACAGCCCCCACTCCAAAACAAAACAAAACAAAACACAGCAAACGAATTCACCAAAACTCGAGAGCTATCAAAGCTAAGTGGTGGAGGAATGAGATTCCTTATATTTCTTTTCTGATTTTCAGGATTTCCAGATTTTTTATTAGAAGACTAAAATCAAATAAAAATTTAATTGTGAAAGAAAAACTAAAATCAAGTTGTTGCTGTGTTTCAGAAAAATGTTTTGATTTGTTATGTGGTATGGTTTAGGATTGGCATATCTTTTCTACAACACAGATAAAACAGTTTACTCTGAAAATGTTTGTACATCTTTTCTTTTTCTTTTCTCCCATCTCTCGTTGCTGTGCCCTCTTCCTCTCTCCTAGTGTTTAGCACAGTACACCCAGGGTCCTATCTTGTTTTGAAATTCTAATGGCATTGCATTCCTTATTAGAGTGTTTCTCTGACATCGTACAAGTCACTGTGGTTACTCCATGACCCAGGATTACTTTCTGACTTTGAATCATAATCTAAGTTTTTATTAATGCTCAGCAGCAAAGTACTAGTTGAACCTTCCTGTCAATCACCTTGCAGCATTCAGAAACTTTTTTGCCTGCAATCTCAGAAGTTCCCACGAGGTGGCAGTCATGGGCTTTGACAGTGAGCTACAACTTATAGCCCCAAGGCAATCAAGCACTTGCAAACTCATGTCTTAATGTGGATTATAGGGGTTCAGAGGTATTAAGAAAGAGGCTGCCTTTTTCATTCCAGACTTGGCCTGCATTTGTCTGTGCCCTTATTCCAATGTGATCTTCTTTGGGGGCAGTTTTATGGGGAACAGCTAGAAACATTCCCAGATGTGGAATATGCTCCCTGTTTACTTCTAGTGGTAGGGAAAGACAGAAGTTTATTTCTAGGTACCTATGGGACGCCCAGCAAGTTCCCAGCGCTTTGCCCATTGGTCCTCTTGATCATGGCAGGATTTACTCACCAGCCTCCTTGGGCGTGGCATCCCTATTATCTTTAGGCAGTCCTACCTGGATTGTGCTTTATTTTCTGATATGATGTCTTCAACATAGTATGTAATTACACTGAGGACCTGAATCAAACTCAAAGGCCTTTCCAACCAAATTGTGGTGACAAAAGGCTGAATTCAAGCCTCTATGGCAATGTGGTCAATATAAACTTCGATCCTTCTCACCTGAAGCTGAATGATAGCCGGCTTCTGAGATCAAGGCTTAGAATTACAGTGTTTTCAAGGTCCGTCCCTGAGGACCAGAATCCTTTAGCCTTCTGGTGGCTTTGCCTGCCAAGCCACTTGGGGCACAGCACCTGCTCCGGGTGATGTGGCTTTGTTGCAGCCCCAGCACCTTGCTGTGTATTTGCATGGGCCATCCATGTTTTGTACGTATTCTATAGAGAATGTGTGGCTACAGGACTCTAGCTATTAAGAAGCTACACGTTGTTGGCTTCTTTGTCAAGAACCTGATGGCTACATCAGTGTCGGTGTGTCTCTGTGTCTTCTAATCCACTCATTTTCATGCCTTCTTTTATGCCTATACTACCTTATCTTTTTAAAGTATAATTCAGCAGTATACTATTAAGTCAAGTATTGCAATGTGCTATCCTTTCTCTTATTGATTTTTTTATTATTGGTATTTTATTCTTCCATGAATTTTAAGATTATTTTGCTAGATCTGTGGAGAAAATCATTGGCATCAAAGGTATTTTAATGGAAAACGCATTAAAGTAATGAAGGGGTTTTTCACCTTCTTCAACCGATTTATTCCCAGGGTTTTTCTTTGTGGTTATTGTGAATGGAATTTTTTCCAAAACCAGTAGAACACAGAAAATAATTAAGACCAGAACCAAAATTAATGAGTGTTGAAAAAATGAAGATCAATGCAACAAAATGTTGCTTCTTTGAAAATATAACACAGATTCATAAATAAGTAACCAAACTAACCAAAAGAAAGAGAAAGATCCATATCAACAGAACTGGAAGTAAAATAGAGATATCCCCACAGATATCCCACAGATATCGCCAGATATCACCACCAGCAGTGCTGCAGCTCAGACAGGGCAGAGTTTCCCTTGTGATGAACAGCCAGTGGTCAGTTCTCTGCCAGTAGATGTCAGAGCTGAGGCCTCCACACTCCTGCACCTGGACCTACCTGTCTTCCGGGTTTCCAGGGCTTGGAAGAGCTCTTCCAGGGTTAGGAATCCTTGGCTGTTATTCCTTTGCATCTGGAGCCCTACAGACTGCACCCAGCTGTCTCAATTCTGTTGTGGTCCCACAGATATTTTTCCATTCTGCTTTTAATGTGCTTCTCAGATGGTAGAACAGGCCTAGGATACAGACTCATGCTGGGAAAATTAGGCAAGAAGGAGAACGTGGGATCCCAAGCAAATTCAAAGGCTAGCAAGCAGATTCCATGACAACTTGACTTAAGAATAATTCTCTTGGGCTTTACGCTCTGTTGTCCAGGCCAACTGGGCTGCCAGTCCTGCTCTGGAGACTCAGTAGATTAGGGTCCCCATCCCCACTCTTCTGCTCTTAGGTATATTAAAAAGAAAATACCAAAGGTGTGTCTGACCAAACATTTGATAAGAATATTAGCATGAATGTGAGTACTGGACTTGATCACTGTCCCATCAAGAGGCAAAAATAGAGACAGGGTACTACTGTGAGCAGAAACCTGTGAGCAGAGCTCAGAAAATGGGCAAAATGAAGAAAACTTATCATGTTTCTTCTGCCCCACAGAGTTGGACTATAGAATTATATGGCTGAAAATGGGGATGTTTTCAAGACAAGGGAAAAAGGACTCTTTCCCAAGTGTGGGAATGGGGATGTGGTGCAGTCTTTAAAAGCATGGCCTATTGAGATGTCATTAGGGTACTGGGGAAGCTGCCCTTAGAAGGAGTTTCGGAAGGATACCTCTGATAGGGTCCCTGAGCTTTCAAGGAGAATGAGTCATAACAAGAGCCACCTTGATGCCTTGATTGCTCTCAGTCCTGTTTGGCAATGGAAACTCTCCCTCTGTTCTGAGCTCCTGTATGCTCCTCCTGCTGTCTGCCATGAGGCCATCATGAGAGCTGAGCTGAGGCCAGCACCATACCATCCAATCTCCAGAACTATGAGCTAAATTAACCTCTTTCTTAATAAAGATATCCTTTGATGAAAATGTTCTGATATAGACCTCGAATGCCATTCAGAAATCATCATGGCTGCCATTCCAGAGTGTATGGCCCCCAGGTCAGGGCTACATCCACCTTGATGTCAGAACTTGGGACGAAATCCAAGGAGAGTCATATAGTTGAACTCTGGGGGCAAACCTCATCTCAACCAAGAACTATGGCATGGATGGAGCCAAGGCAAAGAGCCCCAACCTGGGCAATGCCCTAGCAGAACACTTCCACAGGACTGCCACCAAGAGAACTGCTTTTGGAAACATTCTGCAAAACCCCAACTGAAAACACTCAGGTGCACATCAGCAGGAAATAATTAAATGAGTTGTCTAGTATTCACACGGTAGAGTTCAATGCTGGAAAAGGATCCACACCACAAGCAACATCTCAGATAAACTCAGAATGATGACATTTAAAATGAGGGGACACAGGAATTTCTGCAGTCTGATATTCACAGAGAGTACAACAGAGGCTACAGTGCTGTGTGCTGATGGATGGAGGAATGGTGTGCACTCTCGGGAGAGGGAGAGCAAGGACCAGTAGCCCAACCTGCCCTGTCTTATATAAGAGACTCATGCGGATTTGGGCTCGATTTTTGAAATTCTATTGTTAAGTCCAACAATGACCTGTGCATGAATCTTTAGGTATTTTACATCTATGTTACAATTCATTTAAGATGGAAGAAAGGGAAAGGGCTTAATGTAATAGTGTCTGCAAATATTAAGTTGCTTGACACCATGATTAATCTTTTAAATAAGGTATCAATTCTAGGTTACAAACTATGATATAACAGATATACAACTCCCAGGGTAAAAGAGTAAAAGGTAGGATTCTCTTTGAATTAATACAAAAGATATTAAGAAACAGAAAAATAACAGTGCAAATATCATTAAAAGCAAACAGTAAGTTGATGAAACTAGTTCCAAATAGTTCCATTATTTTACTCAACAAATGTAGACTGCCTTTCTAATAGTGACAAATACTTTGCTGACAAAAATTATTTCTTGATGGTACCATGCATACTCTGACTGGTTGTCATATATACAGAAATACAGGAATGCACACATGTACGTGATCACCCAGTAGTAGGTCTGTTCTGACAGATCCCTGTACTGTGACTGTGCCACTGTAGAGAATCAAATGTAACTGCGTTACTATTACTGTTCTTGATGGAGTCTGCCTGCAAACAGGATATTCTGTCAAGGTATAGATAAGTAACAGCGGACATGCTTGCAAACGAGGTGTCTGCTGTCCTTGGGAGGGCCTGCTCGCAAACGAGAGGCTTCTTCAAGGTTTAGATAGGTAACAACAAACATGCTTGAAAACGAGGTGTCTGCTGACCTTGGGAGAACTTGCCTGCAAACGGGATGTTCTGCCAAGTGGGCTAGGAGGGCACTGAGAAAAATTTTTTTATCTGTTCTAAACAAAGAGCAGAGCTCAGCATACTCCAGGCCGAGAGTAGATTAGCCATGAGAAGCGGGTCACTTCTGATTAGAAAGTAAAACTTCTGTGTGCTATGTTTAATTAGCTGAAAGACCTGATTTATTGAAGTTGGAAGGCTGCCTTTTTTGTTCACAATACTATAAAAAGATTGCTTGTACACAATAAAGGACTTTTTTTCTGCTGCTGCTTTGCTTGCTCTGCTTCTTCTTCTTCTTTGTTTTCCCATGCTGACCTTCAAGTGAATTACTGCAACAATTGGCGTAGTCGGCAGGATCCAGCACCGAAAGGGTAAGCACCCCGGGTTAAGAAAACGAAAGGGGGACTTTCGGGATTCAAAAAATATCGAAAGGTATCGCCCCAAGTTGAAAGAAACTTTAGGGGGAACTTTCAGAACTAACAAATATCGAAAGGTATCGCCCCAGGTTGAAAGAAACTTTAGGGGGAACTTTCAGAACTAACAAATATCGAAAGGTATCGCCCCAGGTTGAAAGAAACTTTAGGGGGAACTTTCAGAACTAACAAATATCGAAAGGTATTGCCCCAGATTGAAAGAAACTTTAGGGGGAACTTTCAGAACTAACAAATATCGAAAGGTATCGCCCCAAGTTGAAAGAAACTTTAGGGGGAACTTTCAGAACTAACAAATATCAAAAGGTATCGCCCCAAGTTGAAAGAAACTTTAGGGGGAACTTTCAGAACTAACAAATATCGAAAGGTATCGCCCCAGGTTGAAAGAAACTTTAGGGGGAACTTTCAGAACTAACATGGGAAACTCCCCATCCTTAAAGGAACAATATGTGGAGTTACTACAAGGATTATTGTATTCCATAGGTGTGAAAACATCTCATAAGAGACTCAAGGAGTTATTTAAAATTATGGAGTGTCATTGTCACTGGTTCCAGTATAAACTAAGGTCCAGTTAAATTTAGGGGAATGGAAATTGGTTCAGAAAGAGCTCCGTAAACAGCATCAGGCTGGAAATGTTATTTCTTTAAAGATTTGGACATTGTGTAGCGCTATTACTCAGGCATTACAATTATTAGAAAGCAATAATGAAAAGGGCTCTCTTTGTGAAGGTCAAGTTAATACATCAGATTCTGATAATAAGGTTAACAAAACGGAGCCCAAGGAAGATATTTGTGATACTATAGACGACTCTCCTAAATCAGATCTGGGTGATGAGGAAGATTCAGAAAGTTCAGATAGTGACTCCAGTATGAAAGAATTTATGGAGGCCTTTGTGGAAAAAATGAAATTAAAAAAGCAAAGGTCCTCTCTTAAACCTACTACTCATTCTAATGCTTCTCTCTTTCCAGTAACAAGGTATAGAGTTGATGTGGGTAGAGAACAACAACGTTTTTCATTTCCTCTTACTATGATACATGATGATAATGATCTTGCAGATTCCCCTGGTGGATTTGTTGATCCACCACATTTGTTTCCTATAACTAGACAACAAAACCTTCAAAATCCCCCAATGATTGATGTTCACTATACTGCTATGGAATACAAGTTTATAAAGGATTTATAAGCTACAGCCTTTCAATATGGCCCTCAGTCTCCCTTTGTGCTAGGGATGTTAGAAAATTTGGGAACTTCTAAATTACTTATTCCTTTGGATTGGGAGGCATTAGCCAAAAAAGTTTTGGAGGGATCTCAATTGGTTACAATTAAGAAGTTGATGGGAAGATGAGGCACAAAAACAAGCTGGAGAGAGTGAAGCTCAAAATCCCCCGGGACCCAAGGAGGATAAGTTAATGGGGGAAAGTAATTACCCTGCCTTTAGAGACAGGCTCTATATACAGATCCAGATCTTCAACAAGTTTAGAGACAGGCTCTATATACAGATCCAGATCTTCAACAAGTTTGACAGGTTTTCTTAAGAGCTTAGAGATGTGTGATACCCACTGGTCAGGCACAACCTTCCTTTACTAAATCTATACAAGGGGCTACTGAAACTTACACTGATTTTCTTGCAAGACCGCGTACTTTTGTTATGAAGGCAATGGGTCAAGATCAAATAACAAAGGTATTATTAGAAACATTAACATTTGAAAATGCAAATCCTAAATGTAAGCATATTTTGGGGCCATTAAAAGGGCAAAACGCCTCATTGAGTAAATATGTGAGAGCTTGTGCTGGAGTGGGAGAAATTGAACATCAAAGTTTCTGTTTTTGCTGCAGCCATGGCTGGAGCCCTTAAACCCAATAAATCAGGAACTTGTTTCAATTGTGGATAAGCAGGTCATTTTAAAAGGAATTGTAAAAAATAAAATAAAATATATAAATAAAATTTTATGATACTTTCTAATTACTGGCCGGTCATTTTTCTAGGACTCTTACCTTTTCCTAGATTCTGTATTTTTTTGAGCTCATAATTTTGACCCTACAGACCTAAGTTAATGTTTTTCTGATCAGTTCTATTTTTGATCAACTGTGAAATATTTAAACATTACAATGGAAATTTCACCTAAAATAGCTATAAGGCCTTTATTGTGTTATGTGTGCACATTTGTATTATATGTTGTATGTCTGTTTGTGTGTGTATGTCCATATGTCATGTACATGATATAAAGATTGATATATATGTAAAGAGCGCTCATAAAAATTAAAAAAAAAATGGATCCAAATATTTTTAATTCACTGATTTAAATGGTTCAATTTAAATTGGGCAAACAGATAAAAATAAGACGTCTTTAACATGTTAATGACTGATATGCTTTGGTTCTAGGATTTTTTTTTCAACAACAACAAAAAAAATGGCTAACACGGTTCATTATACTTGTCTAATGTTTTGATAAAATAAGTAAATTAATTAGACATAAGATTATTTGTTTATAAATATTTGTTAAATATCTGATTGATTTACAAGGTTAATATGCTAAATGTTAAATATACCATTAAATGCTTTTAACTCCTTAAATTACATTAGATAACATTATTAATAATTTTTTAAGTTGGTAAATAATATAAATAAGTAAATAAATAAATGGTCCTTTATCATCCCTAATATTTAGACACTATATTTTCATAATATGGTAAACAAATGTGATTAATTGTATACTACAAATAACAAAATATCTCTTATTAAAATGGAATAATTTGCCTAAATTCAAAAATTTACAAAGATTATTTCAAAATATAAATAAAAAAGGGGTCAACAAAAAATAAATAAATAAAAGTTTCTAGATATGGATTTAAAAAAAAAATGTGTTTCCGGAAGTGAGTAAATAAAAGGATTTAAACAAGTGATAAAAAAGGTCTATGTATGTTGGCTATATAGTTTTAAGTAAGTGATAAAGAAGGTCTGTGTACGTTGGCTATATATGTAAATTTTTGAACAAATAATCTTGAAAAAATTAAGGATTATACAGATATGGTTAAACAACAATTGTTATTTTACAATATTCTAATATGTTATTTCTTTAAGAGCTAAACTTAATTAATATAAAAACATCAATAGTAATTATGGTACTATTACTCTTCTTTGTATATTAAATGTGTTCATATTTTCCAGGTATACAAGTCATTAAGATAAAAGCTTTAAAAAAAAATTACATCAAGCTGGTGCTCTCCAAAAGGTTGCATGGTAATTTTAGGCTTATAAAAATAACATACTGGAGAATATTTATATCATTTAATGTTCTATAACTGGGCCTATTATCAATAAGATATATAAAGTTTTATGTTACTTTTTACAACACTGAGGTACAATTTAAATGTATTTTTTAAATTAATGAGAGCCTTATCTACATAAAGGTTAATATTATAAAACACAAGAACATTTTTCTATTTTTCTAAATAAGGCTAAAAGCTTTCAGCCTTTCTTTATTTCATGTTTTAGATGTGTTATCATATTGTGTTAGTTTTTACTCAAATAAACTTAAACAATTATTTATATATAAAATTTATAATATAATATTTAAAAAAATAAATAAAAAATAAAATAAACTTTAAAACTACAACACTTTACTTAATTTATAAAGATAGCCCTACTTACCTAACATAAGACTCTATGTCCTATCTGACTACATGTAAAAATAACAACAAAATTAGTAGGCCAAATTTCAGAATATTTTACTCATATTAGAGCACATTCTACACTGCCAGGACCATTAATTAAAAAAAAATCAAAATATTGATTAACTATTATTCCCCTTACAAAAGGCTCATCTAGAACATACTTTACTTTATACAAACACTAAAGGACTTTATAATAAATACAAAATAACTGTTCATCATGTGCTTCTTTTAATATTCCTTACTGTCCTCCTGGTGTTAATCCAAGGGGACTCCATCCTTATGCCCTTTAACAAATGGATGTTGTTATAATTCAGTCATTTGGACAACTAGATATGTACATCATACTATTGACACTAATACTCATTTTCTTGGGCCACAGTTTATCTTAAAAAAAAAGGCTGATGCAATCATTTCTCATTTATTATCTTGTTTTGCTATCATGGAAATTCCTTAAAAACTTAAACTGACAATGCACCTACATATACCTCACAAAAATTACATTCATGACATTACACATACATTTGACATACCTTGTAATAGTCAGGGTCAAGCTATTATAGAAAGGATAAATCATACGTTAAGAAAATATATACTAAAAATAAAAAGGGGGATATGGCTATGGCTTATATACCTCAAAATATACTTCATAAAACTTTACTAACTTTAAATTTTTTAAATGTATGGTCAACTTCCAAGGTTCCTGCAGCCCAGCAACATTTCTCTACATTTATATCTTAGCCATTATTTCTACAAATTGGAAATACCTATGTGGAACAGGGATGAAAATAAAGAATGGATTTCTAGGTTGTTGCACCACATGGGAAGGGGGTTTGCTCTTATTTCTACAGGTAAAACACCTTTCTAGGTACCTTCAAGACTTATCAAATTGCAGAATAAGTGACCCATTTGTCAGACAATTTCAGGAGCTGGCAATGCAGAGAGCTTCTACAATGGCAACGAGAACAGCGGACCCCCCAACATGGGGACAGATAAAAAAGTTGATTCAAGAAGCTGAAAAAAAAAAAACCCTTCAAAAGGCAAATCAGCCTTTAAAACCTGTTAATCTTTTATTAGCTATGCTTGCCATTATTAATTGCCAGGTAAGTATAGTTTCTGCTCATTCTTTTGCTTATTGGGCCTATGTTCCTAACCCTCCTTTGGTGCACAGTGTTTCCTGGGGAAAACCTGAAGTTCGTGTGTGTATTAATAATACTAATTTCCCCCCCTAATGTATGTGGGGGAATTAAAAATATTCCATTCTATAAAAATCTGTATAATATTTCTAATATAACTGTAGCTGTTGAAGGAGTCCCATTGTGTATAGGGGCTCGTTCTTTCTGTTTGCCTCTTATAGCACATAACAACTCTTTCTTATATTAGTTGGGGAGTTAATTATCATAGTTACCCTACTGCTGTTTTTACTGTCATATCTTCCCGAGGATTTAATACTTCTAGTATGTATGTTAATCAATCATGACTATTATCTGAAGAATGTTTTGTCAGAACTCATCTTCCTTTATGTTCAGCTAAATATTTTGAAACATTTTTAACTCATTTAAAGTGAAAAAAAAAGTCATGATCATCACCCTAAAACAGTAGTCAAATATCAAAATATCACTATAGTTGGGTGGAGTCTTAATCATTCTAAATTTATAAAAAGTTGGTCAAATCGTACTTTAAGATGGCATCGACATAATGGGACAATAAATGCTTGGGGTAATGAGACAAAATGCAACATTATGCTTTGGTCTCTCCAATGTTACAGGATGTAAGGTTTTCCAATACTCAAGGGGATATATGGAAATTATGGGCAGTATCTGGGAAACTCACTGTATGGACTGGAAATTTCAAGTTAGATGTATCCCATTCCTCTCCTTTTGAAGTACATCTACATAATAATCTGACTTATTTTTCTACATGTGTTAAATTCCCTTATTCTCTTATGATTGAAAACTGGGAATGTAACTTGGGGAACAATATCATGTATAAACTGTTATCTTACTCAATGTGGAAATAGAACTAATTGGGAATTAATAGAAATTAATAATTATTCTTTAGTTATTTGTTGAGAGCCACAGCCAAAGGGGCCCCAGCAAACTTCCAGCTGCCAGCAAGCTTCAGACTGCCCCAGCAACATCTAGCTGATTGGCTCCTCTGCGGTGATGTTCATTGGGCTGTTTCCCTGCCCTTCAGACTGCCAGCTGATGATTGGCTCACAGCTGCCCCAGCAACATCTAGCTGATTGGCTCCTCCACGGAGCTGCTCATTGGGTGACTTCTTTGGCTCTGCCCACGCAACCCAGCCAATCGGCCTCAAGAGGAGGAGGATTGTGGGAGGAAAAGGCTGGTGTGGGGGAGAGAGGCTTGTGGAAGCCGGTGGTGGCAGTTGGGCTCTGAGGGTTTTTCCCTGGAGCTGTTTTGTTTGGCGTTTGTAGTTCTAAAAATAAAGTTAGTTTCTTTTTGACAAGTGGCTCCTGATTTGTGCCAAGCCACTATTATGGCTAGACAAGGTTTTAGGAAAGGAAAAAGATTAGAAAGACAAGAACAATGTATAGCAGCACCAATACAAATAGATCAAAGAACAGACAGACATGGGTTGGATTTTCACAAAGGGCCACTGAGACAATAAAAATTACATGGAAATCAGAAAGACCAGTATGGGTTCCTCAGTGGCCCTTGACTAAAGAAAAGACACAAGTAGCCCATGATCTGGTCAAACAACAATTAGCGGAAGGACATATACAACCTTCTGTATCTCCCCATAATACTCCCATTTTTGTCATCAAAAAGAAATCTGGTAAATGGAGATTACTGCAAGATTTAAGAGCCATTAACAATGAAATGGTCATTATGGGACCTGCTCAATCGGGGATTCCTCAATTGTCTGCTTTGCCAAAAACTTGGTATGTTTTAGTTATAGATATTAAAGATTGTTTTTTTTCAATTCCAATTCATCCTGAGGATAGTCCACGTTTTGCATTTACTATCCCTGCACTAAATCATGAAGGTCCTGATCAGAGATATGAATGGAAAGTACTCCCTCAAGGGATGGCTAACAGCCCAACTATGTGTCAAATTTATGTTAACAAAGTAATCCAGCCACTTAGAAATCAAAATCCTGAACTACAAATATTTCACTATATGGATGATGTGTTATTGGCACACAAAGCTAAAAACACATTGCTAGAATGTTATGCCACACTTACAAACTTATTAAAAAATTATAATCTAGAGATAGCAATAGATAAAGTGCAATTAAATTTTCCAATTAATTATTTAGGAGTTCTATTATCCTCAACCATGGTCCGTCCACCAAAAATTCAAATACGAGTAGATCAACTCAAATCACTTAATGACTTTCAAAAGTTATTAGGAGACATAAATTGGATAAGGCCTTATCTAGGTATTCCAACAGGAGAATTGGGACCTTTATTTGATATCCTAAAAGGTCCATCAGATCCAAATTCACCCCGAATGTTAACGCCTGAAGCAAGAAAGGCATTAAAAATCATTGAAACATATATGGAAAATATGCATTTGGATAGAATTGATATAAGTTTGCCTTTATTATTTATTGTACTACCAACAAAATATATTCCTACAGGAGTATTTTGGCAAGAAGGTCCATTATTATGGATACATTTATCTTATTCTCCTAACACTATTCTTACTAGGTATCCTGAGGCTGTAGGACAATTAATACTCAAAGGAATAAAAACAGCAAAGGCAGTGTTTGGAATTTCTCCCCATAAAATTATTACTCCATATACTATGAATCAAATTGATGAATTAGCTAATGAGTTAAATACTTGGGCAATAATAATGTGCAAATCTAATGTTTCATTTGATAACCACTTACCATCTAATCCTTTATTGTCTTTTTGGTCATTGCATCCTGTAATTTTTCCAAAAATGACAAGAAAAACACCTATCATGAATGCTCCAAATATATTCACTGATGGGTCAAATAATGGTACAGCAGCAATAGTTACACCTGATCAAGCTTTTACATTTTTAGTACCCAAACAATCAGCTCAAAAGGTAGAGCTTAATGCAGTATTACAAACTTTTGTGATGTTTAAAGATTCTGTATTTAATTTATTTTCTGATAGCCAGTATATAGTTAATGCTATAGTATCCCTTGAAGATGCTGGTAGAATTTCCCCTTCTTCTACTGTTTTCTCTTTGTTTTCCACTATACAAAGTTTAATCTGGGACAGAAAAGATCCATTCTTTATAGGACATATCAGGGCACATACAGGATTGCCTGGAGCCCTTAGTTTGGGCAATGATTTAGCAGATAAAACTACACGTGACATACATATTTTCTCTATACTAGAAGAAGCTATAAATTTTCATGAAAGATTCCATGTCAATGCTAATACTTTACAAAAGCGTTTTAAAATAACTAAGGAACAAGCTAGACAAATAATAAAACAATGTCAAAATTGTGTGACCTTTTTACCACAAGTTAATCTTGGAGTCAATCCTAGAGGATTGATGCCTAACCATATTTGGCAGATGGACGTCACACACTTGCCAGAATTTGGAAAATTAAAATATTTGCATGTTACAGTTGATACTTCTTCTGGATTTTTGATGGGCTCCCTTCATGCCGGTGAAAAAACTAAAGATGTTATAGCTCATTGCTTACAAAATTTTGCCACTGTGGGCATTCCAAAACAGTTAAAAACAGATAATGCCCCTGGTTATACGTCTACTTCTTTTAAACAATTTTGCTCATCATTTGGCATTACTCATATAACAGGAATCCCATACAATCCACAGGGTCAAGGCATAGTTGAAAGAGCTCATCAAACTATTAAAATGTACTTATTAAAGCAAAAAGACGGAATTGGGAAGGGGTATATATTCCCCAAAGATAAACTTAAAATAACTCTTTTTACTCTAAACTTTTTAAATTTGGATTCATCAGGACTTAGTGCTGCAGAAAGGCATATGTGTCCAAAAAATGTACATAAGCCCAAGGTACTTTGGAAAGATATTCTAACAGGACAATGGAAAGGTCCTGACCCAGTAATTGTCTGGAATCGGGGGTCTGTTTGTGTGTTTCCACAGGAAGAACAGCAGCCGATTTGGATTCCAGAGAGATTAACCAAGGTTCTGACCCAGAACAGCAGCCGATTTGGATTCCAGAGAGATTAACCAAGGTTCTGACCCAGTGATTGTCTGGAGTCGGGGGCCTGTTTGTGTGTTTCCACAGGGAGAACAGCAGCTGATTTGGATTCCGGAGAGATTAACTAAAATCCTGACCCAGTGATTGTCTGGAGTCGGGGGTCTGTTTTTGTGTTTCCACAGAGAGAACAGCAGCCGATTTGGATTCCAGAGAGATTAACTAAAGCGATTTCTACAGACCAAAAAGAAGATGATTTAGCTCAAATCCATAATAGCTGATATCCAAAACTCCAATTTGGCTATCCTTACATCTGCGACAGAACCAGGATGCTTTTTTCAATATCTATTTTATTATTGCCCTTTCCCATATCATGAAGTTCTATTTTATTTTTTTGAGCTCATACAGACCTAGGTTAATGTTTTGCTGATCAGTTCTATTTTTTTTTGACTATAGAGTTTTTAAACATTGCAATAGAGATTTTACCTGTAAAAAGTTATAAGGCCTTTACTATTGTGTTATGTGTTGTATGTATTATATTATGTGTGCACACTTGTGTTTTGTGTTATATGTTTGAATGTACGTATGTCCAATGTACATATTTCTATATATCATATATGATGAGCGCTCATGAAAAGATGGATCCAAATATTTTTTTTTTTATTCACGTGATTTAAATGGTTTAATTTAAATTGGGTAAATAACTGTTAAGAATTGTTTTAATATGTAAACAAAAAAGGAGGTTAACAGATCTGTTTGTTTACTGTCACCTTTCATTTTCATTATATTTAATAATTCTCTTCACTATAATGTAAATTGTTAAGAAAATTGTTTTCTTTTAGTGCCTTCTGGAATGTTACCTAATTTTTTCTTTAGCCATTATTGCCAGAATAATGTTAAGAAAATTGTTTTCTTTTAGTATCTTCTGGAATGTTACCTAATTTTTTCTTTAGCCATTATTGCCAGAATTTCTATCTTCATCCCAGTGCCAATGAAGATAATATAAATTGTTAAGAAAATTGTTTTCTTTTAGTGTCTTCTGGAATGTTACCTAATTTTTTCTTTAGTCATTATTGCCAGAATTCCTATCTTCATCCCTGTGCCGGTGAAGACAAAGATAAAACTAATCTACAGTTTCTGCAATAGCCATCACTGAACTGCTTACAGAACTTGCACTGAACTGCTTACAGAACTATGTGTCATTTGTATGCATTGTGAACTATCTGTTGGTGCAGCGACTTGTGGTAGTGTTGGGGTATTTTTGCTGATGATATCATCGGTGGTACAATTTTCCCAAAAGGAGCCGTCAATTGACTTGGTATATCTTCCTCCCTTCTGCTTGTCATGATCATTCAGCTAAAATTTGGGGGTCAACAGAGGTGAGGCAAAGAACCTCACCCCCCCCCCCCGCTGAGACCTCTCCACAGGTGTGGCTGTACTGGACCGGTAGTCAATGACGGGTAAGATCCAATTACAATGGTACCAACCTAAGACAGGAGGCTGACGCCCTGAGGTCAGCTCATCCGAAGACGGGTAAGGACCATATGTATTGGACAACCTAAGGCAGACACGGTCCATAAGCCACATGCTTGTTGTTTAAACAGAGAGGGGGAGATGTTGAGAGCCACAGCCAAAGGGGCCCCAGCAAACTTCCAGCTGCCAGCAAGCTTCAGACTGCCCCAGCAACATCTAGCTGATTGGCTCCTCTGCGGTGATGTTCATTGGGCTGTTTCCCTGCCCTTCAGACTGCCAGCTGATGATTGGCTCACAGCTGCCCCAGCAACATCTAGCTGATTGGCTCCTCCACGGAGCTGCTCATTGGGTGACTTCTTTGGCTCTGCCCACGCAACCCAGCCAATCGGCCTCAAGAGGAGGAGGATTGTGGGAGGAAAAGGCTGGTGTGGGGGAGAGAGGCTTGTGGAAGCCGGTGGTGGCAGTTGGGCTCTGAGGGTTTTTCCCTGGAGCTGTTTTGTTTGGCGTTTGTAGTTCTAAAAATAAAGTTAGTTTCTTTTTGACAAGTGGCTCCTGATTTGTGCCAAGCCACTATTATGGCTAGACAAGGTTTTAGGAAAGGAAAAAGATTAGAAAGACAAGAACAATGTATAGCAGCACCAATACAAATAGATCAAAGAACAGACAGACATGGGTTGGATTTTCACAAAGGGCCACTGAGACAATAAAAATTACATGGAAATCAGAAAGACCAGTATGGGTTCCTCAGTGGCCCTTGACTAAAGAAAAGACACAAGTAGCCCATGATCTGGTCAAACAACAATTAGCGGAAGGACATATACAACCTTCTGTATCTCCCCATAATACTCCCATTTTTGTCATCAAAAAGAAATCTGGTAAATGGAGATTACTGCAAGATTTAAGAGCCATTAACAATGAAATGGTCATTATGGGACCTGCTCAATCGGGGATTCCTCAATTGTCTGCTTTGCCAAAAACTTGGTATGTTTTAGTTATAGATATTAAAGATTGTTTTTTTTCAATTCCAATTCATCCTGAGGATAGTCCACGTTTTGCATTTACTATCCCTGCACTAAATCATGAAGGTCCTGATCAGAGATATGAATGGAAAGTACTCCCTCAAGGGATGGCTAACAGCCCAACTATGTGTCAAATTTATGTTAACAAAGTAATCCAGCCACTTAGAAATCAAAATCCTGAACTACAAATATTTCACTATATGGATGATGTGTTATTGGCACACAAAGCTAAAAACACATTGCTAGAATGTTATGCCACACTTACAAACTTATTAAAAAATTATAATCTAGAGATAGCAATAGATAAAGTGCAATTAAATTTTCCAATTAATTATTTAGGAGTTCTATTATCCTCAACCATGGTCCGTCCACCAAAAATTCAAATACGAGTAGATCAACTCAAATCACTTAATGACTTTCAAAAGTTATTAGGAGACATAAATTGGATAAGGCCTTATCTAGGTATTCCAACAGGAGAATTGGGACCTTTATTTGATATCCTAAAAGGTCCATCAGATCCAAATTCACCCCGAATGTTAACGCCTGAAGCAAGAAAGGCATTAAAAATCATTGAAACATATATGGAAAATATGCATTTGGATAGAATTGATATAAGTTTGCCTTTATTATTTATTGTACTACCAACAAAATATATTCCTACAGGAGTATTTTGGCAAGAAGGTCCATTATTATGGATACATTTATCTTATTCTCCTAACACTATTCTTACTAGGTATCCTGAGGCTGTAGGACAATTAATACTCAAAGGAATAAAAACAGCAAAGGCAGTGTTTGGAATTTCTCCCCATAAAATTATTACTCCATATACTATGAATCAAATTGATGAATTAGCTAATGAGTTAAATACTTGGGCAATAATAATGTGCAAATCTAATGTTTCATTTGATAACCACTTACCATCTAATCCTTTATTGTCTTTTTGGTCATTGCATCCTGTAATTTTTCCAAAAATGACAAGAAAAACACCTATCATGAATGCTCCAAATATATTCACTGATGGGTCAAATAATGGTACAGCAGCAATAGTTACACCTGATCAAGCTTTTACATTTTTAGTACCCAAACAATCAGCTCAAAAGGTAGAGCTTAATGCAGTATTACAAACTTTTGTGATGTTTAAAGATTCTGTATTTAATTTATTTTCTGATAGCCAGTATATAGTTAATGCTATAGTATCCCTTGAAGATGCTGGTAGAATTTCCCCTTCTTCTACTGTTTTCTCTTTGTTTTCCACTATACAAAGTTTAATCTGGGACAGAAAAGATCCATTCTTTATAGGACATATCAGGGCACATACAGGATTGCCTGGAGCCCTTAGTTTGGGCAATGATTTAGCAGATAAAACTACACGTGACATACATATTTTCTCTATACTAGAAGAAGCTATAAATTTTCATGAAAGATTCCATGTCAATGCTAATACTTTACAAAAGCGTTTTAAAATAACTAAGGAACAAGCTAGACAAATAATAAAACAATGTCAAAATTGTGTGACCTTTTTACCACAAGTTAATCTTGGAGTCAATCCTAGAGGATTGATGCCTAACCATATTTGGCAGATGGACGTCACACACTTGCCAGAATTTGGAAAATTAAAATATTTGCATGTTACAGTTGATACTTCTTCTGGATTTTTGATGGGCTCCCTTCATGCCGGTGAAAAAACTAAAGATGTTATAGCTCATTGCTTACAAAATTTTGCCACTGTGGGCATTCCAAAACAGTTAAAAACAGATAATGCCCCTGGTTATACGTCTACTTCTTTTAAACAATTTTGCTCATCATTTGGCATTACTCATATAACAGGAATCCCATACAATCCACAGGGTCAAGGCATAGTTGAAAGAGCTCATCAAACTATTAAAATGTACTTATTAAAGCAAAAAGACGGAATTGGGAAGGGGTATATATTCCCCAAAGATAAACTTAAAATAACTCTTTTTACTCTAAACTTTTTAAATTTGGATTCATCAGGACTTAGTGCTGCAGAAAGGCATATGTGTCCAAAAAATGTACATAAGCCCAAGGTACTTTGGAAAGATATTCTAACAGGACAATGGAAAGGTCCTGACCCAGTAATTGTCTGGAATCGGGGGTCTGTTTGTGTGTTTCCACAGGAAGAACAGCAGCCGATTTGGATTCCAGAGAGATTAACCAAGGTTCTGACCCAGAACAGCAGCCGATTTGGATTCCAGAGAGATTAACCAAGGTTCTGACCCAGTGATTGTCTGGAGTCGGGGGCCTGTTTGTGTGTTTCCACAGGGAGAACAGCAGCTGATTTGGATTCCGGAGAGATTAACTAAAATCCTGACCCAGTGATTGTCTGGAGTCGGGGGTCTGTTTTTGTGTTTCCACAGAGAGAACAGCAGCCGATTTGGATTCCAGAGAGATTAACTAAAGCGATTTCTACAGACCAAAAAGAAGATGATTTAGCTCAAATCCATAATAGCTGATATCCAAAACTCCAATTTGGCTATCCTTACATCTGCGACAGAACCAGGATGCTTTTTTCAATATCTATTTTATTATTGCCCTTTCCCATATCATGAAGTTCTATTTTATTTTTTTGAGCTCATACAGACCTAGGTTAATGTTTTGCTGATCAGTTCTATTTTTTTTTGACTATAGAGTTTTTAAACATTGCAATAGAGATTTTACCTGTAAAAAGTTATAAGGCCTTTACTATTGTGTTATGTGTTGTATGTATTATATTATGTGTGCACACTTGTGTTTTGTGTTATATGTTTGAATGTACGTATGTCCAATGTACATATTTCTATATATCATATATGATGAGCGCTCATGAAAAGATGGATCCAAATATTTTTTTTTTTATTCACGTGATTTAAATGGTTTAATTTAAATTGGGTAAATAACTGTTAAGAATTGTTTTAATATGTAAACAAAAAAGGAGGTTAACAGATCTGTTTGTTTACTGTCACCTTTCATTTTCATTATATTTAATAATTCTCTTCACTATAATGTAAATTGTTAAGAAAATTGTTTTCTTTTAGTGCCTTCTGGAATGTTACCTAATTTTTTCTTTAGCCATTATTGCCAGAATAATGTTAAGAAAATTGTTTTCTTTTAGTATCTTCTGGAATGTTACCTAATTTTTTCTTTAGCCATTATTGCCAGAATTTCTATCTTCATCCCAGTGCCAATGAAGATAATATAAATTGTTAAGAAAATTGTTTTCTTTTAGTGTCTTCTGGAATGTTACCTAATTTTTTCTTTAGTCATTATTGCCAGAATTCCTATCTTCATCCCTGTGCCGGTGAAGACAAAGATAAAACTAATCTACAGTTTCTGCAATAGCCATCACTGAACTGCTTACAGAACTTGCACTGAACTGCTTACAGAACTATGTGTCATTTGTATGCATTGTGAACTATCTGTTGGTGCAGCGACTTGTGGTAGTGTTGGGGTATTTTTGCTGATGATATCATCGGTGGTACAATTTTCCCAAAAGGAGCCGTCAATTGACTTGGTATATCTTCCTCCCTTCTGCTTGTCATGATCATTCAGCTAAAATTTGGGGGTCAACAGAGGTGAGGCAAAGAACCTCACCCCCCCCCCCGCTGAGACCTCTCCACAGGTGTGGCTGTACTGGACCGGTAGTCAATGACGGGTAAGATCCAATTACAATGGTACCAACCTAAGACAGGAGGCTGACGCCCTGAGGTCAGCTCATCCGAAGACGGGTAAGGACCATATGTATTGGACAACCTAAGGCAGACACGGTCCATAAGCCACATGCTTGTTGTTTAAACAGAGAGGGGGAGATGTTGAGAGCCACAGCCAAAGGGGCCCCAGCAAACTTCCAGCTGCCAGCAAGCTTCAGACTGCCCCAGCAACATCTAGCTGATTGGCTCCTCTGCGGTGATGTTCATTGGGCTGTTTCCCTGCCCTTCAGACTGCCAGCTGATGATTGGCTCACAGCTGCCCCAGCAACATCTAGCTGATTGGCTCCTCCACGGAGCTGCTCATTGGGTGACTTCTTTGGCTCTGCCCACGCAACCCAGCCAATCGGCCTCAAGAGGAGGAGGATTGTGGGAGGAAAAGGCTGGTGTGGGGGAGAGAGGCTTGTGGAAGCCGGTGGTGGCAGTTGGGCTCTGAGGGTTTTTCCCTGGAGCTGTTTTGTTTGGCGTTTGTAGTTCTAAAAATAAAGTTAGTTTCTTTTTGACAAGTGGCTCCTGATTTGTGCCAAGCCAGACTTCGGCAGTTATTGTTAAAGCTTGCACAGAATTGTGGGTGCCTGTTAAGTTGACTCATCCTTGCTCTGATTCATTGTCTGTTACTCATTTGTACAATGCTGTTCAAGTTTTGTTATATTGCTCACTACAATTAATAGGAATAGTTATAGCTTCATTCCTTGCAGTTGCTTCTGTAACTGCCACTGCTGCGATAGCTAGTGTTGCTTTGCATCAAGACATTCAAACTGCGAATTTCATGAGAACATGGCATCAAGATGCTCATTTAATATGGCAACAACAAAAGGACTTAACTCTCAATTAACTACAGATGTGATCAATTTACAACATACTGTTTCCTGGCTTGGCGATCAAGTGACTATCTTGGCTACCAGAAGTGTACTGAAGTGTGACTGGAATTCTTCTCATATTTGTGTGACTCCTGTGCCATATAATACCAGTGATTCCTGGGAAATTGTTAAAGGATGGTTAAATGGACATCAAAATTTAACTTTAGAAATTATGAATTTGTAAAAGACTATTATGGTCACCTTTAGTAAGACATTACCTGAACTAACAGGATCTGACATTTTACAAAAATTGTCTTCAAGTATTGCTAATTTAAATCCTTTAAGTCATTTCTCTACCTTGTTGTCAACTTCTTTAGGTAACACTGTAATAATTTTTGTTTTATGTTTTGTTTTGTATATAGTCATCCAATGCTGGAAAAATCAAAAGCAACTGAAACATGAAACCTCTCTTGTCGCTTCTGCTAAGGCTCATTTACAAAAACAAAAGGAGGGAGATGTAGAGAATCAAATGTAACTGCGTTACTATTACTGTTCTTGATGGAGTCTGCCTGCAAACGGGATATTCTGTCAAGGTATAGATAAGTAACAGCGGACATGCTTGCAAACGAGGTGTCTGCTGTCCTTGGGAGGGCCTGCTCGCAAACGAGAGGCTTCTTCAAGGTTTAGATAGGTAACAACAAACATGCTTGAAAACGAGGTGTCTGCTGACCTTGGGAGAACTTGCCTGCAAACGGGATGTTCTGCCAAGTGGGCTAGGAGGGCACTGAGAAAAATTTTTTTATCTGTTCTAAACAAAGAGCAGAGCTCAGCATACTCCAGGCCGAGAGTAGATTAGCCATGAGAAGCGGGTCACTTCTGATTAGAAAGTAAAACTTCTGTGTGCTATGTTTAATTAGCTGAAAGACCTGATTTATTGAAGTTGGAAGGCTGCCTTTTTTGTTCACAATACTATAAAAAGATTGCTTGTACACAATAAAGGACTTTTTTTCTGCTGCTGCTTTGCTTGCTCTGCTTCTTCTTCTTCTTTGTTTTCCCATGCTGACCTGCAAGTGAATTACTGCAACAATACGTGATCACCCAGTAGTAGGTCTGTTCTGACAGATCCCTGTACTGTGACTGTGCCACCCTTGTGTTTATGGCTCAGGGAGGTGAGTAATAACCAGGAGACATGGGACAGGGGCACACACATCACATGTTTCTGAGGACACTAGGGGAGGTTCTCTTCTTTATCCAGGAAAAGCAGACCCTAGCGACACTAGTATCTCAGCTCAGGAGAACAAAGGGGCTGAGAGCAGAGACACCTGCATTGATTAATTGATTAAGGCAGAAAGGTGCAGCATCCTCTGACTGGGAGGACCAGAAACACCCCACCAGAGATGAATGCTGAAGGAGAGAGTGTAGAGGGACATGAAGGTGCACACCAGAAGGAGGACGGTTTCGGTAGCTCTGGAGTCTGGGGAGGACCTGTGTGAGGGACTGGAACCTTTGCTTGTGCCTGTACAGGATGAGAACCATGGAGCCACTGGCCTGGGGCATGATCCCCAAACAGAGCACATCAGGGAAGGACAGCAAGGTTATACTTAGTGCCTCTCTAGTGTTGTCATGAGCACCACCAGAGCAGTATCCAAAGTCTCTTTGTGGTATTATTACTACCTCTGTCAGTTACACACAGGAACAATGATATTGACCAGCAGGTGGAGGATCCAGCACAGGAGCACCAAGGTGCCAGTGTACCTGGGGGCTTTCACTTGGAGCTCTGCCCACCTGGAGTCCCTGGGGCTGATGGTGATGGCCTGGAAGACACTCAAGAGGCAGGTGCTGCTGAAGGACATACCCCTGCCCACCCTGGGAACATAGAAAACAAGTTTGCATCCAAGATCCCTGAAGAAGTGTCTAAAGCCAAGAGCTGCCATGGTCTGCGGGACTCCCCTGAAGAGCAGGAAAAGGGAGTTGGCTGCAGTCAGGTGCCTCATAATCCAATCTGTGTATCTGAACCCGCACCCAGAGCAGTAAAGGCAGAGGGAGGAGGAGAGGAGACAGAGATTCCCCAGGACTCCAACCACAGTCTGCCTCAAGAAGACCACACCCAGGGTCAGGTCCCCAGAGGCCATTCTTCCAGTTCCCACAGACGATGCTGATCTTCAGATCCCAGGATCCTGCATGGGGACAAGAGGTGAGGGCTTCATTGAAAGGGTCATCTAAAGTCCAGTGCCTCTGCTTACTACTAGTTCACAATTAGGAACCTGTGCTTTAAGGTGTTTCTATTACTAAAAGGATTCCATCATTAAAACATCTGTTTAATACATTAAAATGTGTTAAAAAACATTGTAACATGTATAATGGCATAATTTGGCATCAACATTCTTTATATGCAGAGTTACAAAAAATTGTGCTGTAAATGGGTAATAATGGGTGTAATGCATTCCATTATTGTCATGTATGTAAAAAACAAATAAATAAAATAAAAAACCCACTATAAAGAAAAGAAGTATACAGCCTTTTAATTTTTTACGTTTTTAAACACTCCATGAGACAGGTACTTCAGTATAAAGTCGAGGGATGTGTAAACTGAGGGATGCTATCTGATTTCCAAATCCACACTGGTTGAGATATCATGGGCTGATGTAGAACGAGGCATTTAAACATCATGTTCTACTATCAAACCTAGTTTCTAGAGTTTCTCCAGTTATCCATACATATATTTAATTTTTACTGAACACATTAATACATTTCAGATACAGAATTTTATTATTTTGGCTTTTAAAAAGACGTGCTGATTTGTAAACGATAATTCCACCAGCCACTATCAATTAAGATTGGACCTTATAAGATCTTGATGAAAGACACATGCACTGATTCCTGTAAGATTTACAGGAATCTGTCCCATGATCAGGGTGGCTTTAATGAGCATCAGGTTATCCCCACATAAACAGAGCCACAGGAAGACACATTTGTTTTACTTCCAGGAAACATTGTAAAACAGCTCCTACCAGAGGAATCATTGTCCTCACTCTTTGACACCCTGAACCAAGGCACATGAGATACTAGTCAATGATGGAGTACAGAGGTTAAAGGTTAGTTTACAATTTAGTTCATATACTCATCAATTGATGCATGATTTACGTAAAACAGCTACCAATGAGGTAAGATGTACAAAGAGTATTAATACAGAATACTGTAACATGAAAGCTGTAAGGCAGGAATTATTTAATACACAGTATGCACTGACATAGTTGCTTTTGAAATTGGTTAAAAAGACATTTAAAACTCAACAAGATTCATTGAAGTGTGTCAACTGCCATCTGACATTGATTATCACAAGTCACCTGTTCTTTCCATGCTTCCTAAAGAAACTCAGGAATAAAGGCCATCTTACCATCACCAACAGCCCCTCATGTCCCCAGTGCAGACGCAGTTACCATCCGTTCAGCACCTCCTAAGAGAATTGAGGAAGCATTTCTATTCCAGCCAGCAAAATTCAATGCACAGAATCTGCACAGGACTAGATAATTCCTACAGGTTTATCCTAGTCTTTATGGAAAGCATGAGGGTGATACAGGTGTACCTCTAGTTATCCCCCCATATTGTGTCTCTGATTGGAGTAAAGCAGGCTGGACAGCAGGTTAATTTGAGAATTTCAGTCGAGCACCTTGTCATTCTGGTGTCATTGTCACGTGGGTTAAGAACAAAAGAGTTTATTGCTGTAGCTGTGGTAACTTTCACTGGGGGCACCAGACACTGGTGGTGGTCTGCTGCCCTCAACTCCCTGCACTAGGGCAGCTCGGCCTCAGGAATTTTGACTCCTGAACGGCTTTGGCACTGGAACACGTCTGAACTCTAAGATCCCCCCTTTATCTGACACCCCACTTACCTAGACTCCGACGTGCCTCCTTCCCTCACACATTCTGTCAGGATCCAGTAGCACATCCCCCCTTCCTCCATTCTGCTGACTGTGAGCACACCCCGTGGTCCTGACAGGCAAGGCTGTGTGGGTGGAGGCAGCCAGACCCTGAGATATGGCTTTGTGATTGTGTGAACTCACCACCCTGCACAGCTGCAATGATCCTGTCACCTGTCATGGCAAGGACCGTGTAGCTGGGGAAGCTGAGATCGTCAGAAAACTTTTTACCCAGTTGCAATTACCAAAACAAGCCCCTAGCTCCTACCTGGCATCTCCAAAGAGACTTGGCAGTGTCTGGGGAGGCTCCTTTCCTTGATCCCTGGACACGGACAGGGGAGCACATAAAGAAGAGCAGGGAATGCTGGGTGTCCATGGATGGATGACTGGATGAAGGCAATGAACATGCATACCTCTCCTGGAATACTATTCAGCTATTAAAAGGAATGACATATTGTCATTTGTGGCAGCACTGCAGAAATTGGAGGACATTGTCATAAGTAGAAATGTAGACTCTGTTGTACAAATACAGAAAGTGTGACATATTCTCACTTATATGTGGAAGCTTAAAATGTTTGTCTCAGGAGAGAGAATAAGTGAACAGAGGTAAGGACACAGGGTAGGAAGGTAAGGCTCAGGCCCACAGGGAAAGTTGATAGGAGTGATATCTACTAATATTCTGTAGCACAGTAGATAAATACCATCAATGCCCCTTAATTGTATATTTCAAAACAATTAGTAGAGAATAGTTTGTTTCCAACACATAATACAGGATAAATGTTTGATGTGAGATGCCAGTTATGCTCTTTGGAGCATTGTATATTTTATACATGTATTGAAATGTCACTCTGGTCATCCCAAATGCCAGAGCTGAGAGAAGTAAATCCAGGTGTTTAATGTCCCAGTGTTGACTTAGACCAAAGGAGAAGGTTAATCCAGTAACGAAGGTAGTATTTGGAATTTTCCTTTTTTTTAAACCCGGTGTATATAAGGAAGGAATCCTTGATAATTTTTATCATACAGGGATTTAGCATTTTATTTTATTTTTGGGGTACTATGGATTGAACACAGGGGCACTTGGCCACTGAGCCAGGTCCTTTTTGAATTCTATTCAGAGACAGGGTCTCACTGAGTTGCATATGGCTTCGCTGTTGCTGAGGCTGACTTTGAACTCAAGATCCTCCTGCCTTAGGATTCCGAGCCGCTGGGATTACAGGTGTGTGCCACTTTGCCCAGCAAAACATTTATTTTAGATTTAGATTTTTCTTATACTTTTTAAGTGCAGTATCTTTTACATATTATCTTGGATCTCTTTAAAATATATAGATGGTATATTCAATTAGGTGATTTTCTTGTTTTACTTTGTAGCATTTTTTTCATCTTTTTTGCTTTTCCAATATATATCCCTGTTTATTATAAACTCATTTAATTCCTGTGTTTTATTGCCGTTAATATCACTTCCTAAACAGTATTTGATAAGCTAGGCACATTGGCAAATTCCTGTAATCCTAGTAACTCCAGAGGCCAAGGTGGAAGGATTGCAAGATCTAAGCCATCCTCAGCAAATGAGCAAGGTCCTAAGCAACTTAGTGAGACCCTGTCTCAAAATAAAAAATAAAAAGCACTGGGGATGTGGCTCAGTGTTTGTTGCCCTTGGGGTAAATTCCTAGTGGAGCCTCCTTTCATATACTAGATAATATAGAAAATGGAGGTTGTCTCCTGCTGCTCTCTTGGACTTCACTTGGAATTAAGTCAGCTATTTCTCTATAGGAAAGATAAGTTGATGCTTAGTGACATTTCTTTGTCAAGTTGAATGAACAGTCATGGTATCTTGCTTTATTTTTATCATGATCATATGTCGGATTCTGCCATATCTCTTTGTTTGCATCAGTTCAACCGTATGTCCTTCAGCTTATCTTTATTAAGAAATGAATTGACTTATATGTATTTTCTAACAGAAATAATTTTCAAAAGATATCTGCAAATCACAGAGTTCCTTTCATAGAAGCTCATCCCAGGACGAGTGAATCTCATATAACAGCAACAATTATTGCAGTTCTTATAGGAGAATCACTTGGTCCTTGTATAATCTTCAGTGTGCCAATATTTGCTAACACTAGTTTTAGTATTTTTTTAATTCCAATGATTTCAGAGGTGACAAATATATTTTTGAAAATATCAGAAAGTATTTTGTGAAGTATTTGGAAACCTTATTCTTCAATGCCTTTGAGTACCTTAAGTTTCATTGAATTCTCCAATATTTGGGGGATAGTATTGGATATCAAATCCATGGCCTCACACATGCTAATCACCCACTGTACTACATAGCTACATCTTCTGACCCTAAAATATTTCTTTTGGTACTTGGTATTGAAATGAGCAATAACAAAAAGCCTTCCAATAACAACAGTGAAAAAGCCAGGAGAAGATGGATTCTCAGCTGAGTTCTTCCCGACATTTAATCAGAAACTAATGTAACTCCTCCCTGAAGTATTCCAAGAAATATTAAAGGAATGAATGCTTCCATTTTTTTTCTGTGAATCCAGTATCACCATAATTCCAAAACCAGATGAGGACAAATGAAGGAAAGAAAACTGAACAATATTCTTGTTTTGTTGGCTTGCATCACAGTGGGTCATTACTCGAAACTAGGCAAGTGCTCTCCTGCTGACCTAGGCCTCAGCATGGTCGAAACTTCAGTTGGTGTGTGATCCATGCCAAACGTGTAACAATTATTCCAAAATCTTCCTGCTAGCACACAGACCTGACCTATGATTCTACTGATAAATGAGAATGCAGGGACCTACTGTCATTAGACACACCATAGTCCCATTCTGTGCACAGAGAAAGCCCAGCAGACTTTCTTTTTTCCGAACCTGTACCGGGATTCAATGCAGGGGCACCCTACCACTGAGCCACATCCACAGTCTTTTTGTTTCTGATTTTGAGGTAGAGTCTTGTTAAGTTACAGCTTTGCCAAGTTGTGGAGCTAGCTTGGAACTTGCAATCCTCGTGCCTCAGCCTCCTGCCTTGCTTGAATTACAGGTATGCTCTGCTGTGGTGCAGGTCTGTCCTTGGATCTTCTTAAATACTAGTTCTCAATGGTATCTCGGAGGCCAGGGTCTAAAGGATTTCACATGTTACATTTTGATCATTTTCTGGACTAGTGTGGTGCCCTCCCATGCCCTCGCAGGGTGGTGGGGCAGAGCTGTGGTCTGCAGCCCCAGTCAGCCCTGTGACCACAGAGACAACACTAATTCTCCAGTGTACTACTATGTTGCTAAGCTCTGCAATTCAGTAGGTCGTGTGCCTAAGTGCATTTTTGACTTTGGATATTTCAATGTAGAATGTGTAACCCCATTCTATGTTAAGAAGCATCTATATATGTGTGTATTATAATTGGTGCATTATAATTATACATTAGAGTGGAATCAAATTTTTTTAGTTGTAGATGAACAAAACAAATTCTTTCTTTCTTCCTTCCTTCCTTTCTTCCTTCCTTCCTTCCTTCCTTCCTTCCTTCCTTCCTTCCTTCCTTCTTTCCATCCTTCCTTCCATGGAGCAGAGGATGGAACCCAGTGCTAGGCAAGTTCTCCACCACTGAGTCACACCCAAAACCTCCCCTTTTGCCTTAAAATCTCCCCTGCCTCAGCTTACAAATAAGAGATAGAAGATGCCACTCTTGGCTTTCTAGGTCTGGCTTATTTTGCTTAAAATGATGCTTTCCAGGACCATCCATTGTTATGCACATGACATTATTTCATTTTTTATATTATAAGAAGTCAGAGTTCCCAAAGACTCGTCACTCTCACCTGGAGTTGTGTGGTTGAGCAGATAGAGTGGCCTTGGGTCCCTGGGTGGAGTGAATTTAAAGACTCCCAGGAATTGATGCACTTGTAATTTATTTCAGTGTACTCATTGATTCAATAGGAGTTGGTTGAAATTATGACCCTGACCCTAGAATCAGAGATCAAGTTGAGCAGGATCTGGCTGTGAGCTGCTAAGTTGTTGGTGGAGGATAAGAGTCTTATTCTCAACTTGAACTTGGAAAATCTTCTCCACTTTTCTATTATTTTCATTCTCTCTCTCTCTCTCTCTCTCTCTCTCTCTCTCTCTCTCTCTCTCTCTCTCATCTCTCTCTGTCTTTTTATTTATATGTGTGTGTATTTAAGTGTGTGTTACTGGGAAATTGAATCCAGGGGTCCTCTATCCCTGAGCCAAATACCCAGTCCTTTATATTTTTAGTTTTGAGATGGGGTCTTGCTAAATTGTCCATGCTGATCTTGAAATTGATATGCCCTCCCCTTCTTATTCTTCAGTTGCTGGGATTCAGATAATCATTTGCATTTTTATAAGATGTCCAATTGTTTACAAAGAAACCATACATCTTGTCATAATTTATATATTTTTTCCTAAGAATCTATTTTCTGGCTAAAAATTTCCATCCTTTACTATTTTTAGTAATATCACTATGGGTCTCTAATTCATAAGCTGAGCACACCTTTACATTTTAGAACATGGTCATTTAGATGAAGACTTGCCCCTGAAGGCAGGATTTACACTGCTGCTAAGGTAGTCCACAAAAGGATTTCTCTTTTATTTTACTGAGACTTTATGATTCCTATTTGAATTTCATTGTTTATTTCAAGCTACTCAATTTCAGGAATTTAAAGAATGTGTTTCACAGGTTAAGACATATTTAACATTATAAAGAAGTGACATGGCATAGCACTATTTAATTTTGTCAGATTAATATTTTTATTTTTATTATTTTTGGTACTGGGATTGAACCCAGGTGCACTTAAGCACTGAGCCACACCCTAAGCTGTATTTTCTATTTTGTTTAGAGGCATGGTCTCCCTGAGTTGCTTAGTGCTTCTAAGCTGAGAAGCATCTGCAAATGTGTGTAGTTATTAAACATTTTATTCGTTTTATAATTATCCATTAGAATGGAATCATAATTTTTTTAGTTGTAGATGGAGAGAAATTTTTCTTTCTTTCTTTCTCTTTCTTTCTTTCTTTCTTTCTTTCTTTCTTCCTTTCTTTCTTTCTTTCTTTCTTTCTTCTTCAGTAATCTGAGGATGGAACCCAGTGGTAGGAAAGTGCTCTACACTGAGTCACACCCAAATCCCTCCTCTTTTGCCATAAAAGCTCCCTGCCACAGCTTACAAATTAGAGAGACAAGTTTTGATCCTTGACTTTCTGGGTCTGGCTTATTATGCTTGACATGATACTTTCAAGTACCATCCATTGTTATGAACATGACATAGTTTCATTCTTTTTATGAATAATACTCTGTCCTGCACATAGGACACACCTTCTTTATCCATTGATTCATAGTCAGCACCTGGGCTGGTTTCAGAACTTGCCTGTTGGGACTTGCACTGCTAGAAATCTGGATATTACTGTGTATACAGAGTCACATCTATTTGTTGTTGAAAGTATACAGTTATGTGCTAAGCTCTTTGCAGTCTTGGGAACTGTAAGTAGGAAATTAAATTCTTTTAAAGAATGTAATAAAATGAGTGTGGTAAAAACCTGAAACACCAAATAGAACCTTCCATCAATCAATGAGTAGATCACGTGATTGGTTACATCAATCTGCTCAGGTCTTCCGGGGCAGAACCAAGGGTCTTGAGACAGTATATAAAGCCCGGTAGAAGGGGCCTTCCCTCAGTCCATCTTTTCAGCTCCTGGAAGCTGCAGGGTCTCCAGTGGAGTTGGCTCTTTGTTCACATACCCGTGTGGCCAGAGACAGGCAGAAAGAGAAAAGGTGACTTTTAATTATTATTTTTTGCCATGGTTTAATCCTAATAGAAAAATAAGGATATGAAAAAAGATATTTAGTGCGTGATCTTAGGTATTAAGAATTAATTAGGTCTGGGGGTATAGCTCAGCTGATACAGTGC
This sequence comes from Ictidomys tridecemlineatus, assembly GCF_052094955.1. NCBI lineage: Eukaryota > Metazoa > Chordata > Mammalia > Rodentia > Sciuridae > Ictidomys > Ictidomys tridecemlineatus. The sequence continues at coordinate 3,429,060 of NC_135491.1, read as the reverse complement.
TTGCCTCGTATATACAAGGCCCTGGGTTCAATCCCCAGCTAGAATTCATTAGTGGTGTGATATCCTTTCTTTTTTTTCTTTTTTTTAAAAAATTTTGTTAGTTATCCATGACAGCAGAATGCATTTCAAGTCATTGGTGTGATAGCCTTTGTTAGTACACAACGTAATTAAAAACATCTTAGAAATATAATATTTCTTTCCAATTCAGAGTTCCCGAAGTGTCGTCACTGTCACCTGGAGTTGTGTGGTTGAGCAGATAGGGTGACCTTGGGTCCGTGGGTGGAAGGAGTTTAAAGACTCTCAGGGATTGATACACTTGTATTTTATTTCAATGTATTCATTGATTTGATAGGAAAATGACCCTGACCCTAGAATTACATACCAAGATGAACAGGATCTGGCTGTGAGCTGCTAAGGTGTTGGTGGAGGATGAGAGTCTTATCCTCAACTTGACCTTGGAAAATCTTCTCCACTTTTCTATTTTTGTTTGTTGCATACTCTCTCTTTCCCTCCCTTTCTCTCTCTCTCTCTCTCTCTCTCTCTCTCTCTCTCTCTCTCTCTTTATATGTGTGTGTTACTGGGGGATGGAATCCAGGGGTGCTCTACCACTTGGCCACATCCCCAGCCCTTTGTATTTTTCATTTTGAGGTGGGGTCTTGCTAAATTTTCCAGGCTGATCATGAATTTGAGATGCCCTCCGCTTCTCATTCTTCAATTGATGTGTTTCAAATAATCATTTGCATTTTTAAAACAAATCAGACTTATTTTTGATTTAAAATAAGTTTACCCCATAGAATTTCTGCATTTGTTCTTTTCTTTTGCTGTGGCAAATATTGTCTTTTGTTTTCTTAACATAGTTTTGCCAACAGATTTAGTATCTTTTTATGACAGCCTGTTATAAGATGTTCTATTGTTTTCAAAGAAACCCTCCATCTTGTCATATTTTATTTATTTTTCCTTAGAATCTATTTTGGCTAAAAATTTCCATTCTTTTAGGTTTTTAGTAATGTGATTTTGGGTCTCTAATTCATAAACTGAGCACACTTTACCTTTTAGAACATGGTCATTTAGATGAAGACGTGCCCCTGAAGGCAGGATTTACACTGCTGATAAAGATGTCCACAAAAGGCTTTATCTTTCATTTTACTGAGACTTTATGATATCTATTTGAATTTCATTGTTTATTTCAAGCTACTCGATTTCAGGAATTTCATTGAATGGGTTTCATAATTTACAACATATTTAACATTACAATGGAGTGACATGGCATAGCCCTATTTAATTTCGTCTGATTTTTTTTAATTTTTATTATTTTTGGTACTGGGATTGAACCCACGGACACTTAACCACTGAGTCACAACCTAAGCCCTATTTTATATTTTGTTTAGAGATTGGGTCTCACAGAGTTGCTAAGTGGTTCGGTTTTGCTGATGCTGGCTTTGAACTCGCTATCCTTGTGTCTCAGCCTCTGGAGCCACTAAGATTACAGGTGTGTGCCACCAGGCCATGCTAATTTTGTCAAATTACAACCAAGGGGAATACAGACTGGAAAAATCCCATTTTTTTTCTTTCTTTTTTTTCCTTTTTGTTTACTGGGGGGATCCTCCTGCCTGAGATTCCTTAGCCAGTGTGATTACAGGTGTCTGGCACCATGCCTGACTTCTTTTCCAGTTTTCTAATATAGGTAATCTTGTGATGTGATTACATTCCAACAAATCTACAGTAAATTGAGTATATCATAAGGCAAATATTTATTCAAAGCCTTCAACCTACAGAGCCTGGTGCTTAGCCATGCCCACCTTCAATGTGCTCAGAATACTTAAAGAAGCCTACTCCCCACACATGTTGACCATCTTTTGTCATTTACTGAATGCTGGTGTCCAACAAACACTGGCAGCATGGTGCACTGTGGAGTGTCCATTGGTTACCTTGAGGTTGTGTGGCTATCTGGGAGCTCCAACTGCCTGGCACCACTGCCCAGCATCATCAGAGAGTATCCTGCCAAGTATTATTAGTCTGGGTCAAAAGCAAAGTTTAAAATGCAAAAGTTTGTATAGTACAGATGACACTTTTGTAGCATCATAAGGTGTGAAGTTGGTGGCTATCAGTGTATCGAATTGTCTTGGAGGCCAATGACAGGACAATTTTCCTAGGCATGGTATGATGTGGTATGAGGGCCTCTGCATTCCCTTTGTGTAAAGCAGGGTAGGTTTAGTAAGCAGACTTGCTCCCTGGGAATGACAGAATCCTTAGTGCCTCTGTGTGCAGGAGAATCCAGGGATGTGGGGAACTCAGGGTCTCATTTTCTCTCCTCTAGGGAAACAGAACCCCTTGGGCAGGACCAGCCCAATGGATCCCAACACCCTCTCCATGGAACAGGGGAGGCAGTTCTTAAAGCAGTGTGGGATTCCACAAAGAGACGTAAGTGTGCGAGACCTTGGGGCTAGTGAGAGGCTGGGGAAGGGGTGGAGTCGAAGAGAGAGTCCATTCTAAGGCAGGCTCTCTGCCTGGCTGGGAGTGGGTGCTCATGGTTTAACAACTTCAAACACCTGGGTGCTGGCCAGTTAAAATGTGCAGGCTCCATCAGGATGGACGCAGGTGCATGAGACTGCCGTGGGAATGCCAGCCTTGTCCTTGTACTCTCAGGTGGTGCCCTTTGGTGCCATGTAAAGGTCATGAGCCACCTCGTGGTGGGCTGTGGACTAAAGAGATTTAATTGATTACACATCTTTAGAACTAAAGGAATCAGGAGCTCACTCCTCTCTTTATCACAAGACTCTTCCTGCCTAGAGAACCTGAACTGTGTCTTGATTCTCTTCATCAGATTGATGCATTGAAAGAGAAATGGATGATTGTCGCCTCTGTGGAGGTTCTGCTGAGATTCCCTCTGAGGCCAGGAGAGGACCCAGCAGCCCGCTGTGTCACCAGTGGAAAATACCAGCCTTTGGTGGACAGGCCCCGCACGATCTCACATAGAGGAGGAGAGCATAAGAAAGGGTAAGTCCAGCATCAGGAGCACTGTGGGAACTGCCTGGGTGTGCCCAGGTGTGGACAGCAGATTTCTGCCTGAACTCTCTTGGGGGTGTCTGTCCTGCTTGTTGCTAACTCTAACACAGCTTATATTTGAGTCGCCTAGGGGTAAGTTTGCACCTATTGTTGGCTTGCTCAGGTACCCTGAGTTTGCTTGTCCTGGTGTGGCTTTGTGCATTCTTCCCTGTCGACCCTGCCGTGTGCTTATGGGGTCTCTGTGAAACATCCCAAAGTGCTCATGAGCTTACATATCAGAGCTTTGAAACACTTTGTCATTGCATCTGGCTGGTTTTCTGATTAAGAAATTATTTTGTAAAACCAGTGGGTTTTCTGGCCAGGTGAAGTTTTGCACGCCTATAATCCCAGTGGCTTGGGAGGCTGAGGCAGGAGGATGTCAAATTCAAACCCAGCCTCAGCAAAAGCAAGGCACTAAGTAACTCAGTGAGACCCTGTCTCTAAATCAAATACAAAATAGGCTTGGGGGTGTGGCTCAGTGGTCGAGTGCCTCTGAGTTCAGTCCCCAGTACCAAAAAATAAACAAAGAAACAAGGAAATGAACAATAAAAGAAAAATAAAACAAAACAAATAAAATAAAATAAATAAAACCAAAAATAACACTGTTGGGTTTTCTGATTTTCTGCATATAATTGGAAAACCCAGTAGTTATTGGCTTCCTGTCCACTGGCTGTGATAAATATTGTTTGAGGCTTTCATCCTGTAGTGAGAGGCTGGGCAGAAACTCAGGCCTAGAGCATCTTCCTGCCAAGGGTGCACATGGCATCTTGCCCTCTGTAAGTCAGTGGCTTCTCTCAGGCAGCGTCCCTTTAGGGAGCTGGTCGATGCTGGCAGAGGGTCACAGAATGGGACATTAATCCTGAGAACACCCGATTGTGGTGGGTGTGACTTGGTGTCTGTTAGTCCTGCCATCTGGAGTTGGGTGTAGGCTGGACATTTTTCTTGTGTTTGTATAATTTTTAAAAATTCTTTTATCATCACCAGGAAATCTAACCATCAATTAATGAGCAAGACTGAGCAGAAGCCCAGGGCTGAGACACCTGTGTCAGGTGTTTACACCCATCTTCCACCTCAAGGAGCTGCTAAAGATAAGAACCTGAAGAAGCGACAGAGAGGATCAGAGGGGCAGTGGGCTCCCGCACCAGAGGAGGAGGTCACTGTGGTGAGTGTGGGGTTGGAACTTAGGAGAAGAGGGTTCTCCATGGACCCCATGGAGCGGGTCTCCAGAGGGCCCTCTGTGTCTGCGACGACTGCTCTGTCGCATCTCAGGGACCTGGTTTGTGCTGTCTTCGCCAGGCAATTTGGCCATTCAGAGCCCCTGAGGAACAACGCCATTCCCTGTTTGGTGGCACCTCCAGCCTGGAGTCTGTGCAATACCAAACTCTGACTTATTGGCCTCACCCTTAGACACAAAAGTCCTTCCTTCTTGGGTGCCTGACAGGCTCTGGGTAGGACCATGATACCTGGAGTTTCCTGCAACTGCAGGCCATGCACCTAGGTTCCAAACACCCGTCCCTGTCCTGACTCAGAAGGCTGCCTGTGGCTGCTTCCAACTCACTAGCAGGCGGTCTCTCCTCCACAGGCCACGTGCAAGGACCGCGGAGCCTCTGGGCACACCCCCCACAGCCTCAGGTGCCCAGGGAAGTGCCCTGCTCCAGCCCTTTCCTGGCAGCCCTTGGACTCAAAGAAGGACAAGGAAAACCTGAAGCCAAGGAAGCCCCAGCCCCTGAGAGGCCCGGATGATGTAGTCGGGAGAGAGAAGGATCCAGGGCAAAGGTGAGGATGCTGCAGAATCAGAATGGCCTTTGCACCCTCAGTATCTCCCCCTCCCTCTTCTGTGCCTCCATCTGTGAGCACAGACAGGGACATGCAGAGGGACAGGCCAGGGCTGCACATCTTGGGGCCACACCAGGAGCACACTGTGGGGCTGAGAAGCCCTGGTGCGTGGGACTTGGAATGCTGCTCAGAGCAGGCAGAGCCACAGTGGGGTCTAGTGCAATTATGGACTTCAGAAGTCCAGGGGAGGGGGGATTCCTGCAAGTGGGGGCTGCTTCTGGGATCAGGGAAGGTGCAACATCAGATAAGAAGTGCACAGGGGCTGTCCTGCCTCCCTCGTCCCTACACTAGGTCTGGGGCCCGGCTCTGGAATTGCCTTTGGCTCCCCATCCTTGGTGTGGACAGGAGGTCAGGCATGGCAGATAAGGTTCTCGGGATGTGTTCTGCAGGCAGGAGGAGCAGCAGAGGAAGGCTCTGCCCCAGAGACTTCCCAAGAGGTCCTCAGAGGAGATGGCGAGGATCCGGAGGGCAACTGCAGGATCTCCTGTCCCCATGAGGGTGAGTCTGGTCTCACAACCCGGTGCCCTGAGTGGCTCTCTTCTATGCCCCTAGTAGGGTTACGTTGCATCTGAGGCTGGCCTGCAGGACGTCCTGCACATGCAGACTCCTTCCTTCCTTCCTTCCTTTCTTCTTCCTCCCTCCCTTCCTCCCTCCCTTCCTCCCCTGCTCCTTCTTTTTCTTTTCCCCCCTCCTCCTTGTTCTCCTTTCCTCCACCTTCCTCTCATTCCTCGCCTTTTCATTCATTTTTTTCAGGACCAGGGGCTGCACCCAGGTGTGTCTAACCACTGGGCCACATCCCCAGATCTTTTATTTATTTATTTATTTATTTGAGTCAGAGTCTTGGTAAGTTGCTTGGGGCCTTGCTAAATAGCTGACTCTGTCCTTAAACTTGGGATCCTCCTGCCTCAGCCTCCCATCCCCTAGGGTATAGGTATGCACCACTGTGCCTAACTTTATATTTATTTATTTGGATATTTTATGCTATTTTTTTCCAAGCTGCCTCCCAATGAAAGGGGAAAAAGTTTTGTGCATCTGATGTTTTTGTACACAACCCTGTTATGTATATCTACAGGCATTTCCTACACTTTTGATAAATCTCCCAAATGGCCCTTCAGAGGAGTGTTTCCCATGATACTCTCTATATTGTGGAGAAAAAGATTCATTTTCTTGATCTTAAAAACAGAATGTGTGATGAAACTTAATTGATAGTCAAAAGAGTAATATCGGATGGGGAAGAAATCAAATGGTTAGGCCATAAAACCCAACCAAATTCAAACAGAAAAACAGCCCAGATTAGTGTTGGGCTTTTTAAATCCCTGATTCAGATGAAACCCTCATGTCCCTGTTGTCTCATTTATTCTACTGGTGCCCGTTTTCCTTCTTCCTAAACTGCTAGCTATTTTCACATAGTTTCTGTTAAATGCTGGGGAAAACGGTGGCACTTTCCGTAGGGAGATGATTTTGAATGCCGAGGTGTCTGATTTGAGCTTTCCTGTCCCACAGAAACCTTGCCGGCCGCTGCCTGTCCTAGCACCTAAGAGGAGACATGCCCCAGACCCCATTCTCAGAGGCCCTCCGGCTGGGAGGACAGCTGACCTGAGGTCATTAGGCCCTGCGTGGGCTCACAACAAGAATCCCCAGCTGAGCAGCAGTGGAGCAGCCCAGGGACATGAGGTGGGTGTCCCTGTCTGCCCCGCCCTGCTGTCACCTCCAAGCCCACAGCCCACAGGGTCTGCTCTTTGCCCCTTGATGTTGCTCAGCCTGACCCTGGTCCTGTCTCTGACCTCTAGGCCCCCAGCAAACATCCTGCCGGGGATTCACAGTCGAGTTCCAGGCCCGTGAACAGTGTGGTCAGAAGCAAACCCAAGAAACTGAAGTCCTTCCAGAGTCCCCAGGTGGTTCCTCCAGCTACCCCAAGTACAAGAGTATTGGCACCCAAACCAGCACCCAAGGCGACCCCTCAGGCTCCAAGCTGGAAGCCCACTGTGGGCCTGCAGCCTCGGCTCTTCTCACCTGGCCTGAGCCCAGTACAGGGCGGTACTGTCTTCCTGCCTCTAAGGCCCAGCCCCACTCAGGGGAAACCCACGGAAAGTGGCTCCATGAGAAGGCACAGGGGTCAGCCCAGCCCCAGGCCCAGCCTGGCTCCCACAGGCCCTCCTTCTGTGAAGTCCCCTCTGGCTGCCCCCCGCCCTCGTGTCTGGAAGGAGTCTGAGGACCTGGCTCCCTGCGTCCCAAGGAGTTTCCTCCATGAGGACCTTCTGGTGTCTTCCTCCTCTGAGGACAGTGACTAGGAGGGAGACCCCTACATGGTGGAGAAGACTCCGTTCCCAAAAGCCTCTGAGGAACTGGAAGTGACTGAAAGGTGGAGGAGGGTTCAGAGGCTGGGAACAGCCCTGTGCCACAAATGGCACTTCCCAGGCTGGGATATGTGTACCCAGACTGGACCTGAGGTCACCTGGGGATCAGTGGATAACTGCCCATCATTTGGCCAGTTGGAGCCCATTTATATGGGGCTGATGAAAATTTCCTGAAATCCTTGGAAAATTAGACATAATAGGATGAAACCCCGAGTGAACCCCAGGAATGATGTCACAACATCACGTCAATAGACAGTTATGAAATCCATCTGTGCATGCACCCACCTGCTGAGCTCAGAGACACTGCGCCCCAGGCCTGTCACTGGGTGGGGGAGAGCTGTGTGTCTTTTCCACTGTGGCATCTGCAGTCTTCACCTTCTCACTCTGACTGAGTGCCTCAGCTGGGAACTCTCACTGCCTTCAGCACATGGGGAAGATGCTCTTCTTTCTTGGGGATTTTTGTTTTGTAGGTGAATTCATTGAAAGATTGGAACTGTTCAGCTCTGTGCCCAATGAATGGATCCAGACTCCTGAAGAGGGCCACGGCTCACTAGCGCTTATGAAGCTTGTTTTGCACTGAATTCTGTGAGATAGGCCTGGCGTCTGAGCTCATTTAGGAAGTGCAGATGGCAATCCCTCTCCCTGTTGAGAGATTGAAGTATGGAACCTGCTTAGACAATGAGTGGCACAGGGCAAATAATAGTGTGTCACTGTGATTATCATATTGTCTGAATTTAAATTAGTATCTTACTTATGAGGGAATTTTTTCCCTTTGGCTTGGTCCCTGTTGTCATTAAATGTCACTCTAAAATTGTGTTGGGTTGACTTCTCTCAATATTTGTCCATTTTCTGAACTAGCACATGTTGACATTTCCTCATCACTTCTAGCTCATCTCCTTTTTTTAAACTGACAAATAAACCAATTGTATTTTTGACAACATGTAAAAGAATATGTCCTATTTTTAATAATGAATCAAAATAGTTTCCTTTTCAGGTCTCATAACCATGAATACTTTAAACTTGTGCTGAGTATGAGCATTTGTGATACCTACACAAATTGTGGTGTGTGAGGGAAAGTCTAGCATGTGGTGGGCAAGTCAGGTAGTGAGGCAGGCAGGCTGGACTTGGCTGTCGGCATTCAGTTGAGGGAAGGAAGAGCTGTGGCCAGAGCGTATTGAAAACTTCCTATAACTTTCCCCATGAGGCTCATGGACTCCCTCAATTTTATCCAGGATTTTTGAGGGTGCATAGACCCCATTTTAAAAACCCCCGGACCAGCTGGGCTTGCTTTCATGTAAATGTTATCTTTTCTTTGTAATTAACATGTAATAGCTGGATATGAAGATGGGTCACTCCCATATGTTTTAATCACCAAATTTCTTAACTTGAGTAAAGAGGACCTTGGTATATATGCCACACACCTGATCCCTCCAGCATCACCAGCTGGTGCTCTGAGTCAGTATCTGCATTTTAATAGCCACCCAGGAGTTTCAGGTGGCGTAAGGATGTGAGTAGAGGGCAAATAGCCTGGTTCCTCTTGTGGCTGTGTCCCAGTCCACCTCATGAGCTGTCATAACTGCTCAGGACTGGGTCCCGACCCAAGATGCTGCTTTCCTCAGTCTGGTGGGAGGCTTGCTCTAAAACACCTGGCCCTGGTGCATCAGAACTGGACCTGGAGCTGTGAGACTCAAGAGGGAAGCAGGCAGACCCGACCTGGCCCAGAGTACCGTTCCCTGGGACTTGCTGACACAAGAGAGGGAGAGAGAATAAGAGGACCCTGCATGAGGGTCACAAGGAGGGCACACATAAGGGTCAGCACCAAGGTGACTTCATCCTCACCGACTGTACCTGGTTTATCCCCAGGCGGCATCAACGTCCTTGGGCACATTCCTGGCCCCCAGGGTGCCCAAGTCCAATCTGAGAACTGCACAAACAACTCTACTGCTATTGTTCATGGGAAACTATGGGGGAAACAGACAGGGGTTTCCTCTGGGCACATGGTGGTGTGACCCTAGATAGCTGCTGTCAGGTCATGCTAAATCCACCTGGACCAGGAGTGTTCACCTCCTCCCCTAGATAATTCTATCCTGCAGTGAAGGTAAAGAAACCTGGCAGAGGAAAGCAGAGGAGGTGCTCTGCTACCCTCCTTTCTCCTTTCTCGGTTTGAAGGAAACAGTTCTGAATCAATAAAAGGCAGAGGGGATTCTCTAGGGTGGGATTTCAGTGGCAGCACCAAAGCCCAAGTCCTCTTTCTGCCTTGGGGACTTTGTTGTCTTTCTAGGACTTTGTCCCAAAAAGTGAGAAGATTTGAGAATCTAGGCTGCCTCCTGGTGGGTGGTCCAAAACCCATGAAGAGAAAGTGGTCAATAGAGAAACAGGTAGAACTGCTCACGTGGGCTTCCACCAGCGATGTCCAAATACACCACACATGAGAGCCATTTCTTCAACTCTGGGCTGCCTGCGTTGATGTCAAGGTTTTCCCTGACCCAGAATCAACACTCCAGGGACAGCACTGGGGAATGTAGAAGGACCACAGGGCAGAGCCTCAGCATTGCAGGGCCTCAGGGAATCCTCTCAGCCCATGTACCCAGCCTGGCATGGCAGGTTGGAGAATCCTTGGAGCATATGGAATCATGAGCTTCCAAACACCATGAGGCTTTGGTAATGGGAAGTTCAGAATCACAGTCCTCTGCATTAGGCCAGATGCAGGAATCTGTGATGCTAATTATTTCCAGGGTGTTTGGAGGTAATCAAGAAGGAAATCTTATGGAACCTCATAAAGGAATCTTGAATGGGAGTTCCATTTCGTGTGGGTTTTGTGAGTGTGTGTGTATCAGGTTGTTTCACCACCCTGCAGGCCTCTCCCTATCTGTGTGCAGCTGGTCGATGGGACAAATTCAGGAGTGAATAAGTTTGTGAGCGGATATTTGTCCCCTTCTCTACATTTTAAATATCTGTGAGTATGTGAATAGCAAGGAAAACATACATGTATGTCTAATTTGTTTCTGAACCATGAGCAAACAGTCAATTTATTTAAACCCAAAGGACTTCGAGGTGTGGCACAGCTCACAGCAGCGTGTCAGGGTGAAGCAGGTCCCAAACATGATTCCAAAGTCCCCGGCTGCTCAGGGAGCTTCTGCCTCGCTTGATCAGGAAGCTCAGCAGCCCCATCGTCAGCTCCAGAATCTCACCTCTTCTGGGAGTTTCCCCTGTGGAAGGCACAATCCACAGAGTTTCTTCCACAATCTTCTTGAAGGACAGCCTTTCTCTGCCAGGATTCCTGTCAATGCAGTGGACACCGTCCACTCTGCTCCTCCCTGAAGGGCCACGGAGAAGTTTCACTCACCATGCAGCTCAGGGTGGACCAGGGGACCACCAGGGGACCAGGTGGCCAGCGGCTAAATTTCAGCCAGAGCCTCTCTGCAAGGAGATCTGGGACATGAGGAGGTTCCTTTTCCCGTACCTGACCTTGTAGGCTGGCAGTGGCAATGGGGACAGCATGGCACAGTCACACCTCCTTACGTTCTTCCTCTGCAAATGGCAGTGTGGGGACAGAGTCACCGTTTTGCAAGTCGCACTGAAGGACATCAGCAGTTGCCAGGACGTGGGGTAGGGTCTAGGACCTCATCTCTGCTCCCTAGCTCAGCTCCTGCTTCAGGAGGCTTGCTTGTTCTGTGCAGCTGTGGGAATGCACGGAATCTATGGCCCAATTGGTGTGCGTTCTGTGAGTGTGTGTATCATGGTGTTTCATCTTCCCTAATGTGATCCCTACCCAGACTCCTGGAACACCTCCTTTTTACAGACTTTGTCTCTGATGGAGATATAGAATATTCACAGGGGTCTGGTGGGTGTGGACTCTGGGGTCTGCTTGATGTCCCAGTGGTCAGTACTGTATGTGAGAGAAGGACCAGACCCTGAACTGTGCTTCTGTCAGTTACCTTCCCCAGGCTGCAATCTCTTTTTGAGTAGCATTAATGAAAATACGAGACTGAGGAATGGAACATGTTTGTGAAACCTTTTTATCAGTTGCTAATGACCTAAAGAACAATTATGTGTTTGTATTTATTATCTTCAAAGCAAGGGGTTTGGTGACGGTCTTACTTAGAAACCGCTGATTTTTTTTTTCCAGAATTCACTTCCCATCAATTTGGACATTTGGGTTGATCTGCAAGATTTTCAGCAAAATACCTTTATGAATGTGGATCTTTATCCCTTCCAGCAGGGTAGGAAATCCAAGTGGGACAATGATCACAGAAAGAGAGAAACATGTTTTTTTACAGAAAGCAATGCTTGGACCAGAGGGTTTACCAAGCCGTTTCTTTAATTCATTCAGTATCAGATAAGTTGATGTACTTCCTCAGTTGAAGAGTACTTCATGGTTACCACAGTCCTCTATGTTACCTTTGAGTAGCAAGTTTTGGTTGCATTTGTAAATAAAGAAAATATAAAATATGAGTTCTAATGAATCCTTTCGTTTTTCCCCACAAACTTATCCAATATTTGACCCAGATCTGAGACAGGAATTTGGGAATAAATGGAAAGATACTGAGTTAGCAAGGTAGTGCCCTCAAACAATTGAAATGCAAGAAACACACCCATGAACCATTGCAACTCCTGAATGATATGCCCTTGGCTGATCCCTTCCAAAATGGGGGGAAGCCCAGGAAAGACTTGCTCCCCAGCCCCTCCTCCAGGCAGCCCCTCAGTGCTGCCCTTTCATCCACATGGAAACCACAGCTGACATTGTGCTTCTCACTGTCAAGATAGCTCACCTTCTCTCTTGAAAGTGCATCCACTTCCTGAATAAACTTCCCTCCCTTTGTGTGGCAGGGCCTGAAAGTCTCCATTACATATGCCAAGAACACTGCTGGTCCTGGGTGGAACCCACTCCCCTCCAGGACTCCTTGAACCCTTCCTCAGAGATCTCTCTTCTCCAGGGATAGGTCCAATCAGACACCACTCCCTCAAGTAAGAGGGACACTGTCTTAAAGTCATGGAAAGGTCAGTGGTGCCTGATTTTGTGCCTCTTGTGATTGACTTTACTTTAATCTGGCCACTAGATGGCAATGTTTTAAATAAACCTTGAGATCTCTTTGTTGTGTGTGTATGTTTGCACACTTGTGAAGTTTATTTTTATGTATTCTATTAGTTCTTTTTTAGGTTTTCATGAAAGTCTCCTTTTAAGTGACCATCATCCCTCTATGTGCCATGTAGAGGACGCTTATTTCCTTGTGTTGTCTTTAATCTCTGGAACTGAGCTTGCCCTGATAGGGGCTCAGTGGTATTTATTCACTATTCTGGGAAAGAAGTTATATTTTGACCATTTTTAAGATGACCATCTTGAATTGTCTTCCTCTTTTATGGGTGTTTTTCATATTATTCTAATGCTAGTAAATATCAAAAAAAATTTCAATACAGTTTAAATGACACTTTGTCAGTGAGTACTTCACAACATGGATTGTCTTATCTTCTATTATTATAACTGCACATAAGATGGGCACCCCAATGCAGATATTAATAACACTCACTAGCATAAATATTAACATGACAATACACTACTCACAATTGCTATACTTTTCAAAGTTTACTTCGAGGCAGAAACTCAAATGTCTGTCTTTTCGACTCACGTCATACCACAGTTTCAAAAAAAATGTGCTTCTATTCTGAGAGATATGAATGAATAAGCAAATAGCCATTGTGAACATTCATTAAATTTATGTTTCTCTTACACTCTTAGGGGTTGTCGTTTTCCTAGTATGGACACACTGGGTCGTGCAAACTCTGGAGTCATAGCTCATGATAATGTAGGGGCTGACTGTTGGGAAGCACCCAGCGATGAGTGTGGAGGTGTTCACCAGCCACAAAATGGATTTCTTTACAAAACTTAAGGTAATGTGTAAGACAGAGGAGAGAGTGGACAGAGACACAAAGGCCCCCACCAGGGCAAGGATGCCTTGCGTGGCCCTGGACTCAGGGGAAGATCTGGGGGAGACACTGCTCCTGAGAACATGTTGCATCCGCTGTTTGTGTCTATAGAGGATGAAAACCACAGAGCCGCTGGCACAAAGCATGAGACCCACACAGAAAACATCCCGGACTAACGACAACAATAGATAGACTCTGCCTGGGACTCTGTCCTGAAAGACAGCAGAACAGTGCCCGTAGTCCCTTCTGTCAGTGTTATTTCTGCTGCTCTGTCTGTCAGTCATATGTACAGGTACCAGGATACTCATCATCATGTTCAGAACCCAGCAGATGGTGAGGAAGGTGCCCTTGTACCTGGGAACTCTCACCTTCAGCTCTGCCCACCTGGAGTCCCTGGGGCTGATGGTGACAGCCTGGAAGACACTCAGGAGGCAGGTGGTGCCAATGGACACATCTCTGCCCAGTTTGTGTAGGTAGAAAAGAAGTTTGCAGCCAATGTCACTGTGCAGCTCTCGTAACCCCCAAGCTGCCAATGTTTCAGGAATTCCTTTAGAGACAAGGACCAAGGTGTTGGCTACATTCAGGTGCATGAGAATCACATCCCGGGACTTGTACCTGCTTGTTGTGCAGTAAAGGAAGAGGTAATGATAAAGAAGAGAGACATTGCCTAGAACGCCAACTACTGTCTGTGACAAAAACACCATTTCTATTGCCAGATCCCTGGTGGCCATCCTGTCAGCTCCCAGTGACCGATGTTCATCTTCTGAGCCAGAGATTCCTGCATGGAAATATTAGGATCGGCTCCGTATCCATTGCAGTCCAATATCCTACACTAAGGTCCCACCTAGAATATTTACTTAAAATTTTTAAACAAACAAGGTGTATTCAGTGTTGAAATTACAATTTGTAAGAATTCTCTTAGAACAGGGGCCAGTACCACAAAGAATGCAGAAGTAGAAGGTCCTGTGTTCATCATACTCCATGAAGCTGGTGACCCTGTTGTTTTCATTGTAAAGGTCAGCAACACTTAAGCAATTGAAGGGGGCTTGTATGTGCAAATTGAAACCTTTTCTATGTCAGTGTGCTATTTTGAATCTGGCTGTGCAGGGAACATGGGAGTGCCCTTCAACACTGTGTTCCTCTGACCAAGCTAGTTAGCTGGGCTCCTCAAATAAAAAGGGGCCTATTGAACAATTTTTATTTCATTTGACACAAGTGGTTTTCTTATTAACTACCTTAAACCAAGTTTTGAATTCTGCATCAGTGTTTATTATATGGAAAAATGACCCCTTTGAGTAAAAGTTTAGATATTTTAATCAAGTTTAAATGCATCCAAAATATAAACTTATGTAGATCCACAATTATGCCAAGTATATTCAAAGAGTACAAATGTCTGTTTGCAGTGAAAGGGTGATGAATGTCAAAAATGACACCTATTATGGGAATCTATATTATCTGCTGAAACTTGGCACATGCAATAGTAATATCTTTCAAATTCTTAGAGTACAGAAACCAAATATCACTAATTTCACATGATACACTAATGTTATTTTAAATACATAGAGGTAAAACCATAAACTACTGTGCAAGATTTTTTAAAAATATAAGACACACATCTCCTGTACGTGGACACTCGAGTAAATAAGAAGTTGATTTTGGACATTCAAATTGTGGGAATAGGCTTGACAATACTTTACTTTTCTTATTTTTATTTTTCCTGTCCTTGTCTATGTGGTACACCTAGGTAATTCTCCATGAGCATAAAATGTTTCCTGATTATTTCATGGCCTGAACATTTCCGTCTCCTTAGTGTTAACATTGTTTGTGGAGAGTTTGAGATTCTCTTTCCCAGCGATTCTAAAGTGTGTGATATGATCCTGGTGACCGTGCACAGGGCGATGATTTGTAGAAAATCACTTCTGTCTATCTGTGTTTGCAGAACTGTTACTCAACCTTGTTTCTTACTGGTACTCCTCATTTCTCATGTGTTACCCAAAAGCTCCTGCACACCAAGGGAAACAAGATTTCCAGCAAAGATTCAACCAACAAAATCAAATTTTATTCTTTTTTTTGTTTTTGCAGGTACTTCTTTGGACAAAGGATTAATACCCACAATGTATAGGAGACTCAACATATTCAATAAGAACAAATCCAAATAATGCAAATTAGAAATGGGCAGATCTTAGAGAGATACACTTCTCAATGGTAGAAATTCAAATGGCAAACAGATTAATATCTACCAAATACTTAATTAACATCATTACCTGACCAGGAAATAAAGTCAAAAGCAGAATGTGAATCATATCACACAAGTTAGAATGGCTACGATCAAAAGTTAAAGATTAATAAGTGGAAAAAGGCAATTTATGTTTTTTTTTTTTTGTTTTGTTTTTTTTTTAGCCAATTTTTTTTTAATTTTTATTATTAGTTGTTCAAAACATTACATAGTTCTTGACATATCATATCTCATACATTTGATTCAAGTAGGTTATGAACTCCCATTTTTACCCCGTATACAGATTGCAGAATCACATCGGTTACGCGTCCACTGTTTTACATACTGCCATACTAGTATCTGTTGTATTCTGCTGCCTTTCCTATCCTCTACTATCCCCCCTCCCCTCTCCTCCCCTCCCATCTTCTCTCTCTACCCCCTCTACTGTAATTCATTTCTCCCCCTTGTTTTTTGTCCCACTTTCCCCTCACTTCCTCTTATATGTAATTTTGTACATATAAGAGGAAGCAATTTATGTTTTGAAGTGAGGAAACATATCCGAAATACATTCCCCCCCAGTATGCCACATGAAACCCATTCCTATAATCCTACCTTTTCCTTCAAGTCGGCTCCCCTGATGGGAGGTGGGAAATAGTCTCACCCAAATCAACTGAAGGTAAACAATTTCGGTAGGAAAAGATCCCTGTGTCCCTGAAGCCCTTGAAGACCCCAGATCCAGGGAAGCATTCTGCTTGCTTGTTGTCCCTGGAGGTAGATTCTGCATGAGATGAGAGGCTTCCTGGAGATTCCTTGTGTCATGTGAGCACGGAGGTGTTAGGGGCCCCTGAGGTCACCCAGAATGTTCAAGTCGTGTCCCTGCAGGGCAGACTGCCCATCAATTTTGGCTGGAACTAAGTCCTCAGGCACATTAACCTTGGCCTGTGATTCCTACTTGGCTGAACCTGTACAGCCCTGTCACTGCAGAACACAGTGAGCTACACCAGGAGCCACCAGGTGCTGGTCCAGGGTCTCTGACCCACGTCTCCTGACAGCTCAGGTCCTCCTCAGGGATTCCTCCTCATGCCTGTGTGGCTTTGGTGCTGGACCCAAGTGAAACCCACTAGACACCACGGTGCCCACATGGTCACTTACCTAGACTCCTGATCCATCTCCTGGCTCCAGTTCTTCCTCTCTGATGAGACAAAACTGCTCACCTGGGTGCTCTGGGCTCCTGCACTTGGGCGCAGTGGGAAGATCACAGCAGCCAGGACTCCTGTGTCTGGAGAGAGGCAGCCAGAACCTGGCCTGTGGGTTTTGGTGTGAGTGCCCCCTCCCCTCAGAAGTGCAGAGACCTTTTTAACTCTAGCTTCCATGACAGGACAGGCTCCTGGGCCTGAGGATGTTTGTGAAAACCTTTTCCCAGTTGCCAATGCCCCAGAGTTCACAGTTGTCACTTCCAAAGAGCCGGCTGCAGAGTGTGGGAAGTTCTTTAATTTCCTTCATCCCTGAGGAGATAGGGCTCACGTGCTGAGAGCAGCAAACACCAGGGTCTGTCACTGGAGGGACTGGCACCTAGTTCCTGGGCCTCCCTGGATTTTTTCCTCCTGTGAGACGTCTTCTACTTGAGCAGGGGTTCTTTCCTAATCTTCAGGACACTGAAATGTTACATCATTTAATAAGAGCAGAGAAACCAGGCCAGTCACCTGGGAAGGTTGTCAAGGCGTAAGTAAGATGATGAAGATGAGGAGAATCATGTACTGCAGAGACCCACTGGGTTTTGCACAGCTCCTTACTGACGTTTGGAAGTTGGTGAGCTGCTAGCTTTCTAACAAAGATTGTTTCTACCTATGGATCTCCCTCCTGCCTAGTAGGAATAAAAATCAGAGAAATCAATTTCCATAGAGAAGTGACCATTTATTAGTGTCTCTCAAAAGTGATCTCGCTGGCATCAGGTGGTTGACAGGCAGGATCTACAATTGCTTTAGAATAAGATTTTATCCTTGTGACTCCCAAAAACTCAAGGGCACTGAGTGCTTATCAGCAGCCTGCACATTCACTCTCTCCTGGATATCTCAGCACAAGCCAGCTTGCTTTAGTAACCAATGAAGAAACCGAAAATGTGGGTGTAAATTAATCCTTCATTTTTCCCAGTATACAAATGCAACCGTTCACTACATGCCGCCATTTAGAAATTAGTGATCTTCTCTGGACAGGTAGGTTACTACCCCTAACCTTCCTGCATATTTAGATTAACACATTGCAAACGTGGGTCCCCAACCTATATGTAACCTGAACACTCATAGGTTTTCACATGTTCACACAGCTCACAATTGCACTTTACCTCTTTGACCCCATGAAGGCATTGAGAGTGTGGGGCATGGACATGAGCCTGTGGGGACCAGGCACAGAGCGCTGTGGTTTGGGTCTAGAATGCCCATAAAGATCCATGTGTTGGAGGTAGGTGGTATTGGGAGCTGGTGGAAGTCTTAGGAAGTGGGGTGCAGTGGGAGGTTCTTCAGTATCTGGGGGAGTGCCCTTGAAGGAGGTGGTGGGAACCAAGCTCCTCAGCCTCCCTTCATGTCTCCCACCCCTGAGCTGAGCAGTGTGTTCTGCCTCTGCTCTGTCACGGCACCTTCTGCCTCAGCCCCGAGAGCACTGGGCCAACCACTCCAGGGCCACAGAAAACCTCTCCTCTGTGCAGCTGGATGTCTCAGGTACTTGCTGTAGTGCTGGAAGCTGGCTGGCTCAGGCCCCCTCACATCTGTCACCACATTGTCGGCAGGTGTGTTTGCACCTCCATCAGCTGGGATCCTGTGGAAAGAGCACTGTCTACAGACATCTGAGTGCATGGGATGTCGGTGTTTTTCTTTACCCTTCCTCCTTCCATCTCTGCTGCCACTTGCAAAGGACCCACTTCCTCACCACATGCCACATGTAGGTACTTTAAGGAAGGCAATCTTGTCAGTCCCATGCAGTAAAGTAGTAGTGTGCGGGAGTGGCAGTGTGTGGGTGAGATAGAGTGAGGCGAAGCAAGGGCTCTGGAAAGGGTAGAAGCAGTGGAGAGTTGTGGAGAGTGGTGATAGAGAACGGGGGAGCAGTGTCTGAGATTGGGGTCTCTGATGACTTCATGGCTGTGGCATGCTTGGGCTGGGAAAGTTTCTGTGCAAAGTTGCAGGATGCCTAGTTGCTGTGGTAATGCCCTCAGCGAGGAGGGTCTTTGAGAGAAGGATCACAGCTCCTGGGCATAAGGGAACTCTCTTGCTAAAGATCCACAATGTTACACCAGCCTGCTGCACTGGAACCTGGCAGCATAACAGTAACTTTCAACAATGGACTTTTTTGAGAGCTACACAAATCTCCTAATATTGCCTTTGCAACTGTAGAATGGAACTGAGGAATGAGCTGCATAACGTTGTTAACTCTGTAACTTTTATGAATACAAAGAATAATGCTTGCATTGTCTTTAATCTGATTAATGAGACATATATCAAGAAGGATTGCTGGTATAATTCTTCAGGCCTGCTTCTCTATGGGGAGCAGCATTCCACTTGTACCCCACTTTATCTTCACATCTGAGTCCATTAGTCTTTATCCTTCTTATGCCCCTTCACCCTTCACTGGAACTTACTAGATTGGCGCAACTGCTGGTGGCAGTAGGATGTAAAGAAATGAGAAGCTTGAGCAGAATCATAAGGATTGAATTGTTTACAAACTGCAACAAGAAAATCAGCTTTAGCATTTCCTGTTTCCAAAGGACATGGAAGTTTTGAAGGGGCTCTAATGTATCCAATAAAGTAAGGATATTGATGTGCTTGAAGTTTCTTTTTTTTTTGTAGGGTCAGAAATAAATGAAACAATCTTTCAGATTGCATATGCTTCTATGTGTACTCCACTCCCTCTGTATAAGCACTGTCTCTGTAAATATTAACTGATTCATTAGCAAAATGGCTTAAAGCATTTATGAGAACTTGAAGCCCAGCTTTTTGTGCAGATTTGTAAGAATTCAGCACCACTTCATATGAGCCAAGCTAAAGCAGCCAGTATTTCATGAACTGGAGCCATCAATAAACACAATTAGTGTCTCAGGTGTAAGGTGGAGTAGGTATAATTCTTGGAAAAATAAACGAATTTGTTGCAGCAAACGCAATAAGTCTGCTATGAGGATAATGATTATCTTCTCAGCCAGAAAAATCAGCAAAAGCTATTTGCCAAGCATGTGAAGTTTGCCAAAGCCACCATTGCTGTTGAGCTGAAAAGGGCACTACAATGAGAAGCAGCTCCACTCACACTAACTGCAGAACTCTATTTCTTCCTTTAACAACAACCTGAGCAAAAAGATCATGGAATCATTTTAAAGTATTTTGAGGAGAGTGAGCAAGATGAAGCCTTTCTAGAACTTCTGAATATTGCCGTATAACACTTGTAGATGTATGAGTAGTAGCAAGCATTAAGATATCTATTTCTTTAAATCAACTCTAGTAAACTTTGTATTTTTGATAGCAGTTTCAACTTTTAATAAAGCAGCTTTTACTTTAGCAGTGAGCTGTTGAGGTGAGGCCAGAGAGGGATCTTCACACATGTAGCACACAAAGGTCTCAGAGCAGCAGTTCATAATTGTAAGCTAGGCATTAACCAAATAATATCTCCTGTTAACTTCTGAAAATCAATTTGTAAGTTTTGTGGCTGAGTCACATACCTATAATTAGGCTGTCTAAATATAAAAAGGAGAGGCCTTTTGTACTTTTAACAGAAGACAGTGATGAACCCAACCTAATTCACTGTTTAGATTGGGAGCCATCTGTATACAAAGTTATGAAAAGTTAATTTCTGTTTTACTATAAATTACTGAGATGTCTAAACTGGTTTGGAATGCCTGCCCTTGCCTTGAACTCATCCCCGCCTGCCTCTCCTTGACCAGATACCAACCCTCTCTAAAAACTTAGTAGTTCCTCATAAATCTTGGCTCCCCCTGAGCAGATGACAACCCTCTCTGAAACCTTAGTGGGTTCTCATAAATCCTGATGTTGGGATCTGAATTTACTCTCTACCTTGAAATATCATGTCATATAGATCATTAACCTGCCATATGCCTTTTTATTATGCTTGTCAAAATCCTGTTATCTGTAAGTTCTCAAGACACCCCCCTTTGCAACTTTTTGTGCTATAAAACCTTGTTCCTGGAGTGCTGGGGTGCTATACTCTGGCCCAGGGTTTTGGGTGAGACAGTCCTGGACAGCTCTTGTGTACACAATACAAGCTTGCTTTATTTGATTTAAAATTGGAGTTTGTGGTCTTTTCTTTGAGTTGTTGTTC
This sequence comes from Ictidomys tridecemlineatus, assembly GCF_052094955.1. Lineage (NCBI taxonomy): Eukaryota > Metazoa > Chordata > Mammalia > Rodentia > Sciuridae > Ictidomys > Ictidomys tridecemlineatus. Next base: position 3,408,369 of record NC_135491.1, on the reverse strand, counting down.
AATAGACAGTTCTAATGTTTACAGAGAAAATACAAAATGAAATTTAACAGAATAAAAACATATTTAGATTGTGCAATACTATGAGACAATAAACATTATATTTCTAAAATCCCAAAACTTTAGTTATATATTATGGATTTTTAAAATTTATCTTAAGATTATACTATATTTATAACAAAAATATATTTTGTGAACTTAACTTTAAATAAACCTTTGTGGTTTTATTAATGTGGGATAAGGTGAGAGGCAGAGTATTAACCCAAGTGAATTTGTCTCTTGACAAATTCTAGGTAAGGTGTTTTATTTCTGAAAATAATTTCAATCTTTTTTAAAAATATTATTTTATAAGTTTTTATATATCATTTTTTGAGTCTATGTGAATTAGTTAGCAAATTAACATTACATCTGAAATAAAAATCAAACAAGTCAAGAGAGCCTCTGAAACTCATGGGAAAGATGCAAAATATGTTACCATCTCCTACTGTGAACGTTTAAATAAAACAGGCTTTATTTATTGTCTATGAAAATATATATTTAAGTTTAACTCTCAATGTGGAGTGTAACACAGAGTTTAATTATTTGTGACAGATTATTTTATTTAATTAAAGAGTATTAAAATCACATATATAAATTTTTATCTAAATCTGTTTTTTATAATAGACCAATGTTATAGAAAAATTTAATTTGGAAAACACCAGGTTTGTAAAATGTTATCCTAAATCTTGTTTTTTAAAGACCTATATATGAATGCTTTTAGAATGCAAGGAAACCAGCTAACAGCACCATAATTACACTGGTGTTTTTATACTAAACAAGTTTAACTTTAGGTTGAGGGATGAGTTGAAATTAACAGCTTCCAAGGTGACATTGAAGTTCACAATGACAACAACATGTCCCTTAGCCTGTTAGCCTCTTCAGCTTTCCACAGCTCTCCACCATGTCTGAGTCCACGCAGCATCTTATTAAATCACATAGCAGCAAATCCCACGCCACCCTTGACCTCCTTTGTTGAGAGCCACAGCCAAAGGGGCCCCAGCAAACTTCCAGCGGCCAGCAAACTTCCAGACGCCAGCAAACTTCCAGATGCCGGCTGATGATTGGCTCACAGCAGCCCCAGAAACATCTAGCTGATTGGCTCCTCTGTGGTGATGTTCATTGGGTTGTTTCTCTGCCCTTTCAGACCACGGAGCTGCTCATTGGGGGACTTCTTTGGCTCCGCCCACGCGACCTATCCAATCGGCCTCAAGAGCAGGAGGATGGTGGGAGGTGGAGAGGTTGGTGTTGGGTGAGAGGCTTGTGGGAAGTCGGTGGTGGCAGTTGGGCTCTGAGGGTTTTTTCCTGAGGAGCTGTTTTGTTTGGCGTGTGTAGTTCTGAAAATAAAGTTATTTCTTTTGACAAGTGACTCCTGAATTGTGCCCAGCCAGACTGCTGGCACAGTTGAGAGCCACAGCCAAAGGGGCCCCAGCAAACTTCCAGCTGCCAGCACTCCTTGCTCTACAGGGTGATGACCAGAGATTGAAGCTGCCTCTCAGCGCCCCAAGCTTTCTCTCTCCTTCTGTTTGCTTCCCATGGATCTGAGTTGTCCGAGTTTGTAGGAAGAAAATTCAGCATCTAAACAAAAGCAGCTTTGTCTGTTGCCTGTTGGATGAGATTTCTGCTAGCTGAGCAGTAATTTCCACCTGGTTTTAGAGAAACTCAAGAAGGACATTACTGAAGTAACAAAGCCTTTCTCACCTCCAACCAAAACACTGTCTCTCTTGGGGACTTCAGGACAAGGTCTTCCATTTATGACCCAGTTGTCATGGTTTCTTAGTCCTTTAGCTATTGCAAGAACAAAATAGTTGTGTGTAGGTAATTCATAAGCTATTTGACTTATGCGTTGTCTGGCTGGAGGGTCCCAATAGCATGGTATTGTGGTCCCAGTGTGGACTCCTCCCTTCTCCTCCTCCTTCTCTTCTGGCCCCCTCTGCTCTTCCTGTTTCCCCTTCTCTCTTCCTCTGCCTCACCATGCCTGCTCTGCTTTCTTTCCCCGGGTCCTTTACCCAGTTCTGCCCTTCCCTGCCATCTTACTTTTGTTGATGTACCTTCATTACAGCACCTTTGCATGCCTTGATGAAGGTACTATCATGGAAGGCCCTGTCTAGGGAGGGGCTGCTTCATTAGGTGAAATTCCTGAAAGTTCCTGAAAGATCAGGAACATCAGTTTTTAAGTGATAATATGGTATAAATTTGAGAGCACTGTGAATGCCAGACTGTACAGGTAAAACTGTCATCTGAGTCATCATGATTAATGCAGTCAGGGCAGTTTTATCCAGATTTGTTGGTATCAGAGATGAGCACTGGATTATTCCAAAGGACTGCTGTACCCCCTTGCCCGAGAGTCAGGACAAGCAGGTGTAACTCAGGGAGACACATTTTCATGGGAGGAGACTGATAGGTCACTGAGGACTGCTTGTGAGGTACAAACAGCAGCAGAGATATCTGTCACCTCTCATCTTAAAAGAAACTGCCATTATATGCCAAAGATAAACAGGAAAATTTATTTTTGGAAACCGAGGACAACAACCATGAAATGAACTGATCAAGTACTAGCCAAGAGTGTGTATATGTAGGATTTACATTTTACCAACTGAAGTGGCATCTTGTGTTTAGAATGTATCAGATTTCACCTTAACTAAAAATGAGTTGTGTTTTCACGACCCTCAATGAATTGTGCTCCTCCTATCTAGGCAAGCCTCTCTGACTCCTTTGTTGAATGGTATCTGTATAGCTTCAGGTGGACAGCACTGCAGCCATATTGGGTCAAAACCGCCATGACTGCTCCCTAGTGGTCCTATTTGACTTAACCAGTAACAAGGAACATATAGACTCAATGTGAAGGCTTTGAAAGTCTTTATTCCTTTTCTGGAACATCTGTAGTCAATCACACTTTTTGTATGTAGAAATAGGAGGGGACCCATCAGAAACTAGGCTTAGACATTGGGTCTGATGGTGGCACACAGGTCCCCATGTGGGAATCCATGCCGCAGTGCCTTCCCTTTCCTCTTCCTCCCCTGGCTCCACTTATTTACAATTCTATTTTTATCATGTTTCTATTATTTTAATTGGTGCATTTGACTTTATGTGAATCATGGGGTGTTTGTAAATGATTCATTGGGTTGGTCCATGGGCATGGCACCACTTGGTAGATGTGCTTTCCCAGGACTTGAGTGGATTATAAAATACATATACAAAAATTAGTATCACTTCTGGTTTGTTTTTCATTTCTTTTTTTGGTTGATGGCCATTTCTGTCTAGGCAAGTCCTCTTATAAATTGTTTTATTTTCACCCTATGTCTATTAAAGTGTTTATATTCTCTTCTATCAGAGAAACTCTGTGATTTGCAGATATCATCTGAAATTTTTGTAATTCCATATCTCCTTTCAATATTTAAAATTTTACTTATGAATAAAACCACATAACAGAATATTTGCTATCTTAATTTTATTTTTATTGTCATTTCACTATGTAATTGATTAATCTATATTTGTATGTCTGAGAAAATATGTGATTTGAGGGTCTCCTTAAAACGTTTCATTATAATATGTCTCATAAGCATTTTTGAATTTTAACTGTGGCCAAAACCATATTCATACAATTTGTCATTTTAATTATCACACATCTTTTTTCAATAATGTCAAATACATTCAAATTCTTACCCAGCATATCTCTAAGTTTCTTATTCTCAAAATCAAAACAGAATACCCATGGAAACAAAACTGCTTAACTTTCTGTTCTGCTGTTACCTGACAAACACCCTTACTATTCTGTTCCACTGGGTTTCATTGCTTAAGATAGCCCACGTATGTGGACTCATTAGTACTTATTTTTGTGACAGACTCATTTTTCTTGGCATAATGATCTCAAGATATATCTCTATTGCAGATGTTACAAGATTCCTTGAATTGTTACAATTGAGTAGTCTTTATTGTTTGTGTATTGCAAATTGCCTTCAATTAGTGTTCAAGGAACTTTTGGGTTGTTTTCACCTATTGGCTTTTAAGAATATTGCTTTATTGAATGTGCATACACAAACATCATTTTTTCACTATGTCACTCTCTTTATATTTGTCTGCCTTTCTGACAGTATTAAATGGGTTTGGTTCCTGTAGTGTTAATATTTTGAAACTGGAATTGTGATGCCTCAAACTTTGATCCTTTTTTGAAAACTGTTGACCTCTTTGTGCTCCCTTGAGATACCACATGATTTTTTTTTATTGTTGGTCGTTCAAAACATTACACAGTTCTTAATACATCATATTTCACAGTTTGATTCAAGCGGGTTATGAACTCCCAACTTTACCCCATATACAGATTGCTGTATCACATCAGTTACCCTTCCATTGATTGATATATTGCCTTTCTAGTGTCTGATGTATTCTGCTGTCCGTCCTATTCTCTACTATCCCCCCTCCCCTCCCCTCCCCTCCCCTTTTCTCTCTCTACCCCTTCTACTGTAAATCATTTCTTCCATTTGTATTATCTTGTCTTACCCCTCCTTTCCTCTTATATATCATTTTGTATAACCCTGAGGATCGCCTTCCATTTTCATGTGATTTCCCTTCTCACTCCCTTTCCCTCTCACCTCTCATCCCTGTTTAATGTAAATCTTCTTCTCAAGCTCTTCGTCCCTACCCTGTCCTTGTTTACTCCCCTTATATCAAAGGGGTCATTTGGTATTTGTTTTTTAACGATTGACTAGCTTCACTTATCATAATCTGCTCTAATGCCATCCATTTCCCTCCAAATTCTATGATTTTGTCATTTTTTAATGCAGAGTAATACCACATTGTGTATAAATGCCACATTTTTTTTATCCATTCATCTATTGAAGGGCATCTAGGCTGATTCCACCATCTTGCTATCGTGAATTGGAGATACCACATGATTTTTATGTCACTTTTTCTATTTCTTCAATAATTGACATTTGGTAATTTTAAGTTGAAGGCAAGGATCATTTACTGTGTTACCCAAGTTACTTTGCCTGTTTATAACATGATTTTACTAATTATTTGTAAGCCCATAGTTGAGGCGTTCATCTCAGAAAAAAATATCCTTTTACAAGTATTACTGCTCCTTGACATTAAACCTGTTGTCCCATGGGCTGTGACGGAAGTGTGTCATGAGGTAGATGTTGTTTTCATACCTACAGACACATAAATTTTGCATCATGTATCAAAAAGCAATGATGAGTTTTAAGCCTTCTTATTTAAAAACTGCATTTTATAAAACCCTGGGTATCCTAGATAGTGAATCCTCTGGTAGAAGTGGACAAGGAAAATTGGAATGCATTTACCACTCTAGATGCCAGGAAGATGTTCTGTAAATTATGGGAGGTCAAAACATCAGCATTCACACGAGTGATAAAAGTTATAACCTTCAAAGTGGACTTTAGATACATACATACACAAACATACACATTTAAGGGCTTTTTATGAAATCACTAAGAAGAAAATCCTGTCATTTCTGCCACCATGGGTTAACTTGGAACACAAAATGTTTACTAGAACAGGCTAAGTACAAACAAACGTCACAAGACCTCATTTTTTATGTTGAAAAAAACAACACAGCCTTATAGAAGTAGACTGCAATGGTAGCTACCAGGAGCTGAAGGTTTGGGGAGAATTTTGGACAAAAGATTCAATGCCATCTTGAAGTAGGAATAAGTGAACCAGAAGTATTGTACTGTAGTTAACAATATGTTTTCTTTTCTTAACCTGCACAGAGGTTGCACGTTAAGTATTGGCACCAAGAAAATTCTAACCTTATGATGAAGTATGGATGTTAATTACATAGACTACTCACCCCCTGGAATAGTTGTGCTTTAAAACATTAATTTTTACCCTCAGTCAAAATATAAGTCACGAAGAGTCACTATTTTTAGAGCCATAATCTAAGGCCCTGCTTCATCTAGACAAGACAGGCATCAAACACCATGATGGATAATTTTTTTGCCTCTTAAACTTGTTTTCAGGATGTCATGCTAGAGTTTTGTTTGTTTGTCCACTTGAAAATTATTGCTATAATTTTTCTTAAGGTTGCATAAACTTCCCCACTGCATCAGTCTCTGTTACTGTAAGAATCAGTTTCCTTCAGTTTTAGGACCTGTCATTCAAATATACCACTCTTCCCTTAAGCACACCATGTTAGGGCAAGAATCTTCAGGGAACCTTCCAGAAAGCTCCACGTGCACACATGTTCCAATGTTCTGTGTCTCCTGAAGAACAGGGAATGAGTGGAAATGTTCTCCTAATTGTGCCATGCAGATCTTAGGAGGAGGAGGCTCTACTGTGGAAATGTCACGCTCTCCTTCCCTGTTCTACATGGCTTTTATTGATGCTGTTATCCACTGAAAACCTGTAATATCAGCTGTCCCTTTGAGTTTTCAAAAAGGAAATAATGCATATGTCCTTTTTTCTCCACATCTTCCATAGCATTTGGTAAATTTTCACTTATGTAGTAGTCATTCTACCATGTTAAATAGGGATACCAATTTAGTTGTGAGTTGAGTTTGAAATCCATTCTCTTGGCAGTTTGCAAGAAGGAAATGTACTGTTATAGTACAATATCTCTGTTGAACTTGTTCTTAGTTTCAAGGTGACATTGTGTATCCTTTTCCCAAAGATGTTGAGCTCTTTTTTTCCATAAATTTATTTGTAGCTTACTTCCTTTCATTTAAAAAAATGTCTATTCATACAATGGGATCATTTTAAACTAAATCTGAAGAGCTTTTTGTTCTTTATATATTTGGAAAATTAGTTCTGTATCACAAGAATAGCTAGCAATGACTTTTTTCTCTGTGTTTTCATCATTCCATGGATTTTTTCCTTTGCTGTGTAGACGCTCTCTGACTGCAATGGTTATAACTTTGGACAAATTTTGCTTTTGTGCCAGGGATGTTCTTGTAATATCTAGAAATAATCCCTGTGTGAGTAGTTTCATCACTTTCCTCCATGATTTCTTCTATTGCATTCAAATATTCTTGTCTTCCCTCCAGGTCTTGGACGTGCTTTGTCTCTATTTCTTTCTTTCATTTATTTATTGCAGCACTTGGGATTGGACCCAGGACTTGGAGCACACCAGACAAGCAGGCTCCTCAGAGCTCCCTCCCAGTTCTCTGATTCATTTGCAGTTGACTTTTGTACAGAATGAGGGACGAGCACCTTGTTTCCTGTCTCTAGATGGGATTATCCAGTGAACCAGTTGATAGAAAGTTTTTCTGTGCTTCAAAGATTGTTTTTGGAATCCTAGTGAGAAATCAACTGCCTGAAGACGTGTGGGTTTATTTTTGGATTATCTGTCACACTGGGCTATGATTTGTTTTTTGGCAATATTATGCTGAGTTTCAGGACTATTTTTTGTAATTTTGTGAAGTGTGATGTGAGTCTTTTTACTGGAAATTGTATTCAATCTAGATTGCTTTGTTTAGCGTGGCCAGTTCAACAGTGTTTTAAATCCATGAAGACAGGTTGCCTTTTGACATTTTAAACACTTTTTCAGTTTCTTTCTTCAGTGTTTTCTAATTTTCACTGTAGAGGTCTTTCAAAAAGGGAAGTATCATTTTTCCCTTTATTTTTCATAATCAAAGATTTTAGTATTTCCCTGTTGTTGAAAGATTAATATAAAATACTTGCAAATTATACAGAAAATCTAAACCTCATTATCACTAAACTTCATGCAATTGACACACAGAGAATTCTCAAAAAACACCTGCAGAATATTCCTTCCTTGGAAGTGTCAATGCACAAAGAACTAACCAAAAACATGAACAAATATTATAGTCTCTATTCTTACAGAATGTGATTTCTGACCAAAGTAAAATTGCTTTACAAAATAAGAATGAGATCTAAAAATAAAATGAAATTAAAAAATAATTTATACACTTCTAATTAACACAAAAAATTAGAGAAAAATTTGAAATTCAAAGTAAATAATGCAAAATATATTAAAATTTGGGAGACACAGATAAAGTATTTCTTTTTCTTTATTATTAATGCACTGTCATTAGACATAATAGTTGGGTTCATTTTGATATTATCATACATGGCTCTTGAGATGCTTATGAATGTAATATTTTTCTGATTTCATTTTTGTGTATATGAAAGCTATATCTTTTCATGTTAATTTTTATGTATTACTTTATTGAATTTAAAATTTCTAATAGACTTCTATCCAATTTCAGCATGAAATTTTATATATATATATATATATATATATATATACACACACTAGATAAATAGAGAGTATTTTCTCATGTGGAAGCTAAAGAGAAAAAAAGAAATGAGAAATCTCAAAATAAAATGAGGAACAGTAGAGAATAGACAGGGAATCAAGGCATAGGAAATAAGGGTGGGAAGAGGAAGCACAGGGAAAAATTGAAAAACAATCATGCTGTGTGTGTCTGTGAGCATACCGTAATGAAAGTGTATATTGCAGCAGAACTGTGGAGGACAGGGACCATGGGAAGGGGGTTCAACAGGGAAAGGAAGTGGTGGGGAAGATATTGAGACCCATTATGCCAGGCAGATACATGAATATGTCTGAAGAAGCCCCACTAGTACATATAATGATAATGCACCTAGCAAGACATACTAAATGAAGAAATGATAAGATTTAAGGAGACAGACATGCAAATTCCCTCGATATTGCTAACAAATGTGTATGCAAATCAAACATCAGACACTGCACCTCAGAAATTTGTACAACTATTGTGCCAAACAGAAAAATTTTGAAGTTAACAATTTTCACCTTTATTACTGTATCTTTTTATATTCAAGTTTAATTTTTGTTCAATATATTTTACAAATATCAATAATAGCATAATAAGAATCATAAGAATTACAGGAGAATTAGTACCCATATCTAAGTGTATTGTACTGATTAAATCAGAACATTTAGATTTCAGTAGAGTGCACTGAAACATCCTGTGTTCACACAGTTTCTGCTCAGAAAACATTGCATTCATGAATGTATATGTGATGCTTTCCCCCAAAAAAAACTTCCTCTGACAAAACTGCCATCTCCAGCATTTTGTGAACTTTTCATCCAAACAAAAAAATGAGGTATTTAGGATGGTGACTAGAGGTCTCCAACAGGAAACAGCAATGCATGTCTTTTACTTCAGAGGATATGTCTGGGGGAGATGGACGAGGTGGGCTGTGCCTGTTTCATCTAGCTTCCTGCTATTGACAATAAATCTAGTGGGTGCTAGAGCATCACTAACGTGGAACTTGTTATGAATACAGTTCACAGGCTTCATTCCAACCTGCAGAACCACAGTGTGGGAGAGAGGGCTGTGGGCATCACATGACTGACAGCACATGGAAGCCCTAGAGGCATGGCTTTCCTAAAGAGTCTCAACCAGGGCTCCCATCAAGATCCCTTGTCAGTGGCAGGAAATGCATTCAGCTGTCCCAGGACCACAGATTAGTCTACGATTCTGGGTAGAATCTTCAATATTGAGATAACTGTCAGGTAAAGGCAGAGAGAGGACAGGCAAAACCAGGAGGGAATCTGGCTACATTTGGGTGACGTGAGTCTAGCCTTCTTATGAAGAACAGTAAGAGGATGTGCTGTGCTTGGCTGTTTTGGGGGCAGGTCTGAACAGTGCAGAGCTCCAGTGTTACAGCAGATATTTTTTCTTTTGCAGGTAATAGAGTTCAGCTGAAGGCAGTAAGAAAAAACTCACTTTAGTTCACTAGAGGGGAACTCACAGGTGTGAGAACGGAGATGAGAGCAAAGCCTTTTCTGCTCAGTAATACCGTTTTAGGGTGGTGTGGTGGGAGCAGGTGTAGGTGGTTTGCAGATGCCTTTAAAAGATTCTAAAGAGGAAGGTGTGGTTTGACAAAGTAATCTTGCTAGAGGAGGAAACCCAGAGCAGGAGGAGGAAGAGGAAGAAATGTCAGCATCTCAGGTTAGTTGGTCCCAGGTCGGGGCCCTTTTTCAATTGTCCTGCTGTGCTGTTACATATATCCAGCTTTCTTAGCTGCTTCTGATATCCCTGCCTACTATCTGCTTCCAGTTACTTGTTTTTGACTTTCTTTTCATTGTAGTCAAGGTTACCTCTTCATTTATGCATTCATTTATTGCTCATCTTGCAGTGTTGTGGATTCAGCCCAGGGCCTCACATGTGTTAGCCTAGCTTTCTACCACTGAGGAGATCCCATGCCCCAAGTTCACTGTTGAAACACATCTCCTCTACACAGCAGAGCCTGCTCTCAGTCTCTCTTGACATTGCACAGCTTCTTTCTTTCAGGAGAAAGTCTCACCATGAATTTATCAAGTGTGATATGGCAATTGCTTCTGGTAGGGCAGATGCAAATGGAAATATATTGAGACTCAGCTCCTAGTGTAAACACAGCTGAGTCCTCAGAGGTCAGTGATGAATGCACACCTAGGATGTAGGACCATGTGGATGTGCCAGGGGTTTAGTCTGCAAGCCTTAGAAAAATTTATGCTAAAAAGGGATGGAATTTATTGCCTAGAAGAACTCATAAATTTATGTGAAATTGGGCAATTAAGGGACTTGCTCTCTCAGGTCTCAGAAGAGAACAAATATTGAAAGTTGGTGAACACTTGTCCTAAACTTTGCATAAAATGATGTTTTAATAGTTGATATGGATTATGGTTTACTCTTTTAATATCAATTTGCCCACCAATACATTGGCATGGGTGCTTGCCCTCTGTGTCCATCACCCTTGACTGCATGTTGTTTGACTCTATGTGGACTTTACCCTGTTAAGGGGCTATCTGCCACATATATGGTCATCTTGAAAAGTGCAATAATTGTTATTAGTCCCAGGGCTGCTCTACCATTGAGCTCCATCTCCAGCCCTTTTTAATGTTCATTTTTGACCAGGGTGTGCTGAATTGCTGAAATTGGCCTTGAACTTGCACTTCACCCGCATCAGCCTCCTGATTTGCTAGGATCACAGGCATGTGTAATCACATCCAGCTAAGGATCTTTTAAAATATAACACACTTAATTATGCAGGATTCATGGGTTACATTTTTTTTTAGAATTTTATGTCTGTATTTTATGGGAGGGGGATGATTTCCTCACGTGAGAGATTGTAAGTTTTCTCTTTATCCTTAGGAAGGATAAGGTGGAAATGGAAAACTGACCTGCTAGCCTCACCTGAAAGCTTCTTAGCAATGTGAAGACTAGGCACAACCATCCATCTCCTTGAAGTGTGGTCAAATTTCAACATATCTAACGTGGAATATATGCACATCAATATTGGAGAACAATGCTTTTTAATATTTACTTTTACTTCTTCTTTTTAGTTAAACCTGACAGTAGAGTCAATTTGGACATATTATACAAACATGGAATTTATCTTATTCAAGCTAGGATCCCAGTCTTCTGGATGTAGCATGCTGTGGAGATTCCCTGTGGTGTATTCATGCATGTACATAGAACGTTTATGTCAGATTCAATCCACTGTGTTTCCTACTTCTCTACCCCCTGCCTTCCACCATTTCCTTTTGTCTTACCCACAGAACATACATCCTTTCCTCCTCTCCCCTTTTATTATAGCTTAGCATCCACACATCAGAAAGAGTATTTGCTTTTGGGGATTTGGGGAATTTGGTCATTTCCCTTAGGCCAATGGTCTCCACATCCATCCATTTATGAGCAAATGTACATGAAGTCATTATTTTTTTGGATAAGTAATAATCCATTGTGTACATATACCAAACGTTCTTTATCAATTTTTCTGTTGAAGGGCACCTAGATTGGATCCATATGGGAGCTATTGCAAATTCAGCCACTTTAAACATTGATATGGCTGTGTCACAAATAATTTTAACTTATTTGGATATATTCCAAGGACTGGTAAAAACAGTGTTTCCATTTCTCGAGTTTTGAGGAATCTCCACACATCATTCTCGAGTGTTTGCACTAATTCTTAGTCTCATCAACAGTCTTTGAGTGTTCCATTTCATAATATCTTCACCAATATTTTTTTAACTTGTATTCTTGATAAATCCAGTCTGACTGGAGTGAGGTGAAAGCTCAGTGTGGTTTTAATGTACATTTTCTAATTTCCAGAGATGTTGAACATGTTTTATGCACTGGTTGACTTCATATTTCTTCTTTTGAGAAATGTCTGTTTAGTTCCTTTGTCTATTTATTAATTGGGTTATTTGTAATTTTGGTCTTAAGCTTTGGGGTTTTTTCATATTTTCTGGAAATTAATTCATTATCTGAGATGTGGGTGGCAAAAATTTTTTCCCATTGTGTAGGTCCCCTGTTCACATTCCTGGTTGTATCCTTTGCTATGAAGAAGCTTTTGATTTTGATGCCATCCCATTTATTGGGTATTTTTTCAAATTTACTCCATGTACTTTACAAGGCTTTTTGAGGAATTTTGTTTCTAAGCTGAAGATTTTGGTCTTCTAAATCAAGAATCATGTCATCAACACGCAGAGATATTTGAAGCTATTCTGTAATTACTGGTATATCTATGATTTTTTCTTTATTTTTCTAATTGCTCTGGCTAGAATTTCTAGGTCTATTTTGAATGGAAGTGGTGAAACGTGTATCTCTGCATTATTCTAGTTTTTAGAGGGAATGATTTCTGTTTTTCCCCATTAGAATGATGGTAGCCTAGGGTTTAATTTACATACCTTTTACAATGTTGAGGTAAGATCCTACTATTCCTAGTTCTTCTAGTGTTTTGAACATGAAAGATGGTTGGAGCACTCTTCAAATTGACCATTACTTTTCTGCTTTCACAACTGATCCTGTATGACATAAAAATGTCTTTCAAAATTATATTCCTGTGTTGATGTCTTGGTTTTATATTTAATATTTCATAAGAGCATAGGATTAAAGCTGATTTTGAAGAAATGACACCATCTGCATTTTATGTCTTTATGTAGTGTGTTAGTGAATCTTATTACATTTAAGATTTATTTTCTAAGTTGGGTGGTGTGCTTTCCATTGCCATAACAAAATTCCTGTGACACATCAACTCAAAGGAAGGTAGAATTATTTGACAAGATTCATGGTCTCAGTGCATGTTCAGCTCCATTGTGTGGATGCCTTGCGGAGGCGAACATCATGGAAGGGAGCCACAGTAGAACAGAGCAGCTCATCTCATGGACTCTGGACAGACAAACAGTGGGGAGAGTAAGGAAGGGCAAGGAATAAATACACCATTCAAAGAATCAATTCAGGTACATTTTTCTAACTAGACCCAAACTCTTAAGTTTCCATCACCTCCATATAGCCCATTAATTATGAATCCATCAATTTACCTGTTCCATGCTAGAGCCCCAATGATCCAGTCACCTCACCAAAACCCACTTGTGAACACTGCTGCCTTGGGTACTACACTTGATACACTGTAGCTGAGAAAGCTTGTCACATCAAAGTCACAACATGGATCCTACATAGAAACCAGTTCCTTCATCTTCTCGTCTCATGTTGGGGTGGTAATGAACTCTGCTGCAGGACACATGACCAAAGTATGATTTCTTCTCAGGGTGTGCTGACATTCAGGGATGTGGTCATAAGATTCTCCGAGGAAGAGTGGAAGTGCCTAAACCCTGCTCAGCAGGCTTTGTACAAGGATGTGATGCTGGAGAACTTCAGGAACCTTGTCTTTGTGGGTGAGAACACCTCTGTTTCACAATGCTTCACTGACACAGCCTCAGGGCAACTTCCTGGTTTTGCCAAACATTTTAGAGGAGAGAATACTCTGTATGAAGGATTTCGGATATCGGATATCCAACTAAAACTGGAAATTCCTTAATTTGAATACACTTTGACTTATTTTATCTTAATTTATCTTACTCACTTTTGGTCATGGTCTGCAGATTTTATTCTATGTTTCTGGAAAGTGGAGCAACTTAGCATATAACACTATGGCACATGTCCTGAATTTGCATTTCTACATTTATTTTGAACATGTTTTGAATACTGCATAATAGCTGCACATGAATAGGATTCATTTTTATCTGATCCTAACTGCATGGACTTTAATTTTCTCTCATTTAATCTCCAGTAGTTCCTCTTAACCTCCCCTCCTCTCTAGCCCCATTCCATTTTCTCTACCTTGCTCTCCTTCCCTCTGTCTTTCTATTGTTCACTAGTTGGGATTTATAGATGTACTGAAATGTGAGCTTTACTGGGCTCTATGCCTCCCTTTTCCATTTTCTCATCCATTCCCTCAATCAACTTTTTCTACTCTGCTGACCTCCCTGGTATTTTATGAGGTCCCTCTATTTTTTTACTTATTTTACTCTTTATTTCATCTATAAGACTGAATATATTATTTTTGAGTTTGCATATGTCACTTCGCTTGCTTCTCTTCATTTCATACATGAATGCAAAATGCAATGATTTTCTTTTTTAATGACTGTTAACTCCACTGTGTGTGTGGGTGTGTGTGTGTGAGTGTCTGTGTAAACCACATATTTGTCCATTCATGGACTTATAGGCATGTGGTGTGGTTACATAAACTGCTGTCATGATTTTTGTTGTTATACTGGTGTCATAATAATTGTAGGTTTGGGGTGAATATGAAGGAGTAGTCACATGGTGAGTCCATTTCTTGTCTTTTCAGGATTCTACATGCTTCCTTCCAGAGTGGTCATACTTCCTTGCAATAGCCTTACTCTTCTATTCTCAGTCACATCTATTATTTATCTGAATTCTTAATGATTGTCATTCTAACTGCAGTGAGTTGAAATCTCAATGTTGTTTTGGTTTCTACTTCTCCAGTAGGTAGGGGTGATGATCATATTTCAGAGAATTTTTGGTTATTTGTATTTATTCTTTTGTGACACATCTCTTTGCACATTGACTCATTTATTGGTTGCGTAGTTTGATTTCTTGTGGAGGTTTTCTGTTCCTTTTACTCATTGTGTTTAATGATTTTGTCAGAATCATACTTGGCAAAACATTCTCCCATTCCCTGGTTCTCTCTTCCCACTCTTAATGATTTACTTTACTGTGCACAGAATTTTTCAATTTGATTCTCTCCTACTTGGTTTTATTTTTTGAACTTTTATGAGGCTTGCTAAGAAAGTTGGAGCCTGAAGAGATAAGTTAGAAAATTGAATCTGTGTTTTCTTTTAGCAGTTGCAGGATTTGGGTATAATTCCTAGATTGTTTATCAATATTGAGTTCAATTTTCTTTTGCAGTGAGAAACATAGGGATACTGTTTCACTTTTCACTTATGTACATCCATTTACCCTAGCCCTTAGTTTTTAAGAAGGCTACCTTTTTTCCCTTTGTTTTTCAAAACTTTGTAAAGTATCAGATGATTAAATTCATGTGGATTTGTGTCCATATGTTCGATTTTATTCTACTGATCTAACAGAAATGTTAGATGACATTTTGGTTTTATTTCTCTGAAAATTTTTATTAGTGTTTAGATATGGATTATGTCAAGTTTGTTTGAGATTTTTCGTAGTAATGTCCTCTTCAAACATCAATTCTACCCATTCAAGAACATGGGAGGTGTTTCTCACTTCACATCTTCTGTTTCTTCCTCCAGTTGCCTTTCACATTCCTTGTGGAGGTTTGCATCTTCCTTGTTAAATTTATTTCTATGAATTACATATTTTTGAGGTTATTGTGAATGGAATATTTTTCTTCCTTTTCCTGCAGATTCATCACTAGAGTATAGAAAAGTGTTTGTTTTAATATGTAGTATTGATTTTGTTCCTGCACGTTTGCTGAATGTTTTTCATGAATATTTACCAAGAATGAGTGCTAGATTTATTGAAATGCTTTTTCTGCATTGATTGAGATGATTCTGCTCTTCTTTTCCTTAATTCTGTTGGTGTGGCCCATTTATAGTTACTGATTTGTGCATGTTTAATCAAACATGCATCTCAGAAATATAATATATTTGATTTTGACCTCTTTCATATGTACTTGGATGCTGTTTTCAAATATTTTATTTAATTTTTTTCTATCTATGTTGATCAGGGATGCAGGCACTGAAGTTGTTTTTCCTTGATTTATATTTTGTTTTTGTATCTGGGTGAAATAGTGTACATAGATTCAGTTTGGTAGTGTGTCCTACATTTGTGTTTCATGGAAAATTTGAGGAGAACTTGTATTAATTCTTCTCTAAATTTATAGATAAATTTCACTGAAAATCCATTTGATCCTGATATTTTCTGTGTTGGAAAGCATTTAATAGCTGCTTTAATCTCATTTTTTATATTGGTCCATTTTATGTTTTCTATGTATCAAGGGCACATTTGGTTAGGTTTTATATGTATAAAAGTTTGTCAATATCATCTAGATTTTCCACTTTTTTGGAATGTACTTATTTTCAAAAAAGCATGTAAGAATCTTATAAATTTCAGAAGTGTTTTTCATAGTTCCTTTTTTTGCAATTTTGCTGATTTGGATCTTTTATCTCTTTTAGGTTGGTTTGTCTATGGGTTTTAAAATGATGTTCATCTTGACAAGTAATGAACCCTTTATTGCATTAGTCTTTCCTTTATATTTTTGTTCCCATTTTTATTAATTTTAGCTCTGAGTTTTATTATTATTTTTTCTTCTTATTTCAAAAGAGTTTATTGATATTCTTGGAAGGGCTTATGTTGTAAGAGTTGATTATCTCTTTGGGGTCTTTCTAAACTAGAGTTTGAGATGACACTGGATTTTTTGCCTCTTTTGGCAGGCAGGGCCTGTGCAACCCTGAGTCTTCTGCAGCCAAGAAAGACTTACATTGTTATCAGCTAGTCACAGTAGGAGAAGCCTGCAGGATCAACTCTTAGGGCTATGGCTGACAAAACCTGATTCTTCTCCACTACCCCTAAGTGGCATGTGTTAGGTCTCAGTTTTGTATGACTAAAGGGAGACTGTGCACTCCATCATATAGTAGACTCCAGTAGCTGAAATGTATTTGTCTGCAATTTTCTAGAATTTTATTGAGAATGTGTGCATCTATGTTGATCAGTTATATTTCTTTTAGGGTAGTTTCTCTCTTTGCTGGATTTCACTTTTATTTTTTACTTCTTCTTCATGAAATATAATATTGAGTCTGCTTTGTACTTCAGGCTTTCTAGTGGTGAATTCTTTTCACTTTGGTTTATTGTGGAATAATTTTAATTTATCTTTGATTCTGAATCTTAATTTTGCTGGTCATAGTGTTCTTTGTGGCATCTATTTTCTTTCAGATATTGGGTCTATTGAGTGGTGGGTACTAGGTTTTGTACCCAGGGGTGCCTAAACAGTGAACCTGATCCCCAGCACTATTTTGTATTTTATTGAGAGACAGGGCCTCAATGAGTTTCTTAGGGCCTTACTTTTGTTGAGGTTGCTTTGAACTCATGATCTTCCTGCTTCAGACTCCTGATCCACTAGGATTGCAAGGATGTGCCCCTGCACTCTTCTAGATATTGGTATATATAATTGCAAGATCTCCTAGCATTGAGGGTCTATGTTGAGATATCAGATGGGGTTCCCTCTAAATGGTATGTATTGCTTTTGTCAGGGAGCCTTGAAAATATTATTGTTAGTCTGCATGTTAATCATTTTTATGACATTGTGCTTATTTGTGGGTCTTTTGAAATTTTGTATATTTGGGGTCCTAGAAGCCTGCTATATATGATTTTCCATTTAATTCTCTTGGCTTAAAAAACTACTGGGTTTATTTCTGTTTCTTTGGGTGTTGAGGTATTGATCATACCAGGTCAAGTCTGATATAAATCTTGGAAGGTCAGTCTAATCGTTGGTGTGTTCAGATATCTTCTATGTTTCTGCTGGTTCAGGGAAAATGGTCCCTGATTATCTGTGAGTTAGCAGTCAGATTACTTCCTGTTATGGGGTGCTGTTTTGTGTGTCCTCCCGAAGTAAAGTTCTTATCTGTCAAAGATACTGTGGGCTCCCTGGTGTGTATTTGGTAATGTGTGGGTTGTATCACTCTAGATTATATGCATAAGTATCCTTAAGCATCCCATTTCAGTTGCAAATAATTTCCCATTTCTTCCATCCTCCATTTCCTGATCCCTATCTGCTTCTTTTGTGGTCTTTCCTTAATTAAGTGACCTATTCGTTTATTTATTTATGCATTATAGTTGTATATATAAATGAAATACAGTGTTATATGTTCGAGGATGTGGATAGCTTATTTTGTGAAACACTATTTCATTATTTTTTTATTCTAGTTTGAATGAATCGATTTTTTGGATTATAATATAGTTTCATTCTGTATTGAAGAATTCCTCAACTTTTATTTCTAGTTGCATTCTTCAGCATGAAAATTAATCTATTTTTGTATTTTTTTTAGTTGATAGCTTGATTTTATATTTCATTTTTTATTTTTTCCTTGTTTGGCTCTATGAGTATCACTAAGATGTTTATTTTGCATTCTTCACATATCTCAACAATCACCATTTCCTTAGAATTTAAGTCAGGAAATTTATTTAGTTGCCTCCATTTGGCCATATTTGCCATATTCTTTGAATGTTTTTGTTATCTATTTAGAACTTTAGGCATTTGAAAAATCTGTTGGGCTACCAGCACGCTAGCTTCATACTAGAGGTTCCAAACATACAAGTTAACTGGTAAGATCAAAATTAAGACACATAAACTCAATTTACCTTTTTCTTGCCCAGCTCAGAGAGGGCCCTTCCCGGCTCCTGCCTCAAGCCACTTGGCAGTAGGGAGGTTTACACAAGAGACCAGCAAGAAAGAGGAAGGAGCATGCCAGACAGTGGGCTTTTATTGGGAAACAAAAAATTCAGGGGAAAATTCCAACCAATGAAGGTCAAGGGAGACAACATTCCAAAGTCAGGGTCAGTGATTGATTTCCAGGTCAATGGTGAGCCACACCCCCACACAGACAACCCCTTGTACACAGAAAGGGTGGAGAAAGCTCTGACTCAGCTGGTCTGAGCGCTTTACACGCAGTCAGTGAGGTATCTCAGTCACGTTCGAGAACAGCTTCCCACAGAAAAACATATCTGGAGATTTTTTTTATATTAACAGTAGAACAGTTCTTTGAAAATGAACAGCACATCTACTGTAGTGCTGAATAAGCCAGAACTGAATTTACCAACTAGGAATGAATTCAGAATGTAGAAGAGATATCTGCACTCCCATGCTTGTTGAAGGATTATTCACATTGTGAAATATGAAAAATTTATTTGTAAGTATGTATGGATAAATAGGAAATGTACACACACACACACACATACACACACACACACACACTGAAGCACATAGAATTAAATGCTATGCTGTCATAAAAAATGAATTTTATCATTTATGGTAACTTGGAAAGACTAAAAGTGTATAATGCTTAGAGAATAGAAAAGGCAGAAATCAGAAAATATCTCATGATCTCAAATTTATGTGGAGAATAAAAATAGTACTGTCATGTCATTTTAGAATACATTAGTGGCAACACTATTGGGTTTGATGGTTTGGGAGTTTCACAGAAAGAATATAAAATGGTAGCATGAAAGTAGGAATAAGATGAAGACAGTTGTTTTCTCAGAACCAACAATGTTTTCAACTTGAAAAATAATAACATAATGAATCTGAAACATTCTATCAAAAAATTCAATGCAAATATTGTAATAGGATATATATAATAATTAAATAGATTCATCACTGAACAAGTTACTTTTGCTTTTGAAAAATCAATCTACACCTGGAAAGTAAATACAGTCTTATTTGCCAATTGGAAAACAATTAGTTAACCAAAAGTACACTAGTAATAATCTAGAAAATTTCTTCATCCACAGAACAATGACACCAATCAAAACTAGTAGGGACTTTGGAACTTTATATCCTGATCTCAAGATGTCTCATTAAAATATTTGTGTCTGTAGTTTTTCATTTTCAAAGGAGTATATCCCTATTGTAAAAGAGTTTGGATGTCAAATGGGTTCTTTTTCTTGTAAATTTGAAGAATAAAAGCCATAGTCACAAGGGTGAGAGCATAGTAATAGGACTTATTTAGTGAAAAAAAGAAATAAGAAAATGTAAGAAGAAAATTTAAAAAGAGAATAAAAGCTCACAAAGTGGGAGCATTCCCAGGAGATGATTTTAAAAGGTGTCTTTTATCTATAGGTTTTGTAAGCTTGATCTTTCCCTATAGAAGATTGATTAGATATGGGATTCAGAAAGTGGAACATCACTTCTAATTTGCCTTCTTCCACAAGTCTATAGAAAAGTGATTTCTAAATTACAATGACAAAAGGTTCAAAGAGAGGGTCTATTGGCCCAAGAGAATGTACATTGTAGGGTTGGTCATTTCTAGGAACTGGTAAGGGGGCTGTCATTGTGGTGAGAAACAGCTGGGTTTAGGAGCTCCATTTCTCAATCCTGTTTCTTCATTTCTTCTCTGAGAACCTTTTCTTGGATGCCTATTGCTGATCTACATTTAATTCTCATTTTGTCTGAATCAAATTCTCCCAGTGGAATTCTTTCTGTTCCTTTACAATCATTTTCTCAGGTCTGATCTAACTCAGAAAATCTTCAAAATAAACCCATTTCCTTTAGGCACATTATGTCAGGGACAGAGTTTTCAAAAAGCACCCAAGTAGGCAAGAAATTAGATCCATTTTTTTGGAACTCTCTCTTCATTGTATTCTGCTAATTTTTAGGGTAAGTATCTGTAGTGGAGAAATGGAAACAACTTTTCTTCTTTCTTTTTGTAGCTTGTTAGAACTGTTGTACCTGCAGCCTTGAAAATACAATGTCTATAGTATTCAGTAAGGCAATATGTTCAATGCATACATTTTAAGATTATATATTTATGGAGGAAGGATGCAGTTGTTGCAGTAATTCACTTGCAGGTCAGCATGGGAAAACAAAGAAGAAGAAGAAGCAGAGCAAGCAAAGCAGCAGCAGAAAAAAAAGTCCTTTATTGTGTACAAGCAATCTTTTTATAGTATTGTGAACAAAGAAGGCAGCCTTCCAACTTCAATAAATCAGGTCTTTCAGCTAATTAAACATAGCACACAGAAGTTTTACTTTCTAATCAGAAGTGACCCGCTTCTCATGGCTAATCTACTCTCGGCCTGGAGTATGCTGAGCTCTGCTCTTTGTTTAGAACAGATAAAAAATTTTTCTCAGCACCCTCCTAGCCCACTTTTCAGAACATCCCGTTTGCAGGCAAGTTCTCCCAAGGTCAGCAGACACCTCATTTTCAAGCATGTTTGTTGTTACCTATCTAAACCTTGAAGAAGCCTCTCATTTGCGAGCAGGCCCTCCCAAGGACAGCAGACACCTTGTTTGCAAGCATGTCCGCTGTTACTTATCTATACCTTGACAGAATATCCTGTTTGCAGGCAGACTCCATCAAGAACAGTAATAGTAACGCAGTTACATTTGATTCTCTACATGCAGTCAAGGTTTTTATTTTTTCATTTTCCTGGTATTCTCAGGTTGATAGAATTTTACACATTGCATTGGGATTTTCAGGTGAATCCAGTAAGAAGGATAAATTCTAACTTTTGTTTCTTTCTCTATGTCTTCCCTGTAAACTCTGGGATGGTTACCAGAGGAGAATATGCAAGGTTCATTCCAACAAGTGAGAAATAGAAGATATCAAAATAAGAATCTTGAGAATATGCAATTCAATGAACATGAAATTAAGAGAAAGTGTAAAGGGAAGCCAGAATGTCCCAGACCTTATCACTGTGCACTGGCATCCTCTGAAAAGACTGGGAGAGAAGATGAACATCAAGAATCTGCCCAAACTAATGACTTTGTGTCAGGAATTCAGTTGGATTCATTTGCTTCTTGGAGTAAGTGTGTAGATCCACTTATGGAACATTACTTTACTGTGAATAACAATATAGAAAATCAGCAAGGAAATGCAGACCATGATACAAAACATCATTTGAAACATTCTGAATTTGGCTTGAGTTCTCATTCAAATATTGCTGTAGACAAGAGATTCCAAAATATGAGAAAAAAATCTCAATGGGATTTGTGTGATAATTCATTTATCAAAAGTTCACTATTTCTGCATCAAGACTTCCTTCAGTTCTGTTCAAATGTCTGCAGTTTGGATAAAATTCAGAGGGCCAATGTCAACACAGTGATGATTGAGAAAAGAGAACAAACTGGTAAGTATGAGAAAATTTGCATCAATGATGAAACTGGGGTGGCATTTGCTGTTCGATGTAACCTAAGTAAATTGGAGGGCACTTCTGTTGCACAGGAGAGCCATGAACACAAGGAAACATGGGAATACACTAACAAAAGATCAGATCCACCTAACACACAGAGATCTCCTTTGACACATAACCATGAAAAGTGGGGGAAATGTGTAAAAGTCATCAATGAATGGCCAAAAGCTCTTACCCATTCTAATGTCCAGATGAAAGACAGATCTTATGAATGTAAGAAATACAGTGAACTATTTAATCAGTTCTCAGTGTGTACAGACCATGAGAAAATCAATACCATGGAAATGTCCAATACACATACAGGTGAAAAATACAGGGAAAGCCCTGATGAGTCATCAAACCAAATTGGATCTAATACAATATGCACCCAAGAAGATCCATGGACAATCAAGGAATGTGATGAATCATTTACACCATGTTTAAATCTTGTACAACAGCAGAACATCAGGAATGAAGAGAAACTTCATAAAATAGAAGATTGTAAAACTTTCATTAATAATTCCTCACATCATGAGGTACATAAGAGTATCCATGCAGGAGAGAAACCCTACAAGAATAAAGAATGTGGCAAAAACTATATTTCTTCCTCAGAACTGCTTTCTCATCAGAGAATCCACACGGTAGAGAAACATTACAATTCTGAAGAGAGTGGGAAAGTATATATGTGTTCCACACAACTTGTTCATCCTAAGCTACTCCATACTGGAGAGAAACCATACACATGTAAGCATTGTGCAAAGACTTTTAAATGTACCTCAAGCCTTGTTATTCATCAGAGAATCCACACGGGAGAAAAACCATACAAATGTAAAGATTGTGGCAAAGCCTACATTTGTTCCTCACAGTTAAATATTCATAAGAGAACGCATACAGGAGAGAAACCCTACAAATGTGAAAGTTGTGAAAAGGCTTTTGCTCATTCCTCATCTCTTGCTGTGCATCAGAGAATCCATACTGGAGAGAAACCATACACATGTAAGCATTGTGCAAAGACTTTTAAATGTACCTCAAGCCTTGTTATTCATCAGAGAATCCATACGGGAGAAAAACCATACAAATGTAAAGATTGTGGCAAAGCCTACATTTGTTCCTCACAGTTAAATATTCATAAGAGAACGCATACAGGAGAGAAGCCCTACAAATGTGAAAGTTGTGAAAAGGCTTTTGCTCATTCCTCATCTCTTGCTGTGCATCAGAGAATCCATACTGGAGAGAAACCTCACAAATGTAATGAGTGTGGCAAAACTTTCATTCGTTCCTCAGCCTTAAATGTGCATAAGAGAATCCACACTAGAGAGAAACATTACAAATGCCAAGTATGTGAAAAGGCTTTTATTCATGCATCACAGTTTGCTATTCATAAGAGAACTCACACTGGAGAGAAACCTTACAAATGTAATGAGTGTGGCAAATCCTTCAAATGTTCCTCACACTTAAATGTGCATAAGAGAATACATACAGGAGAGAAATCATACAAATGTGAAAGTTGTGGAAAGGCTTTTGCTCGTTCATCATATCTTGCTGTGCATCAGAGAATCCATACTGGAGAGAAACCTCACAAATGTAGTGAGTGTGGCAAACGTTTCATTCGTTCCTCAACCTTAAATGTGCATCAGAGAATCCATACTGGTGAGAAACCTCACAAATGTAATGAGTGTGGCAAAGCTTTTATTTGTTCCTCCATCTTGAATGTGCATAAGAGAATACATACAGGGGTGAAATCCTACAAATGTGAAAGTTGTGGAAAGGCTTTTTCTAGTTCATCATATCTTGCTGTGCATCAGAGAATCCATACTGGAGATAAACCCTATCATTGTAAAGATTGTGGGAAAACCTTCATTGTTTCCTCAGAACTTCAAAGGCATCAGAGAATCCACACTGGAGAGAAATATTACAAATGTCAAGAATGTGGAAAAGCTTTTAATTATTCTTCACAGTTTGCTATTCATAAGAGAACTCATACTGGAGAGAAACCTCACAAATGTAATGGCTGTGGCAAAGCTTTCGTTTCTTCCTATAACTTAAGTGTGCATAAGAGAATACATACAGGAGAGAAATCCTACAAATGTGAAAGTTGTGGAAAGGCTTTTGCTCATTCCTCATCTCTTGCTGTGCATCAGAGAATCCACACTAGAGAGAAACATTACAAATGATAAGACTGTGGAAAAGCTTTTATTCAATCTTCACAGCTGGGTATTCATCAGCGAATACATACTGGAGAAAAACCCTAGAATTGTAAAGATTATGGCAAAACGTTCATTTCTTACTCAGGATTTCATAGGCATCAGAGTATCCACACTTTGTAGAAACTCTACAAATAAGAACATTGTGCAAAGGGGTTTACTCATTCCTTATTTTCTGTTGTACATCAGAGGATCTGTACTGGAAAAAAAAACACCCTAGTTGAAGAATGTGGCAAAACATTTCACCACAGGTCTCACTTGAGTAATCATCAAAGAATATATACTGGAAACACATGAATATGATTGCAAAGAATGTGAAAAATTGTTTAACATGTGCTCAAATTTCATTTTATATAGGACAATTCCTACTGATGAGAAAGATTGTAATCGTAAAATATGTAATCGTAAAATATGTGAAAAAATTTAAATACAGAATCAACTTTATACAAATCACAGAAATTGTACTACTTTTATTCATTCAATACATGCAGGTTGAAAGACTTTGGCAAAATACCCACAATAGAGATCGCAAGAAGATACATAGTGAAAATAACATTTTTACATAGAATAAATCTGTGGATCTATTTCAACAAGCAGAAAACTACAATAGCAATACAAATTTTCATGCAAGAAATGGCTAAGGCACTGGCAACTTCATGCCATATTCTAATCTACAGTATTATAGATAAGAATGCAAAGTCAACAATTGCATGATTTTGTGTGTTTCAAAGGACCAAAGACAATATCTTTTGTCTATATGTTTATATCAAATAGATCCATTTTTCTCTGGACAATTCTGCTATTTCAAATTGTACATAATAGAGATCAATTTCATCCTCAAATCAGTTTTGACTACATCTTATTTCCTCATAATTACATAAAATCTCAAGGTCAATTTGCTGCATTTTAAAGAGAACTTTGTATGAAACAGAGGCACCATTAATATTCATTTTACATAATGATTAAGGTGGTAAAGTGTAACGTACATCTAGAACATCCCTAGTTGGGCATGCTTTGTGTTTGAATTGCAACTGAATGGGTGCCAATCTGCAGTTGGAATTCAGAGCACCATTCTTCAGCATAAAATTGAGAAAAGAAATTCAGAATTAGTAAAATGAAACATATTATGAATCAAGACTTAAGAAGGAAGCAACTCGCCAGTGCATGAAAATATTGGTAAATAAACATAGTGAGGTATGATTCAAGTCTGCCATATTATTGGGTGTAAGAAGGATTTTAAATATCTTTAACTGTCACCATGGAAATTTGAAAGTACTGGATGGAAAAGTTTTTAAGTATATATCATCTTGATATTTTATAGCAAGGTGGCCATTTTTTAATTGACAATGAAGAAGCACAACATCACTATAGCAGAACAAATTTGATGCTTCCTCATTGCTGGTGAGGTGATATTTCATGAGGCATCATGTGATGGACTTTACACTCATTTATTTAGAATCAAACTATAACTTTTAATTAATAAAGTGTAATGTGTTTTTAATTTTAACATGAATTAATGAACTCTTATTTTGCACCAACATTAAACTTTCCCAAATTATTTCAATCTGTTGGAAACAAAAGTGATTTTAGAGGCTGTACCCTCATTACAGGACAATACCATGGAATCATTTCTCTCATATTAAAATTGTTTCTCTCATTTAAAACTCAAATAAGAAGGAAAAATTTCTTCAAATCACTTGTACAAAGATGAATTTCAGGAGTGTGAGAAGTATAAATGAGTAAGTTTGTGTGTGAGTGTCCTTCTGTGTGCATAAGTTTACTGTTGAAAGAAATAATAATACTGAAAAACATAAGTATTTTGGAAGAGTAGAGATTTTCTAGCTGATTAGTCACCTCCCAGGTGATCAAGTTAAAGAGTTCCACTAGTATATAAGAGACTACTTTCTCCCAAACTCTGTGTCTCAGGTTCAGACCCTCTACACACAAATCCTGTCCTTGTCTATTAGGAGGTAACTGAGTAAGAAGTAATATGTGATTTAACATTCCAAAGTTCATGACATGTTGTTTAGGTGGACAGCTTGGGGTTTGAGTCATTGAGATAGGAGGCTGAACAATTTTTTTGCTTTGATGTCTGTGTCTGGCTTTGGAATCAGGGTGATATTGGTGTCATTGAATGACTTTGGAAGTCTTCTATCTTTTTCTATATCATGAAATAATTTGAGGAATATTGGTATTAGTTCTTCTTTAAATGTCTTGTCGACCTCAAGACATTTGTGTGTCCCCATCGAGTCCTGGAATTTTCTTGGTTGGTAGGCTTCTGATGCCATCTTCTATTTCATTGCTTGAAATTGATATGTTTAAGTCATATATTTCATCCTGGTTCAGTCTGAGCAAATCATATGACTCTAGAAATTTGTCAGTGCCTTTAATGATTTTATTTATTTTTATTTTTTTTATTATTTTAAAGAGAGAGTGAGAGAGATAGAGATAGAGAGAAAGAATTTTAATATTTTATATTTTAGTTATCGGCGGACACAACATCTTTGTATGTGGTGCTGAGGATTGAACCCGGGCTGCATGCATGCCAGGCGAGCGCGCTACCGCTTGAGCCACATCCCCAGCCCTGGTTTTATTTAATTGGAGTAAAAATTCTGAAAATAATTTCTAATCATTTAGTATCTGTCATGATATTTTCTTATCACAGATGTTAGTAATTTGAGTTTTCTCTATCCTTATTCTTCATTAGCATGGCTAAGTGTTTATGAGTTTTATTTATATTTTCAAAGAACCGACTTATTGTTTTGTTAATTTTTTTCAATTTTGTTTCATTTTCATTATTTTTAGATTTAATTTTAATTGTTTTTTAATCTTTTACTGCTTTAGGTGTTAATTTTGCTTCTTTTTCTACAGCTGTGAGATATAATGTTACATCATTAATTTGTTGAATTTTTTTCTTTTAAGTAATGAACTCTAGGGAACAGGCTTTCCTCTTGGGACTGCCTTCATAGTGTCCTAGAGATCTTGATATGTTGTATCGGTATGATCATTTACATCTATGATTTTTTTAAGTCTCTTTGATGTCTTTTGCAACTCATTGTTCATTAAATAATCTATTATTTAGTCTCTGAATGTTTCAGTAGTTTTTTATTAGTTTATTAATTTTTGTTTTTATTTTTTATATAATCATTTTAAATGAAGAAAAAATTGAAGGCATTCCCTCTAAACTCTGGAGCAAGACACAGATGCCCTGTTTCACCACTTCTATTTAACATAGTTTTTGAAACACTGGCTAGAGCAATTAGATGAAAGAAATTAGAGGGATATACATAGGAAAAGAAGAACTCAAATTGGTACTATTTGCTAATGATATGATCCCCTACCTAGAATACCCAAAAAGATTCACCAGAAAAATTCTAGAATTAATGAATTATTTTACCAAACAAGCAGGATATAAAATCAGTACCCATAAGTGAAAGACATTTCTGTATATTAGTGACAAATCCTCAGAAAGGGAAAGAGGAAAAATACCCCATTTACAATAGACCCCAAAAAATACTGGAGGATCAACTTATTGAATGAGGTGAACAATATATATAATGAAAATTACAGAGCCCTAAAGGAAGAAGTTAAAGAAGATCTTAGAAGATGGAAAGATGTACCTTGCTCTTAGGTAGGCAGAATTAATATTATCAAAATGACTATAATACCAAAATCAATATACAGATTTAGTGCAATTTTCATCAAAATCCTAAGGACATTCTTCATAGAAATAGAAAAAGAATTCATGAAATTCACCTAGAAAAATAAGAGACCCAGAATAGTTAAAGCGATTCTTAGCAGGAAGACTGAAACTGGTGGCATCACTATAGCAGCACTTAAACTATACTACAGAGAAAGAGTAACAAAACCAGCATGGTATTGGCACCAAAACAGACTGGTAGACCAATGGTACAGAATAGAGGACACAGAGACTAGGCCACAAAACTACAATTATCCTATGTTAGACAAAGGTGCCAAAATCATGCCTTGAATAAAAGATAAACATAGGCTCTTCAACAATGGTGCTGGGGAAATTAGAAACCCATATGCAACAACATGAAATTAAACCCCTATCTCTCACATGCACAAAATTCCACTCAAAGTGGATCAAGGACCTAGGAATAAAACCATAGACCCTGTGTATAATAGAAGAAAAATTAGGCCCTGATCTCCATCATGTCAAATTAGGATCCAATTTCCTTAATAAGACTCTCTTGGCACACGAATTGAAATCAACAATCAATAAATAGATGGATGCTAAGTTAAAAAATTACTTTTAAGAGTATCATTGATTTCTAATTTTATTTTATTATGATCTCATAGAATACAAAGTAGTATCTCAATTTTTTGTATTTGCTAAGATTTGCTTTGTGGCATAATATATGCTCTATTTTAGAAATGAATTCATGTGCTGCTGAGAAGAACATGTGTTTACTTGTTGATGGATGAAATATTGTATATATATGTCAAGTCCAAGTTATTGATTGTATTATTGAGTTATAAATTTTTTTGTTCAGCTTTCTAGGGGGAGATCAAATAAGTTTAAAGAGGTGTGCTAAAGTCACCCAGAATTATTGTGTTGTGTTCTATTTGGCTCTTGAACTTGAGAAGAGTTTCTTTGGTGAATGTAGATGTTCCATTCTTTGGGGCATATATATTCATCATCATTTTGTCTTGTTGATGTGTGGTTGCCTTGAGCAATAAAAAATGCCCTTCTTTATCTCTTTTGATTAAGTTTTACTTGTAGTGAGCTTTATTTGATATGAGGTTGGAGACCCCTGCTTGTATCTACAGTACACATGAGTGGTGTGGGTTTTTTTCTCCAAACTTTCACTTTCAGTCTGTGGATATCTTTTCCTATGAGATGAGTCTCATGGATACACCATATTTTTGAATGTTTTTGTTGTTGTTGTTTGTTTGTTTCTTAAACCAATCTGCCAGTCTATGTCTTTTGATTGGTGAGTTTAAGACAATAACATTCAGGGTTATTATTGAAACATAATTTGTATTTCCAAACTTTTAAAAAAATTGTTATTTAATTTGATTTAGATTCTCTTTGGATTAGCTTTTGCTTTAGTGTAATACCTCCCTCTGATGATTTTCAGTATTATTTTTTATTTCCTCCTAATGGAATATTTTTCTGAGGATGTTCTCTAGGGGGTATTTCTACCTATAACATCTTTAATTTTTTTTCATCAAGGAAGCTGTTTATTTCATCATCAAATCTAAAGCTTAATTTTCCTGGATATAAAATTTTTGGTTGAAATTCATTTCCTTTACAGCTTGGTATATATTGTTCCAGGATCTTCTAGCTTTCAGGGTCTGTGTTGAAAAATCTGCAGGTATTCTAATTGGTTTACTCCTGTATATAATCTGAATTATTTCTCTCATGGCCTTAAATATTCTCTTTATTCTAGACATTTCTCTACAACGTGTCTTGGTGTGGATCAGTTGTGATTTTGTACTTTTGGCCTCCTATAAGCCTCTTGTATTTGGTTTTCCAGTTCCATCTTCATGTTTGGAAAACTTTTTGAGATTCTTTTATTGAATAGATTCCTTTGGTTTGGAACTCTGTGCCTTCCTCCATCCCAATAATTCTTAAATTTTGTCTTTTTATGTTATACCAAGATTCTTGAATGTTCTCATAGTTTCTTCCCATCTTCACTGTGTGATCTATTCTTTTCAAGGTTGTAAATTTTCTCTGGATTGTCTGAAGTCCTGTCTTCCAAGTGGACTAATCTGTTATCAGTGCTTTCTATGGAGCTTTTACTTTGGTTTATTTATTTTATTACAGGTACTTTTTTCAGAACCTCTGTTTTCTTATTGAAGTAATCCTTTGATTCCTGTATTTGTTTGTGTAGCTCTTTATCAAAATATCCTGTACTGCCTTATTTGCTCACTTATCACCCTTTAATTCAGAGAACATTTTAATTTTATAAATCCTTCTCTGTGTTTTCTTCTGTTATGCTTGCCATGGATTCTAACAATGCAGTGTCTGGATTTGTTTGGAGCACTTTCTTCCCCACTGTTTTTTCATATTGTTTTTGTGTCCTCCCTTCTCGCATGTGGGTCAAGTCAAGTGTTGCCGTTTTTACCCTACAGGGTTACAGTTCCACTCAGGGTTCCAGTACCTCTCTTCTGAGGGAAAGATAATATTAACTTATCCAAATAGAAACAATATATAACCTTAAACCAAATAATTGGTGTTCAGATGTTTACAATCTTGTCACAACATAGAGAAATAGTGAGTTCAATCATTATCTACAATATAAACAGTAGGTTTGTAAAAGTGTTTACAGTTCCTGATGGGGGAGAAAGAACAGGGAGTGAGGTTAAGGATGAAAAGTTGAGGGACTTGGAGTTTAGAATATAGAGTTCTTAGACCTTAGGAAGTGTGAAAGAGGAATCTAAACAAGACGTTTATAGCAGGGGAAGAAAGAGGAAGTGTTCTTGGGAAGACAATAAGTGGGAAGACAGTAGAGGACATGCAACAAACTCACATAAATGCTAGGAAAAATAAAAAGTGTAAATTTAGGAGATAATAGGATATAAAACACAACTGTTCCATACTATTCAGGTATCCCAGACATCAGTATGTTAATTCATAAAAAGTTCTTGGTTTCACAAATGTTTGGCTGTGAGGGTGAGAGAATAGAGAGGGAGGAAAAATGAATCTAGAAAGAAGAAGCAATGATTGTTTTCAGTAGAGATCGCTGTCTTTCCTTCTTTTCTGCTTATTCAATAAGTGGGGTCGTCATTCATTTGCTAGTATGTCCATTTTCAGGATGATGAAGGTTACAGGGTGGGAGGGTTGGTCTTGTGTGCAGGGGATCTGGAAATGGGGAATGGCACCAGCAGTCCCCAGTGGAAGACTGCTGTCCAAGGATCTCCTTTGGTGCC
This sequence comes from Ictidomys tridecemlineatus, assembly GCF_052094955.1. Classification (NCBI taxonomy): domain Eukaryota; kingdom Metazoa; phylum Chordata; class Mammalia; order Rodentia; family Sciuridae; genus Ictidomys; species Ictidomys tridecemlineatus. The sequence goes on along the minus strand of NC_135491.1, from coordinate 3,377,120 downwards.
TGCTTCTGTGGATATGGGTGCCTGGTCTTATCTCCTTACATCACCTGTACCTCATACATTCTGGCCTCTCATCTCTAAACTCTGTCTCACTCACCCTCTCCTTTTCTACTTCCTAAACATAGACCTTTCTCTCTAGAGGTCTTGTGGGGTGCACTCTGGGGGCTATGCAGCTGTTTTGGGGAGTTATTTTGTATTGGGCAGTACTTTGCTAGGTTAGTGGCTGCTGTAGAGAGGGGGCTGTTGGGGACTATTATTACCTGCCCAGCTGGGGGTTCCAAGCTGGGAGTTGCCCCAACTAGACATGGCTACAAAAGTGTCTCGAGATGGAAGAGGCTTCTTTAAGCAATAGAATGGCAGGCAATGGTGTTGGGTGATGTGTTTAGAGATGAAACTCTATGACATATAGACTTATGACAGTCTCTGGACTCAATGCAGACACTGTGGGTGTCACCAGGGCTGACATAGTCCAGCCTGTGCTCCACAAGTGTGGGCAGTGCTGTCCGGGGCCTGCCTGGCACATTTTAAAATTGTTTATAGTATCCACTGATCTAGGAATTTTTAGGTTATGGAGATTGGACAGGATCACACAGTAGCCTTCTGTGATAGTTTTCAGTAACACTGAGTTATTAGACCTTAAGAAGTGTGCCTTAGTGTAATACCTCCCTCTGATGATTTCATTGTTGTATTTTATTTCCTCCTCATAGAATATTTCTCTGAGTATGTTCCATAGTACAAGCTTTCTAGCTATAAATTCGTTCAAATTTTGTTCATCAAGGAAGCTGTATATTTCATCATCAAATCTGAAGCTTAGTTTTTCTGGGTATACAATTTTTGGTTGGGCTGGGGATGTGGCTCAAGTGGTAGCACGCTCACCTGGCATGCGTGGTCAGTGGAGTTTGTGAGTGTTACACAATTTGAGATAAATTTTTAAAACTTATCTGTTTACCATGTTCAGGAATTCAAAATGAAAAATATTTGTCTTTGCAGGATCTACAAGTGGTCATGGTTAGTGGTACTCTCTTCAGTAAAGACAGAGTTTCTCACAGCCCCACAACCTAATGGCCATCACATAGGTGGCATCTCCCTGATGCTGTTGCAGGATCCTCCTCATGTGACCAGTGCTACACTAGCCCACAGTGCTCCACATTCCAACCCAGGTTGTAACCTTGAGAGTCCAACAGCACAAGGTGACTGGAGAATGCTAGCCCTGGTTCTCTACTCCCTAAGAGACATGATGTCCACATAGGCTACCATCAGGGCTATAGACTTACTTCTGAACTGCTCCAAAACTCAGACAGATCTATAGGCAAAGACACCATAGGTCCTCACTAGGACCTCTCCCTGACACCAGCTTCTGCAGAAATAAAAAAAAAAATCGGTGTGTTTTTTTTTTTTTGAGGCCCATATCAGGGATCTCTCTACATCAATGGAGTGGATCTCTGAACATGGGAAGACGAAGAAGCAAGACTATGGTGAGGGATGGGCTAGGTCCCTTTTGTGACTTGTGTCTCTGACTTAACAGTATAGGCCTAAATAGATTCAAATCTGTGTTTTTAGAAAGAGGAGCACCTCAGATTCATTCAAGAAGCAGAACAGGTAATCAGTGCTGCAGAGTCTATCTAGCTCAAGTCCAGCCATGGGTGCTGTTTCCTCAGGAAAAAGGAATGCTTTCCATCAGGTGAAGCAACTGCCAAGCTTCATTCAGCCTGGCAGAGCCTATGCACTCATCACTAGAGTCCTACAATCACATGACACAGGAACAAATTGTCCCATAGGACTGTGAAGGGCTATGTGACAACCAAAAGGATATGAACCTAGAGTTCTAGTTTAGCATCATATTTAATTGATACCATCACGACGCACACCAATATGAATCTTTCACACTTCCTTGGGTCTCACAAGGGTTGATTCAGAAAGTTAAAGGTTATTAATGCTCTTCCTTTCCCCAAATCTCTTGGATTTGAATTGTTCACTTTTAGCTTTTGGATTGTTTCTTGTCCTCTACTTTCATAGCATCTCTGTGTCTCATTAAAAACTATGATTTTACATACATTTGTGTGTTGTTCTGGAAACAATATCTAAATAAATATTTATTTAGATATTGTTTCCAGAAGAGCCAGGTAAGATGAGAAACAACACTTAATAAAAGAGCTAATGTTGAGTCCCACCAACTGTCTGTTGCCTGGGTTGCCACTCAGGTCAGCGAGATGTTCTTAGGGAAAAGAAAGACATGTGGCAGAGAAATTGGCAGATTGAGTTCTCCAATTTGGTATATAGTTTATATAAATTCCCACCAGTTCTCCTTTTCCTAGAATGGGTCAAAATGAGATAATCTTTTATGAGTTAGCATTCAAATTCTCAAGAGCCTAGTAACAAAATAGTAAATGATATTCACTTCAGTATAACTACTATTGTCCCAGGAAGCTAGGTGTCTAAAGCACATCACAAGGGGCATTTGAGTTGGAGATTGCTGCATTTGCTAGAGGATGCCATTGAAGAACTCAAGTTTTCCATGGACACTAAGAGAATTTAGCTTAAGTATCATTCAAATCAGAGTGTTCCATTAACGTTCAAAAACAGGATTCTCTATCATGTTCCATTTCATCAGCTTTCTCCTCTCAGGAGACTGTGATTACATCTAACACATGAAGATTGAGCCTAGCTTTCTGGCTTTAAAACAAAAAGAGCACAAAATACCTACCAGATGTTGGAGAGGAGAGGTAGGAGGAATGCAGGATAAAGAGTTAAACCCCCTTAGGAGAGCATGCCAGTGGAATTCCTCACTAAAGATTCTATCTGCTCCTCTCCCAGACCAATACTCTCTCCATGCTTGCTCTTACTGTCATCTGAATGCAGGCAACTATTTCAGATGGGGATGTGGGCCCTGGTGTGCAACAACAGTATAAATAATGGAGTTTCACCCACACCCCCAACATCTCCAAGCAGATTCAACATTTTTTATGGATATATAGATATGTATGTATGTGGAGAGAGGGGTTAGGGTGCAGATGGAGTGAACAACTTCCTGCTCCCAAGAACAGCAGCAACAAGCCACATCACCTTTTACTTTTCAGCAGCCTGTTTACTACTCTGATTGCATGCACATAATGATGAAGTGCTTCTGACTAACTCAAGGTATCACATCAGCTCTGAGTTATTTTATTACTTTGCTTTGCTTTCCATGAGAGAAAGATTCATATTGTAATGCACATTCATGTTGCTCATTTTAGTCCTCCCTGTCACACAATGAATTCATTAACACATCCAAGATGTGAGAGGTCTTGCTCTTACTTTATACGTGGGTGAGATAATTGGCTACTTATCTCATGGATCCTGCTTATAACCACAACAATGTATGTAAGTAATATGTCTTTTACAGGAAGCTTCAATTCTCTCAGCATCCATCATAAGCAACTTAGAAACAAAACATCGTAAGTCTTAAGATTTGCCCTTTTTAAAAGTCAACAAAGTATCTTGTTAGTTGTATGTGTACTGGAGGAAGGCATGAGATGAATGACTATGTGAGGAAATCGCTCACTGTTCATTGCAAAGATGAAAGTAAGGGCTTTGGACTTGGATGTTTGCTCATGTTCACCTGAAGTGACAAAGAGAAGATGTGAAGAGGAGCAAATCACAGTTTTATCCACAAACAATTGCATTATCATTAAGGAATCAAAAGTTTAAGAACTATCAGTTGGGCACTGCTGCGAACTACTCAGCTGAACCCTCAAAAGGGGAGAGAGTTGATGGGGGATTAAGAAACACACACAAACATTTAGAAAACTCTGGGATCTGGTGGGACAATTACCACTGATGGTGGAAGGGTGACCTCAAACTAGCACTGCACATTTGATATGTAGGATTTCATATCCAGGAAGTTAAAACTATAGGTGCATTTTTCTTTGTGCACTAAAAAGTTACAGAGATAGAAACATTTTTATAACTATTCTACTGTTGCAATAATAGAATTATTATTGCACTGCAGTGCTGTTATTATTCTACTCTGGAAGCCAATTGTCCAGAGTTTCTGCAAACCAGGCAAGCTTGGAGGTTGTAGTCCTTGATAGATATTGTGGTGATATTGCTATGCTAAAAATTCTCTATTCATGGCAGCTGGTGTCTGAGCTCAAGGTCAATACTGATATTGTTTGGTATGTTAACACAGAACTTTCGCATATAGGGCATTACCTACCACAGCTCCTGGGCAATCTTGTCCTTCACCTTTGCACAGAAAGGTCCTGTAGCAAAGCACAGTCACAGTTCTGAGATAATCAAAAAACACTATCCAAGTCATGGCTCTCCACATCTCCACCTTTTATAATTTTTATATGTAAATGATCTGGTATTATTTGGAACTTTTGGATTTCTCCTCAGAAAATGCAGCATCCTGAAAGCTCAATAAACCAAGATTAGCTTTACACATGGTGGCTGGAGATTAATACCTCCTGGTGGTGAACCATGTGCTCAACCTCATGTATCAAGTTCTTTAGTTGTTTCCTTGTTGGTAGTTTGACATTGTGGGTCGCTGAGTTTCCCCTGTATTTCGCGTCCTCAGCATCTTGCGTCCAGTGGTGATTGGATCAGTATCTCAGTTGTGGGCTTCAGTCATTTGAACTGCAGCTTGAGATCCTCCCTGGTGATTATGAAGAGCAAACTCAGGTACCCAGATTGTAGGTTCATCTCCTTATGGAACGACATGAGGATGGCCTCTACCCACATTATCATGGGATCTGGTCCATTCTGTTGTCCTGTTTGTAATTTTCTCTAACAAACAGACCTGCCTGGCCTATGGTATTGAGAGTCATGTATCATTCACCTGCAGAAAAACCATAGGCACTACAATTAAACAAAAATAAAAACAAAGAGCAGGATTCAAACAAATTTGTGGGGTTCTATAATTCCCACGTTTTGTTTGCACTTAACTGACAATTGAAACTGCTATACAATTGCCTGGCCTTGAGAGTTATAAAGAGTATCCTTTTGGTGATGAATATGATATTGATCAAATATGTTTCAAAAAAGAGAAACTGTATAAGCTGAACCATTCTCATTTTTAATATTTAGAGGACATCTCAACATTGCAAAAGTAATAAAACATTGGAAATGACTTCATGTGTAATTTCTCCCATTAGAGCTGAGGTAAAAATGAAGCAAGAACAAGGGTTTATATTAACATGCATGGAACACTGTTTGCCAAATTTAGTGGTGTGATAATCCATCTGCCACAGCTGGTTTGGTGGATAACCATGAGGGTTAACATCAGTAGGTCAAACTGGAGTATGTCCTACACAATGAGAAACATGGCAAAGAGTTTCCTGAGCATGTTCCCAGGTAATGTGGAATTCTGTGCATAGACTGAAAGCTCTCAGATGATGCTTGAGATGCTTGGGCACAGTCATAACAGGACAGCTGCTGACAGCCTGCAGCAAGATGATCAGCTACAGTGTTGCCTGTTATCACAGGGACTGGAAGTTTGGTGTGAACTCAGATGTGTCCAATAAATCAGGGATACTGAAGCTCATGAATTGTTTTCTATAGGTAGGGATTAAGTGACATAACCCTTCTGTATGTGCATATCCAGTGGTGGCTTTTTATGTGCATAGCAACGCCTACCTCATAGGCACTATCACTGTAGGTATTAACCAATTCATCAGCAAAATGCAATAAAGCACAAACAAAGTCTTGAAGTTTTGGCATCAAGCAGAGGCATAGGAGGTTTGTATCACATTAGTAGGAGCAAGGCTATAGTAAGCAGGGTTACCTGAGCTACAGCCATCAGTAAGTGCATACATTGTGAGAGAAGATAAAGACTATGGTAGCAAAGTGGATAAGCTTATTAGGAGAATAGTGATTTCCAACATGTCCAGGAAAATTAGCAATACTCACCTACCAAGCATGTGAGGATTGCGAGAGTCAGCACTGTTGTTGAACTGAAAAGGGAACTACAATGACTCACCTCCCACCAATTGTATGACTCGACTTCTGCCTTTAATAAGAAGCTCAGCAACGAGATCATGAGAGAGGGTCAAAGATTTTGAAGAACAGTAAGCAAGATGGAGCCATTTGATACCTCCTAAAGACGGTCACATGGTTACCGGGGTATGAGTAGAAGGAATTGTCTGCCAGTGTATCGGCTCCTGTCAATTAAATGTAGTAAGTTTTGCAGTCTTGAGGCCAATTTCAATCCTTACTAATGCAGCCCTTCCTACTAGTGAGCTGTCAATGGGCCAGACAGGGATCTTCACATAAGATGTCAAATAAGAGGTTGAGCTAGAGTGAATAATTGTAAAGTGGAGCATAACCAGTAATTATCTCCAAGTAACTTCTGAAAATCATTGCGGGAATGTAAGACATCCATTCAAATTTGCATGTTTTGTGGATGAATCCTGCATCCTTCGATTCAGCTGCCCCAATGCTGAAAAGGAGAAGCTATTTCAATCAATATAGAGCTATACACAAGAATATTGTGAGAAGAAGGGTTTCCAAGTGTGCAAAAAGTTTTTATAAAATGTCTGAATTATAAATGGGACAAAAGTATGTCATTGATATCATGAATTATATGTGCACAAGGATGTGCCTTCTGCATGGCAGGAATTACTCAAGCTACAAAAGACTGACATATAGAACTATTGGACATTTCTTGTGGTAAAATCTTCAACCATATCCTGTAACTGGCTCCTTGAAACTAATGACTGGAACACCAAGTGCAAAGTGCTAACAACCAGCTAGATGTAAGGATATAGTGCAACCACATCCTTTATGTCAGTTATTTTTAAATGATAATGAAAGGGAATAGCTGTAGGAGATGAAAGCCCAGGCTACAGACCAATTTCATTGTCCAATTAGTTACTCAGAAATCCTGGAACATCCTCAAATTGCCAGATTTTTCTTAATTACAAAAGTGGGGTAATTCCAAGGAGTACAAGTATAAGAGCATGTTCAGTATAACCAGTTTGATGTTGTCCTTGGACAATCAAATGATCCACCTGAAGCTTTTCAGCAGTGAGGAGCCATTGATTAAGCCAGACATGGTCATCTGATAGTCACTTACTGTTTTCTACTGCCTTCTATGTGGGAGAAGAGACTGAGGCCCATACTGAAAAGGTTGATGAGGTGTATACACTGATACATTCCTTTCTCCTTGGCTTCTTCCAAATGTGTTTGTGAGAACCAATCCTTTATTAAGCATCTGGTAAGTAAACACTGAATGAGGACTCATCAACAAGACCCCCATATTGCTTAGTACATAATGGCCCTGTTTATTTATTGGCAAACTCTTAAGAAAATAAGGTTTGAAATGTCACTTATTACCTTCTAAGCTTTGCAATTGAAAATATTGAACACTCTGTGGCACCTTAGAAATATGACCTACACGTTTCAAGTCAGTGGAAGTCCCTGTGTAAGGACCAACCTTTAGGCCAATGTATTACAGACATAGCAAACACATCTTCCCCAGTGTGTATAACACGTTTAAAAATCTTTCCATTTATAAAAGTTCCAATTGAAGATGTTCTTCTCTAGTTAACTGAGCCCAGTGTGCCCTAACTGATGTTCCAATACTTTCATCAACTCTGGGTTCATTTGACAAAAGATTTCCTGTTGATCGAACAAGAAGGCATGAACAGGATTTAAGCTGTGTTATTTTTGTTGAGTATTTGAAGAAGGGAATTGGTGGTCTGAGCCACATATTTTATTTCCCCTGTAATATCTGTATCACTTTCAGCACTACTTGAAATCTGTTCATGGTGGGATTACCGTACTCCAGTACAATTTCCACTGTACCAGAGGGCAAAGAGCAATACACCAGGACTTACAGCCTGGGGCCCCATTTCTGTCAATATAGATCTGTCAGTGGGATGGAGACAATCCTGCACCTCCTGTCCTGTCCATTTTAAAGTCCCGGATATAGGATACAGGGATTGGTTGGATTGTATGACAGTCCTGGACAGAGTGGCAGTCCCCACAGTGTTTAGTGGGGATGGAGCAGGCACCAATGCCAGTTTCCCTCGGGAGGAGGGAGAGGATTGTCCATCCACATCTGATCTGCACTCATTATCCCAGTGTCTACCATGATGGCAACATGGACACAGCCCTCATCTTGAAAGTGGTGCCCATGAAGATTGGTCCTTTTCTTGGCTATGATGGTACTGACAGTCCCTGACCAAATTTTCAGGCTTATTAAAGTTGAAGGACCCCCATTTGGAATTTTAATTCATCTAGGCAGGCTGAGACCTTCAAGGCTGAGACCATGGTTATTCCTGGACATAGGTACTACCTATGTCAGCACAGACATGAATAGTCAGTGTTTCCTTCTTCTTCTAAGGATAGATGACCTCCTGACATATCTCACTGACATTTTCAAAAGCGTATTATTTAGGAAGTAAATTACTAGCTTCTGAGTCCCCGATCACTCAACTGACAGTTTGAAAAAACCTTGCAACCAATTTGCATAAGGCTCATGGGGACCCTGACTAATTTTGCTGACATCCAGTTTATTCTCCAAGGTCGACAACTCTCTCCAGGTCTCTTGGCACTTATGTTCACTTGTCAATAAGTTTGTAGATCTAAACTTGACTGATAGCCTAGATCAGCATATTGTCCAGTTACAGTCAGCTCTTCCAGGGTGATATGAACTCCATGAGCCCAATTCCTGTCAGCCTGTTATGCACTAAGCTCCTTCCAATTGGATTTCCACATCACATGTCACCCCCTGATAAAAAGGCTTTGGCCAATATAAGCCAATCCCTGGGCAGTAAGGCTTCAGTGGTAAGAGTTTGATAGTTTTTGTACAATTTGAGCTGTGGGAACACATAGAACATGCAGATTTAAGGTTCTTGTGGATTTTAAAAGGAATGGTAATGTGATCAAATTGACAGACACGATTCATGGGGCCAGCTTGTTCAAAATCAGGATACATTCAAAATCCCCAGATGTCCTCCCCAGCTGCCTTTGCTGCCCAGAGACCCTAATGCAATGGTGACAACATGGTTGACACAGGTTTACATATCTCTAATTTAGTCCTGGGCATGGACCAGGACATGGGAGCAGAAAAGGGAACTCACATCTGGAAGTGAGAAAACACTTCAGAACATACATTTTTGTCTCAACTATATAACTTCAAACTCATTCCTATAAAATTACTTTTGCAAGTGACAATGAGACCTAGAATTCAAAGGATAAGGATACAGCTTATAGTCAATGTGCTCACCAGGCTACCTTAGAGAAGTCATAGCTAGCACTCAGGATAAGTGGTGTCTGCCCAGTACACCTCCATGCTTCTAATAAGACTCAGAAAAATCCCCAGAAATCATGACAGACACAAAGAGTTTGGACACAGTTCAGCTGTTCATCATCAAAGACCAGAAGAATCCTGCAGGCAGCATTGTTGTCTCTCCCTGATGTGTGGGTGGGGGGCTACTTCTCTGGTCTGGCAGCTCCCTGGGGCTCATCCTGTGCAGGCACTAGCAGGGAATGGAGCACATTCATTAGACCAATGCCCCAGGTCCTCCCTAGAGTCCAGAGCCACCAAAACCATCGTCCTGCTGGTGAGCACCTTTGTCTCTTTTCACACCCTCTCTTCCAGGTACATGAATCTTTTGGTTGTCATAATTATCATAACTGACCCTGGTGAACACAGACGCAATAATGTAGAGGTGTTTCCCAGCTGCAGGCCCCTTTCTGACATCCGTGAGCTGCTGTGCCTGCACTGGGAATAGGAAAACCCTGAATCAGGTTAGGAACCTGTACCTTGCATACTTTTACACAATCTTTAGGTGTTTAGTGAGTCACTCCCTGAGAACAGCCTGAGCACTGTTATGCACAACCCCATTCCCAAAATGGTGGACAAGGAGGCTGCATCTGCTGCCATGGTGTACTCCCACTACCAGCAGCCATGAGGAATGAAGTATCATGTCCTGAATGTGAAAAAGAACCTCCTCTTTAATGTGAAGCTCAAAATTCCAACACACTGTACTACTATCTTTTCCTTTCCTACATAAATGTTGCTGTCCTGTTTAAGAAATATTTTCCTATTTGAGGAGCACAGACATTTGCTAAGTTTCTTGAAAAAAAACTTTATTTTTTTAATCTTTAAATTTTGAAGCACTGTTAACTGTCATAGTTAAGGTGCAGTGTGCTAGGGTTTATCCAGATTCTGGATGCTGTATGATGTAATAGAAAAAATCATATTCACAATAATTTGAGAGCTATTGAAGCTGAGTGGTGGAGAAATGAGGTTCTTTATATTCTCTGTTTTGCAGGCTTCCAGAATTTATGAGAAAAGTAAAATAAAAAATTATTAAATGTGAAAAAAGAACCCTAAAATCAGGTTGTTGCTACACTTAAGAAGTCTTGAGTTCTTATGTGGTATGGTTTAGGGTAGGCATGCTTTTCTCCAATACAGCTAAAACATTTTATTCTGAAAGTGTTTGGACATCTCTTCTTTTTTCCCCTCTTATCTCTCCTTGCTTTTACCTAGTGAAGAAATCCAGTAACACTCTTGCCCTCTTCCTCTCTCAGTGTTTAGCAGTCCCCTGGCACAGCACACCCAGGGTCCTATCTTATTTTGAAACTCTTATAGGCACTGCATTTCTTATTTGAGTGTTACATCCTCCAAGTCAGTGTGCTTATTCCACATTCCCGGAATACCTTCTGTCTTTGAATCAGAGGGGAAATTTCTATTACTGCCTAGCAGCAAGCTATAATTGGATCCAGGTGTACATCATGCTGCAGCACCAACAATTTGCTCCTCTGTGATCTCACAGATGGCCACAAGGTGGCCTCACATGCCTTGAAGTACAGCTCCTGTGTTGCTAACTGAGTGGTCTCTCACAGAGTACTGAGCCATGGGGGCCTTAGGACTCTCCTTGTGAAGGATCCTGGCATTCCTCTGTGGTGACTGCCCAAGGCATGAGATCTCTGCCCTCACTCTAACAATGGGGCAGCTCTGGTCTTTCCAGACTTGGGTGTTACCTGTTAAGCTGGGACAGCCCACCTCCTACCTTATTTGGCAAAAGAACATTCCTTCAAAATATTTTGGAGCACACACAGATTCTCTGGCTCTCTTTCCAGTGTGTAAGTTCTAACATTAAAGTGCTGTCCCAGCCCTGATTTACAAAATCATTTCTGTGTCTTTCCATCATCTACTTTTTCCTTAGCCTGACTTTGCTGCCTGCCTACCCCACGCAGATGAACCTCATTTCTACCACTAGCGTGGGACATGGGCAGGAGGCGTTGGGGTAAACTCCACTTGTCCTATCTAGAAATCATCTCTCTCTGAATAGTTTTAACACTTTCCTCCATGATTCCTTCTATTGCATTCAAATATTCTTGTCTTCCCTCCAGGTCTTGGACCTGCTTTTTCTCTTTCTTTCACTTATTTATTGCAGCACTTGGGATTGGACCCAGGGCTTCAGGCACACCAGACAAGCAGGCTCCCCAGACCTCCCTCCCAGTTCTGTGATTCATTTGCAGTTGACTTTTGCACAGAATGAGGGACGAGGACCTTGTTTCATGCTTCTAGAACAGATTATCCTGTGTTCCTAGAACCAGTTGATAGAAAGCTTTTCTGTGCTTCAAACTTTGTTTTTGGAATCCTTGTCAGAAATCAACTGCCTGAAGACGTGTGGGTTTATTTTTGGATTTTCTGTCACATTGGGCTATGGTTTGTTTTTTGCCAATATTATGCTGAGTTTCAGGGCTGTTTTTTGTAGTTCTGTGAAGTGTGATGTGAGTCTTTTTAATGGAAATTTTATTGACTTTAGATTGTTTTGTTTCGTGTGACCATTTCAACAGTGTTTTCCAATCCATGAAGACAGGTGCCTTTGACCTTTTAAACACTTTTTTTCAATTTCTTTCTTCAATATTTCCTAATTTTGACTCTAGAGGTCATTCAAAAAGTGAAGTATCATTTTTCCTTTTATTTTTCTTGATTAAAAATTTAAGTATTTCCCTGTCATTGAGAGATTAATATAAAATACTTGTAAATTATATAGAAATTCTAAACCTCATTATCAGTAAACTTCATGTAGTAAACACACAGAGAATTCTCCAAAACACACTTGCAGAATATTCCTTCCTTGGAAGTGTCAATGCACAAAGAATGAGCTAAAACAAAATGAACAAACTTTATAGTCTTTATTCTAACAAAATGTGATTTCTGACCAAAATGAAATCACTTTACAAAATAGGACTGGGAATCTAAAAAAAAAATTATATTAAAAATTAATTTATATATTTCTAATTAACAAAAAAATTACAGAAAAATTTGAAAGTCAAACTAAATAATGCAAAATATATTAAAATTTGTGAGACACAGATAAAGTGTTTCTTTTTTTATTAATGCATTGTAATTAGACATAATATTTGGGTTCATTTTGATATAATCTTACATGGCTCTTATGATGCTTATGAATGTGATTTTTTTCTGACTACATTTTTGGTGTATATGAAAGCTACATCTTTTAATATGTTAATTTTATCTATTACTTTATTAAATTTAAAATTTTTACAAGACTTCTATCAAATTTGAGCATGAAATTATATATATACTAAATAAAGAGAGAGTATTTTTTCAAGTGGAAGTGAAAGAGAAAAAAAATAAAAAGAGAAATCTCAAAAAATTGAGGAACTGTGGAGAATAGATAGGAAATCAAGGCCAATGAAATAAGGGTGGGAAGGGTAAGCACATGTAAAATTGAAAATCAATCATGCAAGACACAATAAATGAAGAAATGGTAAGATTTAAGGAGACAGACATGCAAATCCCCTTGATATTGCTAACAAATGTATATTCAAATCAAACACCAGACACTGCACCTCAGAAATTTGTACAACTATTGTGCCAAACAAGAAAAAATGTTGAAGTCACTGAATATCACCTTTATTACTGCATCTTCATGTTCATATTTACTTTTTGTTCAATATATTTTATAAATTCAATGATAACATATTAAGTGTCATAAGAATAGCAGGAGAATTAGTACCCATGTTTAAGTGTATTGTACTGATTAAATCAGAACATTTAGATTTCAGTAGAGTGCACTGAAACATCCTGCGTTCACACAGTTTCTGCTCAGAAAACATTGCATTAATGAATGTATATGTGATGCTTTCCCCAAAAAAAAACTTCCTGTGACAAAACTGCCATCTCCATCATTTGGTGAAGCTTTTATCCCAACAACAACAACAAAAACTGTGGTATTTAGGATGGTGACTAGACGTCTTCAATGAGAAACAGCAATGCATGTCTTTTCCTTCAGAGGATATGTCTGGGGGAGATGGACAATGTGGGCTGTGCCTGCTTCATCTAGCTTCCTGCTGTTGACAATAAATCCAGTGGGAGCTAGAGCATCACTAACATGGAACTTGTTATGAATACAGTTCACAGGCTTCCTTCCAAACCTGCAGAACCACAGTGTGGGAGAGAGGGCTGTGGGCATCACATGACTGACAGCACATGGAAGCCCTAGAGGCATGGCTTTCCTAAAGAGTCTCAGCCAGGGCTCCCATCAAGATCCCTTGTCAGTGGCAGGAAATGCGTTCAGCTGTTCCACGACCACAGATTAGTCTATGATTCTGGGTAGAATCTTCAATATTGAGATAACTGTCAGGTGAAGGCAGAGAGAGGACAGGCAAAACCAGGAGGGATTCTGGCTACATTTAGGAGACGTGAGTCTAGCCGTCCTTTTGAAGAACAGTAAGAGGATGTGCTATACTTGGCTATTTTGGGTGCAGGTCGGAACAGTGCAGAGCTCCAGTGTTACAGCAGATATTTTTTCTTTTGCAGGTAATAGAGTTCAGCTGAAGGCAGTAAGAAGAAACTCACTTTAGTTCACTAGAGGGGAACTCACTGGTGTGAGAACGGAGATGAAAGCAAAGCCTTTTCTGCTGAGTAATACCCTTTTAGGGTGGTGTGGTGGGAGCAGGTGTAGGTGGTTTCCAGTTGCCTTTAAAAGATTCTAAAGAGGAAGGTGGAGTTAGTCCAAGTAATCTTGCTAGAGAAGGAAACCCAGAGCAGGAGGAGGAAGAGGAAGAAATGTCAGCTTCTCAGGTTAGTTGGTCCCAGGTCGGGGCTCTTTTTCAATGGTCCTGCTGTGCTGTTACATATATACAGCTTTCTTAGCTGCTTCTGATATCCCTGCCTACTATCTGCTTCCAGTTACTTGTTTTTGACTTTCTTTTCATTGTAGTCAAGGTTACCTCTTCATTTATGCATTCATTTATTGCTCATCTTGCAGTGTTGGGGATTCAGCCCAGGGCCTCACATGCGTTAGCCTAGCTTTCTACCACTGAGGAGATCCCATGCCCCAATTTCACTGTTGAAACACTTCTCCCCTACACAGCAGAGCCTGCTCTCAGTCTCTCTTGACATTGCACAGCTTCTTTCTTTCAGGAGAAAGTCTCACCATGAATTTATCAAGTGTGATATGGCAACTGCTTCTGGTAGGACAGACGCAAATGGAAATATATTGAGACTCAGCTCCTAGTGCAAACACAGCTGAGTCCTCAGAGGTCAGTGATGAATGCACACCTAGCATGTAGAACCATGTGGATGTGCCAGGGGTTTTGGTCTGCAAGCCTTAGAAAAATTTATGCTGAAAAGGGATGGAATTTATTGCCTAGAAGAACTCATAAATTTATGTGAAATTGGGCAATTAAGGGACTTGCTTTCTCAGGTCTCAGAAGAGAACAAATATTGAAAGTTGGTGAACACTTGTCCTAAACTTTGCATAAAATGATGTTTTAATAGTTGATATGGATTATGGTTTACTCTTTTAATATCAATTTTCCCACTGATACCTTGGCTGGGATGCTTGCCCTCTGTATCCATCACTCTTGACTGCATGTTGTTTGCGTCTATGTGGACTTCACCCTGTTAAGGGGCTATCTGCCACATATATGGCCATCTTGAAAAGTGCAATAATTGTCATGAGTCACAGGGCTGCTCTACCATTGAGCTCCATCTCCAGCCCTTTTTAATGTTCATTTTTGACCAGGGTGTGCTGGATTGCTGAGATTGGCCTTGAACTTGCATTTTGCCTGCATCAGCCTCCTGATTTGGTAGGATCACAGGCATGCGTAATCACATCCAGCTAAGGATATTTTAAAATATAACACATTTAATTATGCAGGATTCATGGGTTAAATTTTCCTCTTATAGAATTTTATATTTGTATTTTATGGGAGGAGGATGATTTCCTCACATGAGAGATTGTAAGTTTTCTCTTTATCCTTAGGAATGATAAGGTGGAAATCGAAAACTGACCTGCTAGCCTCACCTGGAAGTGTGTTAGCAATGTGAAGACTAGGCACAACCATCCATCTCCTTGAAGTGTGGTCAAATTTCAAAATATCTAAAGTGGCATCTGTGCACATCAATATTGGATAACAATAATTTTTAATATTTACTTTTACCTGTTCTTCTTAGTGAAACATGACAGTAGAGTTAATTTGGACATATTTATTCAAACATGAAATTTATCTTATTCTAGCTAGGATCCCAGTCTTCTGGATGTAGCATGCTGTGGAGATTCCCTGTGGTGTATTCATGCATGTACATAGAAAGTTTATGTCAGATTCAATCCACTGTGTTTTCTATTTCTCTACCCCCTGCCTTCCACCATTTCCTTTTGTCTACTCCACAGAACATACATCCTTTCCTCCTCTTACCTTTTGTTATAGCTTAGCATCCACACATCTGAAAGAATATTTAGTTTGGGGGATTTGGGGAATTTGGTCATTTCCTTAGCCCAATGGTGTCCACAACCATCCATTTATGAGCAAATGTACATAAAGTCATTTTTTATGGATAAGTAATAATCCATTGTGCACATATACCACATGTTCTTTATCAATTTTTCTTTTAAAGGGCACCTAAATTGGATTTATATGGGAGCTATTACAAACTCAGCCACTGTAAACACTGATATGTCTGTGTCACACTGTAATATTCAAATTTTAACTATTTGGATATATTCCAAGGACTGGAAAATACAGGTCAAATGGCATTTCCATTCCTCGATTGTTGAGGAATCTCCACACAGCATTCTAGAGTGTTTGCACTAATTCTTAGTCTCATCAACAGTCTTTGAGTGTTCCATTTCTTAACATCCTCACCAATATTTTTTTAACTTGTATTCTTGATAATTCCAGTCTGACTGGAGTAAGGTGAAAGCTCAGTGTGGTTTTATTGTACATTTTCTAATTTCCAGAGATGTTGAACATGTTTTATGCACTTGTTGACTTCATATTTCTTCTTTTGAGAAGTGTCTATTTAGTTCCTTTGTCTATTTATTGATTGGGTTATTTGTATTTTCGCTCTTAAGCTTTTGGGGTTCTTTATATTTTCTGCAAATTAATGACTTATCTGAGATGTGGGTGGCAAAGATATTTTTCCAATTGTATAGGTGCCCTTTTCACAATCCTGGTTGTATCCTTTGCTGTGAAGAAGCTTTTGATTTTGATGCCATCCCATTTATTGTTTTTTTTTTCAAATTAACTCCATGCACTTTACAAGGCTTGTTGAGGAATTTTGTTCCTAAGCTGACATGTTGAGTGATGGTCTGCATTTTCTTCTAGTAGGTGCAGGTGTTCTAGTCTAATGCTTGTGTGTTTGATGCACTTTGAGTTGAGTTTTGTGGAGGGTGAGTGATAGGGGGTAAATTTCATGCTGCTACATATGGATTTCCAGTTGTCCCAACACCATTGTTTGAGGAGGCTTTTTAAATCTCCAACGTATGTGATTTGCACACTTGTCTAGTGAGAGATACTTGAGTTTATGTGGGTTTGTCTCTGTGTCTTCTATTCTGTTTCAATGGTCTTCATCTGTTCTGGTGGTTACATCATGGTGCCTTTGTCACGATAGGTGTGTAGTCTAAGGTCAGGTTTTATGATTTTTCCTGCTTAATTTTCTCTCTGAAGATTGGTTTGGTTATTCTGGGGCTGTTACTCTTCCAAATGAATCTCATGACTGCTGTTTCTAATTCTATAAAGAATGCCATTAGGATTTGAATAGGAATTAAAATTTTGAGTAGCATTCAAAATTAAAAATTTTGGTAGTATTTAAAAATTAAATTTTTTGTTCATATGGAAATTTATACTATATTAATTCTGCTTATTCAAATCATAAAAGATGTTTTCATATTCTTAGGTCTTCAATTCCTTTCTTTATCATTCTGTAGTTTCATTGTAGAGTCTTTCACTTCTTTTGTTAGATTGAGGCTATTTAAATGGAACAGTTTTTCTAATTTGTTTTTCAGTTGATTCATGATTGTAGTATAGCAATGCAATTGATTTATGGGTGTTATTTTAATATCCTGCCAATTTGCTGTTTTTGTTTATGGGTTCTAGAAGTCTCCTGGTGAAGATTTGGGTCTTCTAAATCAAGAATCATGTCAACACAGAGATATGTGAAGCTTTTCTGTACTTACTGGTATCTCTATAATTTTTTTCTTTATTTTCCTAATTGCTCTGGCTAGAATTTCTAGGTCTATTTTGAATGGAAGTGGTGAAAGAGTGTATCTCTGCCTTATTCCAGTTGTTAGAGGGAATGACTTCTGTTTTTCTCCATTTAGAATGATGGTGGCCTAGGGTTTAATTACATGCCTTTTACAATGTTGAGGTAAGATCCTACTATTCCTAGTTCTTCTAGTGTTTTGAATATGAAAGGTTGTTGGAGCACACTTTAAATTCACCATTACTTTTCTGCTTTCACAGCTGATCCTCAATGATATAAAAATATATTTCAAGAAATATATTCCTGTGTTGATGTCTTGGTTTTATATTTGATATTTCATAAGAGCATAGGATTAAAGCTGATTTTGAAGAAATGATACCATCTGCATTTATGTCTTTATGTAGTGTGTTAGTGAATCTTATTACATTTAAGATTTATTTTCTAAGTTAGGTGGTGTGCTTTCCATTGCCATAACAAAATTCCTGTGACACATCAACTCAAAGGAAGGTAGATTTATCTGACAAGATTCATGGTCTCAGTGCATGTTCAGCTCCATAGCGTGGATGCCTTTGTGGAGGCTGAACATCACAGAAGGGAGCCACAGTAGAACAGAGCAGCTCATCTCATGAACTCTGGACAGACAAACAGTGGGGAGAGTAAGGAAGGGCAAGGAATAAATACACCATTCAAAGAATCAATTCAGGTACATTTTTCTATCTAGTCCCAAACTCGTAAGTTTCCATCACCTCCATATAGCCCATTAATTATGAATCCATCAATTTACCTGTTCCATGCTAGAGCCCCAATGATCCAGTCACCTCATCAAAACCCACTTGTGCACACTGCTGCCTTGGGTACTACAGTTGATACACTGTAGCTGATACACGTGTCATCTCATGTTGGGGTGGTAATGAACTCTGCTGCAGGACACATGACCAAAGTATGATTTCTTCTCAGGGTGTGCTGACATTCAGGGATGTGGTCATAAGATTCTCTGAGGAGGAGTGGAAGTGCCTAAACCCTGCTCAGCGGGCTTTGTACAAGGAAGTGATGCTGGAGAACTTCAGGAACCTTGTCTTTGTGGGTGAGAACACCTCTGTTTCACAATGCTTCACTGACACATCCTCAGGGCAACTGCCTGGCTTTGCCAAACATTTCAGAGGAGAGAACACTCTGTATGGACAATCTCAGATATCAGATATCCAACTAAAATTGGAAATTCCTTAATTTGAAAACACTTTGGACTTATTTTATCTTACTTTATCTTACTCACTTTTAGTCATGGTCTGCAGATTTTATTCTATGTTTCTGGAAACTGGAGTAACTTAGCATATAACACTATGGCACACGTCCTGAATTGCATTTCTACATTTATTTTGAACATGTTTTGAATACAGCATAATAATGGCACATGAATAGGATTCATTTTTATTTGATTCTAACTGCATGGACTTTAATTTTCTCTCATTTAATCTCCAGTAGTTCCTCTTAACCTCCCCTCCTCTCTAGCCCTATTCCATTTTCTCTACCTTGCTCTCCTTCCCTCTTTCTTTCTATTGTTCACTAGTTGGGATTTATAGATGTACTGAAATGTGAGCTTTACTGGGCTCTATGCCTCCCTTTTCCATTTTCTCATTCATTCCCTCAATCCACTTTTTCTACTCTGCTGACCTCCCTGATATTTTATGTGGACCCTCCATTTTTTCACTTATTTTACTCTTTATTTCATCTACAAGACTGAATATTTTACTTTTGAGTTTGCATATGTCACTTTGCTTGCTTCTCTTCATTTCATACATGAATGCAAAATGCAATCATTTTCTTTTTAATGACTGTTAACTCCACTGTGTGTGTGTGAGTGTGTGTGTGTGAGTGTCTGTGTAAACCACATTTTTTGTCCATTCACGGACTCATAGGTATGTAGTGTGGTTACATAAACTGCTGTCATGATTTTTGTTGCTATACTGAAGTGTCGGTGTCATGATAATTGTAGGTTTGAGGTATATATGAAGGAGAAGTCACATGGTGAGTCCATTCCTTGTCTTTTCAGGATTCTACATGCTTCCTTCCAGAGTGGACATACTTTCTTGCAATACTCTTACTCTTCTATTCTCAGTCACATCCATTATTTATCTGAATTCTTGATGATTGTCATTCTAACTGCAGTGAATTGAAATCTCAATGTTGTTTCGTTTTCTAATTCTCCAGTAGGTAGGGGTGATGATCATATTTCAGAGAATTTTTGGTTATTTGTATTTATTCTTTTGTGACACATCTCTTTGCACATTGACTCATTTATTGATTGAGTAGTTTGATTTCTTGTTGAGGTTTTCTGTTCTTTTTACTCATTGTGTTTAATGATTTTGTCAGAATCATACTTGGCAAAACATTCTCCCATTCCCTGGTTCTCTCTTCCCACTCTTAATGATTTACTTTACTGTGCACAGAATTTTTCAATTTTTCAATTTGATTCTCTCCTACTTGGTTTTATTTTTTGAACTTTTATGAGGGTTTCTAAGAAAGTTGGAGCCTGAAGAAATAAGTTAGAATGTTGAATCTGTGTTTTCTTTTAGCAGTTGTGGGATTTTGGTATAATTCCTAGATTGTTTATCAACATTGTGTTCAATTTTCTTTTGCAGTGGGAAATATAGGGATATTGTTTCACTTTTCACTTGGATATCCATTTACCGTAGCCCTTAGTTTATAAGAAGGTTACCTTTTCTCCCTTTGTTTTTCAAAACTTTGTAAAGTATCAGATGATAAAATTTATGTGGATTTGTGTCCATATCTTCTATTTTATTCTACTGATCTAACAGAAATGTTAGATGACATTTTGGTTTTATTTCTCTGAAAATTTTTATTAGTGTTTAGATATGGATTATGTCAAGTTTGTTTGAGATTTTTGGTAGTAATGCCCTCTTCAAACATCCATTCTGCCCATTCAAGAACATGGGAGGTGTTTCTCACTTCACATCTTCTGTTTCTTTCTTCAGTTGCCTTTCACATACCTTGTGGAGGTTTGCATCTTCCTTGTTAAATTTATTTCTATAAATTATATATATTTTGAGTTTATTGTGAATGGAATATTTTTCTTCCTTTTCCTGCAGATTCATTATTAGAGTATAGAAAAGTGTTTGATTAAATATGTAGTATTGATTTTGTTCCTGCACATTTGCTGAATGATTTTCATGAATTTTACCAGGAATGAGTACTAGATTTATTGAAATGCTTTTCCTGCATTGATTGAGATGATTCTTCTTTTCTTTTCCTTAAGTCTGTTGGTGTGGTCCATTTATAGTCACGATTTGTGTATGTTCAATCAAACACACATCTCAGAAATAAAATATATTTGATTTTGACCTCATTCATGTGTACTTGGATGCTGTTTTCAAATATTTTATTAAATTTTTTTCTATCTATGTTGATCTGGGATGCAGGCACTGAAGTTGTTTTTCCTTGATTTATATTTGGTTTTGGTATCTGGGTGAAATAGTGTACATAGATTCAGTTTGGTAGTGTGTCCTACATTTCTGTTTCATGGAAAATTTGAGGACAACTTGTATTAATTCTTCTCTAAATTTATACATAAATTTCACTGAGAATCCATTTGATCCTGATATTTTCTGTGTTGGAAAGAATTTAATAGCTGCTTCAATCTCATTTTTTGATATTGGTTCTTTTATATTTTCTGTGTATAAAGGTCACATTTGGGTAGGTTTTTTATGTATAAAAGTTTGTCAATATCATCTAGATTATCCACTTTTTTGGAATGTACATATTTTTAAAAAACTGTATAAGAATCTTATGAATTTCAGAAGTGTTTTTCATAATTCCCTTTTTTTGCAATTTTGCTGATTAGGATCTTTTATCTCTTTTAGGTTGGATTGTCTATGGGTTTAAAATGATGTTCATCTTTACAACAAATAAACCCTTTATTGCATTAATCTTTCCATTTATATGTTTATTCCCATTTTTATTAATTTTAGCTCTGAGTTTTATTATTATTTTTTCTTCTTATTTTGAAAGAATATTTTCATATTCTTGGAAGGGCTTATGTTGTAAGAGTTGATTATCTCTTTGGGGTCTTTCTAAAAATAGAGTTTGAGATGAAACTGGATTTTTTGCTTCTGTGGGCAGGCAGGGCCTGTGCAACCCTGAGTTTTCTGCACCCAGGAAAGACTTACATTGTTAGCAGCTCATCACAGTAGGAGAATCCTGCAGGATCAACTCTTAGGGCTGTGGCTGACAAAACCTGATTCTTCTCCACTACCCCTAAGTGGCATGTGTCAGGTCTTGGTTTTGTATCATTAAATGGGGACAGTGCCCTCCATCATACAGTAGACTCCAGTAGCTGACCATCAAATTCTCTCTAGCTTCTTGCCTTTAAAATTTGAATAATAAGATGCATGAGAAAAAAAAGAAAGCTAGAGTGAAAGCAATAGGTTGTATTTGAGTGTGAGGAACAGGAGTGGACTCTTACAGGGGCCAGAGAGGATCCCAGCAGTGGTTGACCTGATTGCACTTGCCTAGGGTTTTCTTAGCTCTTGGGTCATAGTTGTTGGTACAAATTGATGCGGATCAGAGTTTGTAAAGCTCCTATGGCTCTTGGTTCACATATACGCTAATGAGGGTTTGGAAGAATATTAATACCATGGGTTTTTCTTGCAATCTCATTCAGGTCTAGCCCACTTTTGTTTTCCCACTGCTCATTGGGAAGCAGGAGGTCAACATCCTCAGTTCGTGGATACTCGGTGTTGTACCTGTGGTGTTGAGTGGAGCAGGCTTCCACAGCAGATCCAGGCCAGGCTTCCTCAGTGGGACACTCTGGTGTTGCCTGGATTGCCTCCCCCTGGTGTGTTGGTCCTCAGGCCCATGGTGGCATGACCTGCCATGGCTCCTGCTCCAACCATGGGGTCCACTGCTCTGCTGCTCTGGGATGACTTCATTCTTCACTTCTTAGGAAGTGCCCCAAGCTACCTTTAGGGAGAGGGGTAATGACCGTTCTGGCTACTTCAGGCTTAAAAGGGACCTCAAAAGAGCGATGGCAGTCAGGCTCTTCCTATGAAGACCTGTTTATAGGTCATCAGTAGTAGGAGAGCTTGGGTTTGGAATTTGTTAGGCCATTTCTTGCTTGGGTATCTTGCATATTATGGCAGGTCAGAGGTTCATGTTGACGATTGGCAATGAACTGGATGCAGCATAATTGAGGCAGGCATCAGGTTAAGGCAACAATAAACGTGGCAGTAATGCCTTTTATGTACAACACTTACACAACAGGCATCTACTATCTAGTCCCTGCAAACCATCAATATAGGTAACTAATTAGAGCTTAATAGGACATAGCATACCAGTGGTTTGTGAGTGGAGACTATTTAAGACTTTGGAAGCATTAACGGAGTTGTTAGAAACACACACACACACACACACACACACACACAATTTAGTTTTTCTGTGGACATTGAAGCCTATGGAAACATTATCAGAGTTATTGTTGTGTGTATATGTATATGTCTATATACAAATATTATACATAAATGAATATTATATATTATGTATAAATGATATGTTTTATATATTGTTATTTATGTTATAATTTATACAATATATACATATATATACACATATATATTTATATATATATGTTATACAGATAAAATATTCTTAAATATACATAACTTAGTTTTCATGGTTTCTTACACATACTCCTTAGCTATATTTATTATATCAAATAATGTCTGATTTTTTAAATAGCTTTCTAAATTTCTGTTACCTGTTTGATACAGTTATTCCATTTAGCTGTGTTATATCTGGCTCTCTTGGAAAAGTTGACCAGGAATTATACATATCCTATTATGTCTTTTGTGAATTCTTTTTAGTTATATAAAACTTTACGATATATTTTTGACAGTATCACAAAGTTTGCAATATCATCTGTAAATTCAGTTCCCAAAACCTCTGCCAACTCTCTCCATTCCTCCTCTCATCACTTTACCTTAATGATCTTTATGCAATTTTTATAGTTTCTTTTTTTTGAAATTAGTGTCTTGTGGACATGCTTGATGTTGGGATTCACTGTGATATATTTATGTATGATTATATGAAATTTCAGTCATTTTAATTCTACTTTTCTCACTTTTTCTTATTCTTTTTCCTCAATGTCTTTCATTTTTTTCTAGATGATTATTTGCACTAAATAATCAATAATCATATCAGTGAGAAATATTGGGTTTACTTATGTAGCCATTTAGGAAATTTGTAGATCTCAAATTGTCTCAGAACAAACTTGGGATTCTGGCATAGCCACTCATGATAGTTATCAGGCAATGTTGTATAATAACCTTCCCTTTATTACCTCCCTGTTTCCTCACTTTTGAGATCTGAGACAGTGTATGTTTCCAGTTACAGGATACATTCCAAGGCAGGGACCAAAATATGAATGTTTTTTCCTTATCTCTTTGAGTCCTTTGATATAGGCCTCCAAGTTTCAGTTTTCAACATTGAGCAGAACAGTTTAACCAGCCTTGAAATAGGGGTACTGGGTTTGAACTTCAATCTATATAACTTTATAGTTGCCCCTTGTTTAATTAGAGTCAGTAGCCATACTGGAAGTTGGCATTATTTTCATCTGTCCCTCAGATGATGATTTATTTTCATAATTCACGTTGTTTTCCTAGAAGTAGTAGAACTGCTAAACATTAACAAGTTAGACGGTTATTTCAAGCCAGCAGATATAAGTCAGGTTTAAGAATGTTGAATGTATAAAAGACAGCACTGCTTACACAAGAGATTTGATAAATAAGCCCTAGTTATATCTGTTAACAGACATTCATGAAGAAATGTTTAGTTTAGAACTTTAGGTTACCCTTGAGAACCAAGATATCAGACAAGGTTAGATCTCATTTTAACTCAGTTATTTCTGCCAAAGAAACTGCTTTAAACAATGAACATTGCACTTTCTGTTTTTTGGTATGAGGAATTAAAGCCAGAGGCAATTAACCACTCATCAACATACTCAGCACTTTTAATTTTTATTTTGAGACCGAGTTTGCTAAGTTGCTTAGGGCCTCACTAAGTTGCTGAGGCTGGCTTGGAACTTGCAATCCTCTTGCCTCAGCCTCCTGAGATTCTGCAATAACAAGTGTGCCCAGCCACACCTGGCAAATTTAAACACTGAATATAGAAACTAACTTGGCATTACTGGCTGCCTACCTTGAAAAACAGGTAAGTTAGGAATGTCAAAGTCATCTTTGCTTTAACCAATTTAAATTGTCATTGTTATTGACATTTTCCTTAAGTCACCTGAACTGAAAGTCCTTTGTATCCATTTTTTAAATGTGTGAGCCAATTTTGCACCATATAAGTGATATGTGGACTCGACCATATATGTAGACATGACATTCAATAGGAAAGTGTGCACAGATTTACCCAAAACAGACAGGAAACAAAGATTTGCTAGCTTTTTACCAGGTATTTTATTTCCACTGATAATGGAGAAATTATACACTGTCTATCAAAAGTCTTTAGAAATTCAAATATTTAGCCACAGATTTTTGTAGTAGGACCAAAAATGCCTTTTCAGTCTGAGATGGACACTTATCCTCCATGGTGATAGGCTCACTTCCCTAATCACCAGTGTTCAAGAAAAGAAAAGAAATAAACCAAAAAGCTATATTTGCTATCATACTCATAATGAGGGTCCCTAAAGTTGTGTTCTATTTGTTGTATAAAGGAAGAGCCAGGGTTGAGGCTTAGGCTCGGGAATAGAGCTCTTGAATAGAAGGAAAAAGGCACTGGGTTTCATCCCCAGAACCACATGAAAAAAAAACAAAATTTTTCAAAAAAGACACCATGTCAGTCTGCAAATAAAATTTTAAAAAGGAAGACCCAGGGATGTAACAGGCTCCAAGTTTCAGTCCCAGAGGAGAGAAGTAGGTGATGGTCTCTCTATCCATATTTAACCTAGTGGGTATGGAGGCAGTGGACAAAATGTCTTGGAGCCATTACAGTCATGAGATGCAGGTTGTTTTCTTTCCTAGTGAAATTGGCAGGAATGGAAATGCAGGAAATTGGATCCTCTTCGTGATTGGGAGCACTCTAGGAACAAGAATAGGGTTTGAGTACTAAAAAACACTCAGGGACTTGTAAATTCCCAATAATATTGTTTGCATGTCCTAGTAAAATAATTGGGGTGGTGGGGGGCATAGAAACTTGGGTCTACAATGGTTGAGTGGTGCAGCTGAGAGGTAGAGTGGAGAGAGATAGAAACTGCTTCACTCAGACTCTGGGGATTAGTGGTTTCAGGTTTTCCAAGGACCTCAGTCAGACTAAGGCTTTGTCTCAGGATCCAAGGTACCAGCACATGAGGGCACCCTCCACTCAGGCCAAGTGAGTCAGAAAGTGAAAGAAAGGAGCAGATGCTTGAAGTGAACTGTCAAACTCTTTCATGTTTCACAGAGAGAAGCTGAAGCAGAGCTTGGCAATCATTCCTCCATCAGGGAGAAAGGGGACTTTATATGACTTTCCTTATAAGCATGTCACAGATGCCTCTAGACCAGGGGTCCCAATAGGCCCTTTTCATTGGTGGACAGGTGTCTGCTATTTTAGGTAGAAACAGAGATTTTTCTAAAACATTTTGAGAACTGTAGAAAAGAAGGAGACAGTTCTCTTGGTCCTTTTCACTAACCCTTTTGAGGAGGTCAGTGCTCGGCTCCATAAAATGAAACCAGAGTTGGAGGTGAAACTCAATTTTCTTCAGTTTGTGGGTGGGTCCTGTGCAAGCTACATGTCTCTGCAGCCAAGAAAGTCCCTTTTAGAGTTTGCAGCTAATCACAGATGACATGCCTGCTGTCATCTGTTCTGAAGGTAACAGGCAGAGAAGCCCAATCCTTCTCCACTCCATGAGAGGCATTTTGTAGTTCTCAGTAGTGCCGTTCTAAATGGGGCTGGGCCCTCCAGTGTTGCACTAGACTCCAGCAGCTCTCTGGCAACTTTGTTCCAGGTCCTTGTCTCCCACATTCAAAGAATGAGTTTCACTGCAGAAGGGAAGGCAATAGTGAAATGAGAAGGTTTATTGAAGTGTGAAGAATAGAAACAACAATGGCAAAGGCAAGAGGGGTCTCCAATAGGGCTTTCCCCATGAGTGTGATAGTCTGAGGTTTATGTAGCTCTTGGGTCATGGTATTGGTTCCACTTAATGCTCATCAGAGTTAGAAAAATTACCTATGCTATTGATCCAATTTTATGACAAATTGTGTTTGGAAAAGTACTTACACTATTGCTCCAAATTGGTGCTAATCAGAGTTTGCAAATATACTAAGACCATTGGTTGGTCCTGCTATCCAATTCAGATTTGTCCCACTTGTACTTTCCTACTGATCACAGGGACATGGAAGGTTAATGTCCTTCCATCATGGATGATCTGGGTCACAGCTGCTGCCCTGTGTGGAGGGGGCACCCCACTGGGTCCATGCCTGGTTGCCTCAATTGGTCAGATCAGAGGGCTGTGGCTGGCCTAGCCCCTGGCTTGCCACACTTCAATCCTGAACTGGCACGGCAGGCTCCTTGCAGTGCAGGCACACTCCAGCCCACTGGGTTGCAGCTCTGTGGCTCTGGGTGGGTTTATTTCTGTTCTGTCAATGTCGGTATTCAGTGCTATGAAGTATCCTCTTAGAACTCTCTTAATATTGTCCCAGAGATCTTGACACCTTGAATCTCTCTTCTCATTTGTTTCTGGGACTTCTTTTGTGATTTTACAATAATTTCTTCTCTGACCTATTCCTCATTCCTCTCCAAGTGATAGAATGATTCCTCTTTTCTGTCTTGTTAATTTCTAATTTCTAATTTCTATTGTAATATGATCATGTGGCAGATATTTTCCTCATTTTTCTATATGTGCTAAACTTGATTCATGTCCTCCTACATATGACCTATTTTAGAGATGGTTTCATCTGTAAAAGGACAAAAGGACAGTGAATTTGGGTTCTTAAGGATATAGTATTATACAGATATCTGTTAGCTTCATTTCATTCATCATATTTTTTAGTTCTGAAGGGACTATATTTAGCTTATGTCCTGCTGACCTATCTAGTAGTGGGAGAGGTCTGTTGATATCACCCAATAGCACTCCATGGGGTCCACTTGACTTATTATATTCAGTAGAAGTTTTATTTATTTTTATTTTTTAGGTAGAATACCGCTATTGAACTCAGTGGCACTCGACCACTGAGCCTCGTACCCAGCACTATTTGTATTTTATTTAGTTACAGTGTCTCACTGAATTGCTTAGCGTTTTCCTTTTATTGGGGCTGGTTTGAGCTCATGATGCTCCTGTCTTAGCCTCCAGAGCCACTGGGATTAGAGGTGTGTGCCACAGCATGGGGCAGAGTTTTTATTTTTTATGTAGTTGGTACACCAATCTCTAGGGATAACAATTTATCCTCATTGTCTTGTTAAGGGTGATTCCCGGAATCAGTATGAAGTGCCTTCTTTGACTCCTATGATAATTTTCACCCACAGTCTATTTTCTCTCATATGGGAAGAGCTACCCCTGATTCCCTTCAGTCCCCATTTCCATGGTGTATGGTCTCCGTCTTTCTCTTGAAGCCTGTGAGTGGCTTTGCCTGTAGAGTGAGTTTCTTGTCAACAACCTATAAGTGTGTCTTGTTTTTAATGCTGTCAACCTGTGTCTTGGGAGAGCGTATATTATTACTTGAAGCCTACTGAGATGATTTTTATTTCCTGCCATTTGATTTGAATCTAATTTTTATTCTAGACATGATTCTCCTCTTCTTAATTATTCTTCTTGTGAAATTCTTCCCTATATTGGCTTTTTAATTTTTTATTTTTACCCATTTCAGTATGAAACATTTCATCAAGTGTGTTTGGCTGTGTACACTTGTTGACTATGATTTCCTTGTTATTTCTTCTTATCATGGAAGGTTTTTCCTCTAAATTTCTGAAGGATAATTTTAATTGACACAGTAATCATGGTGAGCATCACCTTCCCTTAAGGGCTTGATATATATTATTCCAATCCCTCCTGACTTATAGGGTCTGGACTCAAAAAGATGTTTAAATCCTAATTTGCTTACATCTAAATGTGGCTTTAAAAATTGTATCTTTTTTCCATAGATTAGGCATGTGTAGGGAGAGGGTCTTTTTGATGTTGTGAATTTAAGGGTGTTAAGTGTCTTATTCCTAAGGCTCTCAAAATTTTCTGATATTAATTCATTGAAGACAATGCACACCTGCTTAGTTAGAATTTGGCACCATCTTCTACACCACTAATTCTTAGATTTGGTCTCTTAATGATAGAACATATTTTTTAAAAAAAAAATTCTGTGTCACTTTCTCTTAACATGTTTATTGTTGGCTATATTTTCAAGATTATTATTTTGTGTTTATATTTTGAGACTCTGTCTTCTCTTTTACCTAATCTATTGATGATGCTGTCAATAGATTTTTTATTGGATTTATTGAGTTTTCATCTCCCATATTTCTATTTAATTCTATTTCAGAATATCTGTGTTTTCATTGAAATGACTTTTCATTTTTTGCATTTTCTTCACTTCTACATTTCTTATTTCTGGTTTTACCTCATTAAGCTATTCAATTGTGATCTCTCTAAGTGCCTTTTAAAATGTATGCTTAGTTTTTAAGATAATGCTGAGGGAATAAATGTAAGCACTAAATAAAATTGTTAAGTAGTAACAAAAATTATGCTTTCTGAGAATTTTTCTTTCTTATATGCTATATAATCTTTGTTATAGTTGTTAGGTACACACAACAGTCGATTGTATTTTGATATGGAATACATAGTTGGGGTGCAGCCAATTACAATTTTCATCCCATTTTTTTGGTGGAACTTGATGTGGAGTTTTACTGGTCAAGTATTCACATATTAGAATAGGAAAGTTGTCTATTTCATTCTACGATCTTTCCTATTTCCAACTCAAAATCCCTTTCCTTCATTCCCGACTGTCTATACCAATAAACTTCTACACATACCACCCATCCTCTGTTGTTTTGTGATAGCAACCACATAGCATAAAGCACACTTGATCTTTCATTTTGTGGGACTGGCTTAATATCACTTAGCATGATATTCTTCAGTTCCATCCATTTACCAGCAAAAGTCATAATGTCATTCTTCTGTAAGGCTGAGAATTATTACATTGTGTGGATGTGTATAGTTATCTATATCTATATAGATACACAGAGATATATATCTCTAGATATATAGATATCTATCTACAATAGATAGATAGTAAGATATATAGCATATATATCGATATCTACATGTAGATATTTAGGTATATAGATATATCCACAAGTTGTTTATCCATTTTGTATTGAAGGGCACCTAGGTTTGTTCCAAACCTTGGCTATTGTGAATTGTGCTGACTTTACATTCATTCAGCTACATCACTGAAGCATGCTGATATTAATCCCTTAGTCTATAAAATGAGGAGTGGATTAACTGGGTCAAATGTGGTTCCATTCCAAGTTTCTAAGAAATTTTCATACTCCTGTCTACAGTGGTTACACTAATTGGAAGTCCCTTCACCGATGTATGAGTGTGCCTTCTCCCCTCATGTTCTTGCTAACAGTTATTGTTCCTTGCATTCTTGATAATTCCCATTGACTAGAGTGAGATGGAACCTCAGTGTGGATTTAATTTGCATTTTCTAAGTGGTAGAGATATCAACCTATCAGTAAATACATTTTTTATGTATTTACTGATAGATTATATTTTTCCTGTGCAAAGTGTCTGTTCTGTTCCTTATCCCATTTATTGATTGGGTTTTTTTGTGGTTAGTATTTTTGTGTTCCTTATATCTCCTTGAGATTAATACTCCTACTGAAGTGTATGTAATTAAGATTTTCACCCTGCTTTAGAATCTTTCTTCATACTATTGAATGTTTTCCTTGCTGAGAAAAAGCTTTTTAGTTGGATTCTATCCCATTTACTGATCTTGATTTTACTTCTGGCTCTTTAGGAGTATTGTAAGGGACGTGAGTTTCTAAGCTCACATGGTAGGGATTTGGGTACACTTTCACTTCTATTACGTGTAGGGTCTCTGTGCTAGTGCCAAGTTCTTGATCCACTTTCAGTTGATTTATGTGCAGCATGAGAGAGAGGGGTGTTTAATAACATTTTGCTACACATGGATTCCCAGTTTTCCAGCACCATGTGTTGAAGAAGCTATTTTTTTCCAATGTGTATTCTTGGCTAAAAATTGTTTTGGCTATTTTGGGTCTCTTATTTTTCTAAATAAATTTCATTATTGCTTGTTCTAATTCTATAAAGAATGTCATTAGGATTTAAATAGGAATTGCATTAAATCTGTATGAAAATTTTGGTACTGTAGGCATTTTGATAATGTTAATTCTGCCTCTCCAAAAGGATGAGAGATCTTTCCATCTTATAAGATCTGCTTGAATTTCTTTTTAAACTTCTGTAGTTTTCTTTATACAGGGCTTTCATCTATTCTGTTAGTTTGATTTCCAAACATTTCTTTTTTTGAGGATATTGTGGATAGGGAGGTTTCTCAAGTTTCTTTTTCAGTGGATTCATCACTGATTTATCAGAATGCATTTGATGTATGTGTTAATTTTGTCTCCTGTAACTTTGCTCAGTTCATCTACTAGTCCCAGAAATTTTTTGACGGAATCTTCTGGACCTTCTAAACAGTTAAGCATGTCATCTGTAAATAGTGATACTTTGAGTTCTTTTTATTCCTATTCATATTCCTTTAATTTTTTCCTTCTGTCTAATTGCTCTGGCTCAAGTTACAAGGATGACATTAAACAAATGTGGTAAATGAGGGTTTTCTGTCTTGTTTCAGTTTCTAGAGGAAATGCTTTTAATATTTCTTCATTTACAATGAACCAGGCCTTGGGTTTAGCTTATATGACTTTACAATATTGGATTATTTTACTATTCTCCCCAGTTTTTCTAGGTTTTTCAACATGAAGATGTGCTGTATTTGTCAAATGCTTCCTCCACATCTATGGAGATGGTCATGTGATTCTTGTATTTAAGAATATTTATTGGATGAATTGCATTGATTGATTTTGACATGTTGATACAACTAACCCTAACCCTAACCCTTAATGAAGGGACCTATTTGTTTATTTATTTATTTATTAACTTTATTAATTTATTTATGCATTATACTGGTATATAAAAATGAAATACAGTGCTATATTTTCAAGAATGTGGATAGCTTAATTTGTGAACCATGATTTCATTATTTTTATTCTAGTTTGAATGAATTGATTTCTTGGATTATAATATAGTTTCATTCTGTATTTACAAATTTCTCAACTTTATTTCTAGTTGCATTCTTCAGCATGAAAATTACTCTATTTTTGTATTTTTTTAGTTGATAGTTGATTTCATATTTTTTTCTTTGTTTGGCTCTATGTGGATCACTTAGATATTTATTTTGCATTATTCACATATCTCACCAATCACCATTTCTTTAGAATTTAAGTCAGGAAATTTATTTAGTTGGCTCCATTTGGCAATTTTCACCAATTATTCCACAATAAACCTATTTTCTTTTGGCACATTATGTCAGGGACAGATTTTTCCGAAAGCACCCTAGGAGGAAAGAAATTAGATCCATGTTTTTGGAATTCTCTCTTCATTGTATTCTGCTAATTTTTAGGGTAAGTATCTGTGGTAGAGAAATAGACACAACTCTCCTTCCCTCTTTTTGTGTCTTGTTTGAACTGTTGTCACACGCAGCCTTGAAAATACAATGTCTAGAGTATTAAGTAAGGCAACATGTTCAATGCATACATTTTAAGATTATATATTTATGGAGGAAGGATGCAGTCAAGGATTTTATTTTTTGATCTTCCTTGTATTCTCAGGTTGATAGAATTTTACACATTGCATTTCTATGTTCAGGTGAATCCAGTAAGAAGGATAAATTCTAACTTTCGTTTCTTTCATTTATATCTCCCCTCCAAACTACTGGATGGTTACCAGAGGAGAATACACAAGGTTCATTGCAACAAGTGAGAAGTACAAGATATGAAATTAAGGATCTTGAGAATATACAATTCATTAAACAAGAAATTGGGAGAAAGTGTAAAGGGGAGCCAGAATCTCATGGACCTTATCCCTGTGCAGTGGCTCCATCTGAGAGGACTGGGAGAGAAGATGCACATCAAGAATCTGCCCAAACTAATGACTTTGTGTCAGGAATTTGTGTGGATTCAGTTGCTTCTTGGAGTAAATGTGTAGATTTACTTATGAAACATTCCTTCACTGAAAAAAACAACTTAGAAAATCAGCAAGGAAATGTAGCTCATGATGCAAAACATTATTTGAAACATTGTGAATTTGGCTTGAATTGTCATTCAAATATTGCTGGAGACAAGAGATTCCAAAATATGAAAAAAATATCTCAATGGGATTTGAGTGATAATTCGTTCATCAAAAGTTCACTATTTCTGCATCAAGACTTCCTTCAGTTCTGTTCCAATTTCTACAGTTTGGATAAAATTCAGATGGCCAATGTCAACGCAGTGATGACTGAGAAAAGAGAACACACTGGTAAGTATGAGAAAATTTGCATCAATGATGACACTGGCATGGTATTTGCTGATGGATGTAACCTAAGTAAATTGGAGGGAGGTTCTGTGGGACAGGAGAGCCATGAGCACAAGGAATCATGGGAAGTCCCTAACCAGGGATCAGATCCACCTAACACACAGAGATGTCCTTTTACACAGAACCATGACAAGTGGGAGAAATGTGCAAAAATCATCAATGAGTGGCCAAAAGCTCTTACCCATCCTAATGTCCAGAGGAAAGACAGATCTTTTGAATGTAAGAAATACGGTGAACTATTCAATCAGTTCTCAGTGTGTACAGAGCATGAGAAAATCAATACCATGGAAATGTCCAATACATATACAGGTGAAAAATACAGGGAAAGCCCTGATGAGTCACCAAACCAAATTGGACCTAATACAATATGCACCCAAGAAGATCCATGGAGAATCACGGAATGTGATGAATCACTTCCACCAAGTTTAAGTCTTGAACAACAGCAGAACATGCAGAATGAAGAGAAACTTCATGAAATAGAAGATTGTAAAACTTTCTTTAGTAGTTCCTCACATCAAGGGATGCATAAGAGTATCGATGGGGGAGAGAAAACCTACAATTGTAAAGAATGTGGCAAAACCTACATTTCTTCCTCAGAACTGCTTTGTCATCAGAGAATGCACACTGGAGGAAAACATTACAATTCTGAAGAAAGTGGGAAAGCATATATGTTTTCCACACAACTCGTTCCTCCTCAGCTACTTCATACTGGAGAGAAACCATACAAATGTAAACATTGTGCAAAGACCTTTAAATGTACCTCAAGCCTTTGTATTCATCAGAGAATCCATACTGGAGAAAAACCTCACAAATGTAATGAGTGTGGCAAACCTTTTATTAGTTCCTCACATTTAAATGTGCATAAGAGAACACATACAGGAGAGAAATCCTACAAATGTGAATGTTGTGGAAAGGCTTTTGCTCATTCCTCATCTCTTGCTGTGCATCAGAGAATCCACACTGGAGAGAAACCTTACAAATGTAATGAGTGTGGCAAAGCTTTCATTTGTTCCTCATATTTAAATGTGCATTGGAGAACACATACAGGAGACAAATCCTACAAATGTGAATGTTGTGGAAAGGCTTTTTCTAGCTCATCATATCTTGCTGTGCATCAGAGAATCCATACTGGTGAGAAACCCTATAATTGTAAAGACTGTGGGAAAACCTTCATTTCTTCCTCAAGTATTAAAAAGCATCAGAGGATCCACACTGGAGACAAACATTGCAAATGCCAAGAGTGTGGAAAAACTTTTCTTCATTCTTCACACCTTACTATTCATAAGAGAATCCATACTGGAGAGAAACCTCACAAATGTAATGAGTGTGGCAAAGCTTTCATTCGTTCCTCACATTTAAATGTGCATAAGAGAATACATACAGGAGAGAAATCCTACAAATGTGAAAGTTGTGGAAAGGCTTTTGCTCATTCCTCATCTCTTGCTGTGCATCAGAGAATCCACACTGGAGAGAAACCTTACAAATGTAATGAGTGTGGCAAAGCTTTCATTCGTTCCTCACATTTAAATGTGCATAAGAGAACACATACAGGAGAGAAATCCTACAAGTGTGAAAGTTGTGGAAAGGCTTTTGCTCGTTCCTCACATCTTGCTGTGCATCAGAGAATCCATACTGGAGAGAAACCTTACAAATGGCAAGAGTGTGGAAAATTTTTTATTCAATCTTCACAGCTAGGTATTCATCAAAGAATCCATACTGGAGAGAAACCCTAGAATTATCAAGATTGTCACAAAACCTTCATTTCTGACTCAGGATTTCATAGGAATCAGAATATCTACACTGTGTAGAAACTCTACAAATGTGAACATTCTGCAAAGGCATTTACTCGTTCCTTACTTTCTGTTGTACATCAGAGGATCCATACTGAAATTTTTTTTAAAAAAGAAAAAACCCTAGTTGAAGAATGTGGCAAAACACTTCACCACAGGTCTAACTTGAGTGACCATCAAAGAATATAAACTGGAAACACATTCTTTATATCAAAAAATGTGAAAATTCTTTAATAAATGATCACATTTTATATTATATCAGACAATTCCTACTGATAAGAAAGATTGTAAACATAAAATATGTGAAAAAATTTTAAATACATTTTCCAACTTATACAAATTACAGAAAATATACCACCTATTTTCATAGAGGAAATGCAGGAGGAAAGGCTTTACCAAAATATCCACAGTAGAGATCACAAGAAGATACACAGGGAAAATAACGTTTTTACATAGAATAAATCTGTAGAACTATTTCAACAAGCAGAAAACTACAATAGCAATGCAAATTTTCATGCTAGAGATGACTAAGGCACTGTCAACTTCATGCCATATTCTAATCTAGAGTATTATACAGATGAATGCAAAGTCAACAGTTGCATGATTTTTGTGGGTTTCAAAGGAACAAAGACATAATCTTTTTCTCTATGTTTATATCAAATTGATCCATTTTTCTCTGGACAATTCTTCTACTTAAAAGTATTAGTAATAGACATTAATTTCACCTTCAAATCAGTTCTGACTACAATTTATTTCCTCATAATAACATAAAATCTCAGGGTCAATTTGCTGCATTTTAAAGAGAACTTTGCATATTACAGAGACACCATTAATATTCATTTTCACTTCTGATTAAGGGAAAGTGTAACGTACATCTAGAACATCCCTAGGTAAGCATGCTTTGTGTTTGAATTGCAGCTGAATGTATGCCAAAATGCAGTTGGAATTCAGAGCATCATTCTTCAGCATAAAACTGAGAAAAGAATATCAGAATTAGTGAAATGAAACATATCATCAATCAAGCCTTAAGGAAAAGACAACTCACCAGTGCATGAAAATATTGGTAAATATTCATAGTGAGGTATGATTCAAGTCTGCCATATTATTGGGTGTAAGGAGAGTTTTCAATATCTTTACCAGTAAACATGGAAATGTGAAAGTAATGGAGGTAAATGGTTTCAAGTATATTTAATCTTAATATTTCATACCATGGCGGCCTTTTTTAAGGGACAATGAAGAAGTGCAACATCACTATGGCAGAAGAAAATTGATGCTTCCTCATTGCTGGTGAGGTGATATTTCATGAGGCATCATATGATGAACTTTACAAACCTTTATTTAAAATCAAACTATAACTTTTTTGATTAATAAAGTGTAATGTGTTTTTAATTTTAACATGAATTTCAATTAATGAACTCTTATTTTGCACCAATATTAAACATTGCCAAATTGTTTCAGTCTTTTGGAAACCAAAGTGATTCTAGAAACTGTACCTCATTACAGGACAATACAGTGGAATCTTTTCTCTCATATTAAAATGCTTTCTGCCACGTAAAACTCAAATAAGAGGAAAAGATTTCTTCAAATCACTTATACAAAGATGAAGCTGTTTATTTCATCATCAAATCTGAAGCTTAGTTTTTCTGGGTATACAATTTTTGGTTGGGCTGGGGATGTGGCTCAAGTGGTAGCACGCTCACCTGGCATGTGTGGTCAGTGGAGTTTGTGAGTGTTACGCAATTTGAGATAAATTTTAAAAACTTATCTGTTTACCATATTCAGGAATTCAAAATGAAAAATATTTGTCTTTGCAGGATCTACAAGTGGTCATGGTTAGTGGTACTCTCTTCAGTAAAGACAGTTTCTCACAGCCCCGCAACCTAATGGCCATCACATAGGTGGCATCTCCCTGATGCTGTGGCAGGATCCTCCTCATGTGACCAGTACTACACTAGCCCAGGGTGTTCCACGTTGCAACCCAGGTTGTAACCTTGAGAGTCCAACAGCACAAGGTGACTGGAGAATGCTAGCCCTGGTTCTCTAGTCCCTAAGAGACATGATGTCCACGTAGGCTACCATCAGGGCTATAGACTTACTTCTGAACTGCTCCAACACTCAGACAGATCTATAGGCAAAGACACCATAGGTCCTCACTAGGACCTCTCCCTGACACCAGCTTCTGCAGAAGTGAAAAAAATGCTGTGGGTTTTCTTTTTGAAGCCCATTTCAGGGATCTCTCTGCATCAATGGAATGGATCTCTGAACATGGGAAGATGAAGAACCAAGACTATGGTGGGGGATGGGCTATGTCCCTTTTGTGACTTGTGTCTCTGACTTAACAATATGGGCATTAATAGATTCAAATCTGTGTTTTTAGAAAGAGGAGCACCTCAGATTCCTTCAAGAAGCAGAACATGTAATCAGTGCTTCAGAGTCTATCCAGCTCAAGCCCAGCCGTGGGTGCTGTTTCCTCAGGAAAAAGGAATGCTTTGCATCAGGTGAAGCAACTGCCAAGCTTCATTCAGCCTGGCAGAGCCTATGCGCTCATCACTAGAGTCCTACAATCACATGACACAGGAACAAATTGTTCCATAGGATTGTGAAGGGCTATGTGACAACCAAAAGGATATGAACCTAGAGTTCTAGTTTAGCATCATATTTAATTGATACCATCACGACGCACACCAATATGAATCTTTCACACTTCCTTGGGTCTCACAAGGGTTGATTCAGAAAGTTAAAGGTTATTAATGCTCTTTCTTTCCCCAAATCTCTTCTATTTAAATTGTTCACTTTTAGCTTTTGGATTGTTTCTTGTCCTCTACTTTCATAGCATTCCTTTGTCTCATTCAAAAACTATGATTTTACCTACATTTTTGTGTTACCATGAATTTATTTAGATATTTTTTTCCCAGAAGAGCCAGGTAAAAGATGGGAAAGAGCACTTAATAAAGGAGCTAATTTTGAGTCCCACCAACTGCCTGTTACCTGGGCTGAACATGGGAAGATGACTCAGGTCAGCGAGGTGTTCTTGGGGAAAAGAAAGACATGTGGCAGAGAAATTGGCAGATTGAGTTCTCCAATTTGGGATATAGTTTATATAAATTCCCACCAGTTCTCCTTTTCCTAGAGTGGGTCAAAATGAGATAATCTTTTATGAGTCAGGGTTCAAATTGTCAAGAGCCTAGTAACAAAATAGTAAATGACATTCATTTCAGTATAACTACAGTTGTGCCATTAAGATAGGTATCCAAACCACATCACAAGGGGCGTTTGAGTTGGAGATTGCTGCATTTGCTAGAGGGTACCATTGAAGAACTCAAGTTTTCCATGGGCACTAAGAGAATTTAGCTGAAGTATCATTCAAATCAGAGTGTTCCATTAACCTTCACTTAAAAATGGGATTCTCTATCATGATCCATTTCATCAGCTTTCTCCTCTCAGGAGACTGTTGATTACATCTAACACATGAAGAGTGAGCCTGGCTTCTGGCTTTAAAGTAAGAAGAGCACAAAATACCTACCAGATGTTGGAGAGTAGAGGTAGGAGGAATGCGGGATCAAGAGTGAAAGCCCCCTCAGGAGAGCATGCCAGTGGAATTCCTCACTAAAGATTCTCTACCTGCTCCTCTCCCAGACCAATGCTCTCTCCATGCTTGCTTCTACTGTCATCTGAATGCAGGCAACTATTTCAGTTGGGGATGTGAGCCCTGGTGTGGAACAATAATATTAAAAATGTACTTTCGGGCTTGTGATGGGGCTCAAGCGGTAGCACGCTTGCCTGGCATGCGTGCGGCTTGGGTTCGATCCTCAACACCACATACAAACAAAAATGTTGTGTCCACCGAAAACTAAAAAATAAATATTAAAAAATTCTCTCTCTCTCTCTCTCTCTCTCTCTCTCAAAAAAAATAATAAAATGTACTTTCTCTCACACCCCAAACATCTCAAGCAGATTCAACTTTTTCTATGGAGCTGTAGATATGTATG
Source organism: Ictidomys tridecemlineatus (assembly GCF_052094955.1). Lineage (NCBI taxonomy): Eukaryota > Metazoa > Chordata > Mammalia > Rodentia > Sciuridae > Ictidomys > Ictidomys tridecemlineatus. Next base: position 3,338,258 of record NC_135491.1, on the reverse strand, counting down.
TATGTGGAGAGAGGGATTAGGGTGCAGATGGAGTGAACAACTTCCTGCTACCAAGAACAGCAGCAACAAGCCACATCACCTTTTACTTTTCAGCAGCCTGTTTACTACTCTGATTGCATGCACATAATGATGAAGTGCTTCTGACTAACTCAAGGTATCATATCAGCTCTGAGTTATTTTATTCTTTTGCTTTGCTTTCCATGAGAGAAAGATTCATATTGTAATGCAGATTCATATTGCTCATTTTAGTCCTCCCTCTCACACAATGAATTAACACATCCAAGATGTGAGAGGTCTTGCTCTTATTTTAAACATGGGTGAGATAGTTGGCTACTTATCTCATGGATCCTACTTATAACCACAACAATGTATGTAAGTAATATGTCTTCTTACAGAAAGCTTCAATTCTCTTAGCATCTATCATAAGCAACAAAGAAATAAAATATAAGTCTTAAGATTTGCCCTTTCCAAAAGTCAACAAGGTAGCCTGTTAGTTGTATGTTTACAAGAGGAAGGCATGAGATGAATGAGTCTGTGAGGAAATAGCTCACTGTTCATTGCACACATGAAAGTAAAGGCTTTGGACTTGGATGTTTGCTCATGTTCACCTGAAGTGACAAAGAGAAGATGTGAAGAGGAGCAAATCAAAGTTTTATCCACAAACAATTGCATTATCATTGAGGAATTAAAAGTTTAAGAACTATCAGTTGGACACTGCTGCAACCTACACAGCTGAACCCACAAAATGGGAGAGAGGTGATGGGAGATTAAGAAACACACACAAACATTTAGAGAATGCTGGGAGCACATGGGACATGACCACTGATGGAGGAATGGTTACCTCAATGTAGCACTGCACATTTGATATGTAGGATTTCATATCCAGGAAGTTAACACTATAAGTGCATTTTTATTTGTGCACTAAAAAGGTACAGAGATAGAAACATTTTTATAGCTATTCTACTGTTGCAACGATAGAATTATTCTTGCTCTGCAGTGCTGTTATTATTCTGCTGTACCCCGGAAGCCAATTATTCAGAGTTTCTGAAAACCAGGCAAGTTTGGAGGTTGCAGTGCTTGATAGATATTGTGGTTATATTGCTAAGCTCAAAATTCTCTATTCATGGCAGCTGGTGTCTGAACTCATGGTCAATACTGATATTGTTTGGTACCTTAGCACAGAACTTCCTCATACAGGGCATTACCTACCACAACTCCTGGGCAATTTTTTCCTGCACCTTTGCACAAAAAAGATCCCATAGCAAAGCACAGCCACAGTTCTGAGACAAAAAAAGACCACTATCCAAGTCATGGCTCTGCACATTTACCCCTTTTATATTTTTTATGTGTGAATGGTCTGGTATTATTTGGAACTTTTGGGTTTCTCCTCAGAAAATGCAGCATCCTGACAGCTCAGTAAAGCAAGATTAGCCTTACACATGGTGGCTGGAGATCAATACCTCCTGGTAGTGAACCATGTGCTCAACCTCATGCATCAGGTTCTTCAGTTGTTTCCATGTTGGTAGTTTGACACTGTGGGTCTGCTGAGTTGTCCTCTATTTCATCCTCAGCATCTTGCTTCCAGTGGAGATTGAATCAGTATCTCAGTTGTGAGCTTCAGTCATTTGAACTGCAGCTTGAGATCCTCCATGGTGATTATGAAGAGTAAACTCAGGTACCCAGATTGTAGGTTCATCTCCTTATGGAATGACACAAGGATGGCCTCTACCACATTATCATGGGATCTGGTCCATTCTGTTGTCCTGTTTGTAAGTTTCTCTACCAAACCCAAACTGGCCTTTGGCATTGAGAGTCATGTGTCATTCTCCTGCAGAACAACCATAGGCACCACAATTGAACAAAAATAAAAACAAAGAGCAGGATTCAAACAAATTTGTGGGGTTCTATAATTCCCACATTTTCCTTTCACTTAACTGATGATTGAAACTGCTATACAATTGCCTGGCCTTGAGAGTTATAAAGAATATCCGTTTGGTGATGAATATGATATTGATCACAAATGTGTCAAAAAGAGGAACTTTATAAGCTGGACCATTCTCATTTTTAATATGTAGAGTACATCTCAACATTGCAAAAGTAACCAAACATTGGAAATGACTTCATGTGTATTTTCTCCCATTTGAGCTGTGGCAAAAATGAAGTGAGGACAAGTGTTGATATTATCATGGATGGAACACTGTTTGCCAAATTTAGGGGTGTGATAATCCATCTGCCACAGCTGGTTTGGTGGATAACCATGAGAATTAACACCAGTAGGTCAAACTGGAGTATGTCCTACACAATGAGGACCTTGGTGAAGAGTTTCCTGAGTGTGTTCCCAGGAATGTGGAATTCTGTGCATAGACTGAAAGCACTCAGATGATGCTTGAGATGCTTGGGCACAGTCATAACAGGACAGCTGCTGACAGCCTGCAGCAAGATGATTAGCTACAGTGTTGCCTGTTATCACAGGGACTGGAACTTTGGTGTGAACTCAGATGTGTCCAATAAATCAGGGATACTGAAGCACTTGAATTGTTTTCCATAGGTAGGGGATAAATGAAATAACCCTTCTGATTGTGCATACCCTGTGGTGGCTGTTTGATGTACATAGCAACACCTACCTTATAGGCACTATCACTATAGGTATTAACCAATTCATCAGCAAAGTGGGATAAAGCAGAAACAAAATCTTGAAGTTCTGCCCATCATGCAGAGGCTTAGGAGGTTTGTACCACATTAGTAGGAGCAAGGCTATAGTAACCAGCCTTACCTGAGCTGCAGATATCAGTAAAGGCATACATTATGGGGGAAGATAAAGACTATGGTAGCAAAGTGGATAAGCTTATTAGGAGAATAGTGATTTACAACTTGGCCAGGAAAATTAGCAATACTCACCCACCAAGCATGTGAGGATTTCCTGAGTCAGCACTGTTGTTGAACTGAAAGGGGAACCACAATGACAGAAGGCTCAGCTCCCACCAATTGTATGACTCAACTTTAATAAGAAGCTCAGCAAGGAGATCATGAAAGGGGGTCAAAGATTTGTAAGGGAAGTGAGCAACTTGGAGCCATTTGATACCTCCTGAAGACTGTCATGTGGTTGCTGTGGGGGTTGGGGGAGAAGGAATTATCTGCATGTTTATTGGCTCCTGAAAATTAAATGTAGTAAGTTGTGCAATTTTGAGGCCAATTCAGCCTTTACTAATGCAGCCCTTTCTACTAATGAGCTGTCAATGGGCCATAGAGGGATCTTCACATAAGATGTCCAATAAGGAGCTTAGCTAGAGTGATTAATCATAAGGTGGAGCATAACCAATAATTATCTCCAAGTAACTTCTGAAAATCATTGTGGGAATGTAAGACATACGTTCAGATTTGCATGTTTTCTAAATAAATCCTTCATCCTTAAATTCAGCTGCCCAAATGCTGAAAAGGAGAGGCTTTTTGAATTCATACACTGCTAATCACAAGCTCACTGTGATAAGAGGGGATTCCAAGTGGGCAAAAAGTATTTAAAATATTATGAATTATGAATGGGACAAAAGTATGTCACCAATGTCATGAATAATATGTGCATAAGGATATGGCTTCTGCATGGCAGGAATTGCTCAAGCTACAAAAGCCTGACATAAGGTAGAACTATTGGACATTTCCTGTGATAAAACCATATCTTCTAAATGGCTCCTTGAAATTAATGACTGGAACACTAAGTGCAAAGTGCTAACAATCAGCTAGATGTAAGCATATAGTGCAACAACAATCCTTTAGGTCAGTTATTTTTAAATGACAATGAAAGGGCATAGGACATGAAGGCTTTCATGTAGGAGATGAAATCCTAGGATACAGACCAATTTCATTGTACTAGTTGCTCGGAGATCCTGTAACAGCCTCTAATTGCCAGATTTTTCCTAATTGCAAAAGTGGGGTTATTCCATGGAGTACAAGTACAAGAGCATGTTCAGTATAACCAGCTTGATGTTGTCCTTGGACAATCATATGAGCCACCTGAAGCTTTTCAGCAGTGAGGAGCCATTGATTAAGCCAGACATGGTCATCTGACAGTCACTTACTGTTTTCTACTGCCTTCTATGTGGGAGAAGAGACTGAGGCCCATACAGAAAAGGTTGATCAGGTGTATACACTAATACATGCCTTTCTCATTGGTTTCTTCCCAACCCCTTTGTGGGAATCAATCCTTCAGTAAGAATGTGGGAAGTCAACACTGAAGTAGGACTCATCAATAAGACCCCCATACTGCTTAGGACATAATGGTCCCATTAATATATTGGCAAACTCTTAAGCACATAAGGTTTGAAAAGTCACTTATTACCTTCTAAGTGTTGCCATTGAAAATACTGGTCACTCTGTTCAGCCTTAGAAATATGACCTACACCTTTCAAGTCAGTGGAAGTCCCTGTGTAAGGACCAATCTTTCAGCCAATGTTTATAGACATAAGAATGTATTATAGACATAACACATCTGCCTCAGTGTATGTAACTCCTTGAAAAAATCTTTCCTTTTTTAAAAGTTCCAATTGAAGTTGCTCTTCCCTAGCTAACTGATATCAGTGTGCCCTGTCTGATTTCCCAATAACTTTATCAATTCTGGCTTCACTTGACAAAAATTTTCCTGTTGATCGATCAAGAAGGCAAGAGCAGAATTTAAGCTGTGTTATTTTTGTGGAGTATTTGAAGAAGGGAATTGGTAGTCTGAGCCATAAATTTTATTTCCCCTGTAAAATCTGGTTCTATCACTTCCAACACTACTTGAAATCTGTTCACGGTGGGATTACCCTACTCCAATTCTAGTTCCCGTGTGCCAGAGGGCAAAGAGCAATACACCAGGACTTACAGCCTGGGGCCCCATTTCTGACAATACAGATCTGTCAGTGGGAGGGAGACAATCTTGCACCTCCTGCCTTGACCATTTCAAAGTCCTGGATATAGGATACAGGGATTGGTTGGATTGTATGACAGCCTTGGACAGAGTGAAAGTCCCCACAGTGTTTAGTGGGGATGGAGCAGGCTCCAATGCCAGTTTCCCTCGGGAGGAGGGAGAGATTGTCCATCCACATTTATCTCTGATCTGCACTCATTAGCCCAGTGTCTACCATGATGGCAACATGGACACAGCCCTCATCTTGAAAGTGGTGCCCATGAAGATTGGTCCTTGGTATTCTTTTGGCTTGGTTGATGCTCACAGTCCCTGGCCAAATTTCCAGGCTTACTACAGTTGAAGGACCCCTCTGTGGATTTTAGTTCAGCTAGGCAGGCTGGAAAACTTCCTTCAAGGCCGAGACCATGGCTATCCCTGGACAGAGGTGCTACTATGTGAGCACCATCATTCCCAGGAGGGTTTAGGGGTCAGGGCCCACCTTTCTGTTTCTTCTTCTTGTTTCCCTCTCAGGGATTTTAGAATAAAGTCAGAGAAGTTGAGGAAAATAACATGGATGTGAGGAGACAGAAAAAAATGAAGCAGAAGTAGTGCACAGTGATTTTCAAAATCATTATTTTTATGCGAGCAGGTGGCTACACATAGAGTGCACTTGGGTTCATTTTGACAAAGTCTTCCAGGGTGGAGTCGGATTCCAAACCCCAACCCCCTTCTCCTCTTTTTCTCCCTCCAGCCCCCAATTCCCTTTTTCCCTTTTCTTCTCCCTCCCCAGCCGCCCCCTCTACTCTGCTTGCCTTATTCTCACTCACGTGTGGTCTCTGATTCCTGTGGCAAATCCACACACAGAGAACATGGTTCTGTGCAGCTGGCTGGGCACTGCCTTCCCTCTCTGTCTCTCTGCGGCTGCCCTTGTGTCTCCGTCTTCTGCTCCACTGATCTCCTCGGTAGCTTGGTGATATCCACTCCACCCACCTTCTTTCCCTTTTTTGGCTCTAGATTCCACATGAGAGATATATTTGACTCATTGGTTTTGTTTATTATTTTTATTTCACTGGGGATTGAACCCGGGGTCACTTAAACATTGAGACACATCCTCAGCCGTTTTTATTTTTCATTTTGAGACAGACTCCCACTCAGTTGCTGAGGGCCTCACTAATTTGATGAGGCTGGCCTTAAACTTGTTGATTCTCTTGCCTCAGCCTCCCAAGTTGCTAGCACTGCAGACATGTGCCTCCACACCACACCTGGCGAACACTTGGTTTTCTGAGTCTTGCTCATTTAATTCATCAGGATGTTCTCCGTTTCCACCCATTTACTGGACTGTGCCATGATTTCATTCTTCTCAGTGTGTAAGCTATTCTTTATTCTCATAGTTATTAACAGGGGTGCTTGTATAAGTGGGTAGGCTTCACTGTGGTCCTTCCATGAATTCATGTACCAAGCTTTGATCTTGCCCACCCCCTTCTCCTACATGCCCCTCCTCATCTCCCTAATCTCCTTCCTACTCACTGATAGTCACTATTCTACTTTTAGGTCTTTTTTTAAAGTCCCACTTCTGTGAGTTTCTCTCTGTGTGGCTTATTTTGCTTCAATGGCGTCTTCTATTCACATCCCATTGCCTTTTAGCCACAAGCTTAACGATATCCCATAGTGTGCGTAGACCATACTTTCTGCATCTACATATCCCTTGGGCATTCACCATGGCCATTGTGAAGAATGTCACAATAAGCATGGGCACCCATGTATCTCCTCTGTGTCCTTCAGAGTGGTACCTCTGGGTCATATGGCAGCTCTATTTGTAGTGTTTTGAGAAACCTCCATGCTATTTGCTAATAGGTTTTGACTAATTTATATTGCCACCAATAATGTATAAAGGTTTCTTCTTCTCCACAGCCTCATCAACATTTGGTATATATTTTATTGGTGTTATCCTTTACTTATCTTCATTTTTATATGTTCTTTTTACATATAATGAAAAGTGAATATTTTGGCATTTAGTACAACTGGTACTAATTAGGATTCCATTCTTGGGGTTGTACATGATATGGAGTTACAGTGTCCATGTATGCACATGTGAACATAGGAAGTGACGTCTGTTTCATCCCACTGTCTTTCCTATTCCCACTCCCCATCCCTTCCCCTCATTCCCTTTGTCTAATCCAATGAACTTCCATTCCCCACACACACAAGTGTGTGTTAGCATTGAAATATCAGAACATTCAGCCTTTGGTTTTGGGGAGTAGCTTATTTCATTCACCATGGTAGTCCCAGTTTCATTCATGTATCTGTAACTGCTATAATTTTATTCTTCTTTATGGCTGAATATTCCATTGTGTATATGTACCACATTTTCTTTACCCACTTATCTGTTTAAGGGTTAGTGTCATAGCTTAGCTACTGTGAATTGAGCTGTTATCAACATTGATGTGGTGTGTCATCCTCGTATGATAATTTTAAGTCCTTTGGGTATATACCAAGAATTTGGGTAACTGAGTCAAATGGTGGTTCCATTCCAGGTTTCCTGAGGAATATCCATACTGCTTTTCAGAGTGGTTGCACCAATTTGCAGTCCCACTGGCAATGCATGAGTGCCCCTTTCCCCTCACATCCTTGTCAATATTTACTTGTATACTTGATAGTTGTCATTCAGACTGGAATGAGATGGAATCTTAGTGTAGTTCTAATTTTTATTTCTCTTATTGATAGAGGTATTGAACCGCTTTTCACATATTTGTTGACCTGTTATATTTCTTCTTCTGTGAAGTGTCTGTTCAATTCCATTCCCCATTTATTCCCCGCCCCATAGTGATAAGTCTTTTGAGATCTTTGTATATCCTGTAGATTGATGGTCTATCTGAGGTGCAGTGGCAAAATTTTCTACCTTTCTGTAGGCTTCCTCTTCATGATCTTATTTCCTATGCTGGGAAGCAGCTTTTTAGTTAGATACTATCTCATTTATGATGCTTTTACTCCTTGCATGATACATTTTGTTGGTGACAGCTATTCTAAGTGGCGTGAAATGGTATCTGTACTTTAATATGCATTTCCTCCATGATTAATGGTATTGAGCATTTTTTTCATATATTTGTTGGTCATTTGTTTCCTTCTTTTGAGAAGTGTTGGTTAAGAGCACTGTCTGTAGCCTGGTACAATGGGAACACCTGTAATCCCAGCTTCTTTGATTCTGAAAAAGGAGGAATCACAAATTCCAGACCAGTCTGAGCAAGTTAGCAAGACTCTCAAAATACAAAATAAACAGCACTGGTGGTGTAACTCGATTGTAGAGTGACCCTGGGTTACATTCACATACAGAAAAAAAATAACTTCCACAAGTTTTTAGTCATTTTCTGTTTTTCTCTGGAACTCATAATCCATGAGGGAAAACTTCAAAACATTGGTATGGGCAATGATTTTCTGGATAGGATCCTGCAAGTGCATGGAACTCAAGCAAAAATCAGCACATGGGACTTCAGCAAACTGCCAGTATTCTCCACAGCCAGTGCTCTGTTTCACAGGGTTAATATCCAGAATTATAAGAAATTCAATATTCTACCTCATAGCTCTTCACCGAGGACCAGAAATAGAGAGATTTTCAGGAGAAGATCAACCAAGGAGATTCCTTCTGTGAGGGGAGGAAGCAATCCCAGGTGACTCTCTCCTCCCTCTGTGTTGGAAGCAGGATAAGATAACAGGCTCAGCCTGTTTGCCATCTGCATGGGAAATCCCCCAATGTCTCCAAGTCCCCTGGGTGCTGGGAGAGGGTCTTTAGGGAGCTGGAACAGATGCCTGCAGAGTGACCAAAGCAGGAGAGACTCGGGCTGATTCTGTGAGGTCACAATAGAGAAGGGACCTGCCCTGGTCCAGGATTGGTATCCTCTGTCTCTGATCAGCTAACACTGGGGTAAGAGAAAGGACGAGAATACTGTGTTGCAGGAGCACAGTTTCAAGGCTGGTATACATGTCGACTGGCTGTGAATATCTGTGGGTCCTGAACCCCTGGTGACCCCTCTTCTCCCCTTCTCTGTCAAACAAATGTGGGTTTCTCTGTCAGCACTGGGTTTGCCAATGCTCATTGTGCTGCTTTCACTTACAGATCCTTCCTGGCCAAACAGCCCTCACAGAGCTAGAGCAGGTCACTGGACAAGAGAACTCTGAGAGGGCCTCTGACCACAGAGTCCATGTTGATCTCACAAAGAAGAAAACATTTTCCCTTGGATGGCTATACATACTGAGCCTGAAGTCTGACCTGTCATATGAATGCCAGCCTAAGGCCAGGCTCATGGTACAGAGTCTAGGGGATCACGCTGGCCTGGATCCCCGTTTACAGACAAGGGAGGGAAGCTAGAGGAGAGATCCCCTCCAGCAGGGTCCTGATAAGACCCCAGATCTTGGGGTGCAGCTCAGTGATAGAACACTTTTGCAGCCTATTTAAGGCCTAGAGTTCAATTCCCGGTACAAAAAATAACAAAGATAGTAACCACAGGCCCTGTACTCAGAACTGGTAGCTGCATATTTATGTCCCTGGAGAGGAAAGGAGGCTGCAGGCCACGGATGCATATTCCTGTGCATTTGCCAACACAGAAGGAGGCAGAAGATGGTCAAGATTCTCAGGCCAACTCAGTGCTGGGCATCTGGCCTCCACAGTCTCCGTAAACAACTTCACACCTCCAAGTGCATCAAAAGCCAAGACTGGAATTGCCAGTTGCTTCCTTGTAAGGCTCCTTTGCCAGGAACCCGGGCTAACTGTCCTTAGGAAGTTAAGGAAGGAAACATCCTGTGTACGGACTCTGAAGCCAGTGAGCTCTATTCTGCAGAATCCAGAATCTTGGGTAGGTGTCTGGGCAGCCTCTGCCAATTGCTCCACTAGAGCAAAGCCTGGTGAGGGCTGCCCATGTTTATATCAGACCTGATTCTGGACAGTGGTCAGGAAACAGACTTTAAAACAAATCACCACCAATCCTGAAAAACTTTCCCCACAATGAGAAGAGGACAAATATTTTATTATTCAATTAAATCAGGATGTGATATGAATTACAACCCATCTACTAAGGGATTAGAACACAGAAAGACATATGTCATCCTTCAATAAAATCAACCAGATACCACCCACCACACCCATGTTCCCAAGTTGAATAAGCAAGGAAGAAGAATTGAAAGTAGGAATTCTGGGGTGGGTACAGCCACCCTGGGCCTTGAGGGAATAAGGTGGGTAGGAGACCTGCATGCAGACATAGGGAGGGGACATGGCAGCCAACTTGGAATCCCCACAGTCACTGGACTCTTTCACCCCTCCTGGGCTTCTAGTTGCTCAGTGTGTATATAAGACAGAAGACACATCTTCTCTGTGCTGATGATCTACCATTGCTTGTTTGATCTGAACACAAACTGACAGAGTTACTTTATTACAACTTATATCAGCATTTAATGTGTGAATATAACCCACTGAACAAGTGCCCCATATTAACTTCCACAGCTGATAGACCCTTTCCACTGTAGTCAGGCACAGTGAGAGGCATCACAGTCTCTGAAAGAACTTGGGGCCTTCGACCTACAACTGCATGGAGTCCCTGGGCCAAAATGCTCAGTGTCTGCCGGGCCAGCTGCCTACCGAGGCCATTTCAGGCTTTTGCCTTTCAGGTGAGTGCCGGCTCCCCAACCCTACACCCAGTTCATTGAAGACCATCCCACTTGCTATTCATGTTAATGGAACTAACCTTCCAACCTCTTGGCACTTACCTGTGGGGAAGTCTTCAATTGAAAATTACACATTCTATCTCTGATTTATTTAAGAGAACTTATTTTATAATTATTGATGGGGCAATGAACTTTTGTACTCATTCATAAAATTAAGTTATATGTGAACTTACATAATACTTACAACCTATTTGATTTACTGCTGCTCATGTTTAGCATTTATTATGGGAGCAAGATCACATACACAATCCTCTCTGCAATAAGAGTTTATCAAAGTATAATTGAGATTTCTTCCATCAAACTCCAAAAGCACACACAGAAAACCAAAAAATGAATCAGTGGAATTATATCAAACTAAAATTTTCTGTAGAACAAAGAAGTGAAAGGGTGACCCACAGAAAAGGAGAAAAATATTTCCAAATCTTATCTCTTATAAGGGGTTAATGTCCAAAATATATTATAAACTCCTACAATAGAAGAGTAAAAATTAATGAAATAAACATACAATCTAATAGCCAAATAAGCAAAAGGAAAATGAGCCAAAGGACAGTTCTCCCGAGAAGACATAGAAATTAGCCATGTATGTGAAAAGAAGCACGACATTACTAATGTTGGGGGAAAGATGAGACCCTCAGTATCAGGGAAGGGAGGAGGAAACAGATGTTCACAGGGAGGGGTGTGGGACTGACAATGTGGGAAGCAACATTCTGGGAAACCCACATCATACATTTGTAATTTATAAGATATTTATTTTAAATAAAACATAAGGCAAATTAAACATATACCCTACAGGAAATATTGCTTTCCTGAAATAATAAGACTTCTGCTGGACATGGTAGAACATGCCTGTAATTCCAGTGACTCAAAAGGCTGAGGCAGGAGGATCACAAGTTGGAGGCCAGCCTCAGCAACTTAGCAAAAGCCTGTCTCAAAAAAAGTGCTGGGGATATGACTCAGTGAGAAAACGTCCCTAGGAAGACAGACCACCATTCAATGCTTTTGCTTCTCAGGTACATGGCTAAATTTTGCTCTCAAACACAAATTAGGAGAAGATTACAGGCAGTTTCAGGACTGAAGATGTAATTCAGAGCAAAAGTGCTTGCCTAGCAAAGGGGAGACCTGAGTTCAAACCCCACTGCAATACACACACACTCACACACACACACACACACACACACAGCCTCAGGTTGAATGGCATTGATTTTTGAAATTTAGTTTACTTTGCTTTAGTTATACTTAATGTTAGTACACATTTTGACATAATAACAACAGTGTGGAATATGATTTGTTCTAATTCAGTCCCAGGACTCACCACCTTTCCCTTTCCTCTGGCCCCCTCCCTCTACTGATTTTTTTTGTTTTGTATTTTGATAAAGGCTTCATGAATGAACACGTAATTTCAAACATATTACGACATGGATTTAAAATCAGCAAATTGTTGTACATTAATCATACCACAGTAATGCAAGTATAAAATTAACAGTTGAAAAATGAATAAAAGAATTTTAATAATTGCATACAGTGTAATTAATATTTAAAGAATTATTTAAAATATACATGATGCAGAAATAAAAATGTAAAATATCTGGATCTGACATGCTGGATGAAGCCAAGGATACCTAGAAGAGACAAAAGTAGAGAGAAACAAAAAAATATTAAATGAGAGAAAACTGGGGCTGGGATTGTAGCTCAGTGTAGGGCACTTGCCTAGCACATGTGAGGCATGGGTTCAATCCTCAGCACCACAAAAAAAGAAAATAAATAAAAGAATTAAGAAAAATTTTAAAATGAGAAAGATGACTTAAAGATAGTGTCATATATGAGATTTATTGGATTGAATAAGCAGAATAAAGGCAAAAAAACTTATTAAATCATGGAGTATATCAATAAAATATACCACATTTAGCAAAAAAAAATGAAGGCAGGAGAGCACAAAAAATCAAAATATATACAAAATTATTTTTAAAAACTAAACAGTAAACTGATTTCATGTGGTACCGTTATTTATTACTCTTGGTTAGAGAAACAAATGCTTTAGCTGTCTACCTCTCTGCAACTAGGCTGGCTTCATAATTGCAATTAAGATTCCGTGACAGAGAGTGCAACCATGGTACACAGAAAAATAAGGTACCCATGTGGGTTGAGCTGTTTGTTTATTTCCTCCAGGTGAGGTGGGATACGCAGCGTTCACGACCCATGAGGATGAAGGGGCTGGCTGTGGGGAAGCACCCATTGACTAAGGCAGAGGTGCTCACCATCCACCACGCAGTTGTACCAAACTCAGAAAAGCAAACATGAATAATGGAGGACAGGGCGTAGGAGAAAATGAAGGCACTCGCCAGGACAAGGATGCTTCGTGTAGCGCGGGTCTCAGCACTAGATCTTGATGACACTCGGCGTCTATGAATATGGTGGACACGTTGCATGTGCCTGTTCAGAATGAGAACCATGGAGCCACTGGCCCAGATCATGAGTTCCAAACACAAAACATCATGTGAGAAAGTCAATGCTGCAAATACTGAGTTTGTGTCTCTGTCGTGGAGCACAGCTGAACAGTATAGAAAATCTATACCTGTGCTGACGTTGCTGTTGCTCCATCTGTCAGTCATGAGCATGGGAGTTCTGATATTTAGCAGCATGTGTAGGACCCAGCAGAGGAAACTAAACAAGCCAATAGACTTCTGGGCTTTCTCTCTATGCTCTGCCCACCTGGAGTTCCTGGGGCTGACGGTGATGTACTGAAAGACACTCAACAGGCAGGTGGTGGTAACAGACACACCTCTGGCCACTCTGTGAACAGAGAAGACAAGCTTGCATCCAATATCACCGAGGAAACGTCGCAACCCAAAAGCTGCCATGATCTCTGGGATTCCCCGTGAGAGAAGGACCAAGGAGTTGGCCACAGTCAGGTGCCTGAGAATCAAGTCTGTGGGCCTTGATCGGAATCCGCTGAAGTGAAGGAAGGCATGATAAGACAAGAGTGAGAAATTCCCCAGAGTTCCAATGAAGATCTGCAAAAGGAAGACTATTCCAAATCTCAAAACCTTGGAGGTCATCCTACTATTATCCAGGACTTCATTTAAACATTGAAAACAGGACTCTGTACCAAAATAAAAGTTGTAGGGTTAATATGTCACAGAAAATAAAATTCAAATTTTTTACCTACCATCATTATCCTGATGAATTTACTTATAACATAGATTTTCATTGTTAAGAGTTTTCCAAAGTCTCTGTGTTTGTGTCGCATTTACATTGTATGGTCCTCTGTGATTAATGGTTTACCAATTATAGCATTTAACATGATAATTTAATGATCAGAAACTTCTACCCCAATACCTAATATTATTTTTCTTTTACACATAAAGATAATTTGGCTCCAGACATGATCACACATACCTTTGATCCCAGTGAGGCTGAGACTGGAGGGTCACAAGTTCAAGGTCAACCTCCACCACTAAAGGAGACCCTGTCTCCAAATTAAAAATGCAAAGGGCTGAGGGCATAACTCAGTGGTACTACTCTCCAGGATCATCCCCAGTACCACAAAAGAAAAAAAGATAATTCAGTAAAAATAGTTCTCTGTGTCTCATCCAAATATTAATGAAAAGGTTTTGTACTTAGTGGCCAGGTTACATTGATCATGCTCATTTCGGTACTATATCATCATAGCTAAATGGTGTTCATTCAGTAATCCAAACAGACATATATTTTGTGATACTTGAAATTCACTGATTGAATGTGATAATTTCCTATTTTCTATGAATAATTTATTTTATACCCAGTATCACTTGTAAATGAAGATGCAAAGACTTGATAAAATATTTGTGCACCAGATAATTTTCTGTGGTCAAATTTGATTTACTGAATAGAAATACATATTAGAATATCAACAGAAATAATCACATAACTTTTTGCCAACGGTATCTACCACAGACACTGTCTTGGTGTAAACTAAGGTCTATGAAATTTAGAGAAGCAGCAAATAATTTTATGGTAGAATTAAATTTGTCATCATTAGGTAGCATATAATGGTGAACTTCTCATTGTACAACAACAAGTAAAAGGCAAGGTAATTTTGGAATGATGCTAAAAAACAAGACAAGTATGTAGAATGAAATGTGGAGGCATTAGATCTTGTGAAAACAAAAAAGAAGAGACTGAAAATAACATTAGAATCTTTACAGCCTGACAAGCATCATGAGACATATTTAAATCTGAAACATGATAAATCCTTAATGCTGTGTGAATCTCATGCATATAATATTAGCTTTTCTTAGAAACCTCCTTCCCTCATTTCAGGAAGAAATACTGTCCCACATTGAGCAATAAAGTACAAATATTTTCAGAGAGAACAAATTATCACCTCCATTAAATACATCAAGCCCAAGTGGAAGAAATCTCATTACACTCCAGAAATTGCCATTTGATCCCATTGTTGAGATAGAAAACTGGGTGGCTCCATTGACACCCTCGAACTCATCCTTGCAGACATGGAAAATGAAGCAACACTGGGCACCCTCGTGTCCTGGCCGTGTCTGCAGAGTAGGCTGAAGAGTCCACTGGCTCCTGAGTCACAGTCTCAGTGCTCATACAGAGAAGCCCTCAGTACTTCTTGGAACAAATTCCCACGACCATCCTTAGCACTGCTGTGTTAAAGGATGTTAGGAGCAGAGAGAGGCTGGGGTAGGGTCTCAGACTGCAGTCACTCTGCAAGCTCAGCCCTTGTCCCTTTTCCTCCTTGTAGGTGGCTGTGTCACCCCACATGGACCACGTTTCCAGACGTGTTGCCTAAGCAGACACAGACTCATTTATAGCTGATCCCCTTACACACTGTTTCACAGGCTGAATTGAGAATACTCACCGAATCTTTCCTACTTCCAGAAAGCCAGGCTCAACTGACAGTCATGACACCCTGTGTCATATGGGAGGGAGGCAGCCAGACCTTGAGGTAGGGTCCCCCACCCCGGGACCTCAACTCCCCAACAAAACACAATTATCACTTCACTTATAGTTTCAGCAACAGCACATGACTGTGATGTTGACACTAATAAGACTTTCTTCCAGGTCCCAATTACCACAGGCACTTAGAAGTTTCAATGATTATCAAAGTTTCTATAATCAGGTCTAAAGAGAGAGGGCGTGAGTGTTTTGGAAAAACACTTCCTTTGCCTTAATGCCTAGGGACAGACACAGCCTCACATGCTCATTCAGAAAATGTTGAGACCTGACAGATAAAGGATTCAGAGTGAAGAAGGTGTACTATTTTTCCATTCTAAGTGATACATAAGAATTATATATGTGCCAGATGCAGAGGTGCACACCTACCTGTAATTCCAACAAATCAAGCAATTGAGGCAGATGGAAAAAAGTTTGAGGCAGCCTCTGCAACTTAATGAAACCCTTTTTCAAAATATGAACATAAAGGACTGGAATTTAGCTCAGTGATAAAGTGCCCCTGGATTCAATTCCTGATACAGAAATGCATTACTATACATACAGAATGATTATATTGAGCTAATTAACACATACACTACATCACAACTTTTTGTGATAACATAAAATCTACTCTTGTAGCAACTTCCAAGAATACAATACACTGTAATTGACTGAAACCACCATCTTGTACAATAGAGCTCCTAAATGTAATCCTCCTATAATTTATATCCCTTGACATGGGGTGACAACTCACCCCATGTTCCCACCACTGATGATCATCTTTCTATTCTTCTGAGTGCAACATTTTCCATTCCACATGTTTGTGGGATCAGGCAGTATTTGTGTTTATGTGCCTGGCTTATTTCACTTAACATAGTGTCTTCCAAGTTCATCCATGTGAAAATGACAGGTCTGCATTTTTCAGACCACATTGTATCCTGTTGTGCATATAATCCACATTTCCTTTAGCATTCATCCATTGATGGAGTCTTAGGTTGAACCCTTGTGTTGGCTATTGTGTAAAATCCTGTAGTGAACGTGAGAGTGTAGACATCTCTTCAACATACCGACTACATTTCCCTGAAATTTGTACCCCGAGTGGTGAGATGGATAGATTTCATGTGGTTCTGTTTTGGATTTCTTGAGGAAGCTCTGTACTTTTCTCCACAATGGCTGTACTGACTTACTTTCCCCACAAGGATATGTAAGGGTCCCATTTTTATCACATCCTCTTCAACATTTTTAGCTTTTGTCTGTTTCCTTAGTATCCATTCTGACAGCACGCGGTGATACCCCACGGGGGTTTCAATGGACGCTTTCCTAATGACAGGGGAATTGTACATTTTTCATACACCCATTTGCCATTTGTTTTCTCTGAGAAATGACTATTCAGGTTCTTTGCCAACTGTTTGTGATATTCGTTGGTTACAGTGGTCAACTGGATCACACTGACCAGTGAAAACAGAAGCACAGGCCCGCAAAGAGCTGTCCTGCAGAGAGCGCAGTGACAAACGGAGCACAGCCTGCTCTCCGGGCCCTCGGTGGACCCCGGCCCCAGGCCAGCGGTGAGCTGGGGGACCCGGGACAGGGCTCCCCTGCAGCTCGCTGGAGCTCCTGCTGCGACTGCCCCCTGGCTGGCCTGGCTGTGAAGGACTGGTGAGCCTACCACCCAGGCTGGATGACCTGCTGGCGGCCGGTGACCTGTCGGGTCTCCTGACCCAATCCCGTCCTTCCCAGCTGAAGCCACTGCCATGGTCATCGCGCCTTTGGGTGACAGCGGGGGTGGGGAGAAGAACGGCAGCCACCCCAGCGCCGCGGAGGCCAGCGGGGGCTGCGAGGTCCCAAGGGGTGTGGACGCAGGAAAGCTCGGCCCTGCGGTGGACAGGTGGACAGCGGAGCCGCACAGACCAGGGCCCTCGTGAGTGCTCCGTGCGGCTCCTCAAGAGCCCACCTGGTCTCGGCAAGGCCAACCTGGAACCGCCCTGGAAGGTGAGCGAAGCCCCCGAAGACGACCACCGGTGGACGGTCAGCGGCCTCGCCTGTTGGCCTTGGTTCTACCAAAGAGAGAAAGGTAGAGCCACTTGCCGTATCTGACCAGTCAGAACCCCCGCCACCCTCGGGAGGGATTGGTGGCCGTTCCTAGCGGCCTGTGTATGTAAGGGAAAAGCTGCTCTCCACCTGCCCCCGCCCTGCAAAACCTGTGCGACATCGGGACATTCTCCATGTGAAGAGGAGCCCGACGTGTGATAGAGTTAGAAAATAACGTCTTGTAAATGTCCATTTGTTTGAAAAAATCAGAAATGCCTTCTGGAAGGGACTTTGAAATGGATTTGTTAGGCCACCCCCAGGAGCGACACTTGTCCACGTGGGTTCAGTGGGTTGTTGGACATGGAGAGGAGGGGCCGTGAGAAGGAGATCCTGCGCCACACTGGCTTTACGTGAAGACATTTTTCAAATAATGACCATTGTTTTGTGTGTGCATTTTATTCCTCATTAGTGTATACATAGTTGAAAATTTTAAGAAATTTTTTTAATACCTAGGCTTTCTAGATGTTCTAAAGTGCCTGCCTGATATATATTAAAAGTAGAAGTGGTAAAATAAATAACACATTTTGTAAATTTCTTTTTGTTAAAATTATTACAAAAATGTTGGGGGGGTGCAATAGCCAACCCCTGTTGAGTAGTCCAGAGTTGGGTGCTGATCCTGGGGAGCACCGAGCCAGTGTGCTTACCAAGAGCCAAGAGTTGTCTGTGGGTTTTATTTTACTTTGCTGTGTACATACTGTGTGTGAAGGAAAAATGAGTCCTCCTAATCTATATCTAGTCTTTCTAGATGTTAAAGAGGTTGCCAGTGGGTGGTAAAAGTAGAATTGGTAAACCAATTTTGTATGTTTTATGTTAAAATTCCGAGGAAGGACTGTCTTCTGAAAATTTGAGCATTATAGCCCAGTGGGTCAATGAAGGGTCAGAATGCTCATATTTTGAAGACACTTTCAAATGAAAACTATTGTTACATGTGTGCAGTGTATTCAAGACTGTTACAGAGTGGACAAATTGAGTCCTCTAGACTTGTCTAGATGTTTAGAGGTGCCAGATGTATGTTAAATGTAGAGGTGGTAAAATATCATTTTGTAAATATCTTTCTGCTAAAATTCATATGAAATAGTCTTTTAGGAATGGAAGTATTAAACCACCTCTGTGAGCAGTATCCTACTGTTAGTACTTGCTCAGTGATGTGGAGGAGGTGGGAAGGAAGCAATTGCAAAAGTAATATGTTAGTGTGTTCATACTTGGACGTTCTCAGACATCAATTTTCTATGTTTTGTGCATTTTGTTTTGCTGTGTATGTAGTGTAAATAATGGGCAAATGAGTCCCAATTTTGCAACATCTAGTCTCTAGATGTTAAACAGGTTGCCAGTGTATGACCAAGTCGTTAGTAAAATTAGAACATTTTATACATTTTTTGTTGAAATTCATAGGGAAAGCTTGTCCTCTGTAATGACTTTTGGATATGGATTTGTTCAGCCATCTCAAGTGTTACATATGCCTGGACTGGTCCACTGGACTGAAAATAGAAGGAACTAAGGAGGGAAATGTTCAGGACAAAATGGTCATGTTAGAAGCTACCTCATACTTAACCACTGCAACACATGCAATTTTATTTACCAGTGCTGTGTGAATAGTGGACAGGGTCTTTTGTGAAATATCTAGTCCTTCTATATATTCAGAAGTGCTTGATATACTTAAAAGTAGAAATAGTAGAATTAAAACTTTTTGTAAATAACTTTTAAAAACTGATAAGAAATATTTTGTTTGGAACTGTTAAACCACCTCTTAACATAAAAAACAAAATAGGACCACAATCGTGAGATGTCCAGGAGGAAAACACCGAAGGCCAGAATGAATAATATATTCAAGGTTCTGAATGAGGGCTAGGTTTGGAACTCAGTGGTGGGACACTTGCCTGGAGCCCTGGTTTCCATCCCTAGAATCACATTTTTTAAAAATCTTTGATCAAATGAAAAATGCCAACCATTAACAGTGTGTCTGGAAACTGTCCTTCAAAAATAAAGGGAATATAAAAATGAACCTCAGGGAATTTATAAGCACTATACCTGCCCTAGTGAAAATGCTAAAGAAATCAACACTTTACAATGAAAAATAAAATTATGACACACAGAAACAAAAATCACATGAAGTTCTGACTTGAATGAGATGAGCTCTTTATGCACTTTTGATTTGCATCTCCCTGATTGCTGGAGAAGTTGAAGATTTTTTCACATATTTGTTGGCCATTTATGTTTCTTCTTCTGAGAAATAATTGCTCAGTTCCTTTGCCAATTTTCCATTGGATTATTTTTTTGTTGTTGTTGGTGGTGGTGGTGGTGGTGGTTTTCTTATGCTTTTTAAATTCTTTATACAAATGAATGCATATCTAGGAGATGGATATTAATCCCCTTTTAGAGGATTAATACAATTGCTAAAGATTAATTAATTAATACAATTGCTAAAGATTAATACAATTGCTAAAGATCCATTTTCTAGGCTCTCTCTTTGTACTTGTTTGATGCCATCCTACTTATTGATCCTTGATTTTATATCTTTTTTTTAATTTCTTTTTTTTAAGAGAGAGAGAATTTTTTAATATTAACTTTTTAGTTATGGGCAGACACAACATCTTTGTATGTGGTGCTGAGGATCGAACCCGGGCCGCATGCACGCCAGAAGAACGCGCTACCCCTTGAGCCACATCCCCAGCCCCTTGATTTTATATCTTGGACTTTAGAGTTCTCTTTCTAAACCATTGTTTTAAAATGATCTGTAGTTGTAGATGGAAAGAATGCCTTTGTTTTATTTGTGATGGACTGAACCCAGTTCTCTGCCCCTGAGCTACAGACCCAGCCCTTTAGAGTTCTTGCTGGGGAAGTCAGGGCTGCCTCAATGTGTTGGAGCTTTGACCCAATGTTTTCTTGTAGCAGTTGCAAATTTTTCACTTTATTTCCAAAGTAGTTGATCTATTTTGCGTTGCCGTTTGTGCAGGGTGACAGACAGGGATCTAGTTTCGTTCTTCTACATACATACAGATAGCCAGTTTTCCAGCACCATTTGTTGAAAAGGCTATGTTTTCTCCAACCTATATTTTTGGCAAATTTTCAAATTATAAGATCCTTTTCCAAATTATCAGGTGACTGTAAGAATGTGAGTTTGTCTCTGTGCTTTCTCTATTCCATCTGTCTTGAGTCGTACTTTTGTACCTACCCATTTCATGCTGGTTTTGTTACTCTTGTCCTGTAGTAAAATTTAAGATCAGATATTATGATGGCTCTTACATTGATATTCTTGCTCAGGATTTCTCTGGCTATTCTGGGTCTCGTATTCTTCCCAACTAATTTTTTTTTAATTTCTTTCCTAATTATCTGAAGAAAATCATGGGCATTTTGAAGGGGATTTTATTGCGTATGTATAGTACTTTCAGTAATATGGCCATTTTGACAATACTGATTCTGCCTATCAGAGAACACAGGAGGTGTTCAATCTTCTAAGGTCTTCTTCAGCTTCTTTCTTCAGTGCTCTTTCACTTTGATAAATTTCCAAGTTTCATTAGGCAATTGTGAAAGGTGTAGATTTTCTCATTTCTTTCTCAGCATAATCACTATTGTACTACAGAAAAGCTGTTGATTTTTTGAATATTAATTTTGTTCCATTCTAATTTGCTGAATTCATTTACCACATGTAGAAGTCTTCTGGTGGAGTTTTTCAGGTATTCTAGGTGTAGAATCATCTCATCGCCAAACAGAAAAATTTGACTTCTTTCTTTCCAAATGATAACACTTTATTTTCCTTCTCTTCCTGACTGATCTGGCCAGAAGGTCAAGAACTATATCAAATAGGAGTGGTGACAGTGTACATCTTTGTCTTGTTCCTCATTTTAGAGGAAATGCATTTCAGTTTTTCTATATTCAATATGATGTTGGCTTTAAGTTGGTGACACATATAGCCTTGATAATGTTGAAGTAAGTTCCTTGCATTTCTATTTTCTCCAGCGTTTTTAAAAAGAATTCCTGCTGGATTTTACCAAAGACCCTTGTGTGCATCTATTGAAATAATCATATGGTCCTTGTACTTAACTCTATTTAAAGGGAGAATTACTTTTACTGATTTTCATGTTGAAACAATCTTGCATCCCTTAGATGAAAGCCACTTGATGTTCTATCTATATGTGTTTTGAATGTGGTTTGCTAATATTTTATATAGGATTTTGCCTTTATGTACTTCAGCGATTTGGGTCTGTGACCTTGTTTCCTTGATGTGTCTTTCTCGGGTTTGGGGATCAGGGTTATACTGGTTTCCTGGAATATACTTGAGTATTCCCTTCTTTTTAATTTCATGGAAATAATTTGAGAAAGACGGTGTTATTCCTTTAAAGGTCTAGCAGAACTCAGCTGAGAATCTATCTGGCCCTAAGTTTCTCCTTGTTGGAAATCTTTTAGTTGTTTCTTCAATTTCATTATTTCATAGTGGTTTTGTCAGGTTTCTATATCTTTCTGATTCAATGTTAGCAGATCTTGTGTGTCTAGAATTGTCACTGTCTTCTAGATTTTTCAGTTTATTGGAGCATAAATTTTCAAAATAGTTTCTAATTATCATCTGCATTTCCTAAGTGTCTGTGGTGATATCTGTTTTCTTCATCTCTCCTTTTGTTCATTTGGATTTTCTTTCTTGGTATGTTTGACTAAGTACTTATCAATCTTATCTATCTTTCTGAAGAACCAACTCTGTTGTGTGTTGATCCTTTCTATATTTTTATCCTCAGTTTCATTAATTTTAGTTGTGATCTTAATTATTACTTTGTTCTACTGATTCCAGAATAAGTTTGTTCTTTTCTAAAGCCTTGAGATGGAACATTATATTTTTATTTGGAATCTATTTTTTTAAAAGAGAGAGAGAGAGACAGAGTGAATTTTTTAATGTTTATTTTTTAGTTTTCGGTGGACACAACATCTTTGTCTGTACGTGGTGCTGAGGATCCAACCCGAGCCACACGCATGCCTGCGAGCGCGCTACCACTTGAGCCACATCCCCAGCCCCTGGAATCTATTTTTTGATGTAGGTACTCAGTGCTATAAATTTTGTCTTGCAAATGCCATCCCACTGCTGAGGGATTTCTTTATTTCTTCTCACTTATTCTATGATATTGTGTCCCCCCAAAAAAACATGTGTGAAATGATGCAGGAAGGTTTGGGGGGGAATGATTAAGTTATGACAGATGTAATGCAATCAGTGAATCTCAGACAGTATCAACCACACGGTAACTGAAGGAAGGTAAAGTGTGGTGGAGGAAGTGGGTTCTTTCTTCAGAATAAGATAGTTTTGTTTTCATGGAAACCCTTTAGAGTAACCTCTGTCATCAAATCAACTTGACTGTCTCCTGGATAGCCTGCTGCCCCTTCTACGTCCACGGTTGCTGCTTTCCATTCCCCTTTCACATCCTGGAGAAATCTTTTCTGGCTTCCAGCTTTTCCTCTGCATTTTCCACAACTCTCAGAGCCTTCCCCAAGTCAGAGTGAGGGTCTGGACTGACTCACCTTCGGCCAATGGGATGTTCCATGCAGACCTCCAAACTTTTGCTAAATCTGGAGTGATTTGGCTTTGTTTCTTACCAATCTGGGGTTCTCTGGATCACATTTTAAGACTCCCCAGAAGCTTTTCTCTTGTGCTAGTGATGTGGCCACCTGTTTGACACGAGAGGCCTCGCTCACCCACCTTACCTTTTGCTGTGACTTCTGCACTAGGCCTAGCCTTTTGTACCTTTTGATTATAGTGAGAGAGGTGCGATGCCTCCTTTCACTTGAGACTTGTTGGCCATTATTGAGTCATTGTTGGTCTAATCACAGTGCTTTCCTATCTCTGGTGTAGGCACAAGGGGACTGAGGGAGCCAGGGACAGCATGTGCATGAGCTTTCAGAACCCACACATTTATCAGAGAGATTTTTACCTCGTATTGGCCTTGGTGATGGAGTCCTCGAGGAATTTCAATAGTGCTCTCAAAGGTCCCTGGTCAGACATCACCAAAGCAGACCTAGTATTAATGAAATAGTTTCAAACGTCAAAAAAATATGAAAATGAGACATGAAGACGAAAATTAAAGACATGCTCTGGTAAAATTGTGCAAGGGACTTTCTCAAGGCAGGGCCGCCCCACGCCTGAGCAGGTGGGAGGGAAATGAAGTGGAGCACAATCAGAGGAGACGTTCTCAAGGCTTTCTGTGGTGTGCTCTTAAAGTTCATCTCTAGTCTTCCACTGGAAAATAAGATAACAGTGGTTGGCAACAATTCATTATTTTTAAAGAAAAAAAGCTTATAGAGAATGTTTTGAATGCTCTCAACAGAAAGGAATGGTAAATATTTGAGACGATGGCTATGTCCAATCCTCTTGTCTGGTCATTACACGTTGTGCAAATATCTATAATAAATGTTACGCTGACATGTTATTATTCACCAATAGTAAATGTCAAGTACAGCTTAAAAATGTGCTGAGGAAAACAGCAGCAGCACAACAACTGCCCTATAGGAAATGCTAAATGGAATCCACACAATGAGAAAAAAATTTCTGAAAGCAAAACAAACTTATACGGGAAAGCAAGGCTTTCTGAGACATTTTGATACATACAAAATACAGAATTCAGTAGTTCTGCTGTACTGATGCATAGAAGAGTTTTAATATTGCCACAGAATTTGAAAGACAAAGCATATGAATATTGATAAAACCGTTAATCATTATGCAGTCTGAATAGGTATGGTTGTGATAGCAGCAGCGTGATTGTGCGGGTAGACATAAAGACAGATACTTGGGTGCCAATCCACAATGGGAGTGGGGGCTCTAAGGAAGAATAGATTTACTTTAGGTAGAGGGGAATATAGGGAGGTGAGGGAGTGTGGGGGTAGGAAGGATATAGTTAATGAAACAGACATTAATACCTTGTGTAAATATATGACTGCATGACTGATGTGATTCTACCCCATGCACAATAAGAAAAGTAAGAAATTATACTTCATTTATCTTTGATATATCAAACTACATAAATTCATTCTACAATCATGTGTAATAAGAACAAAAAAAACATTTAAAAATTAACTGAAAAAAAACCAAACAGCTTTGTATGGAGTCTAGCAATTTATAATCAGCTTAAAATATATACTTGTAATGTTATGATGGCTATTATAAGCCCATTATACAAGAAATAAAAAGAAATGATAGCAGATCAATGCATGCCCCTAGAAAAAATCAAGATGAAAAAAAGACTGCGAAATACATAAAACAATTGACCAAATGGACACAGTAATTCCTTTACTTCAGTAATTTCTTTCCTTCAGCAATTTCTTAGTTCTACACCTCTCTTTTGGAAAATATTGTTATTAGTGCATTACATAATAGTGGGGTTCATTTTAACATAATCATGTACTTACATAACAATTTGCTTCATATTAATACCTAGTACTTTTCCATTCCCTCCCCTCCTTCCTGGCCATGACCCCTTCTATTCTATTAGTTTTCCTTTCATTTATTTATTTATCTATTTATTTTTGGTTTTTATTTGTTTATTGGAGAAGGTACCAGGGACTGAACCCAGGAGTGCTTAACCACCGAGACACTCCTAGCCATTTTTTATATTTTATTTAGGGACAGGTCTCACTGAATTGCTCAGAGCCTTGCTAAGTTGCTGAGGCTGCGTTTGAACTTAAGATCCTCCTGCCTCAGCCTCCATAGTTGCTGGGATTACAAGCATGAACCACCACCTCCAGCTTCTTATATTTATTTTTAATAATAGGTTCCTTATCTATTTTTATGATACATAGTCATCATCCAGAATAGTTGACATTTGCTTATTCATACCTGTACAAAACAAAGTGTGACTGGTTTCACTCTCCAGTATCCAAATTGTCATATGAGCACTGCATATTGTTCTGTTCCCACTGTAGGTGGCTGTGGTGGACCTTGGAGGCTTTGGGCTGTGTGTAGAACAGTTTTCTGTGTATGGATGGACAGTCATGTCAGGATTTCCTTCAGAAGGCTTCCTGATCGTGCCAGCCAGCTTCTCAAGTTGGCTCCCCAGTACTGCACAGTGATGTTGCACAGTGACTCCGTGATACAGCATCACCTTCTTTATGTGGCTCCCTGACACTACTTTCTGATCTTGTCAGGGAGAGTTACTTAACTGTGACCTTCCCAAGACAGTGCCTAGACTGAAGTATCGACTCTGTGCCTAATGCTGGTAAGTGATGAGAACTCCGAGTTAACTCTCTGTTTAGACTGAATCTCTGCATGGTGCTCAGATCTGAGCAACTTGTGTTCTCTAGATCTGCACCTCACTCCCCCCATTCACTTCTGCCTGAAGCATCTGCAGTGATGGAGGGTGTTAAGAGCTCTGTTCCACTCTCAGGTGCCACCGGCATTTTCAAAATCTGCCTCACTCTATTCAAAACTAAACTTCAGTTCCTTTATATAGTCACCCACATTAATAGCCATACTCTCAAGTTGTTTTGATTCTATAAGCAGCTAGTGGATAACTGAGTATTTTCAGATCATGTTCTCAGAATCTTTCAAATAATTTTAAAATAGAAATGGATTAAATTTTACAATCAAATTGCCTAAATAAAAACATTTTTGACCTAGATATTGTCTAAAATAGACTCAATGTAGATCTAGGAACACAAAGAGGCTGCAAGCAAAGGAATGAAAAATACTCCCCATGCAACTGTAAACCAAACTATAAACCAAAACCATGTTTATTTCATGGTTTACAGTGGTCATTATTATTCTATCATGCAAAGAGCCCTTTAAGACAGAAACTGTAAAAAAAAAAAAAAGAAAGATAGAACAAAAAAAAAGAAAAGAAAACAACAGGCCAAAAGAAATGTGTTTACTATGAACCTATATAATTATAATATATATGCAGTTTGCCTTGGGGTTTCCAACTATCTGAGGCAATTTTGACAGAAATGAATCAGGAGACAGCATCACAGGCACACGAGAAGCCTTAATTATCCTACTTTCCATAGTGGATAAGAAAATCACACAGTACGCATAAGGAAGCAAGGATATAAACACAATGCTGCAAAACAATCAAGCCTAACAAGCCTATAGAAAGTACCCCACCAAACAGCAGAATGCACAGTTTTATCAATAGCTCAAGGAACCTCTCACAGCATAGATCACCACATGGGCCATTAAAATCCTGGAAAAATGTTAGAACATTGCAGTCCACTAACTCTCTTTTTTGACCAAAATGGAATATGGAAACAAATAGCAGATGGGAACCCTGAGAAGATATAACATGTTGACCATGTGTCCTGTGCAGTGTTCCTTATTAGACCAACCAGAGATGAGAAACTGAGGAAATTGTTCCAGTGTGGGCTCCGTGTTATGTTTTACATCACATGATCCAAGCTTGGTCCCCAGGTGGCTGTGTTCAGAGGTAGGGCCTTTGGAAGGTAATTTAATCTTTAGGCTCTAACACATCAATAAACTTGTTCGTGGGTGGACTTAAAACGTATGGGCTACTGGGAGGGGTTAGAGACTGAGGAGATGGGGCCTAATTGGGTGTTTTTCCAAGGATATATTTTGTCCCTGGACCAGGAGGTAAGCTGTTGTGTTCCACTCTTGCTTCCTGACATGATGTTCTGTATCAACACAGTCATGGAAGCAATGGAGCAGTTGATTATGCACTAAATTTGAAATGCATCAAATTTAAAAGCTTCTGCAAACTAAGAAAATAATTAAGAGCATAAACAGAGAGCCTTCTGAACTCAGAGAAGATCTTTCCTAGCTACTACTCTAGAAGGGAATAAATATCCAGGATATATAAAGAACTTTAAAAAATTAATACCAAATATCCCAATTAATAAATGGGCAGAAGAACTAAATAGACACATCTCAAGAGAAAAACAAATGGCCAATAGATATATGAAAAATATTCACCATTTCTAGCAAATTAAATTTACATTGAGATTTCATCTCGTACTGGTTAGAATGGCAATCACCAAGAATACAAATGATATAAATGCTGGCAAGTATGTTGTGAAAAGGTACACTTGCACATTGTTGTTGGGACTGTAAATTAGTATAGTGACTCTAGAAAACAGCATGTTGATTTCTCAAAATCGAGAAATGGAACCACTATATTATAAACTCTTTAGAGTAAACTATATTAAAAGGCTTAAAAGAATGTGAAAACTATTCAATCTTCTTAGAAATCAGGGAAGTGCAAATAAATCTTCATATTTTCATAAAGAAATAGACCAAACAAAATACCAAGTATCGGCAAGAATTTTGGAACACTAAGAAAACCACACCCTTCCAGGAAATGTGAAAATTGATGAACATTATGCAAAACTATTTTGCAGTTTTTACTGAAATCAGAATGCATTTAAACAACAACACTCCAATTCCACTACTATGTGTACGTACATGCAGTACAAATTTGTGTGTGGTCAAACTAAGATGTTTTCTAGAATTCATGTATTCTATGACTTTTCCAAATAATTGAACTAACTGGGAAACACATCCTATCTGCAGAGAATGATTAAAGCAGTGGTGTGACATTCACATAGCATAATTCAGTGCTGAAAAAGGATTTACAAACCGTAAAAAAAAAAAAAATACAGATAAATTAAAGCAACCCGTGGAATTTAAAAGCCATGGTCAACAGAGTTCCTGTTGTATGATGTCTGTATCAAGAACAATATAATATGAAATGCTCTCTGCTTATATTTGTCAGAATAGGCTCACCCTTCAGGTTAAGAACAACAGGAATCATGAGGAGAGCTCTGTGGCCAGCATGTTCTGATTTTTGTCTGACAAGACGCAGAGCCATACCTAGTTTTTTTTTTTAAAAAACATCATGTGAACACCATGGATGACATATTAATGGAGCATTAAATATTTCACATGCATGACAATTAGTTTTGTGTTCAGAGGACTGAATCCAGTGCCTCACACACACTAGGTGGGCACTGTATCATGAGCTTCACTCAAAGCCCCAATATCAGAATATTTCTAAAGGAAGGAAAATATAATAATGTGAAATTACCCAAGTCCACAGATATTAAATCTCTAACCTGTGCTTAGTATATCTTAAAATAAGCAATAGTCTAGGTTGATCACAAAGATAAAATAAACATAAAACTAGAGATGAAACATAAAATGTATCTCAAAGTTATTATAAAAGAAAGATGGAAAAATAAAATATCATGAAGAGCACACATAAGGTGATAAATCATGTCACGATTTTTGTTATAGTCAACAAAAATAGAGTAAGTGCTCCTGTTGAAGACATATCTTTCACTATATTCTGTTATATTTTTGAAAAGATTAACCATTCATAAATACCCTCCTGGCATAGATATCAAAAGCAGATAATAAATGGTATATTTTTCACGTAGTTAATATTTTATACATTTTATTATATTTTATTAGTGAATTATAGTTATACATAATAGTGGGTTCATTTTTTGCTTTTTATTTATTTATTATGTAATTGATTGTATTTATTTAAATACATGACAGCAGAATATATTACAATTTTTATGACGTGAATAGAGCACAATTTTTCATATCTTTGTATATAATAGTGGGTTTATTTTGACCTAATCATACATGCATGGAACATAATCTGTTCCATTTAGCCCCCTACTGGTCTTTCTGGTATTTAATTATTTTTCATTGGTGAGATATAGATATACATAAAGGAGGAATTCACTGTGGCATATGCAGATATGTACAAAGCAAAATTTGGTCAATTTCATTCCCCAGGCCCTTCCTGCTCCCAACCCTCCTTCTTCCATATCAATCCCTTTCTTTTACTTCAGTTTTCATCAGTTTTCCTAGGATCTGCCTGTCCCCCTTTTTCTTTTCTTTTGCCCTTGTTTCTGCATATGAGAGAAATCATTCCACTCTTGACTTTCTGAGTCTGTCTTATTTCACTTAGCCTGATGTTCTCCAGTTTCATCCATTTATCCACAAATGACTCACTTCATTTTTCTTTGTGGCTGAGTAAAACTCCATTGTGCAAAAATACTACATTTTCTGGATCCATTCATCTATGGATGGGCACAGTGTTTCATAAATTAGCTGTTGTGAATTGTGCTACAATCATTATTAATGTTCCTGAATCACTGTAGTAAAATGATTTTTGTTCTTTGGATTAACACCAAGCATGGGATGCTGGGATGTACAGTGGTTCCATGACCAGTTCTTTGAGGTATCTCCATACTGCTTTTCAAAAGAGTCACGCCGTCCCACCACAATGTCTGGGTGTACCTCTCCTCCGCCACCTCCTCACCAGCATTTAGTAGTATTTCTGTTCTTGATGATTGTCATTCCCAGTAGAGTGGATGAAATCTCAATGTAGTTTTGATTTTTTTCCTAATTGAGAGGAATGATAAACAATTTTTCATATATTTTTAGCTATTTGAGTTTTTCCCTTTAAGAAATGTCTGTTTAGTCCTTTTTCCCATTTATCATTTAAATTATTTCTTGGGGTTTTTTTGGTATTCATTTTTTCAGGTTTTTGTTGTTGTTGTTGTTGTTGGTTCTTAACATTAATCCCCCCTAAGATTAGCTGGCAAAGATATTCTTCCATTCTTTATTAATTCTTAATCTACAATTTTATATTATTTCTTACCACACAAGCAGCATGATATAACAAATCATCATACACACTCAGCACATATAATGGCTCATTTACACTCATGCAGATGTCTGTGTTCTGACACTTGCTCGTGTTTACACTCTGTCATATTTTGTTCATGAATCCAGGTAGGTGAGTAATAGCAGAACATTTATATGTGCATATAGTTCACATAGTCATGCAGATAAAAGAGAATGCTCTACTCCAGGTGAAGCAGAGTCTGGATACTTTGGAGTCCCCTCTCATGAGGACAAAGGGACTGAGAGCTGAGAAAGCTATATTGGTTAAGGCAGAGAGATGCACCAACAACTGACTGGGATTTCCAGAAACACCCAAGCAAACCTGAAAGCTGCAGGAGAGCATGTACAGAGACACAAAGGTGCTCGCCAAAACAAGAATGGTTACAGTCGCTCTGGACTCTGGGGAGGATCTGGGGGCAGGACTCTTGCTATGGAGGTGTTGGAACCTCTGTTTGTGCCTGTATAGAATAAAGACCATGTAGCCACTGGCCCAGGGCATGATCCCCAAACACAGCACATCAGGGAATGACAGCATGATTACATTTACTGTGTGTATACTTTTTTCATAACCACTAGCAGAACAGTATTCAAATTCTTTTCTTTGTGTCATATTACTGTCACCCCTATTCGCAGTCACATGCACAGGAACAATGATATTGACCAGCAGGTGGAGGATCCAGCACAGGAGCACCGAGGTGCCAGTGTACCTGGGGGCTTTCCCTTGGAGCTCTGCCCACCTGGAGTCCCTGGGGCTGATGGTGATGGCCTGGAAGACACTCAAGAGGCAGGTGCTGCTGAAGGACATACCCCTGCCCACCCTGGGAACATAGAAAACAAGTTTGCATCCAAGATCACTGAAGAAGTGTCTAAAGCCAAGAGCTGCCATGGTCTGTGGGACTCCCCTGAAGAGCAGGAAAAGGGAGTTGGCTGCAGTCAGGTGCCTGATAATCCAATCTGTGCATCTGAACCTACACCCAGAGCAGTAAAGGCAGAGGGAGGAGGAGAGGAGACAGAAATTCCCCAGGACTCCAACCACAGTCTGGCTCAAGAAGACCACACCCAGGGTCAGGTCTCCAGAGGCCATTCTGCCAGTTCCCACAGACGATGTTGATCTTCAGATCCCAGGATCCTGCAGGAGGACTAGAGGTGAGGGCTGCATTGAAAGGTCAACCAATGGCCAATATATCCACTTATTATTAGTTCTCACTTAAAATATTTATGATTTTTCAATTATCAGACTTCAACTGCATTTTAACTTTCTATGTACAAATTTTAAGTGCATGAAAAAAAAAGATACGTTTTTAAAAGTTTCCAACTTTAGAATGTCAACCATTTCAAGTGTTTTGTGATATATTCATAATTGATGTCAAGTGAAGCATAAACTTTCATTCCTTATAATTCCCTTCAAGCTATGAAGCCAGCACTGTATTACAAAATGAGAAAGATTTAAGCTGAGAGATATCTGATTTGTTTATATCCACCCTAGATCAGTCGTATAGGGGTTGATACAGTCTGTCCTGGTTTTAAGAAGTGCATTTGGCCTAGTTGTTGTATTTATACCAGTTAGTTGTAACTAAGTTCGTTATGACATGATTATATTGCCACAGGAAGGTACTGATATTTGAGGACTTGATCACTAAAACTAGCAAAACTTTAAGTTTTATCTACAGTGCTAAAAGAGTGAAGTTAACCACCATGTTCCACCATCGAAGCTAGTTAGCTGAGTTTTCTCAGTAACCCAGACATATATTTAATTTTATGTTTTATACTTTGTCATTCTATTTTTTTAGACCTTTATTTTATTTATTTATTTTTATGTGGTGCTGAGGATCAAACACAGGGCCTCACACATGCTAGATGAGCACTGTACTACAATGCCACCACTGCTCCTTTGTCATTCTATTTTATATCAGTAATATATAATTGAAGTTTCAGCATATTTTGACTGATATGCAAAGCATTATTCTGTAAGCCAATATCAATTAGAAACAAATCTTCAAAGATCTTGATAAAAGATATATGCACAGATTGATGTATAGAATTATAAGAAACTACCCCATGACCAAATTGGATTTCATGAATACAAGATTAGCCCCACATCAAGAGAGACACAGAAAAACTTGTTTTCTTTTATACCAGGAAGAACGCTAAGTATCCCTACCACAATCTGATGATACCCCTAGATTATAAGTATTGAAACCCTACTGCACGATAGTGTAGAGCAGAAACTACAGTTACCTAGTGTTAGTTCATATGCTAATCATGTAACATATATGTTAAATAAAACAATGTAAGAGATAAGATGTGTAAAGAATATTTCTGCATGATAGTTAAAAAAATTTAAATAGTGTGGCATGAAATCCTGTGCATTTTATACACTGAAATGGTCGGCATGGGAGTTGGTATCTATTTTCAATTATATTTGTTGTAATTGACTAATGATTTTGTACACTAATAGTATACAATGTTATGTATTCATATACACATATATATATAAATGCACATTTTTAGAGTCAGTCAAGCTCAATAGCATACCTATCAGCCTGTGAACTTAACAAGATTAAGTAATATTAGGATTTTCTTGTGCAGGAAAGAAATCATCCTAAGAAGTCAATGAAATCTGACAACTGCTATCTGACACTGATTCTCATGAATTCGACTGTTCTTTCCACACTGCCCCCTGAACCACAGGAATGGAAACAGTCTCATCACCACCAACATCCACCTCATGTCCCCAGTACAGATGCAGCCACTGTACCATTCAGCACCTCTGACCACAGAGTTTGAGGAATCCTTTCTTATTCAGTCACTAATATTCAGATACACTGAATCTCCACACCATTACAGAGCTCTTGCAGGCTTATCCTTTCATTATAAGAATGGAGGTATATAGGTAGACCTCCAGTTATCTTAAAAGTGTGTTCATGCAATCATGGTCTGAAGCAAGTTCCACAGAAGAATAATTTCAGAATTACAGTCTTCAGTTACATTTGCATACTCCGTTTTCCATGTCACATGGACTACCAGGAACCTTTATTTTAATAACTGCACTAAGTTCCATGGAGGTCATCAGGTACTAGGGAGGGGTCTGTTATCCTCAACTCTCTTCACTAATTCACTTTCTGCCTCAGGAATCACTCCTCCTCCTGAGTAACTTAGGCACTGGACCACAATCAAGCCCATAAAATCCCCTTTGTCATATGTAATCACTTACCTAGATCCCTGCTAGGTCTCCTTCCCCTACAGATTTTCCGTGTCAGACACAAGTATAACATCCCCCCCTTCCTCCATTCTGCTCACTGGTGAGCACACCCAGTGGTCCTGATGGGCAGTGCTGTGTGGGTGGAGGCAGCCAGACCCTGAGATATGGCTTTGTGATTCTGTGACCTCATCTCCCTGCAGAGCTGCAATTTCTCCTGTCACTAAAATGATGGAGAAGTCTGGGGAATATGAGAATAACTCTGGAAACTTTTTCCCTGTTGCAATTAGCAAGGTAAGTTCCTAACTCCCAGTTAGCATCTCCAAAGAGAGTCGAGATTACCTTGAGACTGTGTTTCCCTCCATCATGATCCCAGGCTGTGGGGCACATGGAGAAAAGCAGGGAATATTATGGTGTCTATATATGGTTGAATGGTTGAAGAAAATGTGGCTTGTATACCTGTTGCGATATGATTCATCTATAAAAATATAAAGTGTTGTAATTTAATCAACATGAATGAACCTGGATGATATAATAAGTGGAAAAGATACATGTAAAGATGAATACTGCATGTTCTCAGTTACATTTTAATCTGCACATTTTAAAATTTAGGGCAGATTGGTGGTTACCGGAGGCAAAGTAGAGTGGAAAGGGGGATGGGAAAGGATGGGTAACAGAGAACAGCTGTGCCATTTTATAGCAGGAATAATTTTTAGTTTTCTGCACAGTAGAGTGACTAGTTGACAACAATTAATCGTGTATTTGAGAACAGTTACTAGAGAGATATTGAGTGTTTAAAACACAAAAATGGTTAATGTTGGATTTGATATGTCGGTTCCCTCCCTCCCTTCTAACACATATTGTTCACATGTACTAAAATATTCCATAGCCCTTAAATAGGCACACTGCTTACATCAACTTCACATGCTTAAAAAATGTTTCTAGAAAAAAAAAACACCTAGAATTGTAGGGTTTATATTCCTGTCTAGTTCACACTGCATGTTTTTGCCCCGATACAGATTGAGCATGATTTCAGATTGAGCACGAAGAAGGTAACTTTAGTTAAATGTTGGCATAGTTTGGGGCTTTTGTGATGATTAGGGCTCTTAAAAAGAACAATTCCTGAAGGTGTTGCTGTCCTTCTTATACATAAGGACACAAGAAGGCTACCATGTGCCAGTTTGTAAGCGCTCTCAAGAAGTTAGGGGCCACTTAGCACCTTGCTAAGTAAAATTAGTCAAACTCAGAAACTCATATGAAGAAGATTGAGTAAAATAAAGGAAAAGAGATGGAAGGATAAGATGACATAAAGAACTAATCAAAAACCAATTAATACAAGAGAGAAAAGAAGTCCAGTAGAATAAATGAAGAGTGGAAAGGGGAGGAAGAATGGGAAGGAAAAGGTGGCATCAAAAACAAATCAGGATGAACCCAAATACTATATATAACTATAAGGCCCAATAATAATAAAAGAAAGAAGTGGGCCCAGAACTTTGGTGTTGGCCTCCCAGACTTCAGAAATGATAAGTGAACACAAGCTACTGAAGCACCTGGCGTTGTGTTATGGCTACATGTGCATGGGCTTATTCTCGTCCAGCAAGGAGGTCCACAGGACAGGATAGAGAAGAGTGTGGCTGCAGAGTCACTAACAAAGACCTCCTGAGACCAAGCAGGAAGCAGGTCTGATTTTATTATGCAGATATATATATATATATTCATATACATTTTTTTCCACGCAGTAGCTAGGCAGATTACAGGCAGCCACCACTGCAATTTCTGCTAATGTCCTTGCGGCAACTAATTGAGGAGCGGGCAGTAGAGCAAGCACAGGGAATACAACACATGGCCTCATGCCCAGGGCTGTGCCTACCAAATAAGCGGCCTGCCACTCATGCAGTGAGTGCCTGAGGCCTACACTCTCCATACTAGCCTTAGAGGAGACGCCCTTAACCTTAATGCATGCCATGTATGCAGTACTCCATGCACCTGACCCTACATCTTCCCCCTCTGACTGTGCTGCAGGGACTTCAGCCAGCATTGCTGTTTTTCATTCGGTGGCCTTTACATGGTTACATAAGCACCTCACAACACAAGAAAAAAATTATCAGTATTATAAACAGTAGGGCCAGGATAATAGCATTATAAGGATTAGTTAAGGGCTGGGAATGTGGCTCAAGAGGTAGCACGCTCGTCTGGCATGCGTGCTGCCCGGATTCGATCCTCAGCACCACATACCAACAAAGATGTTGTGTCTGCCGATAACAAAAAAAATAAATAAATATTTTTTTAAAAAAAGGATTAGTAAATTTGGCTACAGGTTTTTCCAATGTTTAGTTAATCCCTGGAAGAAAGAAGAGGTTGTCAAGACAGACACCTTAGTCTCATTGATTTTGACAATTGTCGTAGTAAGATTATGCATAGTCATAACATAGTTAGCATCCCAAGCGCCCTTAATATACTGAGAAAAATGGGAGAAGTGTAAGGTTACATCTTAGATATAGCATATTGGGTGACACGAATACTATGAAATTCAGGGTCACAATTGAGCCTTTGCAACATAAACAGAATATCTAGTTGTTCCTGGTGGAGGTCTAGTTCTTGCTGAATGACTAAAATAATGGTTTGGAATAGTTTATTTAAGTCATTTTGAACACCAAAGGCTTCTGCAATGGCAGTAGACACATTTACAGTCTGAGCCATCTGGATACTCTGAGCAAAGTTGTATGGTGACAATAGTGGCTACCAGGGCAATAATTCCAGCGATGATGAGGCTAATTACACACCTTGTCCAGTGTAGGATCTCATTCAGAATATTATTCATCTCCATGTCCCCTGGACTCCTCCAGTCTCTGGACAGGTTCATTGGAAGCCAGATTACTGGGCTCACTCTGGGGTAAATATATGTTTAACTTTAGAGGTTGAATTTGTAAGCCAGCAGGATGTATTGACTGCACAAGGGATCTCTGGATGAGTGATATTTATGCCATCAGTATCATTGATTATTAGCATGGCAAAGGGTGGCATAACACAAGCTTGTGCATAGGGGTTTGGGTATAATATGGCACAAAGGCAAATCCATGGTCAGGGTCTGGACTCAATATCGACCCATTCATCCAGCCAGCTGCTGCCCATTTGATGAGTCTAGCAGCCAGCAATATTGGTGTGATATCCATCATACCATATTGATTTCCTGCATAATGGTTGGAATCAGATTGTCCCACATAGCAGGTACTGCAATAGCCTATATGGGTTTGGGGCATATCAGTTACATTCCAGGGAGCTTCGCCCATCCAGACACATAGATGTTTTTCTTCCCCAGAGAAATTCCTCTTATCAAGGAGATAAGCTACAGCAGTGACACTAATACCATGGGATGCTATCATTATCTGAGAGGGGGGCTTTTCAAAAAGTGTTGTTGTGCATGTTGGCAGCAAGGGCTTCTTGCATTTGCCATGGTGGAGTCTATGGCTATAGGTAGCATTAACTATACCTCTAAGGTCAGTGAGAGACAGCCCAACATATGGCTTATTATAGTTATCTACAATAGTTTCATTGGCAAGAGCAAAACAGAGGGGACTGTCTGGATCACGGGTTTCACTATACACTACAGAGAAACAAATAGGCAGAGTGGTTATGGAAATGTTGGCATTCCAGGTTATGGTCACCTCCTGGATGGATAACTCAGGATCAATAAGTTTGGAATTAATAGAGAAGAGCTTAGGTAAAGCTCCTTCCCAATTAGCAACTGCTAAAGAAGGTGGCCTAGTGACCAAAGCTCAATTTACCTGATGGGAGGCTTCACTGTTATCAGTGAGCACTGCACACAATAGGACCATCAACCTAAGCCCAGGGATGGTATTGCCACCAGGCAAAGGAGCCAATCTGGTGGCTTGTTCAACAAGACCTTTAATATCACCCAGGTCACTTTAAGTGAGGTCCGTATGCATTGTTGAGTCCTTTGTTTGTGAGGTTTCTCCTCCAGAGTTAGTTTCTTCATCTTCTTGGTTGGTGGTTTTGGGGGTTCAGGGCTTGACTTTCTGGCAGGCTCCCCGATGGGGTGAGATTCCTGTTAACATATGTACACCCTCCACTCATGGTTAGGAGGGGCCCCGGACCATCCTATGCATTTGTTATGGCATCCATGAGACCATAGATAAATGGGAGGGCCCCATGAGGAGGGTCCCAATGCTTCTGGGCTGCTGTTCCTGTAGAAAATTTTGAAACTGAGAGAAAATTTAAAGCAAACAAGATTCTTTTTCAAGGCATCCCAAGGGGACTTGGTATAGTTTCCCCCTCTGTTTTATAACATGGTCTTTAATTCCTTGTGTGTTCTTTCTGTGATGCCTTGAGTCCAAGGGTTGTAGGGGATCCCATTTAGGTGCTGTTTTTTGTCAATCATTGCAAACTGCTTGAAATGTCTTGCTAGTACAGGCTGGAACATTGTCTGTTTTAATAGACATGGGAGCATCCATAATTCCTAAATATTTAAGTAGGTGGGAGATGACCTCTTTTGTAGTTTCTCCTGTGGAGACGGTGGCCATTACACAACCTAAATAGATATCAACAATCACATGAATTAGATGTTAAATTTCCAAAAGGAGCAACATGAGTGACAGCCATTTATTTGCCATAAAACATTATATCTCAATTCTTGGGGATTCACTCCAGCAGATGGTAAAGGGCCAGAGGGGAGAAAATGTGCACATTTTTTGCAGTCTCTGACTGTCTGTCTGCAAGCCTCCTTCGTCCTGCTTAGTCTGAGGACAGCAGAGAGGCTTGAACTGCTTGTGTCCCTATATCCTGAGTGGCCAAAATGCAGTCATCCAGTGTGCCGTTTTGTACTGGTGCCACTGCTGCTCTATGTTCCTTATTTAGTCCGTCCCAGATCAACTCCTTGGCTCAGGCCGCCCTGGATCCTTCATGAGACACCTTCCCTTCTACCGCCTTGTTTACCCTGTCAGTAAACTGTGGCAAGTCCTCAGTGGCTCTCTGCCTTAAGCCCTGTGTAGAAACTGTCCCTTCCCCAGATGGTATCTTCCTCCAGGCCTTAGAGCAACAGAGTCGCACCTGATCTAAATAATTTCATGGGCCTATGGCTTGCAAGCACTCAGCCAGGAGGTTAACATCTGTGGTTACAGACGTCAGTGTGCTATGATCCCCCTGCTGTTCACATTTATCATAGAAGAATGCTTTCCACTTCAAAAATGTTGCAGGCTCAAGAGCTGGTCTGGCAAGGTCCTTCCAGTTTTGAGGACAATTAAGTTCAAGACTGAGTGATTCAAGCATTTGATCTGCAAACAGCCCCCAAGGTCCATCCCCTTTTACTTTAACTCCTTCAGGGTACCCCAATGTGGATACCAAGTGGACACCAAGTGGCAGGGCACTGTGGTGTGGGGGCCATGCTGACTGGGAAGGCTTGTACTCCTTTATCCCACTTCTCATCTCTTATTCTACACAGATGTTCAAAAGCATCTCTGGCCTCTGGGAATGGGTTTCTGGAAAACCATGGCTTGGGCTTGTTCAGCGGCCTGGTCATTTCTAAGCTGTCATAGTCCTTGCTGGTTTTGTCATTGCCTCATAAGGAGGCAGTTGCCATGGACTCAGGGAAGATATAATCTTTGCCTGTCAGTAGAAGGCGCACCTGCATCATTTGTGGCCACCTCTTCCTGCACCATGAAGGACAGAGGTACCATTTCCTGTCTGTCTCCATCCTGCAGCCATTGTGGTTGATTGCTTTAAAGTAGATTCTCGCTCCCCCCTTCTCCCCTTGCCTGTCTTTCACACCCTCTTCTTCCCTCAGGGCCATCATTATATGACAAGGGTTTGTTTCAGGGTCCCCTAAACTTTGCTGAACGGCTGTTACAATAAGAAAAAAATGTAGTGGTAAAGTACACCCCATCTCACTTCAGCTTGCCGTGCATTTTCCATTATCTTGTCCCATATCCTAGGATCAAAAACATTAGCAGCACTTATTCATGGACTGGTATCAATTACAACGTCCCAGAACTTCTGAGCTTCTCTCTTATTCAGAGTTAAACCTCTGGTATCTAAAAGAGTGCACAGCACTTGCAGCTGCGAGTCTGTGGTGGAACTCAGTAGGTTCTCCATTTCCCTTCCTCACTGCTTTGTGAGGGGCCACACCCTGTCTTATAGGCTCACCTCAGGTCCCTGTTCAGGCACCAGCTGCATGGGCCCTCTCTCTTGTTCAGTGAGGAGGTCCACAGAACAGGGGAGAGGAAAGTGTGGCTGTGGAGTTGCTAATCAAGACCCCTGGAGACCAAGCAGGAAGCAGGTCTGATTTTTTGTACAGTTACCATGTATATATACTCAGGCAGTAGCTCAGCAGATTACAGGCAGCCACCAGTACAATGTCTTCTAACTTCCCTTGCGGTGACCAGTTGAGGAGTCGGCTGTGGAACAAGTGCAGGAACTGCAACACATGGTCTCATGCCCAGGGCTCTGCCTATGGGGTAAGTGGCCTGCTGCTCAAGTGCCTATCATGAGGGGAGTGACCTGCCACTCAACACCCTTAACATACTCCATGTATGCAGTACTCCATGCACTTGTCCCCACATGCATGAGCAGATTAATACTGTAATTCAGGTCATGACTGGATTTTTCCTTTTCTAAAATGTGCATTGTCTATATAAGAAAGGATTAATCATTTTCCTTGGATGGTTTTCATATAATTTAAATAATGTTTGATTTTTTTTGCTATTTAAGTGCAGCCTCTTTTCACAATATCTTATAACTCATTAAAATTTGTTAATGAGTTATTTTTATTTCTAAAAATTGGTGATGACTATTCAGAGATAAAATGATTACACAATGAGAGTTGTGACATAATTTGTCCTTCCCTGTTTGAATGAGCCAACTGCATGGTAACTGTATGCAGGGGGTGTTGCAGAAGGAAGTGTGTCACTGGGGGCATGCCCTGGTAGGTTTCATCTTCCCTGGGGACCTTTGCCTCCTGTTCCACCATGAGCTGATCATGTGTCCTCCTGCTTGGCCCTTTGGCCATAAGTTGCTGCCTGATCTTGGGCTCAGAGCAATGGTTTTGGCCTACTATGTGCTGACCCCTGAGACCACAAGCTCCAAATAAACTTTCCCACCTCTAAGATGTTCTTGTCAGTTATTTGGTCACAGCAAGGATAAGCATAAGATGACTAAAACATCCAATATCATTGTATTTGGGTTTATCTGATACTCATACTGAGTAGGGTTTCGTTTACAGACATGAGTGTGCTAATGTTTGGAACATAAGTATTGATACTTATTATAAGGGATCCAGAATAGCCAAAGAAATCCAGAATAAGAAGAGTTCTATGGGAAGCATCACAATTCTTGACTTCAAATTTTGCTACAGAGCTATATTAACAAAAACAGCATGGTATTGGGGGAAAAAAACACATATGAAGACCAATGGGATAAGATAGAAGACCCAGAGATAAACCAACATAGGTACTGGAATTTCATACTCTACAAGGTACCAAAAATATACATTTGGAAAATGGTGTCCTACTTCATAAATGGTGCTGTGAAAACTGGATATCCATATTCAGGAGAGGAAAATGACATCCCGATGTTTCACCTTTCACAAAAATCAACCAAAAGAAATTCAATGACCTTGAAATTAGGCCAGAAAATTTGCAACTGCTAGAAGAAAACATATTCCTTCACACATCAATGACCATTAAAGCTCAAAAAATAAAACCAAGAATCAGTAAGTAAGATGGCATCAAATTAAAGCTGTCTGCCCAGCAAAGGAAACAACTAAGAACAGGAAGAGAGGGCCCACCTAATGGGAGGAGAGCTTGTTCAGATACCCTAACCACATGGAATTTATACCCCGAATACATACAGACCTTAAAACATGTACACAAGAAAATAACCTCATCAATCAATAGCCAAAAGCACAACAACGTTTATCAAAAGAATACAAATGACCCATGTGTATACGTAAAACGTTCAAGACCTCTAGCAATGAGGGAAAGGCAAATTCAATCTACATTGAGGTTCTATCTGCTTCCAGTTAGAGTGGTGATCATGCAGAGAACAAACAATGCTGGAAAAGATGTGGGGGACAGGTCCAATCACATACTTATGATGGGACTGAAAATCAGGACAGCTCTTTGGGAAGATGGAGATTCCTGGAAAAAAATGAGGACTGGAACTGCCGTATGACTCAGCCATCCCACTGTAATCTGCACACCAGAGTGATACGGGAACATCAATGTCCACAGCACCACAGTCCACAGCGGCCAAGTGAGGGCACCAGCCCAGGTGGCAGTCAACAGGTGAGTAGATAATGATAGTGCAGTGTTTTGTTTGGCCATGAATAAGCAAGAGATCATGGCATTTACTGGTAAATGGACAGAGCTGGATAATATTAGGCTAAGTGAAATAAGCCAGGCAGAAAGCCTGGCACTGAGAAATCTCTCTCAAATGAAGCAACTAGAGCAAAATAAGAGGGGAAAGAGGGAGCCATGGAAAGAAGATGATCAGTAGAGAAAGGGAGGAGAGGTGGCAGGAGAGAGGGGCAAAGGGAGAATGTAGGATGAAACTGACTGAGTTATGTTTGTATATGAATAGACCACGCAGAATCTGACATTCCTATATTTCTTTAAAGCACCAATTATAAAAACAATGAATAAAGAGAAGTAAGACCACCAGAGCAGAGGAAGGGGAACAGGGGAGGAAGAAGAGGAGACAGAGACATCACCAAGTGGAATAAACCTATTCCATGCATGTGTGATTGTGTCAGCATGAACCCCATGAATATGTAACTGATAAAAACACAACAGGGAAAAGTGAATGCCCCGATTATGAAAAGGCTAAAGGATCTGGTAGACATTTCAATATGGTTAGTCCACAGTGAGATACCTCCTGGCCCTGTTGAGGATGGTTGTGATCTACCTCAAAACATCACAAGTGTGATGAGGGGTGTGCAGAAGGAGAAACCCTGCTGCCCTCATGGTGGGAAGAAAGTCACCACAGCCATTGTGGGGAACAGACGGGAGGTCTCTCAAAGCTGACACTAGAGTGGCCATGGGGTCCAGCAATCCCGATGCTGGAAGTAAGCTGAAAGGGATGAACTCAGGATGTCACTGGCGTCTGCCTCCCGTGTCTACTTGCAGCACTATTCAGTACAGCCAGGATGTTAAATCAACCTAAATGTCCCTGGTTAGATAAATGGAAATGAAACACCATCCTGCCATAAAAAGAACGGTGAAGTTATTTCATTGGGATCAATCCCCAGGAAGGAACTGGAGAACATTTTATTATGGGAAATGACACAGAATGACAAGCAACACGATCTCGAGAGGAATCTAAACAGACAGATCTATTGAAAGCTGAAAGCATGATCGTGGATATTTGATACTAGGGAGAAAGTGGTGTACTCTGTGGGTACAAGGTTATTGTCTGATACCAGGAATATGTTCTGTTGTTCTACAGAAAAGAGAGTACAGAGAGTTAACCACCTGCATCATGCTTCTCCAAATAATCAGAAAAGGGGAAGTTCATTATAGTTATAAAGAGATAATAAAATTGGAAGTGCATGGGGCTGGGTTGTACCTTAGTGGTAGAGCACTTGCCTAGCGCATGTGAGGCACTGGGTTTGATCCTCGGCATCACATAAAAATAAAAAAATAAAAATAAAGGTATTGTGTCCATCTGCAATTAAAAATATTTTTATATAAATAAAAAAAGGAAGTGCATGGATATGCTAATTACCCTGAACTGATCACTATCCAATATATGCACACTTCATATTATCACACAATTCCTCATAAGTATATACAAATACTGTGTCAATAGAAACAATCGAAAATGAATTTTAAATGATTCCTTCGACCTACTTCTCCAACCTTCCTTTCTGTTTCTTCAGATCTATGTAATTCAACTCTTTATCTATGCAACTTACATAATACAATGATAGGGAAGGGAAAAGATATAAAATTCTGGAGTGAATTATGGGACACTTAGTACCCACCTCTCTGTGTATTATAAAGATTAACTCAGAATATAATTGAAGTTCCAGCAGATGGCACCCTAACATACTTTGGATCTTGC
Organism: Ictidomys tridecemlineatus; assembly: GCF_052094955.1. Lineage (NCBI taxonomy): Eukaryota > Metazoa > Chordata > Mammalia > Rodentia > Sciuridae > Ictidomys > Ictidomys tridecemlineatus. The sequence continues at coordinate 3,294,749 of NC_135491.1, read as the reverse complement.
AGTACAAGTTTAGTAAATATAAACATGTTGATTTCCAAAGAGCAGATTTTTTTTAGACAACTGTCTTTACCACTTTTCACACACTAGAAAGCAACAAAAAAAATGTGGTTGTTCAGAATGATGATTAGCATTTTCACTGGGAACAAATAGAAGCAGCATTTGTGTCTATATAATGGATCTGGGTGGAAGGACCCTGCACAGTACCTGCTTTCTCTAGCTTAGTGTTGCTGACAATGAATGCAGGGGGAAGAACATCATCACCAACAGGGAAGTTCTTAAAGAATCCAACTCATGGTGTCACTTAGAGAAGGCTGAGGACACCAAGTGATTGACAAGCACAAGGAAGTTACAGAGGCAAGACTTGCCCAAGTGGTCTCAGCCCAGAGTTTCAACTAGGATCCCATGGCCAGTTGTTGGGAATGTATTTTCCACTGTCACCACTGTGAATACAATCTATTTATCTGGGTTGAAGCATCAGTGTTGTTTGAATTAACTGTTGGTTTTGAATGTAAGATGAGTCCACGGTCAACCATGAGGGTTCTGACCGTGCTTACAGAGCTGAGTTTTGTATCCATTCCATAGGGAGGTAACAGGCTCTACCTAGTTGCATTAGGGCAGGGCAGTGCCACCCACAGTCCCATTACTGTAGCAAAAGTTCTTATTTTGGAGGCAGGGGAGGACACCTGGAGGCAGCAAGGAGCTCCCATTTTGGTCTCCACACAGGTACTCGCTGTTCTTGAACCTCTGCTGTGACAAAGGACAGGAGAGTTAGGCCTTATCTGTTTGGGAGGCCCTTGTGCCGGAGGGTATGGTGGGATAGATGAAGGGGAATTGCAGATTCTTTTAAAGGCAGATTCTCAAGAGGAAGGTAATAATTGTCCAGGTAATCCTGCCTGAGAACCGGAGGAGGAAGAGATGGCAGCCTCTCAGGTAGGAAGTCCCAGGACAAGGGCCCTATCCATTTACCTCCTGAAATGCTATATATTCAAAACTCTCAAATTTTTGCTTCTGATGCCCTTACCCAATGCGTCTATATCCAATGACTTGTTTTTATTAATCTTTGTATTACAGTCAAGTGCCACAGTCTGGCTGGGCACAAATCACGAGCCACTGAAGCAGGAACAAACTTTATTTTTGAACTGCAAGAAAAAACCTCACACATGCTCCTGGGGAATCCTCCCGAAAGCCACGTGGCTCCTGCAGGAACCCCCAGCCGGAAATAGCTCCCCAGGAAATCCCTCCTCCTGCACTTCGCCAACCAATGGAAACTCCCGGGGAATCCCCGAAAACCCCCATGAGAACTCAAAGTAGCACAAGAAGTCCAAAATAGCGCCAGAACTCAAAAGCAGTGGCAGAGGCGGATATTAATGCCTCGCCTGTCAATCAATACTGTTGGCAAAATGCCCAGGAGCCATACAGACTCGGCTGTGGCTCTCAGCATCTCCCCCCTTCTGTTTAATTAAACAACAAGCATGTGGCTTAGGGACCGTGCCTGTTAGGTAGTCCAATTCAACTATGGTCCTTACTCATCATCTGATGAACTGAGCTCTAGGCATCAGCCTCCTGTCTTAGGTTGGTACCACTGCAATCAGATCATACCGTCACTGACTACCGGTCCAGCATACAGCCATACTTGTGGATAGGCCTTGCACCACTGGGAGGGTGAGGTTCTTTGCCTCACCTCTGTTGGCCCCCAAATTTGGCCTTGGTGCCAGTGGGGGGGTGAGGTTCTTTGCCTCACCTCTGTTGGCCCCCAAATTTTAGACCATCACTAGTAGAAGGGAGGAGGATGAAAAATGCCATGACACCAAGCCAATTGAGGGCTCCTTTGAAAAATTGTACCACCGGTGACACCATCAGCAAAAATACTCCAGCACTACCACAATTCGCTGCACCAACAGATAGTTCACAATGCGTACAAGTGATACATAGTCCAGGCAAGTTCTGCAAGCAGTTCAAAGCAGAGGAATCTGTCAATATGTCCATTTCCTCCCAAAGTAAATTGACTCCTTGATTGAGCATTACTTGTTGAGTATATTATTCACTGATACATCAGTTTATACAGTTTGTTGTGATAACTACCAAAGAAGCTGTAGTTTGGTTTTATCTTTGTCTTCACCGGCACTGGGATGAAGATAGAAATTCTGGCTGGGGGATGGGAATGTGGCTCAGGTGGTAGCGCGCTCGTCTGGCATGCGTGCGGCCCGGGTTCGATCCTCAGCACCACATACCAACAAAAATGTTGTGTCTGCCGAGAATTAAGAAATAAATATTAAAAATTCATTCTCTCTCTCTCTCTCTCTCTCTCTCTCTCTCTCTCTCTCTCTCTCTCTTCTCTCTCACTCTCTCTTAAAAAAAAATTCTGGCAATGAAGCTGAGAAAAAAATTATATAACATTCCAACAGGCACTAAGAAAACAATTTTTTGAACAATTTACATTATCCTGAACAGAATTATTAAATATAATAAGAAGGAAAGGTGAAAGCAAACAAACAGATCTGTTAACCTCCTTATTTGTTCACATATTAAAACAATTTTCAACAGCTGTTTACCCAATCTAAATTAAACCATTAAAATCACTTGAGTAAAAAAAAAAATTCGGATCCATTTATTCATGAGCGCTCCTCATATAAGATATATGGACATACACACATGCAGACATACAACACAAAACAGAAGTGTGCGCACATAACATACAACACATAAGACAATAGTAAAGGCCTTGTAGCTTTTCCTAGGTGAAATCACCATTGCAATGTTTAAAAACTCCACAGTCAAAAAATAAAACTGATCAGAAAAACATTAACCTATATCTGTATGAGCTCAAAAATAAAATAGAACTTTATGAGGTGGGAAAAGGCAATAATAAAATAAATATTGAAAAAAGCATCCTGGTTAATCACTGTCTCAGATGTAAGAATAGCCAAACTGGAGCTCTGGATATCAGCTGTTATGGATTTGAGTCAAATCACCTTTTTTTGTTTTTGTTTTTGTTTTGATCCACAGAATTCGCTTTGGTTAGTTTCTCTGGAATCCAAATCAGCTGTTGTTCTCCCTGTGGAAACACACAAACAGAACCCCAACTCCAGACAATCACTGGGTCAGGACCTTAGTTAATCTCTCTGGAATCCAAATCAGCTGCTGTTCTCCCTGTGGAAACACACAAACAGACCCCTGATTCCAGACAATCACTGGGTCAGGACCTTTCCATTGTCCTGTTAGAATATCCTTCCAAAGTACCTTAGGCTTATGTACATTTTTTGGACATAAATGCCTTTCTGCAGCACTAAGCCCTGATGAATCCAAATTTTAAAAGTTTAGAGTAAAAAGGGTTATTTTAAGTTTATCTTTGGGGAATATATACCCCTTTCCAATTCCCTCTTTTTGCTTTAATAAGTACATTTTAATAGTTTGATGAGCTCTTTCAAATATGCCTTGTCCCTGAGGATTGTATGGGATTCCTGTTATATGAGTAATGCCAAATGATGAGCAAAATTGTTTAAAAGAGGTAGAAGTATAACCAGGACCATTATCTGTTTTTAACTGTTTTGGAACGCCCACAGTGGCAAAATTTTGTAAGCAATGAGCTATAACATCTTGAGTTTTTTCTCCAGCATGAAGGGAGCCCATCAAAAATCCAGAAGAAGTATCAACTGTAATATGCAAATATTTTAATTTTCCAAATTCTGACAAGTGTGTGACGTCCATCTGCCAAATAGGGTTAGGTATCAATCCTCTAGAATTGACTCCAAGATTAACTTGTGGTAAAAAGGTCACACAATTTTGACATTGTTTTATTATTTGTCTAGCTTGTTCCTTAGTTATTTTAAAATGCTTTTGTAAAGTATTATCATTGACAAGGAACCTTTTATGAAAATGTGTAGCTTCTTCTAGTGTAGAGAAAATATGTATGTCATGTGTAGTTTTATCTGCTAAATCATTTCCCAAAATAAGGGCTCCAGGCAATCCTGTATGTGCTCTGATATGTCCTATAAAGAATGAATCTTTTCTGTCCCAGATTAGACTTTGTATAGCAGAAAACAAAGAGAAAACAGTAGAGGAAGGGGAAATCCTACCAGCATCTTCAAGGGATAATATAGCATTAACTATATACTGACTATCAGAAAATAAATTAAATACAGAATCTTTAAACATCACAAAAGCTTGTAAAACTGCATTAAACTCTACCTTTTGGGCTGATTGTTTGGGTACTAAAAATGTAAAAGTTTGATCAGGGGTAACTACTGCTGCTGTAACATTATTTGACCCATCAGTGAATATATTTGGAGCATTCATGATAGGGGTTTTTCTTGTCATTTTTGGAAAAACTAAAGGATGCTTAGACCAAAAAGACAACAAAGGATTAGATGGTAAGTGATTATCAAATGAAACATTAGATTTATACATGATTATTGCCCAAGTATTTAACTCATTAGCTAACTCATCAATTTGATCCATAGTATATGGAGTAATAATTTTATTGGGAGAAATTCCAAACACTCCCTTTGCTGCTTTTATTCCTTTGAGTATTAATTGTCCTACAGCCTCAGGATACCTAGTAAGAATAGTGTTTGGAGAATAAGATAAATGTATCCATAATAATGGACCATCTTGCCAAAATACTCCTGTAGGAATATTTTTGTTGGTAGTACAATAAATAATAAAGGCAAACTTATATCAATTCTATCCAAATGCATATTTTCCATATGTGTTTCAATGATTTTTAATGTCTTTCTTGCTTCTGGTGTTAACATTCGTGGTGAATTTGGATCTGATGGACCCTTTAGGATATCAAATAAAGGTCCCAACTCTCCTGTTGGTATACCTAGATAAGGCCTTATCCAATTTATGTCTCCTAATAACTTTTGAAAGTCGTTAAGTGATCTGAGTTGATCTACTCATATTTGAATTTTTGGTGGATGGACCATGGTTGAGGATAATAGAACTCCTAAATAATTAATTGGAAAATTTAATTGTACTTTATTGCTATCTCTAGATTATAATTTTTTAATAAATTTGTAAGTGTGGCATAACATTCCAGTAATGTGTTTTTATCTTTGTGTGCTAACAATACATCATCCATGTAGTGAAATATTAGTAGTTCAGGATTTTGATTTCTAAGTGGCTGGATTTCTTTATTAACATAAATTTGACACATAGTTGGGCTGTTAGCCATCCCTTGAGGGAGCACTTTCCATTCATATCTCTGATCAGGACCTTCATGATTCAGTGCAGGGATAGTAAATGCAAAATGTGGACTATCCTCAGGATGAATTGGAATTGAAAAGAAACAATCTTTAATATCTATAGCTAAAACATACCAGGTTTTTGGTAAAGCAGACAATTGGGGAATCCCTGATTGAGCAGGTCCCATAATAACCATCTCATTATTAATGGCTCTTAAATCTTGTAATAATCTCCATTTACCAGATTTCTTTTTAATGACAAAAATGGGAGTATTCTAGGGAGATATGGAAGGTTGTATATGTCCCTCCAATAATTGTTGTTTGACCAGGTCATGGGCTGCTTGTATCTTTTCTTTAGTCAGGGGCCACTGAGGAATCCATACTGGTCTATCTGATTTCCAAGTAATTTTAATTATCTCAGTGACCCCTTCTGAAAACCCAGTCCATGTCTATTTATTCCTTGATCTATTTGAATCAGTGCTGCTATACCTTGTTCTCCTAATCTTTTTTCTTCCCTGAAACCTTGTCTAGCCCTAATAGTGGGCGCATTTGGATTGATGTTATTTGTTAATGTCAAACCTAATTGATCTAGGATATCTCATCCCCATAAATTTATAGGAAGATGATCCAGTACATATGGCTGTATTTCCTTCACATCCTCAGGATTCTTCCAATCTAATACCATTGCACTTCTATGGGGATTAGTTGCCACTCCTAGGCCTCGAAGCGTTTGAGTGGCTTGTTGTAATGGCCAATGTTTTGGCCATTCTTTTTTTTTCTTTTCTTTTAAAGAGAGAGATGAGATGAGAGAGAGAGAGAGAGAATTTTTTAATATTTATTTTGTAGTTTTCGGTGGACACAACATCTTTGTATGTGGTGCTGAGGATCAAACCCGGGCCGCACGCATGCCAGGCCAGCACGCTACTGCTTGAGCTACATCCCTAGCCCCAGTTTTGGCCATTCTTGACGAGATATGATGCTAAAGTATGCACCTGTATCCAGTAGCCCATTAAATTCATGTCCTTGAATATTTAGTTTTAGCATTGGGTGAGAATCTAAATTCAAAGACAGCATAGCCCAATCTACACCTGTGGAGCCTAAACCCCTGGAACCTCTTTCCATAGTACTACTGGAAAATTTATCATGTAGGCTGGATATTATTAATAACTGTGCTATTCTATCTCCTGGTGAAATTACTGATATACCCTTTGGAGAACTAGCTATAATTTTTATTTCACCTTCATAATCGGGATCAATTACCCCAGGACTTATCATAAGTCCTTTTAGCGTAGAAGAACTGCGTCCTAACAATAAGCCTACTGTTCCTTTGGGAAGAGGTCCTTTTACTCCTGTGGGAATGATTTGAACTCTCATCTCTGGAGTTAGTACTGCTCTGGAGGAGGCGCAGATGTCCAACCCTGCGCTCCCTCTGGTTCGTCTGATGAAAGGTCTGATGGATAATGTGTCCTGGGCACTACCCTGATGGTGTTGCTGGGTTCCTCTATGGTGTTTCTGGGTTCCTCCAGTGCCCCGTACATTTGTGGTCATGGGCCCCGGAGCATTGGCCCCCCCTGTCCGTTTTTTGGCAATGGAGCCTGATGCCTTTCTCCACCATACCGTGGGTAAACACCTGGTCCTTGTCCGTTTTTTGATAACGGAGTACCCTCTATGGTGGTTTGAGAATGGCATTCATTAGCCCAATGTCTCCCTCTACGGCATCGTGGGTAAATATCCGGTGTTCTATTCCTTTGATAACTAATTTTGTTAAACCTTCCTCCTATGGGGCAACTCCTTTTAAAATGTCCTGTTTGTTCACAATTGTAGCATGTTTTTGGCCTGGCATCTAAAGCCTGTTGTACTGCTGCCAAGACTTGTCCTTGTTCATTAATGTCTCTACATAATTTAATATATGTGTTTAAATCTTCATGTCTCCATGGTCTAATGACCTCTCTGCAGCAACGATTTGCTTGGTCATAAGCCAGTTGTTTTATGGCATTGCTTGTTCTGTATCCCCAAAAATTCTGGAAGCTGCTTGAATAAGCCTATCTACAAATTCAGTGTAAGGTTCATTAGTTCCTTGTATTACCTTAGATAATTGACCTTGTAAATCTCCATGCCTCTGTAAAGTTTTCCATGCCCTAACCGCATCTACAGCAATTTGTGCATATACGCCAGGATCATATTCAATTTGTTGCTGTTGACCCTCATAAGGTCCTTTTCCTAACAACATATCTAGATTTCTTTGAGGGTAACCGGCTGCTGCATTTCGCCTAGCTGTCTCCCTGCAAAATTCCTCATTGGCAACCTTCCATAACAAATATTGTCCTCCATCTAGCACAGATTTACACATGCTAGCCCAATCTGCTGGAGTCATGTCCAAGTTGGTAATGGATTCGACCATGCTTACAGTGAAGGGTACTTGAGGACCATAGGTTGTTACAGCCTCCTTTAACTGCTTCACTGTTTTGAAATCTAATGCATGGTGAATTCACTGCCCTCCTGCGTGCTCAAGTACAGGGCATGCAAATCTTTGAGGTCCTGTCTCAGGATCCCATCTATCAACTACAGGGGTTGAGGGGGTTGAGGGCCACTCAGCTATCTCCATAGGTGGAGCTGTTGGTTGAATTACGCCCTCTGGTGATAGAACGGTGTTAGTAGCAGCCTCCTGTTGTAGCTTTTTCCCTAATAGCTGTTTCTCCTCTAAGCTTTCTTCCTTTAAATATTCTTCCTCTGTCTGACTAGCTTGAGAGACCTTCTCTTTTGCTTGATCTAAATTGTCTTTCTCCATGGTTTGAACCTCTAACAATTTATTTAACACTCTTTCAGTTTGTTTTTTACTAATTTCTAATCTGTTATAAAGATAACGCAACCCAATAAGATAACACAAAACAAAACCGAAACAGAATAAAACAAAAATGAAACAAAAAATCGTTGTATCAATTTTCCTATTTTCTTGACATGTATATTTGTGGTCTATTTCTGTCTCTTCCTCAGGGGCAAACAACTTCAAACCTTGAGCCAACCATTTTTCCCAGTCTCCCTGAGAAAATTCTAGGGATAGGCAGCTTGAAACAAAAACAAAACAAATCAAAGCAAGAAGATATTGTTTTTTAAAATGGTCACCCATTCTCTTGCCTTCCCTTAGGGGCAAGCAATTTCACTTACCCCGAAGCTTCAGACGTTCCCCGTGCGGGCCGCCAAATGCCGCAGTCTGGCTGGGCACAAATCACGAGCCACTGACTGAAGCAGGAACAAACTTTATTTTTGAACTGCAAGAAAAAACCTCACACACGCTCCTGGGGAATCCTCCCGAAAGCCACGCAGCTCCTGCAGGAACCCCCAGCCGGAAATAGCTCCCCGGGAAATCCCTCCTCCTGCACTTCGCCAACCAATGGGAACTCCCGGGGAATCCCCGAAAATCCCCATGAGAACTCAAAATAGCGCAATAAGTCCAAAATAGAGGGAGAACTCAAAAGTAGCGGCAGAGGCGGATATTAATGCCTCGCCTGTCAATCAATACTGTTGGCAAAATGCCCAGGAGCCATACAGACTCAGCTGTGGCTCTCAGCAGTCAAGGTTACTCTTGGCATGCTAGGCAAGGCTGTACCAACGGCCTACCTGCCAACCCCAAGGTTAACCCTTAACATTTTTCCCATAGCCATCAAAGCCAGCTCTCCATTTTATCTTCATTGGGATCTTTTGTTTGGGACAAATCCTGACCATGCCTTCATGAGCTGTGATATTGCCAATGTTCCTGTTGTGACAAATGAAGATGGACACATGCAGACACCCAACGTCCTAATGGCAATGGATTCTAGTCCTCAGGATTAGTGAGAAAGGAGCAAGCAGGTCCCATGGGTGCTCCATCAGCTCTTTGCAATCCAGGGTGTGGATAATGCACCTGGAAACAGAATGGCCTTCATACAAAACTTTTACAAATCTACTGAGCAGTACCACCTAACGCTGAAGAGATTTATACACCTCCTCACCACTTCCTCCACACCACTTCCTCCACGCCACTCCCTCCACACCACTCGCTCCACACCACTCCCCCACACCACTCCCTCCACACCTCTCCCTCCACACCACTCCCTCCACGCCACTCCCTCCACTCCTCTCCCTCCACACCACTCCCTCCACTCCTCTCCCTCCACACCACTCCCTCCACGCCACTCCTTCTTCATCACTCCCTCCACACCACTCCCTCCACACCACTTCCTCCAAACCACTCCCTCCACACCTCTCCCTCCACACCACTCCCTCCACACCACTCCCTCCACTCCTCTCCCTCCACACCTCTCCCTCCACACCACTCCCTCCACACCACTCCCTCCACACCTCTCCCTCCACACCACTCCCTCCACACCACTCCCTCCACACATCTCCCTCCACACCACTCCCTCCACACCTCTCCCTCCACACCTCTCCCTCCACACCTCTCCCTCCTCACCACTCCCTCCACACCACTCCCTCCACACCTCTCCCTCCACACCACTCCCTCCACACCACTCCCTCCACACCTCTCCCTCCACACCACTCCCCCCACACCTCTCCCTCCACACCACTCCCTCCACACCACTCCCTCCACACCACTCCCTCCACACCTCTCCCTCCACACCACTCCCTCCACACCACTCCCTCCACACATCTCCCTCCACACCACTCCCTCCACACCTCTCCCTCCACACCTCTCCCTCCACACCTCTCCCTCCTCACCACTCCCTCCACACCACTCCCTCCACACCTCTCCCCCACACCACTCCCCCCACACCTCTCCCCCCACACCACTCCCCCCACACCTCTCCCTCCACACCACTCCCGCCACACCTCTCCCTCCACACCACTCCCTCCACTCCTCTCCCTCCACACCTCTCCCCCCACACCTCTCCCCCCACACCACTCCCTCCACACCTCTCCCCCCACACCACTCCCCCCACACCACTCCCTCCACACCTCTCCCTCCACACCTCTCCCCCCACACCACTCCCCCCACACCACTCCCTCCACACCTCTCCCTCCACACCTCTCCCTCCACACCACTCCCCCCACACCACTCCCTCCACACCTCTCCCTCCACACCTCTCCCTCCACACCACTCCCTCCACACCTCTCCCTCCACACCTCTCCCTCCACACCACTCCCTCCACACCACTCCCTCCACACCACTCCCTCCACTCCTCTCCCTCCACACCACTCCCTCCACACCTCTCCCTCCACACCACTCCCCCCTCACCACTCCCTCCACACCTCTCCCTCCACACCACTCCCTCCACACGTCTCCCTCCACACCACTTCCTCCACACCTCTTCCTCCACACCACTCCCTCCACACCTCTCCCTCCACACCACTTCCTCCACACCACTTCCTCAGTATATATGTGTACCAGGTTCATCCATGTGTCACCAAAAAGCTTCCTAGAACTCATACGCCCAGCATTCTTCCTGACAGCCCACTGAAAACACTCACCTGTGCATCTGTAGTGGACGGTTAGGTCAATGATGCTGACATAAACACTGGCACTCAGTGTTGTAAAAGGACCCACAATTCCATTTAAAAACACACATGAATTTAAAACAACCTGTAAAACATAAATCCACCAGAAATATTTCCTGGTTTATAAGAGCTGCATAAATTACAAAAGAGTTTACAGTGCTCTCGGCGGATAGATGTCAGAATACTGCTCATCACTGAGGAGAGTCAACAGAGAATCCTGAGGTGAAATCTGTGGGCAGAACATGTCCTGATTTCTTCTAGAAAGACTCTATGGAGTTGTGTCCAGTTTTTAAAATTCCATTGTGTTGTCCAACAATGACCTGTTCATGGGCCTTTAAATAATTTACCAAATTAGGATTTATTTAATATGGAAGGAAGGAAAGTAGTTTATTGTTATATTTTCCATAAGTATCAAACTACTTGAAACTGTGATCAGTGTCTTAAAATAAGCTGTCATTTCTAGGTTAAACATGAAAATGTAATAAATGCACAACTTCCACAGAAAAGACTGAAAAGAAGGATTCTGTTTGGATTATTATGAAGTATGTTATGATAGAAAAGGACAATAGAGCAGGAATCATGAAGCAAAACAGTAAGTTGATGAATCTAGTTCCAAATGTTTCCATCGTTTACTCAACAAAACAGACAAAGGCCATGCTATTGAGAACAAATATTTCTCTACATATAGAAACAGCATTTGTGTCTATATAATGGATCTCAGTGGAAGGACCCTGCACAGTACCTGCTTTCTCTAGCTTAGTGTTGCTGACAATGAATACAGGGGGAAGAACATCGCCATCTACAGGGAAGTTCTTAAAGAAGCCAACTCACATTTCTGTACATATAGAAGCAGCATAATAATTAAAATAAATATAAACCATTCACCATAACCATACCGATATATACATGACATAAAATGTAGGAATCCATTCCTGTCATTAATATTATTTTTTTGTTTTGACATGTAATTTTCCCAAATTACAGCCTCAAGGTAATACACCTAGCCAGACAGATGGTCACAGAGACACACATACACACACATCGAGGAACACACTCATAACCATCTATGTGTGTACAGTGACAATTTTTATGTTCTGATTTGTCATAAACCATTCAGCTCTAGGGAGATGAGTCAATGACCAGCAGGACATGGTACAGGTGCACACATGTCACATGTTCCTGAGGACACTAGGGGACGTTCTACTCCAGCAGAGCCTAGACACATTGGTGTCTCTGCTCATGAGAATAAAGGGGCTGAGAGCAGGGAAAGATGCATTGGTTAAGGCAGAGAGGTGCACCAGCAGCTCACTCACATTACCAGAAATACCCCACCAAATGTGCATGGTGAAGGAGAGAGTGTAGAGAGTCATAAAGGTGCTCACAAGAAGAAGGACCGTTTCAGTAGCTCTGGACTCAGCTGAGGATCTGCGGGAGGGACGAAGGCCATGGAGGTGCTGGAACCTCTGCTTGTGCCTGTACAGGATGAGAACCATGGAGCCACTGGCCCAGGGCATGATCCCCAAACAGAGCACATCAGGGAACGACAGCAAGGCTGAATTTATGGCATAAACATTTCTCTCATAATTACCATCAGAACAGTATCCAAATTCTTTTCTCTGTGTCATATTACTGTCACCCCTATTCGCAGTCACATGCACAGGAACAATGATATTGACCAGCAGGTGGAGGATCCAGCACAGGAGCACCGAGGTGCCAGTGTACCTGGGGGCTTTCCCTTGGAGCTCTGCCCACCTGGAGTCCCTGGGGCTGATGGTGATGGCTTGGAAGACACTCAAGAGGCAGGTGCTGCTGAAGGACATACCCCTGCCCACCCTGTGAACATAGAAAACAAGTTTGCATCCAAGATCACTGAAGAAATGTCTAAAGCCAAGAGCTGCCATGGTCTGTGGGACTCCCCTGAAGAGCAGGAAAAGGAAGTTGGCTGCAGTCAGGTGCCTGATAATCCAATCTGTGCATCTGAACCTACACCCAGAGCAGTAAAGGCAGAGGGAGGAGGAGAGGAGACAGAAATTCCCCAGGATTCCAACCACAGTCTGGCTCAAGAAGACCACACCCAGGGTCAGGTCCCCAGAGGCCATTCTGCCAGTTCCCACAGACGATGTTGATCTTCAGATCCCAGGATCCTGCACGAGGACAAGAGGTGAGGGCTGCATTGAAAGGGTCATCTAAAGTCCAGTGCCTCTGCTTACTACTAGTTCACATTTATACACCTGTGCTTTAAGGTGTTTCTACTACTAAAAGGATTCCATCATTAGAATGCCAGTCATGAAGAGTATAGAAATGTACTAAAGCTATTCTAGGAGCAGACATATGTAACCTTTTTATTCTTTAGAATTCTTTACATGCTGTGAAGCCACCACAACTGTTGTCAAAATAAGGACAATTTAAGGACATCTGACTTTTTTTCAATTCCATCTGGTCAGTACTACAGGGAATCGATCCTTCCTGTGTCAGTTCCAAACAGTGCATTTAACCCACATTGCCCTACTGTCCAGGCTAGTTAACCGAGTTCCTCCACTTTTCCAGGTATGTGTTGAATCAGTCCTTAACAACCTGTCCTTATGTTTTACACCACATGTAAGTAACTTTATAATTTTCAGCTAGTTACCACTCACATAGAAGTAATTTTACCCAGCCATTATAATAAATTAAAAGATGATGATGAAAGTCAGATGCACTGATTATAATATGAATTTGGAAGAAGCTGTGCCAGGATCAGGGTGGCTTAAATCAAGATTATTTATTTAATATATTATCCTCACATTAAGACTGTCGTGATAGACTCATTTCCTTTTATTACATTAAAAAAATGGAGCCCCTAGCACAGGATTTATTAAACTTCTGACACCACACACTTAACTACAACTCGTGAAACAATAGTACTTGAATGGGTAGGGCAGAAATTCAGTTTGCCAGATTTTCTCCTTACAGACATTAATCAATGTATGTTTTACAGGAAACAACTGCTCATATAATGAGATACAGGGGAAATACTAATGCAAGACAATTATGGAAAATTATAAAGCATGAAATCATGTGCATTTTACCTATTAAAATGGTAGACTTGGGGTCTACATTTATTTCCAAATGACAGATAATTATATGTAATTGCTCAAATGAAATGTTCTGATCTATTTATATATTGGAGAAAGTGTTGATAAGTGAATTAACATATCTACAAGCTCATGAACTAATCTTCTTGGAAGTTGTTAAGGTGAAATTAAAATTTCATAAAGCAAGGAAACTCATAACAAGAACTATCAAGGTCTGACAACTGCCGTGTGACACTATCATAAGTCACCTGTTCATTCCACACTGTCTCCTGAACCTCAGGAATAAGGACTGTCTCACCATGACCAACAGCCCCTCATGTCCCCAGTGCAGATGCAGTTACTGTTCCACTCAGCACCTCCTACAGCAGAGTTGAGGCAGCATTTCTATTCCAGCCAGCAAAATTCAATGCACAGAAACTGCACGGGACTACACAATTCTTGCAGGCTTATCCTACTACACATTGTAAGAATAGAGATTATATAAGTACATACATAGTTACTCTATTTTTTATTTATTTTTAAAGAGAGAGTGAGAGAGAGAGAGAGAATTTTAATATTTATTTTTTAGTTTTTGGCAGACACAACATCTTTGTTTGTATGTGGTGCTGAGGATCGATCCTGGACCGTACGCATGCCAGGTGAGCGTGCTACCGCTTGAGCCACATCCCCAGCCCCTACATAGTTACTCTAAAAGTCATATGGACAATTGATATAAAGCTGGCTGAAGGAGCTGGGGTTGTGGCTCAATGGTAGATTGCTCACCTGGCATGCATGAGGCACTGGGTTCGATCCTCAACACCACATAAAAATAAGATAAAGATATTGTGTCCACCTAAAACTAAAAATAAATTTTAAAAAAGCAGGCTGAAGAGAAGATCGATTTTAGAATTTCATTCTTTAAGCAATTGACACTCAAGTTTCAATATCACGTGGATTAACAACAAAAGTATTTTTCACTGATGGGGACACTAACTTCAATTGAGGGCACCAGACATTGATGGGGGTCTGCTGCTCTCACCTGCCTGCACTAGCTCAGCTCAGGCCTCAGGAATTTCGACTACTGAACGACTTTGGCACTGGAGCAAGTCTGAACTCTAAGATCCCCTTTATCCAACACCCCACTTACCTAGACTCCGACATGCCTCCTTCCCTCACTCATTCTGTCAGGCTCCAGTAGCACATCCCCCCTTCCTCCATTCTGCTGACTGGTGAGCACACCCAGTGGTCCTGACAGGCAGGGCTGTGTGGGTGGAGGCAGCCAGACCCTGAGATATGGCTTTGTGATTGTGTGACCTCACCTCCCTGCAGAGCTGCAATGATCATGTCACCTGTCATGGCAAGGACCGTGTAGCTGGGGAAGCTGAGATCAACAGAAAACTTTTTACCCAGTTGCAATTACCAAAACAAGCCCCTAGCTCCTACCTGGCATCTCCAAAGAGACTTGGCAGTATCTGGGGAGGTTCCTTTCCTTGATCCCTGGACACGAACAGTGGAGCACATACAGCAAGGAGGAAATCTGCAGTGTCCATGCATGGATGACTGGAAAAAGAAAATGAGCGTACATACCTCCCCAGGAATACTACTCAGCCACAAAAAGGAATGAAACATTGTCATTTGTGACAACATGGAAGAGTCACGGAGTCACTGTATTAAGTAAAAATTGAGAAACTTAAACACAGTTACTGCATGTTCTCACTTACATTTTAAGCCATATGGCTTAGCATGCACACAGCCAGGTCGGGATGGTGCCTGGCATTTTGCCAGAAGGAGAGGTTGGGAGGTGATGCCAACAAGCCATTGGGATGATGGTGATTAAGTTAAGCTGTGTATAATTATTGGGATGGTGACTGATTGCTGTAACTGGATGATGCTGGACTGGGGCAAGCTGTGTATTCAGTTGTGTATGTGGACCTCTGCGGTCCAGCAGTGGGGCGGCTCCTGCTTCCCCGGGTGCCCGCTACTTTTGAGTTCTCACGGAGTTCCCTTGGTTCTCACGGAGTTTCCGTGGAGTTCTGGAGAGTTCCCATGGGGTTCAGGCAATAAAGTAGTTCCTGTTTGAACCTACAAGTGACTCGTGACTTCCCGGTTATTTTGTGCCCAGCCAGACTGCGGCACAGGGACACAATCATATTGGAGGAATCACTTCTAAACTTCTGGAGCAATATAGGGTGATGTAGTCCACAACTAATTGTATATGTTTCAGAACAGCTATTGGACAGGATTCTGAATGTTTCAACACAAATGATCAATTGGAAGTGCAAAATATTTCACAATTACCCTAAAGTGAACCTATACATTGTATACGCATATTGTGAATGTAGCTATCACGAAATATTTAATATCAAAAAGTGAGTCTGTAGAAAAATTGCATATATTGTTATATGTCGATAAACATTAGATAGTTTGGCATTGAGAGATATATGGCTGCCATCTCACAGAAACTTAGTGGCCAGAACTCTAAGAAATAAATATATAAGCATTATTTATGTTCTTATCTGTTAGGCATTGCACCTATTTGTTCCCCAACAGGCACGTGATGGTATTTCAGATGGGTGTACAGAGGGAAACTTCAATCAGAGATGCTGAAGATCTGCTCCCGTTCTTGACCCTCAAGGACACAGCAAGAAGACCACCAAGCACCACAGAGGTAGAGAGCACTCTCAAAAAGGCAGTGACCAGACCTTGATATTGGTTGTCTCAGACGCCAGAGTGGTAAGAAGTACATCACATTGTTCAAGCTCCCAGTATTGTTATAGCCCCTGAGCAGATTGAGGCAGGTTGAATCTGTATCAGAAGAAATTTATTAGAAACTTCCTTTCCTTTAAATCTGCAGTTTCCACATTAGGAATGCTTGATAATTTTATTATTATTTTGTTATTTTTCAAATGCAACCTCTTTCCCATACTATCTCGTAATTCATTAAAACATATGGAGCTGTGCACCATCATCATCATCTTTACTAGGGGCAACTCCAACCCTGGGACACTGGCTGGGGCCTAGAAGCAATATCAAGGTACCTATAGTCCCCCAACACCCACACACACACAACCACCAACCTGGAAAAGCCCTTGCAGCTCAGTGGCCAGCCCTTAGCTCTCAGAGCCTGGTCCTGATCTGCCCGATTCAGATCAGTACTTGCCACAGGAGCACAGGCCTCAGACTGCAGCCCACAGGACCTCTGGATAGAGAGGTTCCTGATTGGGAAGTAGAAAAGGAAGGGGCAAGAGAAATACAGTTTAGAGACTAAATTAGAGACCAGGAATTGTGGGGCCTACAGGTAATACAAGGGGGCTAAGACAAGGTGACCCCATCACATGAGTGAGCCCCAAGGAGATCCATGGAAACTGATAAGTGCTATGCCCCACCTCCAAGACCAACCCTCCCACACTAATAACCTTTACCATCCTGAGGGTGAAGATAACAGCAAACCCCAGTCAACCCCACCTACCAGATGAGAAAGGAAGCGAGGAAGATACTGAACTCCAACAGAAACAATTGCTCATTTTTTTTCTTCTTCTTCCTTTTTTCCCCCTCTCTTTTCCCACCCTCACATCCCAAACATTTGTGAAACCAAGTACTTTTTAGACATTAGGCTACTGAGGACTGCAATGTCTGGATAGTGTGTATTACAGTCTTGTTGCATAGTCTATTCTCTTTTTATTTTTTAGAAGGGAGAGAGAATTTTAATATTTATTTTTTTAGTTTTTCGGCAGACACAACATCTTTGTGTGTATGTGGTGCTGAGGATCAAACCCAGGCCACATGCATGCAAGGTGAGCGCGCTACCACTTGAGCCACATCCCCAGGCCCAGTCTATTATCTTTTATTGTTATATTTTTTCCTTTTTCTTATTTTTTTTTGGTTGTGTGTTTTTTGTAATATATTCCCACTGTCTGTCTCACCAGAATGTCCTTCTGTCTTTCTCCTGCTACCAGCCAACTTCTTTTGATTTCTCATTCATGCCTTCTAAGATCTAATACCTCTATATCCTCAGTTCCTACCATCTTAACATCTCATTCTACACAACCTGGTTTTCTCTTTGTCACCATTAGAAATTTGTAGACCCTAGGACAAACTTACTGTTTATATTATATGTAATAATTGAACAAGCCATTTCTGTCTATTGTGAAAAAACTGTAAATGCCTTAATAGGAGCTATTTGGTTTAAGGCTGCATACTGTTTGCATTGGGATCTGTTGATATTGATCTTCCCCTTTAAGGAAAGTTATCAGATACCTGCAGGGACACTATAAGTCTATAGGGTAGAAACTGTAACACCTCAGGTCTGCACTGCTAGAAGGGAATACACATGAACAACATGAAAAAACAAGGGAAGAAAGTGCCCCAAACAAACCAAGATACTACACGATTAGAATCCATTGGCAGCACAGCAGAAGAAATGTCAGAGAAGGAGCTCAGGATGTACACCATTAAAATGTCTGCAAAGGAAAGGATGATATAAGAAAGCAATCACGAGCAACAAAACATCACTCTGATAAAGAGCTACATGAGAAAACACAGGAAGCAAAAGATTACTTTAATAAAAAGAGACTCTGAAAAAAAAAGAAATCTTTGAAATTAAGGAATAAATTAAATTAAAAACTCAATAGAAAGCATCACCAACAGACCAGATCACTTGAAAGACAGAGCCTCAGACAGATGCAACCAAAGAAAAGAACAACCTATTCAATGAAATAACATCAGAAAATTTCCCAAATATGAAGAACAAACTGGAAAATCCAATAAAAGTGGCTTACAGGACACTGAATGTACAAAACCACAGATCTACACCAAGGCACATTATCATGAAAATGCCTATAATACAGAATAAGGATAGAATTTAAAGGCTGTGAGAGAAAGGAATCAGATTCGTGTATAGGGAGACCAATTCAGATCTCAGCAGATTTCTCAACACAGACCCTCAGAGCTAGAAGGTCTGGGAACAACGTACAACAAACTCTGAAAGAAAATGATGCCAACCAAGAATCTTATACCCAGAAAAAGTATGCTTTAGATTTGATGATGAAATAAAAACTTCCATGATGAACAAAAGTTAAAAGAATTTACAACTAGAAAGCCTGCACTCCAGAGGAGGAAATGAAAAACAACAATGAAAATCAGCAAAGGAGGAACTACACTAAAAGAAAAGTCATTTGAAGTGGAAACAAAGTCACCTTAAAAACAAAAATGACCAGGAATACAAACCATGTCTCAATAATAACCCTGAATGTTAATGCCTAAACTCATTAATCAAAAGACATAAACTGGCAGATTAGATTTTACAAAAAGATCCAACAATAGGCTGCCTTCAAGAGTCATCTCATAGGAAAACACATCCATAGACCAAAAGTAAAAGGTTAGGATAAAAACATACCACGCACATGGACTGTGTAAACAAGCAGGGGTTTCCATCCTCATAACAGATAAAGCAGACTTCAAGCCAAAGTTAGTCAGCAGGGATGAAGGTCATTTCAGGTTGCTTGAGGGAATCTGCCTCAGCAAGACATATCAATGCCCCAAACAAATGGAGCATCTACGTACATTAAACAAACTCTTAACTTCAAGAACCAAATAGCCCACAACACAATACTGGGTGACCCTAACACACCTCTTTCACCACTGGATAGATCTTCCAAACAAAAACTAAACAAAAAAAACTATAGAACTCAATAATACAATAAATAATTTATACTTAGCAGACATATATAAAATATTTCATCCATCAATGAATGAATACACCTTCTTCTCAGCAGCACATGGATCATTCTCTAAAATACACCATATGTTATCCCACAAAGCAACTCTTAGCAAATACAAAAAAATAAAAAATAAAGATACTACCCTGAATTCTATTGGATTATAATGGAATGAAATTAGAAATGAATGATAAAATCTTTTAAAATAGAAACTACTCCAACACCTGGAGACCAAACGATATGATATTAAATGAACAATGGATGGCAGAAGACATGAGAGCAGAGATTTTTAAATTCCTAGAGGAAAATGAGAACTCTGATAAGACATATCAAAATCTCTGGGACACCATGAAGGCAGTGCTAAGACAATAGTTCATTGCATTTAGTTCATTCCTCAAAAGAATAAAAAGGCAATAAATAAACCACCTGACATTTTATCTCAAAGCCCTAGAAAAAGAACAAATCAACACCAAAAGCAGTAGAAGACAGGAAATAATTAAAGTCAGAGCTGAAATCAATGGAATTGAAACAAAAGAAATAACTAAAAAAATTGGCAAAACAAAAAATTGGTTCTTTGAAAAAAATTAATAAAATTGATAAGCCCTTATCCATGCTAACAAAGAGAAGGAGAAAGAAAACTCAAATTACTAAAATTTGTAATGAAAAAGAAATATCATGACAGACACCATTGAAGTACAAAAGATGATTAGAAACTATTTTGAAATTCTTACTCTAGTAAAATAGAAGATCTTGAAGACATCAACAAATTTCTAAAGTCATATGATCTACCCAAACTTAATCAGGAGGATATACACAATTTGAACAGATCAATTTCAAGCAAGAAAATAGAAGAGGCCATCAAAAGCCACCAACCAAGAAAACACCAGGACCATATGGATTCACAACCAAGTTCTACAAGACCTTCAGAGAAGAATTAATACCAATACTTCTCAAATTATGCCATGGAATAGAAAAAGAGCGAACCTTTCCAAATTTATTTGATAAAGCCAGTATGACCCTGATACCAAAACCAAACAAAGACACATCAAGGAAAGAAAACTTCACACCAATATCTCTAATGGACATAGATGCAAAAATTCTCAATAAAATTCTGGCAGATCTCATACCAAAACATATTTAAAAGATAATGCACCACAATCAAGTGGGGTTCATCTCAGGGATGCAAATTTGGATCAACATACAGAAACCAATAAATGTAATTCACATCAATAGACTTAAAGATAAGAATCACATGATCATCTCAATAGATGCAGAAAAAGCAGTTGACAAAATACAGCACCCCTTTCATATTCAAAAAAGTAGAAAATCCAGAGATAGTAGGAACATACCTCAACATTGCAAAAACCTATCTGTGCTAAGCCCAAGGCCAACATCATTATAAATGGAGATAAATTGAAAACATTCCCCCTAAAACCTGGAATAAGACAGGGATACCTTCTTTCACCCCTTCTATTCAACATAGTTCTTTTTTTTTTAGAAAGAGAGAGAGAGAGAGAGAGAATTTTTTTAATATTTATTTTTTAGTTTTTGGCGGACACAACATCTTTGTTTGTATGTGGTGCTGAGGATCGAACCCAGGCCGCACGCATGCCAGGCGAGCGCACTACCGCTTGAGGTTGAGCCACATCCCCAGCCCTTTTTTTTTTTGCAGAGTGGAAATTAGAAGTTTATTAAAGGACAGCAGAAAAGACTTCTCCCGGAGGAAAAAGGGGACCCAAGAGGTGGAATCCCTCAACATAGTTCTTGAAAGTCTAGCCAGAGAAATTAGACACATGAAATAAATCAAAGGGATATGCATAGAAAAAGAAGAATTCAAACCATCACTATTTGCTGACAACAGGACTCTCTACTTAGGGAATCCAAAAAATTCCACCTGAAAACTTCTAGAACTAATAAATGAATTCAGCAAAGTATCAGGATATTAAATCAACACCCATAAATCAGAAGCATTTCTGTACATCAATGATAGATTCTCTGAAAGAGAAATTAGGAAAACCACTTCACTTATAATAACCTCAAAAAAATAAAATAAAATATTTGGGAATCAACCCAACAAAAGAAGTGAAAGACCTCTACAAGGAAAACTACAGAACACCAAAGAAAGAAATTAAAGAAGAGCATAGAAGATCGAAAGATCTCCCTTGTTCTTGGATAAGAAGAATTAATATAGTTAAAATGACCACACCACCAAAAGCATTATACAGATTTAATGTAATTCCAATCAAAATCCCAATGACATTATAGAAATAGAAAAAGCAACCATGAAATTCATTTGGAAAAATAAAAGACCCAGAATAGTCAAAGTAATCCTTAGCAAGAAGAGTAAAGCAAGAGGCATCACAATACCAGACCTTAAATTATACTAGAGAGCAATAGTAACAAAAACAACATGGTATTGGTACCAAAATAGAGATGTAGACCAATAATACAGAATAGAGAACACAGAGAAAAACCCACAAAAATAGTCATCTCATACTAGACAAAGATGCCAGAAACATATATTGGAGAAAGGTTAGTCTCCTCAACAAATGGTGCTGGGAAAACTGGAAATCCATATGTAGCAAAATGAAAGTAAACCTCTATCTCTCACCCTGCACAAAAATCAACTCAAAGTGGATCAAGGACCTAGGAATTAGACCAGAGACTCTGCAACTAATAGTAGAAAAATCAGGCCCAAATCTTCATCATGTTGGCTTAGGACCTGACTTCCTTAATAAGACTCCTATAGCACAAGAAATAAAATCAAGAATGAATAAATGGGATAGATTCAAACTAAAAAGCCTCCTAGTAGCAAAGGAAACAATCAATAACATAAAGAGAGAGCCAATGGAATGGGAGAAAAATCTTTACCACACACATCAGGTAGAGCACTAGACAAAAAACTCAACACCAAAACAAATATTAATAATGACCCAATCAATAAATGGGCTAAGGAAATGAGCAGGCACTTCACAGAAGAAGCTATACAATCGATCAACAAACATATAAAAAAAGTGGTTTTTATCTCTCACCCTTGGAGAAATGCAAATCAAAACTACTCTAATATTTTATCCCACTCGAGTCAGAATGGCAATTATCAATAATACAAGAAATAATAAGTGTTGGCAAGGATGTGGGGGGAAAGGTACACTCATACGTTGCTGGTGGAACTGCAAATTGGTGCGACCACTATGGAAAACAGTATGGAGATACCTCAGAAAACTTAGAATGGAACAATAATTTGACCCAGCTATCCCACTCCTTGGTCTAAACCCAAAGGTCTATACCCAAATCAGCATACCACAGTGTTGCAGCCACCTCAAAGTTTATAGCAGCTCAATTCACAATAGCTAAACTGTGGGATCTACCTAGATGCCCTTCAGTGGATGTATGGATAAAGAAACTGTGATATATATATATATATATACTCACACACACAATTGAATTTTACTGAGCCTTAAAGAAGAATAAAATTATGGTTATTGACAGGTAAATAGAGTTGGAGAATATCATGCTACACAAAGTAAGCCAGTCCCCAAAACCAAAGGCCAAATGTTTTCTCTGAAAACTGGATGCTGATCCATATTGCGGGGTTGGCACCAAGGGAAGAATGGAGGAACTTTGGACTGAGCAAAAGGGAAGAAGTGAAGGAAAGTGGGTCTCAAGGGAAAAGATGGTCAAATGAGATAAATATTCTTACTCCATGTACAGGTATGATTGTGAAAGACCCCCGAGACCCCAACCCAGAATGGAACACGCGAGTCACTGGATGCAATCAGCAGGAGGAGTTTATTCTCATATAGGCGCCTATGGATGCAAAGCAGAACCTCGGCCGTAGCTTAGGCAGCTTGCATACCCGGGCTCGGGGTTACAGGGTTTTTATAGGGTGCAAGGGACAAGATTTCAGCTTAGCATAGTAACAGCTATTTTATTGGCCCATTTTATTGGCCCCCTCTCAAGCTCCCCTAAAAGTGGTCACGGGGGGCAGAGTGGTTTTGGAGACCCACCCACCTGTTCCTGTTGTTGTCCTCTTTTGCTCAAGTTTGCCCATCTGGAACATCTCGTGGTTTCTTAACTATCTGGGACATCTTGCGGTTGCTTTGTGCAAGGCTTGAGGGGGTTATGTGCTGCTGGGGGAGTTTTGACATGAGGGTGTTAACGTATGGGTTACAACATGGGGGGTGTGGGGCATGGGTTGCTGTTAGGAGGAAGCATCTTGTGACTGCAGAGCAAAAGGTTATATTTCTTAACATTAAGCTTAAGGCTTTGAGGCTGGGGTCTTTCAATTGCACAAATTTTACATGACTCAACATCATGTACAACAAGAGAAATGAAAAGTTTTGTTCCACTTGTATAAAATATAAAATAAAATTTTAAATAAATAAATAAATAAGGGCTAGGGATGGGACTCAGTGGTAAAGTTCTCCTGGGTTCAAAATCTGCAAAAAAAAATTTATATATATATATATATATATATATATATATATACATATATTTAAAATATATATGTCAAATACGTAGTATATATATGTATGTATTTTATTATCATATTTTATTCTCTTAGAATATTCTATTATTTTATTTTTGTAACAATTTTCCCATTTTTTTCTCTAGGGGGTGTTTTTGTGTCCATATGCTCAACAAACACATATGATTTTCCCATTAATATTCTGTGATCCATTTCCATTAGAAATGCTTCCAACAAAGGGCTAAATAGTTTAGAAGAGTTTCATAGTGCTTTACATGATTTCAGTGAAAAATAATCTGTTTCTCTCTAGATGTCATATAGGGATGCATTTTATGTATATTCCCACAGTTTAGAACAATGCCAAATCATTACACATATTTTCTGTGGTGGCAAAAAGACACATGACCATTTCTGCTGCTTTCCTAAAGCTGATCCAGGTCCAATTAATTCTCTTTGCTCTTAGAATATTATTGAGTGCATCTGTATTTTATTAAGACCTTTGAATCTTTATGTACATATGACATTGGTATATAGAAATATTTACACAATAATGGGAAAACAGTATAATCAAACTTACTAATGAACCAGTTCGAAATAGCACAAATTACCTGCAGGTTTGCATTACTTAGTAGACATACAAGTAATTATGATTGTGTGACACAGTGAGACCCAATGCAGGAAAACACATCTTCTAGACTCAACACAGGACTTCACTGAAACTCAGAGTCTCATAACCTCCTCTTAGCTCAATTATCATTGTATTTGGGGGAGGGGGAGCATGGGGTACTGGGGATTGAACCCAGGGCCTTATGTTTGCAAGGCAAGCACTATACCAACTGAGCTCTATCCCCAGTCCTATCATTGTCTTTAAAGGAAAATATTACTAGGTGCCAACCACAGCCTCCTTAATATTTAATTAAATTTAGAACAGGTAAGCCATCGATAAGTATACCTACATTATGGGTATTATATTTAAAAAACACATCTGCCTTTGTAAACATATAAACAATAAAAATATATCTAGGAAATAGAAATGAATTCTTTTTTAATTAGAGCTTTGTAGTTATGCATAGTAGTGGGGTTCATCCCAACAAACTCATATATGCATGGAATTCCATTTCAGTTTATGATTCTCCTTTTCCCTCCACTCTCCCATTCTCCTTTCTCTGCTCTACTTGAGTTCCTTTTACTATTTCTGTTAACACAGCTCTGTAATATAATTGGAGATCAGGTATTGTGATGCCTCCAGCATCATTCTTCTACCTTTATTGATTTGCATATGATGAGCCAACCCTGCATTCCTAGGATGAAACCCAGTAGATCATGGTATATTATCTTCTTGATGTGTTTTTAAATGTGTTTTGATAATATTTTGTTAAGGATTTTTGCATCTACATTCATCAGGGATATTGGTCTTTAATTTCCTTTCCTTGATCTGTCCTTGTGTAGTTTTTAGGGTTATACTGGCTTCATAGAATGCGTTTGGGAGTGGTCCCTCCCTTTCAATTTCATGGAATAATTTGAGAGAGACTAGTGTTAGTTCTTCTTTAAAAGTCTGTTAGAATGCAGCTGAGAGGGGCTGGGGATGTGGCTCAAGCGGTAGCGCACTCCCCTGGCATGGGTGCGCCCCGGGTTCGATCCTCAGCACCACATACAAAGATGTGTCTGCTGAAAACTGAAAAACAAATATTAAAATTCTCTCTCTCTCTCTCTCTCTCTCTCTCTCTCTCTCTCTCTCTCTCTCTCTCTCAAAAAAAAATTAAAATAAATAAATAAATAAAACAGATGAAAAAGTACAAAGATTAAAAAAAAGAAGAATGCAGCTGAGAATCCATTTGGTCCTAGGCTTTTCTTCATTAGAAGGCTTTTAGTTACCGTTTCAACTTCATTACATGATATTGTTCTTTTTAGGTTTAGGTCTATATCATCCTGATTCAATTTGGACAGGTCATGTATGTCTAGAAATTTGTCTGTGTCCTCTAGATTTTACAGTTTATTGGAATATAAATTTTCAAAAATAGTTCTATAACAATCCTCTGGATTTTAAAAAGGCCTGTGGTTAAATCTCCTTTTTCATCTCTAATTTTATTCATTTGTGTCTTGTCTTTCTTTTGGTTAGTTTGGCTAAGGGTTTTTCAATTTTGTTTATATTTTTGAGGAAACAACTCTTTGTTGCATTGATCCTGTGTAGTTTTGTATTCTCAATTTCATTAATTTCAGGTCTGATATTTAATATTTCCTCTTCTACATATATAGGAATCATATGTTCTTCCCTTTCTTAGGCCTTTTTCAGAGCTTAAGATTAACTATTTAGAATCTACTCTTTAATGTAGGTACTCAGTGCTATAAATTTTGCTGTAAGAACAGCCTTCAAAATATCCCACAGATTTTGGTATGTTGTGTCTGTTCTCATTTGGTTCTAAGAATGTCTTGATTTCTTCTCTCATTTCTTGATCCATTCCTTATTTAAAAGATAATTGTTCCTCTGTTTGTTGTTT
The DNA here is from genome assembly GCF_052094955.1 of Ictidomys tridecemlineatus. Taxonomy (NCBI): domain Eukaryota; kingdom Metazoa; phylum Chordata; class Mammalia; order Rodentia; family Sciuridae; genus Ictidomys; species Ictidomys tridecemlineatus. Next base: position 3,268,334 of record NC_135491.1, on the reverse strand, counting down.
CTATTAGTTTGTGGGTTGTTGTTTTTTTCTGTTAATTTCTAATTTCATTCCATTATGATCTGTTGTTTTAAAAGACAAAGGCATAAAATAATCATAAATCTGTGTTAGTGGATACACAATATAACAAGATAGTTTGTGACATCAATAACATACAATGAGGAATGTAAAAAAAATGGGCATTTGTATGGATTGAGATGTTTTATATAACACCCAAGGTAATCACAAAGAAATAGCTATAGAAGATAAAATGAGAAAGAGATCAGAAAGTGACACTAGAAAAATTAACACAAAAGAAGGCAGTAAGAGAGGAAGCAGAGACAAATAGATACCCTGCATGGCACTTCACTCTGTCCCACAGATAACCAGTTACAATGGTCAAGGAGCAGATTGGCTCCACTCGTCTCACCAGCTGTTGACGTTTGAGATTTTAGTCTCAGGGCTACAGGTTTTTGTTTTTGTTTTTTCCTCCCAAGCAACAGTGGGAGCAACTTTTTTGAGGGTTCTGCTCACCTCCCAATGGACCCATTGTAAAAATTTAACCCAATCTCGATCCAGGAGTCTTTTCCGATGTCTGAAAATGAAGAAGATTCAGTCTCTCCCTCTTCATGAATCTGCCTCAGTGCCTTGACATACACAAGTGGACTCTCAGCCAAAGGGCCACCCCAATCACTGTACAGGAGTGAAAGGGCCTTACGGGAGGTCAGAAGGGGCTTTCCCAACAGGCGACGAGGAGTCTGGACATTGTTATCTGCAGGAAAGACCGTGTGGCAAGATGGAGATATCTCCTAAGTCTTCAAGAAGAACAAGAAAGAGACAACAATCTTAAGGAAGTTCAGAGTGAATCACGAAGTGTACCATTCAAATGTACCTGCAGTTTCTGCATATATCGTGGATGGGATCCTTCTGAGAATGCTAGAATAGGGTATGATTATGACACAGAGTCAATACAGGTGTAAAGTGTACTTGTTTTCATGATGGTAATTTTAGGCACACTTTTCTATACTTAGACTGCATACCAATGATTTTGAATAGCTTATGTATGACTTCTGTGATGTCTTCATTCTTTTACATCCTTTTTTTTTTTTTGGTGTTAGGGATCCCTTCATGCCTTAATGCCAGTAATTTATAAGGAATCTGAGCAGTTAAAATGTGCATAAATGATTTCAGTATACTTTAGTTTTACTTTCCTGTTTGACTCAAAGAAGTGCCAATAGGTCTCAAAATCTTCCTGTGGATTTTAAAAGCCTGACATCTGAAGTAAAACTCAGGAACTGGAAGAGATGTAAAGAGAATATTGGATAGTTTGATTAGAGTGTAATAATTAGAGTAGATAATTAGATTTCCTGGTTTTCAAAAATTTGAGTTGCAATAAAAGGAAGTTTTGATGTGCTGTTTTAATTTTCAGTAGCAAGTAAATGTGTATATAGAGGAACTTAAAAATAAAAAGGTCAAGGAGCTAAATTATCGCCTGGGATATCTCAGAACTCAAAGCAAGGACTGTGACAATTCCTTGGGTTGCAAAGCATCTTGAGCAGCCAGTAAGAAAGCAACAAAATAGGACTGGGGATGTGGCTCAGTGGTTGAGAGAAGAGAAAGAAGGACGCCACTAGCGTGCCTATCCCTGACAAAGTTGTCACCAGGAAAAAGTGAGGTTGAGGCAGACAGCAGCCCCTCCACCAGCAAGGGTTCCCTGGCGGGAAAAGGGTCCTGCCTTGGCACTAAGGCAGCATCCCCACCCGGGTGGGCTCCACTCGCATCCGTGGGTGCACCAAGCATGCTGGAGCAGAGCTCCGCTGGCCTTGGATGGCAGTCCCAGGCCGGCTTCCCCAACTAGGCTGGTCGTTTCCTTGGCTCTCCTGGGTCCAGCCAGGCCACACATCTTGGTGAATTCAAAAGTGGTTGAGCTCAGGCAAACCTGGGCTTAGGTCACCATCTAGTGCTCAGTTGGAAACAGTGACCCTGGGTTAAGGGATAATCTGCAAAGGACCAGGACGCAGACCTTACATTGCGCACACAGACAAAACAAACTAGACAAGAAGACCTAAGAAATACTGAATTATTCAACATGAAGACGTAGACCTGCCAGGCCTGCGGCGCCTGTAATCCCTGTGGCAGGAGAGGCTGAGGCAGAAGGGTCCCAAGTTCAAGGCCAGCTTTAGCCATTAAGCAAGACCCGTCTCAAAATGAAAAACAAAAAGAGCTGGGGATGTGGTCCAGTGTTGAGCACCCCTTGGGTTCAATCCCTCATATATTAAAAAAAAAAAAAAAAAGCAAGAAAAGAAAAAGAAAAAGAAAAAAAATGGGCAAGAGGGCTGGGGATTGTGTTCTGTGTTAGAGCGCTTTCCTTGCCTGCCAGAAGCCCTGGGTCCTATTTTCCAATTATACAACAAAAAAAGAAAAAGTGGGCCGTAAGCCCAGGAGGGCCACTGACACGCTGCCCGGGGCCTCCATTGCCATGCTGGACACACGTCCCCGAGGTCTCAGGGCTCGGCGCCCTTAGGGCTGTGCCCCGCTGCACGCAGGGTAGAAAGGCTGCCGCTTCCGTTCCCTGGACTCCCGGCTCGGGACTACGTTTCCCAGAGGCCTCCGGGGCACGGCCTTGGCGGCCCGGCCGAGTTGCATGTCGGGAGGCCAGTTCGGCTGGCGGGAGTTTGAAACGGGCTGCCTCTGGACGGCCTCCGGAGTGCTCAAACCCCGCGCCCGCTCCTCAGGCGGCGTGGAAGGCGAGTCTGCGGGAGTGAGGAGTTGTCGGGGTCGCAGGGGGAACACGCACGGCGGGCGGCGAGGATGGCGCGAGGAAGAGGACCCGAGAGAGGAGACCCGAAAATAACCTGGCCGCGGCTCGGGAGGCGCCGAGAAGCCCACGTGCGGCCGTGTGAGTGGCAGGCTCGGGGCGGGCTCGGTCCCGGTCACCCAGACGCGAGTGCGCGGGCAGTGCAGGCGGCTGCGGGGTGAGGCCGCAGGGGCTGGGGCCGTGCGGGGAACGCGCTCGGCGTGTGGCTGGTTAGGAGCGGGGCGGGCCGCGTGTGCCCCGCCGCCAGCCCAGCCGCCTTCTGGGACTTGGCCTCCCACCGTGGGTGCAGCTGGAGCCGGAATTGCCCCTGGTGCAGAGAGCCCGACTGAATAGGCTTCCTTTGAGGAAGAAGTACTAACTTGGGAAAGCGCGGGAGGCCAACTTGGCGCCCCAGGCGGCTCTGGAGACGCTCCAATCCCAGTGCTCTCCTATTTGGGGGGGGGGGGGGGCAGGGGTGCTATAGTCTTTTCCATAGTTTCAGGTTCAGAGCCCAGCAAAAGTAAAGGTGATTTGGTTCTTTTTATTTTGGTAAGTGGCAAAGGTGGCAGCTGTGTGGAAGTTTTGAGAGTGGGGTCTGTGCAAAAGGCAGGAATTTTTCCCAGTAACCAATAAGTCAGATTTTGCTCTAGCCATGCACAGTTGTGCACACCTAACATCCCAGCTACTCAGGAAACTAAGGCATGAAGTTCCTGAACATATCACAAGTTTAGAGCTAGCCTCAACAATTTATCAAGACTGCGTCTCAAAATAAAAAGAGCTGGAAATATGGCTCAGTTATAGACTCCCTGGATTCATTCTCCAGAACCACACAAAAAAAAAATTTTTTCACCCTGTTAACTCTGCCTTTAAATCTGTTAGTCTCAGATATTTTCAGTTGCTTCTCTGTGTGAATTGCAAGAAGCAATGTGATTTAAATTAGTTCAGGATCTAAAACCAGAGTTAGAGGTTTTTTCTGTAAACTGTAGGTGGTGAATATTTTATGCTTTGTGTACTACTGATGGTTGAACATTTTTCTTCTTTTTATAGTTGTTTTTTCTTTCCAAAACAGTTTTAAATTTGTAGAAAAATTACAAAGATAGTACAGAGTTTCCAGACATCTACACCCAATCCTCAATTAATTTCTGAGGTTATAGTAGGCGTGGTGGCCCTCACCTGTAATTCCAACAACTCAGGAGGCAGAGGCAGTAGGATCACAAGTTTGAAGCCAGCCTCCACAACTTAGCAAGCCCCTGTCTCAAAATAAAGGTTGGGGATGTGGCTCAGTAGTTAAGGGCCCCTGGGTTCAGTCCCTAATACCAAAAAAATAATAATAATAGGTTAGTAGGAGATATTTTTACAATTAATAGGCCAATTTTCATGTACTATTACTAATTAAATTTTGTGACTTATTCCACTTTCTGTAGTGTTTACCTAACTTTCTTTGTGCATTCCAGGGTCCCCTCCAAGACACCACATTGCAGCTGTTGTCACATCTTAGATTCATCATGCTTGCAGTGGCTTCACAGACTTCAGTTTCAATGACTTCAACAATTCCCAAGGTGAAGTATTTTGTCAGATGCTCCTCTCTGGAATTTAACTTATATTTTTCTCATGATTAGACTGGGTCTTATGTCTACAGTGAAGATGAACACAGAGGTAATTGCCATGTTTATCTCATCTTAGCAGGGATACTCTTAACCTGGTTTATGACTACTGAGCTTGACCTTGACCTCCTAGATGAGTTTTCAGAACTATAAAAATTACTCCTTTTTCTGCCTCCCCATACTGTACTCTTTGAATGGAAGTTACTCTCCTCAGCTCACATTTCAGGAAAGAATTATGCTCCCTCTCCCTTCTTCTTGTATATTTCCATTTATAAACACTTTTAAAATGCTCATCAACTCTGGCTATCCATAGCAGACTGAGACTGGATTTGGCCTGTGGCCAGTAGTTGCTATCCTGATCTGTTACATCGATTTCAATCCTGTCCCATGCTTTTCCTGGCTTTTTGAGTTTTGTAAAGATTGTGATGAAGACAAAATGTGTTAATATACCGCAAGCCCAGAGATGAGCCACTGGAGCATAAGTGCTCAGTAAATGCCTCCTGCAGAGGCTATGTGGAAAGCCTTGATGTTCATAGATGATGAGCCACATCCATGCCTACCACAGGCTTCTACATGCATTCTCCTTAAAGATGAAAAGACACCAGATTCCCCATAAATCTGGTCTTCCTTCTTTTTTAATCTTTTTTTATTAGGTCTTCCTTAAATTACATATTTTATAATGGGACTAATGAATTTCTGCTGTAAAAAAAAAAAAAGTTGAGGCCCCTAAAGAGTTCATGAAGAATGTCAGAATTGGGCTGGGGATATAGCTCAGTTGGTAAAGTGCTTGCATTGCATGCACCAGGCCCTGAGTTTGATCCGCAACACCACAGAAACAAAAAGAAGAAGAATGTCAAAATTACCCATAGTAGTACTATACACTGCTAATCATTGCTATTTTCATATGTGTTTCCGATCCTCACTCCCCCTCTAAGTATGGCTGTGTTTATTTCCAGAGTATAAAATCCTTCTAACTGATCGCATAAATGAGTCAAAGACTCTCCAGATCTTAGTTTGTAAAAGGAATCCATGCTGCAGATGGGTCACATTATACCTGTGAGCTTGTGGGGGAAGGGGTGCACCAGGAATATTTCTCTTGCTTTGATAAACCTCATATTCACACCTTATAGGATAAGAAATACATTATTTGAAGCTAATCCCACAGCAACAAATGATCAAGACATCCTTTCAGAATTAGGTTATCCAGGATTTTAGGGAGTTTTTGATGTTTTTTTTTTTTTCCCACAGAACATAATAATTATTGATCTGATGCCTTACAAATAGAAATTTTTAGAAATGACTTTGCTGGGATTACATATATAATAAAAATATATACAAGGAAAAAGTCCAAGATTTATGAAGAATGTTTAAGATGACGATAGTTTAAAATGTTTACATAAGTCTTTCATATCAGTTAGATCACATGATTCAGTCTCTTGCCAGTGTTCTCAATTTAGAATCTTGTCATTCCTTGAGCTAGATTTTTGATGAAGAATCATGTCCCTGTCTCCCTGGTTGCAGATGGAGAGGAAACAATTCCTCCTTCTGTGTCTTAGAATCTGTTTTACTTATTTTGCTAATTAAAAAGAATCTCATGCTTAACAATCATGCTCTGAAAGTTGTTTTTATTTAGCATTGATTAATTAGACAGCAGAATTGGGAAGCATGTCCTTTTTAGCATAAGGGAAATTGAGTTTAATTTCTTTTATAAAAATGGATTAAGGCCAGGCACAATGGATCATGCCTATAATCCCAGTGGCTCTGGAGGATCGCAAGTTCAAAGCCAGTCTCAGCAAAAATGAGTCGCTAAGCAACCCAGCGAGATCCTATCTCTAAATAAAATACAAAAAAAAGGCTGGGGGTGTGGCTCAGTGGTCAAGTGCCCCTGAGTTCAATCCCTGGTATCTCCATCCCCCAAAAAAATTAATTAAGGAATGTGTGATGTTATTGATCTCAAAATAGTAGCTAATGTACATTAAATTACATATTAATGACCTGGGGATATTACGCATTAGTAGAGCATTTGTGCCTAGCATGCCCAAGGCCCTAAGTTCCATCCCCAATAGGACAAAAAGAAAAAGAAATGAAAAAAAGCTAGTTTTTTAGTATCCTTTATCCAAAATACTTGGGAACAGAAGTGCTTACGATTTTGGAGTTTTTCAGATTTGGGGATATTTGTATAGATTTTTCCTGTGTAACATCTGTAATCCCACCAACTCTGGAGGCTGAGACAGGAGGATTGCAAGTTCAAGTCCAGCCTGGATAATTTAGTGAGACATTGTCTCAAAATAAAAAGGACTGGAGATATATGTAGCTGACTGGTAGACACCCCTGGGTTCGATCCCCAGTATTAAAAAATCAAATCCTAAATCCAGAAAGTCCTGAGCATTTTGGAATTTTGATTTTGGGACTAGAGATGGCCAACATGATCTGCGTATTTTTCGTAGATTCTTTCACATAATAGATAGGAAATCCATACTTTGTGGTATTTTTAGCCCACCTTTGCCATTAAGGAAACAATTGGGTTAGTACCTGTCACTACAAAGATTCACTTCTGGGCATACCACGAAGCCTGTGTTCAAGCACTCCACAGAGCCACTCCCCAGCTCTGCAGACACCTTTTGCCACACCTCCTTCCGCTGGGGATTCGTGACAAGTCCTTCCCCAGTTAGTGAGCACGTAGCGGGAGCGGGCGACGGTGCGCCTGTACTCGACGGACCCTGGCCCATCTGCGGCCGTGGGTGGCGTCCACCTCCCGGGCGTGCTGTGCGGCTGAGGTGTCTCCGCCGGTCCCCGACCCACAACCCGTGCCGCCTTCTGCGACCGCCAAAACGCCGGCCGGGCGCGTGCCGCACAGGGTGCCGCGCTCACCCGCGCCTCCCGGGGGCCCCTGCGCAACGCGCCAGGTCGCTGGTGCTCAGCCCCGTTCCCATGGATACGGCCCGGGTTTCTAAGGACACCCTCCCGTGTTCTGGGGCCTTTGGGGTGCGCGGGCGCATGTGTACGGGGAGGCACCTTGCGCATGCGCAGGTTGCCGCGGTGGGCCAACGTGTCGGTGGCCGGTCCCCGGTCGCGGCCACTGCGCATGCGCACTAGCCTGCCTAGTGGCAGGCGTGGGCGGGCGTGACGCGGGCTGTCCGCTGTCCCCGTAACCATGGCACAGGTGCGTGAGTGGGCGTCATTGGTGTCCATGGGAACGCGCTAGGTGAGTGGCTGTGCCCGTGACGCAGCCTCCAGCCTGCCTGGTGCCTTCAAGCCTGGGCTGACCGCCGGGCTTTGTGGCTTCAGCTGCGACACAGGTGTGTGTGGGGCCTCGGGACGACGGGTCCGAGGGCGCAGAGGTGTGCGGGCGAAGGAGCGCCCCCCTCGGAGGCAGGCCGCCGGGCGGCAGTGGGTGTGACGGGTAGCGGCGCGAGGTCCCGGGACCTGCCCGGCGTGCGCTGGGTGGCCTGTGCTCCCCTGCGGTCCCTGCCCGCACCTGTGTCCGCATACCTGCCCCAACGACGAGCGACAGGGACCCGGAAGGGCTGGAGTGGAGCCCAGGGGTGGAGCTGGTGCTGAGCACGCAGGCCTTGGGTTCGATCCCCCTTCCCAAAAAACACATGGTCGGGAGGTGACAAGTTTTGGAGAAGCAAGTGCTCTCCTGCCTCTGTGCAGGATCCTGAGTGACAGGAGAAAGCCCAGGTCTATACTTCCTGCTCTTTGGGCACAGGTACCTGATGTGGGAGACAGGCTCAGCCCCGTGCTTCAGGACAGGAACTTTGTCCTGGACCCCAGAGATCTCTGGCCCTCTTATTTCTAGTTGATTTTACTATGGCCTAGGACAACTCTTCCTTCACGTGTATTTTCTAAGGTGGCCTGTGCTCCAAAAAGTCACTGGTGTTGCTTCATTCTCCTCTTTCTCCTAGGCCAGCTTTAAAACAAAAAAAAAAAAAAAAGTCATCATAAGGCAGAACAATTTGTACAACTGAAAGTCAAGGTTCAGGTGAGTTTCCTTTTTGTTCCTTAAATGACTTGTGTTAAGATTACTTTTAGGACTTTTACTTTCCTTGGTCTTAAATGTCTTTCCTAAAAGCATCTTATCCCAGTAATTCCTCCTCAGGATGTGTCAGGGCCATGCAGTGGCCTCAATGTATTCTCCTTTGACCAACTCTCTTCAGGGAATATTCACAGACTCATTTGGAAAATTGTTCACATTTCCTGGTGAGCTCTGCCTTTCTAAGAATCTGAAGGTATTTTCTATACCTCCGAGAAGCTAATTCTAGTGCTTTATATTAGTGTGTGGTTTGAAGGGGAGGGGACTGGATTTTAAATGGAACCAGCACTAGATTTCTTTGACATGAGAGTAATGGGTTATTGTAATTGTTTATTTTTTAAGCAACATTGGTGTTTCAAAATTTTTATGTGACTGACAAATGACAAGTCATAAATATAGTGTGCAACTTGATGTTTTGATTAGTGTATATATTGGGGGAATGATTGAATCATACCAGGATGTTCCTGTTATGTATGAGTACAAAAGCTATACCTTTGTAGTGGATTTCAAGTTCAGGTAGTGTGAAGGCTTCACTTTGTTCTTTTTGCT